>NC_140995.1:231708755-232303755 GCF_052327205.1 Somniosus microcephalus
GGGCGCGCGACCCTCGGGCGGGGGGGGCGCGCGCGACCCTCGGCGGGGGTTTGGGGGGGCGCGCGACCCTCGGGCGGGGGTTTTGGGGGGGGGAGGGGGGGCGCGCGACCCTCAGGCGGGGTTTGGGGGGGGCGCCCCCCTCCCCTCCCTCCTCCCTCTCCCCTCCCTCTCTTCCCCCCCTCCCTCTCTTCCCCCCCCCTCCCTCTCTTCCCCCCCCCCTCCCTCTCTTCCCCCCCCCTCCCTCTCTTCCCCCCCCTCCCTCTCTCTTCCAACAACAACATTCCCTCGAAAAAGCCTCGGCACCGCCGGGCACTTCAGCTAGTTAAATATATTCAAGAAGGAGTGGATATATTTCTTGAGGCTGAATTTGGATGATCAGCCATGATCTCATTAAATGGCGGAGCAGGCTCGAGGGGCCAAATGGCCTATTCCTGCTCCTATGTTTCTAATCTGCCCTGCCACCTTCAACATTTTGTGCACATATACCCCTTAGCTATTTCAGCACCATTCGTGAAGTGTGCGCGTCACCCCATTTTTCTTCCTACTTACACTTAGCCACATTAAATTTCATCCAGGGAAGGGTGATTGATGCCAAGACAATGTGCTCATTTAAGGCACAGCTAAATATTCTAACGGTTGGTATTTTGAAAGAATGAGATCAAAAGGGGCATCCTCCAAACTTGTGATTGTATTTCCGCAGACCATTTCTGATTTCTCTCTCGATTGTTTCAAATGTGCACGGGTAAGGTAACTCAAATTTATGTTGTAGGTATGTCTAAAACTTCAAAGACCCTCTTGCTAAGAAAAAAAAACCTGACAGTTCTGGCCATAATGCTATTCCGTAATATAGCACAGTTTTGTTTCTAGAGGTTTACAACAGGTGCTGCAGAGAACAGTTAAACAGCGCTTGCTGAATTAGGAGATCCAACTCTGACCTCTGTCCTCGGCCTCCTACACTCTTCCAATGAAGCTTAACGGAAGTTCAAGGAACAGGACCTCATCTTTCCATTAGGCACTTTACAGCCTTCCAGACTCAACATCGAGTTCAACAATTTCAGATCATAACCACTGCTCCCATTTTTTGGGGCAGCAGGTGCTGGTAATGATTCTGCTGTTGCCATTTACACTGCTTCTAGACCCATTTTTTGTTTCTTTACTTGTCCCATTACCACCCCCTTTTGCCTTGCACCATCATCCCCTTTGTCACTGAATCACTCCTGCCCTCCACCCTATCACAGACCTTCCCTTTTCTTCTTTCCTCCCCTCCCTTTCCCTGCACCTATATTGGCTATCTAACATTTTTCAGTTCTGACGAAGGGTCACAGACCTGAACGTTAACTTTGTTTCTCTCTCCACAGATGCTGCCTGACCTGCTGAATATTTCCAGCACTTTCTGTCTATACTTGCTGAAATAGGACTGCTCAAGTGTAGAAAATCTGACTTGCTCACTCAGTACAATTTTTCCTAATTATTTTTGGACCGATTTAATATGAAGCCAATTGCACCTCATTTAATTTTAAGGCCCTCTTTCTGGCTGATCTGCAGCTGTGGCTAAACTTCACACCCTAATGGTTCTCTGTGTTATGTATTGTGTGTTCTCCTCCCACCTGCGGTGGCGCTGTCACAGCAGATAAATGGTTGGGGGTTGTTCTCTTGGTTAAGTTTTAGTTCTCTTTGTTCGGTACTCTCCAGAACCTTCTTTGGAATAAAGCACCTCATGTTTGAATCTCTGAGTTCGGAGTCCTAATTGTGTCTAGGTAGAAAGGTACAGACACAACAAAGTGGCGATGAGGATTGGATGAATCTGCGTTGTGGGAACTTTCTTGTTTTCGACTACAAAACACTCGGAACAGAGATTGCAGCATCACATTAACGTTACGGGTGCAGTTAGTAAACAGAAATTGAAATTGGAAACGTGAGATGGCTACTATATTAGGAAACATCGGTGATTTTGATGAAAAGGTGGAGCAATGGAGTGCTTATACGGAACGTTTTGACGAAAAGGTCGTGCCTACCTTTTTGAGTATAATGGGGGCAAAGACATTCAATTTACTTCGCAGCCTTGTACAGCCAGATAAGCCAGGAACTAAAACATATAAACTAGTGGAAATTCTTGGAGCACATTTTTCACCAAAACCTCTGGTTATTGCTGAGATTTAGATTTCACAAACAAAATGAAGGAGGGGGAATCAGTGACGATGTTTATTGCTGCTTTAAAAAGGTTGTCAGAACACTGCGAGTTCAAGGAGGTGCTGAATGACACCATTAGAGACAGACTTGTGTGTGGTCTGCAAAGTGCAGCCACACAGAAGCGCCTTCTTACGGAGGACAACCTTACTCTTGAAAAGGCCATTGAAGTTAGTGTCTCCATGGAGATGGCGGAAAAGGAGGCTCACCAGTTGAGTTCAACAGGGAGAGTTCACACGGTGTCGTCTGAGCCTAAAGGTGCGCGGAACGGCACATGTTACCGTTGTGGGAAAACGGGCCATCACGCTAATGACTGCTGGTGTACGGAGCTGGAATGCCGAAATTGTGGAAAAAAAGGTCACATTGAACGTGCCTGTAGAGGTAAAAAAAAGAACAGAGCTGGGAAGCATGAAAGCAAAATGTCTGTATTTGGACAAGAGAAGAAAGAGTGTTCATTCAGTGCAGTATGATGGAACAAGCAAAACAGAGGGGAGCGACACCTCTGAGGAGGAAGAGGTGCACATACTGACGGTTGCAGGTGGTCCAAATGGCTACTGGGTGTCACCACTGGTGGAGGGACAATCAGTGCGGATGGAGGTGGACACAGGCGCAGCTGTGTCCCTTGTTTCAGACACTGTCTGCAACAAAATGCTAAAGCATCTTACCCTTCAGCCAACAAACATTGTGCTAAAGACGTATACCGGCGAACCTGCAGCCATGAGAGGCGCCAGTTAAATTGAATGGACAGACTGCGAAACTGCCACTATATATGTGGTAAAGGGAAATTACCCATCTCTACTGGGACGTGCGTGGCTAGAGAAAATCACGCTGGACTGGCCTGCAGTCCGCATGATGTCAAAAGGGGAGTTAGGTCTGACTGCAGCTTTAAACAAACATGCAGAACTCTTCAATGGTGAACTTGGGAGCATGAAAAAGATCAGCGTGAGACTGGACATTAAACCTGACAGCAAGCCAAAGTTTCACAAAGCCCGACCTGTACCCTATGCAATTAGGCCAAAAGTTGAGGCTAACTTGGAGGCCTTAGTCGAGAATGGAGTCCTGCAGCCTATGAGTGTGAGCAAATGGGCCACACCCATTGTTCCTGTCCTGAAAAAGGATGGATCTGTTCGAATCTGCGGGGATTTTAAAGTGACTATTAACCCGGTGCTGTCTGCGGAACAGTACCCTCTTCCCCTCATTGGTGATCTTTTTACGGGCCTGGCCGGAGGGCAAAAGTTCAGCAAAATAGACTTATGCCAGGCTTATCTACAAATGCATGTCGATGACAAATCAAAGGAGCTGCTGACAATTGTGACACACAAGGGGCTATACAGGTACTGCCGTCTTCCGGTTGGAATTACGTCGGCCCCTGCTCTATTCCAAAGGGCAATGGATCAGATTTTGAGTGCACTCCGAGTCCAGTGCTACCTGGATGACATCCTTGTCACTGGGACAAATGAGGATCATCTTCTGAACTTGGATGCGACACTACAGCGACTGAAAGAGTACGGACTCAGAGTTCGTAAGGACAAATGTGAATTCTCTCGGTCTTCAGTTGAGTACCTGGGGCATGTGATTGACGCTACTGGCCTGCATAAGGCGCCATCGAAGGTCAAGGCAATCGTGGAGGCCCCAGCACCCCAGAATGTGAGCCAGTTACATTCATTTCTGTGGCTACTTAACTACCATGGGAAGTTTATTCCAGACTTAGCAACATTGCTGAAGCCGTTACATCAGTTGCTATGTCAAGGCAAAACATGGAAATGGACTGAACTGTGCAACGAAGCTTTCGCCCAAGCAAAGAAAGCATTGCTGAAGTCGGAGGTCCTGACACACTTCGACCCAAAGCTACCCGTGCAGCTAGCATCACCATATGGTGTGGGAGCAGTCATATCCCACATCATGCCTTCTGGGGAAGAGAAACCTATTGCCTTCACATCACGCACCTTGAACAAGGCCGAGAGTAACTATGCGCAGATTGAGCGCGAGGCCTTGGGAATCGTTTTTGGAATTCGAAAATTTCATCAGTACCTGTTTGGGAGAAGGTTCACACTCCTGACGGACCACCATCCATTGACTTCAATCTTCGGGTCCCACACCGGAATTCCGTCTCTTGCTGCAAGCAGGATGCAAAGGTGGGCTTTACTGTTGTCAGGACACACATACGACATCAAATATCGCAAATCAGGCTTGCATGGCAACGCAGACGGTCTCTCGAGGCTGCCCTTGCCTGTTACTCCCCCAGAGCCTCGTCAGATAGACATCTTCTACTTTAGACAAGTGGAGGGAGCACCTGTCACTGCAGTTCAGGTGCGAAGGTACACCCGCAACGATCCAGTCCTGTCTGAGGTAATAGACGATGTCATTCGAGGAAGAGCTATAGGAGATTCTCCTAGTTTGAAACCTTACGTTTCAAAAAGAAATGAGCTCTCCGTCCAGGCAGGTCGTCTTCTTTGGGGACGCCGTGTCATCATTCCGCCACCTCTGAGGGAACCTATACTGCAACAACTTCCTACAGGCCACAGTGGGATGGTTCGGATGAAGGAAATGGCAAGAAACTACTTCTGGTGGCCAGGTCTCGATGGAAATATTGAGGAGAAAGCCAAAACATGTTCCCCATGTCAAAGGGTCCGGAATGTTCCACAGCTGGCACCCTACACCCCAGGGATTGGCCTAAAAAAGTGTGGCAGCGAGTACATGTGGACTTCGCCGGTCCTTTCGAAGAGAAGATGTTTATGGTGGTTGTGGACGCTCGTAGCAAGTGGCCGGAGGTCGCTGTGATGAGGTCTACCACGGCAGAGAAAACAATTGAGAAACTTGGTGAGATGTTCAGCCATTATGGCTCACCGGAACAACTCGTAAGTGACAACGGTCCACAATTTGTATCACAGGAGTTTGCAACCTTCCTGCATGTGAATGGCGTCCAATACATCAGGTCTGCGCCCTACCATCCCTCTACTAACGGCCTGGCAGAAAGATTCGTGCAAACTTTGAAGCACGCCTTGAAGGCATCGCAAGGTCAGGGCTCAATCCACCAACATCTGAACAGCTTCCTGTTGTCCTACAGGAACGAGCTGCATGCCACAACCAAAACTTCCCCCACTTCGCTCATGAAGAAGAGGCAGTTGCGGACAAGTTTTGACTTACTCAAACCTCCAAGGGCAGAGCAGGTTGTCCATCGTCAACAACAAGCTCAAGTTGAAAAGAGAGAGAAAAGAGCCAAGGAGAGACGGTTTCATCCGGAAGAGCACGTCCTAGCTCGAAACTACAACACTGGACCGAAATGGGTTCCAGCTACGGTGATCGTGCAGACGGTCCCTGTGTCTTACACGGTTGAGACTGCTGAGGACGTCGTCTGGAGAAGACACGCAGATCAACTGTTGCTAGGAGCGGAGACAGCCACAGAGGCTCCAACGGCTGGTTGGCCTGAACTGTTTCCGGATGATACCGCAAACCAGCATCCTTTGCCACAGTGCTCTTCTCCAACACAGGAAGTCAAAGAGACTGTTCCACCTGTGCAAACTCCTGACTTTCGGCTGACACAGGCACCTTCTCTATCTAGGCCTGTGTCAATGCCTACTGCTGTGGAAACCAGCAATGACCACCGGTATCCTGTCAGAGAGCGGCGACCTCCAAGACGCTTGGATCTGTAGGCGTAGTGACTTACCCACAAGACTGGGGCAGAATAAACCCCAGGGTAAAGTCAGGGTTTGACGCAGTCTACCTCTACCCTTGGTTAGTTGAGTGCATTGAAAGTAACTTACCTGTTGAGGAATAATGTGGACCTTTCATTTAAGAGGGGAGGAATATGTTATGTATTGTGTGTTCTCCTCCCACCTGCGGTGGCACTGTCACAGCAGATAAATGGTTGGGGTTGTTCTCTTGGTTAAGTTTTAGTTCTCTTTGTTCGGTACTCTCCAGAACCTTCTTTGGAATAAAGCACCTCATGTTTGAATCTTTGAGTTCTGAGTCCTAATTGTGTCTAGGTAGAAAGGTACAGACACAACACTCTGCTCATGATAAGTCTGTTGCTCGCACTAACGCTAATTCACGTATTCATTACAAGTCGATCTAGTTGTATTTGAATATCATTACTGTCCTGAGTTTGTTTGAGTGATGGAGTGAATCGAAGACTCGAGTAGTTGGTCCAGGAAGCTGGTCCTTTCGAATGATCCAGCAATTTTTAAAGGTTAACACTTATTTTTTGAACAACGCAGTTCTTTGATAAGTGGCCAAAAGTTTCATCCATTTTCTATATTTATTTAAATTGTATCGATATATAACTCTGCTATATCTGAGCCTCTTATTAGAGTATGATCTCCTGATGTTGGAAGAGTGTATTCCATGCGCTTTGGAGGTTATGCCTGGCTCAGTTTGTAGCACTCGTCTAAGTCAGAAGGTTGTTAGGGGCGGAGGAGGGGGGCGGTTGTTGTGTGTGGGGGGGCGGGGGTGCAGTTGTATACTGTGCTGGCGGACAGTCTGCAACCTTGGTTCTTAATTCTCCCAGGCTCCGAGAACTTATTCCCACTTTGCCAGTTTTTTAGACTTTCACTGCTACCTGCTTGGGCAGTACTGGCTCAGCTTTACTCTGGGCCAGAACTTCGGGTCCCCACGGGTGAGTACGCGCTGGGTACTCATGCGTAGGCCCAACGAAAGTGCCGGTTTCGTGCATGCACTGCGCATGCGCAGGAAACCGGAACTTCCGTTACCCTTAATGGAAGGGGTTCACAGGTCGAGCGCCTGGAACTTCAGTTTTTTTTTTGCAGGTTTCTCTGGGAGGGTAAGTCTCCAGGAGCTACGCTTCTAAAAAGCAGTCGCAAGGCCTGCTTTTAACAAGCTAAGTGGTGAATTAAGCAAAATTTAAAAAAAATTTCCACAGGTTTATTATTTTTAAATATTTTAAAGGTACGTTTATTTTTAGCCCCGTTAGAAACTGTAATTAATTTTTTCAAAAATTTAAATTATTGTTTAAAAGTTATTTTATGTCATTTATAGTTATTTTAAAAATGTGATTTAAAAAAAAATGTATTTGAAGTTTTAGTTATGTTTTGGGGCTGAATTGTATTCATAGATTTGACAGGTCTTCCGGTCAAATCTATGAATACAGATTCCCTGCTACCATTGGCTCTCCATGGCCCACGTGATCCCAGGGGACGCTTCGAACTAACTGCGCCCTGGGACACGCAAGCACTGCGCGCCGGTAGTTGGAGGAGGCCCAGGATCGGAATCCCACGCGGGCCCACAGCTCAACGGCCTGACTGAGTTATGGCTTCATGCTGGTGCTGGGAGCACAGAATGGAAATTGCTACCCGGCCGAATGTCCTCCCCTCAATGAGCATAGAATATTCACAGAAAGATTGCACTTGCTCCTGGAGATTTGGTAATAACTTCAAGAAAGAAAAAGAAAGACTTGCAATTGTATAGCGCCTTTCATGACCTCAGGGCGTCCCAAAGTACTTCACAGTCAGTGAAGAACTTCAGAGTTTGAATGACCTGCTGTTCAATGCAAGTGACGCTTGTAACTATCCGGAGTGCACTCCTTACAGGCATTGAACGTAACTTGGTGCCGATTTTTTTTATTATTAAAAAAAGCTGCTTGTCCAAATAGAACAATATGGTTGAGATTCCCTTTGGCTCTTGTGAAAACAACCATATCCAGCATGCTTAAGCGAATTATCCTCGCTGCGCTTCCTTCAGCCTTTCTGTAGAGGCTGGGGCCAGAGCAAGAATTATTATACTGAACCTGCTTCCAAGTGGAAGAAATACAGTTCTTGTAACTGAAGAAATATTTTCAATGTGCATGGGTGTGTCTGCGACTTCCTGCTATTGCAACTATATTTTGTTCTGCTATTCACCTGTGTGCACACAAACACTGTCTGCCTCATTACTGTCCTGTGTTTGTTTGAGTGATGGAGTGTCAATGGAAGACCTGAGTAGCTGGTCCTTTCAACTGACCCAGCAATTTAAAGGTTTAATCATAGAAAAATGATGACACAGGAGGAGGCCATTTGGCCCATCATGTCCTTGCAGGTTGAAAAAGAGCTACCCAGCCTAATCTCACCTTTGAGCATGAGGTCCATAGCCCTGTAGGTTACGGCTCTTCAAGTGCACATCCAAGTACTTTTTAAATGTGGTGAGGGTTTCTGCTTCTCCCACCCATTCGGGCAGTGAGTTCCAGGCCCCCACAACCCTCTGGGTGAAAAATACTTTCCTCATCTCCCCTCTAATCCTTCTACCAACTACTTTAAATCTATGCCTATGTTTGACCTAGGGAAAACTCCTTATTCATTAATACCTGCCTGAAAGTGGGTGTGGCCATCAAGTGAGGTTAGGGTCAGGTACAGTTGTTGTTTATACCCTGCCATCACTCAAACATCTGGGCATGCACATCATTAATAGCAACTGGGAGCAAATATCAGAAAGTGGTCAAAGTATTGGAAGGTGACCAGTGCCTGTGGAACTGTACACAGCATGAGCAAACATAAGAAATCAAATAGGGAATTCAGAGGAATCTTCTTTACCCAGAGAGTGGTGAGAATGTGGAACTCGCTACCACAGGGAGTGGTTGAAGTGAATAGTATAGATGCATTTAAGGGGCGGTTAGATAAGCATATGAGGGAGAAGGGAATAGAGGGTCATGCTGATAGAGTTAGATGAGGAAAGACGGGGAGAGGCTCGAGTGGAGCATGGACTGGATGGGCCGAATAGCCTGTTTCTGTGCTGTATATCCTACGTAATTCTATGGTTTCCAAAGCTTTCAACCACTGGGGTTCTCATGTTATTTCCGGGTATATTGTAGACCAAGTGATAGAGATTTATTGCTACGATTAGTCAACAACTCCATTACTGTATTATGCGACTACCAGGGTGGTAGATGGCAAACTAGATGGACAGTGGTCTTTTTCATCCAGCTGTTCCTATGTTATTCTGTGATTCCAAGCAACTATTGTCATTTAGAAAGGCACGGATTAATCAAGGACATGGATTTGTTAAGGGAAGGTCATGTCTGACTAACTTGATTGAATTTTTTGAGGAGGTAACAAGGAGGGTCGATGAGGGTAGTGAATTTGATGTAGTCTACATAGATTTTAGCAAGGCTTTTGACAAGGTCCCACATGACAGACTGGTCAGAAAAGTAAAAGCCCATAGGTTCCAAGGGAAAGTGGCAAGTTGGATCCAAAATTGGCTCCGTGGCAGAAAGAAAAGGGTAATGGTTGATGGGTGTTTGTGACTGGAAGGCTGTTTCCAGTGGGGTTCTGCAGGGCTCAGTACTAGATCCCTTGCTTTTTGTGGTATATATCAATGATTTAGACTTTAATGTAGGGGGCATGATTAAGAAGATTGCAGATGATACAAAAATTGGTTGTGTGATTGATCGTGAGGAAGAAGGCTGTAGACTGCAGGAAGATATCAATGGACTGGTCAGGTAGGCAGAAAAGTGGCAAATGGAATTCAATCTGGAGAATTGTGAGAGAATGCATTTGGGGAGGGCTAACAAGGCAAGGGAATACACAATAAATGGTAGGATACTGAGAAGTGCAGAGGATCAAAGGGACCTTGGAGTGCATGTCACAGAGCCCTGAAGGTAGCAGGACAGGTGGTTAAGCAAAGGCATAGGGGATACTTTCCTTTATTAGCCAGGGCACAGAATATAAGAGCAGGGCGCTTATTCTTGAACTGTAAAAAACACTAGTTAGACTACAGCTAGAGTACTGCATACAGTTCTGGCCACCACATTACAGGAAAGATGTGATTGCACTAGAGGGGGTACAGAGGAGATTTACGAGGATGTTGCCGGTCTGGAGAATTTTAGCTATGAGGAAAGATTGGATAGGCTGGAGGGTTTTTTTTTTGGAAGAGGAGGCTGAGAGGAGATTTAATTGAGGTGTATAAAATTATGAGGGGCCTAGATAGAGTGGATAGGAAGGACCTATTTCCCCTAGCAGAGAGGTCAATAACCAGGGGGCATAGATTTAAAGTAATTGATAGAAGGATTAGAGGGGAGTTGAGAACATTTTTCACCTAGAGGGTGGTGGGAGTCTGGAACTCACTGCCTGAAAGGGTGGTAGAGGCAGAAACCCTCATCGCATTTAAAAAGTACTTGGATATGCACTTGAAGTGCCGTAACCTACAAGGCTACAGGCCAAGAGCTGGAAAGCTCTTTTTCGGCCGGCACAGACATGATGGGCCGAATGGCCTCCTTCTGTGCCATAAATTTCTATGATTCTATGTTTCTAACCAGTTCCCAGGGTCAAACTTGTGAGACGTCTGCAGTCAGTGCATCTGCCTCAGGGTGGAGCCAAACAATATTTAAAAATGTAATACTTTTTAAAAAATCAGTCGGGTGCTCAACAAATGTGGAAACACTTCACTGTGCTCGCGAATCTCCAAGATAACAAATCTACACAAGTAGAACTTCTGTTTGCTCGATATGGAATGCACATTCTTTCCTCATTGACACCTGGGATCCTGTTTCTATCGGCTATAAGCCTGGCCCAAAAAAGGACTGGAAGCTGCACAGAACGTCACAAAGCTGAAAATTTTATTTTGCTGAATAGTAATGGTTTGTAAAAGAGGTAAAAAAAAAACTAGAGCAATCTCTGTACAGACCAATAATGAAGCACTTTGAAACTGGAAGCACATCATGGCAATAGCAAAAGCTCCAGCAGGTTTTATGCTGCAACAGAGAAATAAGCTGATTAACACCCCGGGCATAACGCACAGTTTGCAGTTATGCAAAACAGTTTCAGCTTTGCATCGATGCATGCTGTGCCCAGTCAGTCAGGCACAAAGTTAACCAAATCGCATTCAGGCAGGTGATCAAGAGGTCATCTCACACCATTTTTGGCTTTGCACTCACTCTGGTGTTTGCCAAACGCACGTGCCTCTCCACAGGTACTGGTCTCTGACCTGTGGTGTAGCTCCACCTAAAAGTCTGAAGCAAACCCACTGGTGTGTGCAGCACAGAGGAGATGTGACAGTACCTACAGCAGTACCCAGACAGACAACTGTTCCACCCTCAAAAATAAGGACAGTAGCTCAAATTATTTTTTTTTGGGGGGGGGGGGGGGGGGGGAGGGGGGGCAAGAATGAAGGGAAATTTATTTATTCTTCAAATCTGTTTTAGCAGGGGCTCCGTATAGACTTTTACCATGTTTCTAAACACAGGAAGATAAAAATAAACATTGCTTGTGCAGATCAATTTCCTTCAACAAAGGAGAAGGAATTTTAAGAGTTCAATTTTAGTCTCAGCACATTCCCATTGGGTCATTTTTTTTTACAAGCTTTCCTTTTTAAAGAGATACTTATTCCCTTTACTTGACCCTCTACATCACCCATCATCACTGGCCAAGCAGAAGTAAAATCTGCTCTCACTTTAGTCTCGCAAGTATCGGCCATTTTACCTGGATAAGCTGCCACCACTGGCATCGGACGATGCAAAGGCGGCAAACTTTGCGCCTCCAATGGCATCATTTCTATGTCCCAGGCCATCATTTTGTGAGCACTAAGTGCTGCCTTTGAAAGCAGTCCAGAAAATAGGCCTGCAAGCAGAAACCAGTGATACTAGCCAGTCACAGGTCTCTGTTTGGCCTAAAATTAGATTAAAGGTATGCAAGCACAGCTTAGCTGATTCTCCTTCATTGTGAGCTAGCAGCTACCATTCACTCACTGTTTCCCCACAGCAGCACAGCGAAGAATGGAAATCTCTGCCGTACCATCCCCTACCCAATATGTTAAAAGGGGGACAAGAGGAGATAATGCAGCACCAGATATACTTTCTGGAGCACACTAAAACAAAGGGGAAAAAATCTATATATATATAAAGCAGTTGGTTTGTCTGTCTGTATGTATGTATGTCTGTCTGTATGTCTGTCTGTCTGCTATACACTCAAAAGTTATAGAGCGTACCTACACATGTTATATCAAAAGAAAGCTGATGATCAGGGGAGTGTCATAGGCGTATTTACTTTTTGGTCAGACAAAAATTGTTCGGACAGTATACAAAAAACGTTCAAAAATCCGCTCATTAGCGGTTGACCAATCCTACCGCTCATTAGCGTTGAGCGACGTGATGGTTGACCAATCCTACAGTTCAGTGACCTGATGGTTGACCAATCGGTGCGTCACGGGCGGGACCTAATCCTGCAGCCTCCCGAAACGTAGCCGCCATTTTTCCCCCTGCTTTTCCTCAACAGCGAGCGGGGCAGCTGCGTCGGCCCGCCGGAGCGGGAGGTGAGTTCCGGTCACTCAGGCCGGGCCTCACAACCACTCGGCCCGAGACACAGAACGGGGGAGTGGCAGCGGGCGGCCGTCAACCGCGCGGCCCAAGACACAGAGCCGGGGAACAGCAGCGGCCGGCCGTCAACCGCGCGGCCCTCTAAACTGCCCTGGCAACGCCGGGCCCCCCCAGCTAGTGTCAGATAAAGCATAAGATAAAGACATGCTGAAGCCGTGGTGGGTTCAACAGCTCTCCAGGGCTGTTAAAGTCTGATTCTGTTTCATCAAGAGCAGTTTACTCCATCACCCAAAGCACCGTAAATATTTTGTGAAATGCAAAGAGCATGTTAGCTAACTAAACAAATACAAATCATAAAATATCCTGGAATGACAGAACACCAAATGTGGGCAAGCTCAGAGTCTCAATAAATGCATTCTGCAACACAGGCCAAGCACAGATTTTATTCCTCCATAGAACATTGTACATATAAGGATAGTTATATTCTCTGCCAAACAACCTAAACCATCACATTTCTCCATCAACAAAGTTTGGTAGGGGAAAAAAAAGACTTGAGCACAGCAAATCACAACAACACAGTTTTTCCTGGTAACGCCGAAGACTGCATTAAATAGCACTTATCCTTACCAGTCAGAAAGTTCAAAACAATTTATGAAGTTAGTAATTTAAGAGATTAGTATAAACAATATCCAAATATCATAACTTGTAATTGAAACTGAGATCTGTTGCTCGGATTGAGAAATACATTCAAATCAACTATAGGGGTGTGGATTTTTTTTTTTAAATCGTCCCATTTTTGTCCCCTCCTCTCCTGAAGGAGCTGTTGACTCATGTTGGTTTACAGATCAACAGGCAACAGCAGCTTTTTTTCTTCCTTTCAGATGTCAAAGATCGAAAGCTTCAACAACTCTTGGACACCAGCGCCCCTCCGGAACCTTCTCCCCCTTCACTTTCCTCTGACCTCATCCCTTCATCCAATCTCGCCCCCGCCGTGGTTTCACTATCCCCTCTGACCTTCCCCTCTCTGACCCCGAACGATCAGTCCTCAGCAAAGGCCTGAGCTTCATCCCCTTGCGCCCCCATCTCAATGAATTTCGAGCTCGGCACAATGCTGAACTCTTTTTCCGTCTCCGTGCCCACTTCTTTGGCCAGGAGTCTTTCTCCCGCTTTCAGAATTCTCGTTCTACCTGAACCCCTCCCTATGGCCTCTTACCCACTCTAGATTTTTCCATTGCTAACTGCCGGTGTGACTTCGGCCATCTCAATTTCTCCGCTCCCCTCACTCACTCCAACCCACCTCCCACTGAACTTGCAGCACTCCGATCTCTCTGATCCAACCCTAACATTGTCATTAAACCTGCCGACAAGGGTGGCGCCGTTGTTGTTTGGCGGGCCGACCTCTACCGTGCGGAGGCTGAACGCCAACTCTCCAACACCTCCTCCTACCTCCCCCGGACCATGACCCCTCTACCAAATATCAAGCCATTGTTTCCAAAACTGTCACTGACCTCATCTACTCTGGAGATCTTCCCGCCATGGCTGTCAACCTCATAGTCCCCCAACCCCGCACAGCCCGCTTCTACCTCCTTCCCAAGATCCACAAACAGGACTGCCCTGGTAGACCCATAGTTTCAGACTGTTGTTGCCCCACGGAACTCTTTTTTCTCCCCTTGTCCAGTCTCTTCCCACCTACACTCGCGACTCTTCCAACGCCCTCCGCCACTTTAACAGTTTCCTGGCCCCAACCGTCTCCTTTTCACCATGGACGTCCAATCCCTCTACACCTCCATCCCCCACCAGGACAGCCTGAGGGCACTCCGCTTCTTCCTTGGAGAGGCCCAACCAGTCCCCATCCACCACTACCCTCCTCCGCCTGGCTGAACTTGTCCTCATATTGAACAACTTCTCCTTTGACTCCACTCACTTCCTCCAAATTGAAGGTGTTGCTATGGGAACCCGCATGGGCCCTAGCTATGCCTGACTTTTCGTGGGATATGTGGAACATTCTTTGTTCCAGTCCTACTCGGGTCCCCTCCCTCACCCCTTTTTCCGGTACATTGGTGACTGTATTGGTGCCGTCTCCTGCTCTTGCCCGGAACTAGAAAATTTCATTCAGTTTGCTTCCAATATCCACCCTTCCCTCACCTTAACATGGGCCATCTCCGACTCTTCGCTTCCCTTCCTTGACTTCCCTCCATTTCTGGGTCCCTCCATTTCTGGGGATAGGCAATCGACAAACATCCACTATAAGCCCACTGACTCCCAGAGCTACCTGGACTACACTTCCTCCCACCTCGCTTCCTGTAAGGACTCTATTCCATTCTCCCAGTTTCTCCGTCTCCGCCGCATTTGTTCAAACGATGCCACCTTCCATATTAGTGCTTCCGATATTTCTTCCTTTTTCCTCAACCGAGGATTCCCCTCTACTGTGGTTGACACGGCCCTTGACCGTGTCCATTCCATTTCCTGCACTTCTGCTCTCACCCCTTCCCCTCCCTCCCAGAACCATGATAGGGTTCCTCTTGTCCTCACCTTTCACCCCACCAGCCTCCACATTCAACGGATCATCCTCCGCCATTTCCACCACCTCCAGCGTGATCCCACCACCAAACACATCTTTTCCTCCCCCTCCCTTTTCAACATTCCGAAGGGACCACTCCCTCCGCAACACCCTGGTCCACTCCTCTATCACCCCCAACACCCCTTCCCCTTCCCACGGCACCTTCCCGTGCAAGCTTCTCCTGCCCCACACTTGCTTAAATATTTGTTACTTCCCCAACTTTTTCCAGTTCTGACGAAGGGTCATCGACCTGAAATGTTAACTCTGTTTCTCTCTCCACGATACTGCCTGACCTGCTGAGTGTTTCCAGCATTTTCTGTTGTTGTTTCAGATTTCCAGCATCTGCAGTATTTTGCTATTGTATAAGTGGGGATTCTTCATGAGCCCAGACAGAGTGCCAACTAGTTATTCAAACATGGAGGGCAGCAGACAGCAGAGTCCCCTCAGCAGAGGTCCACACTCTCACTTTCTAACAGAGGTCACTGCAGTGATCGAGTGGAAACCCTGTTTTATCCCTTTTTGGTTCAGTGGCAGCACTCACAAAAATGATGTCAGAATCAGGGGAATTTATAATGGGAAACAAAGAAATGGCAGACCAACTAAATTCATATTTTGGTTCCGTCTTCACAAAGGAGGACACAAATAACCTCCCAGAGATGCCGGGGAACATAGGGCCTGATGAAAGGGTGGAACTGAAAGAAATCAGTATTTGTAGGGAAATGGTGTTAGGAACATTGAAGGGACTGAAGGCCGATAAATCCCCAGGGCCTGATAATCTACATCCCAGGGTACTTAAGGAAGTGGCTCTAGAAATAGTAGATGCATTGCTGGTCATCTTCCAGAACTCGATAGACTCTGGAACAGTACCCATGGATTGGAGGGTAGCTAATGTTACCCCACTATTCAAAAAAGGTGGTAGAGAAAAAGCGGGGAATTATAGACCGGTAGGCCTGACATCGGTAGTGGGGAAAATGCTAGAGTCTATTATAAAAGATGTAATAGCAGAGCACTTGGTAAGCAGTGACAGGATCGGACAAAGTCAACATGGATTTACAAAAGGTAAATCATGCTTGACTAATCTACTGGAATTTTTTGAGGATGTAACTGGTAAAATAGATAAGGGAGAACCAGTGGATGTGGTGTATTTGGACTTTCAGAAGGCTTTCGATAAGGTCCCACATACGAGATTAGCGTGCAAAATTAAGGCACATGGCTTGGATAGAGAACTGGTTGGCGGACAGAAGGCAGAGAGTTAGAATAAACGGGTCGTTTTCCGAGTGGCAGGCAGTGACTAGTGGGGTACCACAAGGATCGGTCCTAGGACCCCAACTGTTCACAATATATATTAATGATCTGGACGAGGGAATTGGATGTAATATCTCCAAATTTGCAGACGACACAAAGCTGGGTGGGAGGGTAAGCTGTGAGGAGGGTAAGCTGTGAGGAGGATATCAAGAAACTCCAGTACGATTTGGACAGATTGGGTGATTGGGCAGAAACATGGCAAATGCACTATAATGTGGATAAATGTGAGGTTATCCACTTTGGTGGCAAAAACAGGAAGGCAGATTATTATTTGAATGGCAATAGATTGGGAGAAGGGGAAGTGCAAAGAGACCTGGGTGTTCTTGTGCACCAGTCACTGAAGGTAAGCATGCAGGTGCAGCAGGCGGTCAAGAAGGCAAATGGTATGTTGGCCTTCGTAGCAAGAGGATTCGAGTACAGGAACAAGGATGTCTTGCTACGGCTGTACAGGGCCTTGGTGAGACCGCACCTTGAGCGTTGTGTGCAGTTTTGGTCGCCTTACCTGAGGAAGGACGTTCTTGCCATGGAAGGAGTACAGTGAAGATTCACCAGGCTGATACCTGGGATGGCAGGAATGACGTACGAGGAGCGATTGTGTCGATTGGGCTTATACTCACTGGAGTTTAGAAGATTGAGAGGGGATCTCATCGAAACCTATAAAATTCTGTCAGGCCTGGACAGACTAGATGCAGGAAGGATGATTATGATGGCCGGGGAGTCCAGAACCAGGGGTCATAGTATAAGGATAAGGGGTAAGCCATTTAGGACTGAAATGCGGAGGAATTTCTTCACCCAGAGAGTGGTGAACCTGTGGAATTCTCTGCCACAGAGGGCGGTGGAGGCCAGTTCATTAAATATATTCAAAAAGGAGTGGGATATATTTCTTAAGTCTAAAGGGATCAAGGGATATGGGGAGAAGGCAGGGACAGGGTACTGAATTTGGATGATCAGCCATGATCTCATTGAATGGCGGAGCAGGCTCGAAGGGCGGAATGGCCTACTCCTGCTTCTATCTTCTATGTTGATCTAAAACAATGAGGGAGGTGATGAAACATCGACATTTAAATGCTGCGGTGGTGCTGAGCCATACAGATGACCAAGGTTCCAGGTTCTGAAATAACAACAGAAAATGCTGGAAACACTCAGCAGGTCAGGCAGCATCCGTGGAGAGAGAAAAACCACGTTCTGACCTTGGTTAGTGAGGGCACTAGTTTGCTTCACAGGGTGAGGAAGGGCACTAAGAAAGCAACTTTCCAAATTCCATGCCAGTGACGATATTTGGCAATTTAAGGCTTCCGAGTAGGGCAGAACAAGAGGCTGCACCAAAGAAGCACTATGAAACAATTTTACAACAGAAATAGCAGTGTTCCGATCTAGGTCAGCTGGAGCTCATCCATTTCATGTTTATACCAGAATATCCAGTTTGTTCGTGATTCATGGCTACAAGTTGGGGAGAGGAATCTTTTTGCGCCCTTAATGGTTTTTTTTCATAATATCAAAAAGCCCTTCCACTCTTTTCATTTAATAGAGAGTGGTCCTTTGAGGGAGCTGTATGCCTTAATTTGGCAGAATCACAGTATATTAGTGATTTAATCATTATTACTGTGCCAAAAAGTTACAGTAAAATGCTACACAAGTGAAGTTACACTCTGATAAACAGTTTCCTCCGCCTGCCAACACCCCCCTGATAACACTCCTGTGAAGCACTTTAAGACTTCTCACTATGTTAAAGGCGCTGTGCAGGGTACGATAGCATAGTGGTTATGTTACTGGACGAGTAACCCAGAGGCCTGGACTCATGATCCGGAGACAGGAGTTCAAATCCCACCACGACAGCTGGGGAATTTAAATTCAGTTAATTATGAAATCTGGAATAAAAAGCTAGTATCAGTAATGGTGACCATGAAACTATCGGATTGTCGTTAAAAACCCATCTGGTTCACTAATGCGCTTTAGGGAAGAAAATCTGCCGTCCTTACCTGGTCTGGCCTATATGTGACTCCAGACCCACAGCAATGTGGTTGACTCTTAACTGAAATGGCCTAGCAAGCCACTCAGTTGTACCAAACTGCTACAAAGTAGTACAGCATACTAAGCAGCACTATGGGAGTGCCTTCACCACACACACAGCGGTTCAAGGCGGCACACCACCACGTTGTCAAGGACAAATAGGGATGGGCAATAAATGTTGGCCTTGCCAGCGACCCCCCACATCCCATGAACAAAAAAATATATATATGCAAGTTGCTATTGTTAAGAAAACACTGGACATCCAGTGGGGAAGAGAGAAATGCTGAAGAGTGGGATGGAAGGGATCAGAGGTACACTTGAAGAGAAAGGTTTAGAGAAGTTTTAAGAACACCTTTAAAAGAGGTAGCCGGCAGTGGGAACTAGGCAGGGAATTCCAGGGGACAGGAGCATAAAGCTCAACAAGCAATCAGCACTCGCTTGCCATAATTCAAATTAGGATAAGTCTAGAGAAAGAAGACTAGGACATGCAGAAAACATGTGGATGATGAAGGGTTACACCTGAATCATTATCTTGTCTGTTCGTTCCACTGATGCTGACTGACCCCCACTGAGTGTTTCGAACATTTTCTGCTTCTGTTTCAGAGTTCCAGCATTTGCAGTTTTTTCTTATTTAAGCAAGGAGATAGCTGCATGCGCTGACACACTACATGTTGAAGCAGAGTCCACAAGTACTTTAAAGAGAGAATTAGATAGTTGCTTGAACAAAATATTGAAGATATGAGAACCAAGTAGGAGGATGGGGCTAGACTGGTTTAGGCAGAAAAAAGCACTGTTGCAGACTAAGTGAGCTAAATGGCCTCTTTCTATGCTGTAATATTCTATGTGGCCATTGTTTGCTGGCACATATGTAGGCTTTTGCCAAACTTTTTCTCTCTTTATTTGAATTGCATCAGCACACGGCACTACAGAACAAAACCATTTCAATCCCCTGCTTTTTTTTTATTAGTTCATAGGATCTGGGCGTCGCTGGCAAGGCCGGCATTTATTGCCCATCCCAAGTTGCCCTTGAGAAGGTGGTGGTGAGCCACCTTCTTGAACCACTGCAGTCCGTGTGGTGTAGGTGCTCCCACAGTGCTGTTAGGGAGGGAGTTCCACGATTTTGACCCAGTGACGATGAAGGATCGGCGATATACTTCCAAGTCAGGATGGTATGTGACTTGCAGGGTGATGCGCTATCAATTACTCATAAAAGACGGAGAGTTAGGAGAGTAACTAAAGGCTTTTATTAGCAAAGAACAGAGCATGTCTCTCGTGGTTGACTGGGTTCCAAGAAGGCAGGGGGCTGCAGAGCGGTCACCTTTATACCTGGGCCTGTGGGTGGAGCCAGGGGCGGAGCCAGCAGAGACATGCTGAGGCATGCATAGGTACAACAGTGTGCAACAACAACAACGTGGTTTACCACACAGGGGAACCTGGAGGTGGTGGCGCCAGCTGCCCTTGTCCTTCTAGGTGGTAGAAGTTGCGGGTTTGGGAGGTGCTGCTGAAGAAGCCTTGGCGAGTTGCTGCAGTGCATCTTGTAGATGGTACACACTGCAGCCACGGTACACCGGTGGTGGAGGGAGTGAATGCTAAAGGTGGTGGATGGGCTGATTTGCACTGGATGGTGTCGAGCTTCTTGAGTGTTGTTGGAGCTGCACTCATCCAGGCAAGTGGAGAATATTCCATCGCACTCCTTACTTATGCGTTGTAGATGGTGGAAAGGCTCTACTGGACTCTCAATCTCAGGCAAGTGGGAAGGTTCCAGGCACTTTGCCATAGTGCAAAAGCAATAAACTGATGCAGTAGCCCCTCCAGGCCAGAGATGTGTACCTCCTCGTGGTTGTATAAGAATAACTTTCCATTTCTTCATTCTAGAGAGGGAGGGCCTAGTGGGGTTGAAACAGGAGTGTGCTGGGGGGTGGTAAAGTGTTAATGTCATGCCTTCATAGAGTATATTCCTGAGAAATGAAGGTGAATTACATACTTAAATTACACAAGGCCTCTTCTGAAACACTCCAATACAGATTTTATACACCTCTTGAAATACAGTACATACACAATCTCTCATGTCAAAAATTTGTGATCATGTAAAACTTTTAATTTAAAAATTGTGCATTCCCACAAAGTTGTAATTGTATTTATTAAAACAGCCTTTTGTGCTCCAGATTTCGACACATGCTGGAAACACTTTGTAAATGAGAACTAACCTCAGGCACGTCAGTGGCAAGACGTCACCATATTTCACATCACTTCAGTTATCTTTGCGAGAGAAAGGTCTTAAGGAGTGGGAGGCGAAGTGGTGATTAAACGTAATTTGGATACGGAGCTACTTTAGTTGGGGAATACTGGAACAATGTATTTATTTTTTAAATCACACACTGATGAACAAAACAGCTCAAAGATCATGATAGCAAAATACTGCGGATGCTGGAAATCCGAAATAACAACAGAAAATGCTGGAAAAACTCAGCAGGCCAGGCAACATCCGTGGAGAAAGACAGTCAACGTTTCGGGTCGAAACCCTTCTACAGAACTGAGAAAAAAAGGAGGAAATGAAACAAAAGGCAGTTTGGGGGCTGGGAAATGGGGGAGGGGATGAAAGAAGAGACATTAAGAGATATTCAAGGAGAGACGAGATGGTAATAGGACAGGTAAAGAAACAAACAATGGCTCTAGATGAAGTATGAAATGCGCTGGCAGAGCGAAAGACAGCTGCCATGTGGGAGAGGAAAAAAAAGGAAAAGGCACAAACCAAAAGTGTGGATTAAAAAATATTAAAATGATAGGGGCCGAGGTTATGATCTGAAATTGTTGAACTTGATATTGAGTCCGGAAGGCTGTAAAGTGCCAAATTGAAAGATGAGGTGCTGTTCCTCAAGTTTACGCTGAGCTTCCGTGGAACAATGCAAGAGGCCGCAGACGGTGAGGTCCGAGTGGGAATGGAGTGGTGAATTAAAATGACAGGCGACCGGAAGCTCGGGGTCACCCCTACGGACTGAACGGAGGTGTTCCGCAAAGCAGTCACCCAATCTGCGTTTGGTCTCCCCAATGTGGAGGAGACCACATCGTGAGCAGAGGATACAGTATACTAGATTGCAAGAAGTACAAGTAAATCGCTGTTTCACCTGGAAGGGGTGTTTGGGGCCCTGGACAGTGGGAAGGGGGGGGGGGGGGGGGGGGGGAGGTATATAGGTAGGTGTTGCCTCTCCTGCGCTTGCACGGGAAGGTGCCGGGCGAAGGGGAAGGGGTGCTGGGGGTGATAGAGGAGTGGACTAGGTCGTCTCGGAGGGAGCAGTCCCTACGGAATGCTAAATGGGGAGGGGAAGATGCGTTTGGTGGTGGGATCACGTTGGAGGTGGCGGAAATGGCAGAGGATGATCCGTTGAATGTGGAGGCTGGTGGAGTGAAAGGTGAGGACAAGGGGAACCCTATCATGGTTCCGGGAGGGAGGGGCAGGGGTGAGGGCAGAAGTGCGGGAGATAGAACGGACACGGTCGAGGGCTGTGTCAACCACGGTAGAGGGGAATCCTCGGTTAAGGAAAAAGGAAGACACGTCGGAAGCACTGGTGTGGAAGGTGGCATCATCAGAGCAGATGCGGCGGAGACGGAGAAACTGGGAGAATGGAGTAGAGTCCTTACAGGAGGTGGGATGGGAGGAAGTGTAGTCCAGGTAGCTGTGGGAGTCAGTGGGCTTGTAGTGAATGTTGGTCAATAACCTATCCCCAGAGATGGAGACGGAGAAGTCGAGGAAGGGAAGGGAAGAGGCCATGTGAAGATGAGGGAAGGGTGGAAATTGGAGGCAAAGTGAATGAAATTGTCTAGTTCAGGGTGAGAGCAGGAAATGGCACCGATACAGTCATCAATGTACCGGAAAAAGAGGTGAGGGGGGGGACCCGAGTATTACTGGAACAAAGAGTGTTCCACATATCCCACGAAAAGGCAGACATAGCTAGGACCCATGCGGGTCCCATAGCAACACCTTTAATTTGAAGGAAATGAGTGGCGTCAAAGGAGAAGTTGTTCAATGTGAGAACAAGTTCAGCCAGGCGGAGGAGGGTGGTGGTGGATGGGGACTGGTTGGGCCTCTGTTCCAAGACCTCTTAATGTCTCTTCTTTCATCCCCTCCCCCATTTCCCAGCCCCCAAACTGCCTTTTAATCTTTTCATTTCCTGCCTTTTTTTCTCAGTTCTGTAGAAGGGTTTCGACCCGAAACATTGACTCTGTTTCTCTCTCCACGGATGTTGCCTGGCCTGCTGAGTTTTTCCAGCGCTTTCTGTTGTTCGCTCAAAGATCACCTCTGGTAAGTTTACTGCTGTTGTCACTGTCCTTTACATGTTGCTAGGTGGTCACTATAGGTTTCCAATGCAGTCTGTTTATGAGGTTCTACGTTATTTGCTGCGCATGCTAAATGCATTGCTACATTTTCTGAATCTGCAACAGCCCTACAAAATCTGCATTTCCTGATCGTCTGATCCATGGGTTTAGTTTCATGATATTCCCTTTGTTTTCAATTCTCGGTGCACAGTGAATTTCAATTATTTCATTTCCTGCTCTGTTCTAAATTAATTTAAATTAACTCAGAGGTCAGCAGCAGCTCTGAATCACTAATATGTCAGCCCACCTCGGATTCCTTGTACTTCCATTACAGTGTCCTCTCCCGGAACCTAGATTATTACACCAATTTTCATTAAAAGCAGTAAAATAAAAAGGAAATCTGAAATGCAAACATAAAATGCTGGAAACACTCAGCTGGTCAATCAGCATCCATGAAGAGAGAAAGGACCGGTTCTGATGGGGAATACACATCCAAAGCTTCATAACTTGTCTTTTCTCTTTACATATATTGTGTGTTTCCAGCATTTTCTATTTTTTTTCATGTTAAACTTTGTTCAAACATGGGGCACGCAGTTAATATTCTACTGATCCAATATTAGAAACATTGTTAAACTGAAGCTTTACAAGTGTTACAAAACAAAATAAACATTGGCAACCCAATGACTTATCCTTCATCAAACATATTTCTCCAGTTCCAAATGAAAATATGAAGAAACTCTCAGCTATTTCACAAGGTGGAGAAAGGGGAAAAAAGATGCACAAAATTCCAGCTCTTTCCAGCAGGAACCAATATCCTTGAACCTGTAACCAGAGAAAGTGAGGGAGATTTCATTTTAGTCTTCACCACCTTCAACTGCAAAGGAATCTCTCATCACAAGGAAGCCTTTTGCATTTGCTGAACTGTGCATTATTAGTTGTTGAATGCCCCAAAAATACACTTATATCTTGCAAAACAAAAAAAATTTTTGCTCCATTAATGTAGGTTTAACAAAAATGCAATTTTATTTCAATGCATCACTACAACAATCAATTTTCAACCAAATCTCACATCCTATACGTATGGGGAATCCAGATTTAGTGTCATTTGGCTAATAATTAGCACAGTATCAGTGCCAGAATAAGGGTCTCAGTTCTCCACACTGCAAGTTCCTGAACACAAGTTCCTATGTTCCTGTCATACAGTTAACAAGGGGCTAAGATAAAGACTGCAGGATGGGGGCAGGGGGCAGAGAGTAAAGTAAAACCAGAGGAAAATGTTGTCCCAAGCCACCTGTGCAGTTCAGAGTGTTATTAGTGGAGGTTAGGAAATGAGAAAAGTGAGATAATAAAACAGTTCCAGTGTATTAGTTTCCAATTCTTTCAGTCGCAACCACACAAATTGAAAAGTTGACTTTAAATTACTGCTCTTAGCCATATTACCATTGATAAGTCCATAAACGTTAGCAATCTTTACTATTTAGTAACAGTGTAACAAGAGCAGAAGAGATGACACTATCAACCCTCATGTAAAGAAAGCAGCAAAACCATAGACGCATCCTTGCAAAATTTGCTTGACAGACATATTTTACAGCTTCAGTCTAATATTTTCCAAAAATAAAATGTCTTCACAGCTGCCAATATGCACTCACATAGCATTCAGGATTCAAGGTGTAACCAAAGTCAACCATGAGGACAAAGATTATGAAGAGTGTATATTAGTACACATGGACCTTGGCCTGACTTTTATTTTCAAGTCACATAAATACTGTGCTTAATCTCAAGAGCTGACCCCTCCGGTTCTGTGAAACTCTTCATACCATAGGTGCACTAACCTCTTCAAACATGAAGCACCCAGTCAATATTGTACTGATCCAATATTAGAAGCAAGACAGTTCTATTGAAGATGGGTGTTTCTGTAAGGTTACCCAAACAGTTGTAAATTCTGTGGCGAGTCAAAAAAGACCTCAGTAAATGCTAGGGGAACTATCACAGTTGGGAATGACATGGTAACTGTTCAAAGTAAATAAATGAACGCACCGATTTGACGTGTACGCAGGAAACTGGCTATTTGTTGTGTTATTTTGTGGAATTAGAAAATTGCCCTGTTGGAAAATCCCAGAGGACGATGTAGTCTTCTGGAGACCATTTAATTATATCCAGAATAATCTGGTTGTTAAGTAACCAGCTCACTAGAACCAATATATTAGCCAGTCACAAATATATTTAAGTCACAAAACTGTTAATCAGAGAAAGTCAGACAGGCATCTGGAAATGAAGACATCTAGAATTGAAGAACGACTCTGTGTTCACTACCAATACCATGAAGTAACTACAGAAAAATGTTAACTCTTCTCTCTAGACCTGTTCGAAAAGAACTATAGGAACGATCTGACAGATAGGTAGATCATCTAAATCATTTTCTGGTATACGTCATTTCAAAATAGTTCTCTACATCCTCATATGTTTATTGGAGTAAGTCAATTTTGTTACTTACATAGAAACATAGAAGATAGGAGCAGGAGTAGGCCATTCGGCCCCTCAAGCCTGCTCCGCCATTCGATGAGATCATGGCTGATCATCCAAACTCAGTACCCTGTCCCTGCCTTCTCCCCATATCCCTTGATACCTTTAGCTCTAAGAAATATATCTAACTCCTTCTTGAATGTATTTAAAGACTTGGCCTCAACCGCCTTCTGTGGTAGAGAATTCCACAGGTTCACCACTCTCTGGGTGAAGAAATTCTTCCTCATCTCTGTCCTAAAAGGCTTACCCCTTATCCTTAGACTATGACCCCTGGTTCTGGACTCTCCAACCATCAGGAACATTCTACCTGCATCTAGTTTGTCCAGACCTGTCAGAATTTTATAAGTTTCGATGAGATCCCCTCTCATTCTTCTAAACTCCAGCGAGTATAAGCCCAATCGACCCAATCTCTCCTCATACGTCATTCCTGCCATCCCAGGGATCAGCCTTGTGAATCTTCGCTGAACTTCTTCCATGGCAAGAACATCCTTCCTCAGATAAGGTGACCAAAACTGCACACAGTACTCAAGGTGTGGTCTCACCAAGGCCCTGTACAACTGCAGCAGGACATCCTTGCTCCTGTACTCAAACCCTTTTGCTATGAAGGCCAACATACCATTTGCCTTCTTCACCGCCTGCTGCACCTGCATGCTTACCATCAGCGACTGGTGCACAAGGACACCCAGGTCTCGTTGCACTTCCCCTTCTCCCAATCTACTGCCATTCAGATAATAGTCTGCCTTTCTGTTTTTGACATCAAAGTGGATAACCTCGCATTTATCCACGTTATATTGCATCTGCCACGCTTCTGCCCAATCACCCAACCTGTCCAAATCATACTGGAGTTTCTCGGTATCCTCCTCGCAGCACACATGCCCACCCAGCTTTGTGTCGTCTGCAAACTTGGAGATATTACATCTAGTTCCCTTATCTAGATCATTAATGTATATTGTGAATAGCTGGGGTCCAAGGACCGATCCCTGCGGTACCCCACTAGTCACTGCCTGCCACTCGGAAAAAGACCCGTTAATTCCTACTCTCTGCTTTCTGTCCGCCAACCAGTTCCCTATCCAAGTCAATACCTTGCCCCCAATCCCATGTGCCTTAACTTTACACGCTAATCTCTTATGCGGGACCTTATCAAAAGCCTTTTGAAAGTCCAAATACACCACATCTACTGGTTCTCCCTTATCTATTTTCCCAGTTACATCCTCAAAAAATTCCAGTAGATTAGTCAAGCATGATTTACCTTTTGTAAATCCATGTTGACTTTGTCCGATCCTGTCACTGTTTTCCAAGTGCTCAGCTATTACATCCTTTATAATGGACTCTAGCATTTTCCCCACTACCGATGTCAGGCTTACCGGTCTGTAATTCCTCGCTTTCTCTCTACCACCCTTTTCGAATAGTGGGGTAACATTAGCTACCCTCCAATCCATGGGTACAGTTCCAGATTCCAGCGAATTTTGGAAGATGATCAGCAATGCATCTACTATTTCTAGGGCCACTTCCTTAAGTACCCTAGGATGTAGATTATCAGGCCCTGGGGATTTATCGGCCTTCAATCCCATCAATTTCCCCAACACCATTTCCCTACAAATACTGATTTCTTTCAGTTCCTCCCTCTCATCAGACCCTATGCTCTCCAACATCTGTGGGAGGTTATGTGTCCTCCTTTGTGAAGACAGAACCAAAATATGCATTTAATTGGTCTGCCATTTCTTTGTTCCCCATTATAACTTCCCCTGCTTCTGACTGCAAGGGACCTACGCTTGACTTCACCAATCTTTTTCTCTTCACATATCTATAAAAGCTCACAGTCAGTTTTTATGTTCCCTGCAAGCTTACTTTCATATTCTATTTTCCCCTTCTTAATTAATCCCTTTGTCCTCCTTTGTTGAATCCTAAACTGCTCCCAATCCTCAGGGTTACTGCTTTTTCTGGCCAATTTATATGTCCTCTCCTTGGATCTTATGCTATCCCTAATTTCCCTTGTTAGCCACGGTTGAGTCACCCTTTTTGTTTTATTCTTATCCCAAACTGGGATGAACAACTTCTGTAGTTCATCCATGCGGTCTTTGAATGTTTGCCATTGCCTATCCACCGTCAACCCTTTGAGTGACATTCCCCAATCAATCCTACCCAATTCGCACCTCATACCATCGTAGTTTCCTTTATTTAAATTCAGGACCCTAGTCTCCGAGTCAACTACTTCATTCTCCATCCTAATGAAGAATTCTATCATATTATGATCGCTCTGACCCAAGATGAGCCAGTTTGAGCACGTTGATTCGTTGTGTATCGGGTCTGAATTTATGAAATTATCATGGCAATGACAAAGTGATTATTATTGTAATACAGGTATAGCCACTCTAGACTGATGCAAACCTTCAAACCAGGAAAAAGAGATAAAAACTGAGGTCTCCAATGGCCTAGTGGATAAAAGCATCACAAAGTGTACTACTAAGATTACAAGTTTAATTCCAGATCTCTACACATAACAGGAGTAGGCCATTCGGCCCATCAAGCTTGTTCCGTCATTCAATTAGATCATGGTTGGTCTGTACTTCAACTCCTATTACCAACCTTTGTTCCATATCCCTTGATACCCTTATCCAACAAAAAACTATCGACCTTGGTCTTGAAAATTATAATTGATCCCAGCATCCACAGCCTTTAACAAATTTGTTAAAAACAAAGTGCCAACATTTTCAGTGATAACTTAATCGTTTGAGATTTTGGCAGCAGAGATTTTCCCAAAAGATCAATTTACCAAAGTATCATGACAAAGTATCACAATCGCAGGGAGCGAGCTACAAGTGTTTTTTCCTCATAAAATCAATAAGGCACAATTGATAATAATAGCTCAAGCCAACATGGGTTCAGGGACCTTAAGGGATCTTTTACTGGAACAAGATGGGATGGTGCAAAAAGCCGATTCAAAAATAAAGCATAGTTGTTATTCGTGTATCAATACTTTAAGAATGTTGTCAGATAAAAATGGTCGCACCACTTCTAACAGCCAGCTGTCCAATTCAAGGTGCAGATTGGTAAATCAGCTGTATCTTCTTTGTTGTAATGCCAGACGTTCTATTGTGACCTCAATTTTCACCATTACTTTCCCCATTCACAGTTTTTTTTAAAAACACACATGGGCCTCACATCAAAAGGGAGTACCCGAGGGCACACTGGAGCTGTTTCACTGCAAGAGATGACCTAATTCAAATGTACAGACATGAATACAGGTCTTCACAATGAAAAACTGCTAATGGTTATTTGATCACAGCTCACACTTTAAAGTCGACAACAACTGCCAGGGCAAGTGACGTCAACTCTACAATACCTGGTGAGCTCACCCAGCTAAAATGTTTATGAAGTCAAGTCAATCAACGTATAGTGCCAGAGTATAAACAAAACCTTTGCATCAGTGGTGAATTGTTAATCCAGGTTTTTAGTAATTCAGCAGTTTTAATAATCCCAACATGGTTTCTCATGCAACATTCATCTTGTTTACTATTACTGTATTGTTTATCCAGTGGAATCGCAAGTGAACTAATAAAAAACATCTAATTTAATTTTGACCATGCCCATTTAACACACTGTAATAAAAGACAATTTGTTCATCCTTAAAACAGCAATAAGCAAGAAATTTCTTAGGCTAAAATAGAACAGAAAATGTTTAAATGTAAATGTTAATATGCGACGTAAGTACTACATTTAAACATTTACCTGAGCATTACTTGGGTAGTACTGCCACAGGAAGGCTGGAAGTGCTGTCACTAAGCCCATTTACTATATTGGTACAGGAAAATTTTACTTCAGCGACATTCTTTAATGACGTGTGATAAAGTTCTTACGCACGCCAAGTTTCTCCACCACTACTATTTCATCCAAATGTTACAATAGCTCAAAATGTCCAACTCAAGTTTATACGGGCAAAATCTATACTAGTACTGCTGGGTGTTTTTGAGTGAGAGTGCGAGACACAGTCAAGAATGCTACCACTGCGTCAAGCTGACAGCAGTATTGAAGATCTCACCCACACCAATACCCCCACCCCTTACTGAAATCCTAATGGTTTTTGTTTGAACTTCTCTCAAGTATTGTGCATTGGAGCTGAAACATGCTGTTATGAATGAGACAGAGCACAAATAATCTTATTAGAATGTTAGTAGATTTATTTGATAATGCGATGGTTGTCTTGGATGCGATCATCAAAATCATATGGCCACATGACTAACTTGGAAGCCACTTGCTCCCCTCCCATCCTATCCAAAAATGCTATTAACAAATTTAGTCAGCCGAATGTCTGATATGTGCAGAAATCCATCACCATGTTTAAGTGTCGCCAAACCAAGCTATTGAGAAAGCCTCACGGGTAATTTTGTACTTCACAGATATGGAAAACACATGTTTTCTATCCAGGAAACGTAACCCACTTTCCTCTCCCCATCCCCTCACAACAGTAACGTTTCTCACTTTCCCTTTCCCCTCACCACAGGAACGTTCCTCACTTTCCTCTCCTCTCCCCTCACCACAGTAACGTACCCCACTCTCCTCTCACCACAGTAATGTCCTCTCCCCTCACCACAGTAACGTACCCCACTCTCCTCTCACCACAGTAATGTCCTCTCCCCTCACCACAGCAACGTACCCCACATTCCTCTCCACTCCCCTCACCACAGTAACGTCCCTCACGTTCCCTTTCCCCTCACCACAGCAACGTACCCCACATTCCTCTCCACTCCCCTCACCACAGTAACGTACCCCACATTCCTCTCCTCTCACCACAGTAACGTACCTCTCTCCTCACCACAGTAATACACCCCACTCTCCTCTCCCCTCACCACAGTAACGTACCCCACATTCCTCTCCTCTCACCACAGTAACGTACCTCTCTCCTCACCACAGTAATACACCCCACTCTCCTCTCCCCTCACCACAGTAACGTACCCCACATTCCTCTCCCCTCACCACAGCAACGTACCCCACATTCCTCTCCACTCCCCTCACCACAGTAACGTACCCCACATTCCTCTCCACTCCCCTCACCACAGTGACGTCCCTCACGTTCCCTTTCCCCTCACCACAGTAACGTACCCCACTCTCCTCTCACCACAGTAATGTCCTCTCCCCTCACCACAGCAACGTACCCCACATTCCTCTCCTCTCCCCTCACCACAGTAACGTACCCCACTCTCCTCTCACCACAGTAATGTCCTCTCCCCTCACCACAGTAACGTACCCCACTCTCCTCTCACCACAGTAATGTCCTCTCCCCTCACCACAGCAACGTACCCCACATTCCTCTCCACTCCCCTCACCACAGTAACGTCCCTCACGTTCCCTTTCCCCTCACCACAGTAACGTACCCCACTCTCCTCACCACAGTAATGTCCTCTCCCCTCACCACAGCAACGTACCCCACATTCCTCTCCACTCCCCTCACCACAGTAACGTCCCTCACGTTCCCTTTCCCCTCACCACAGTAACGTACCCCTCTCCTCTCACCACAGTAATGTCCTCTCCCCTCACCACAGTAACGTACCCCACTCTCCTCTCACCACAGTAATGTCCTCTCCCCTCACCACAGCAACGTACCCCACATTCCTCTCCTCTCCCCTCACCACAGTAACGTACCCCACATTCCTCTCCCCTCACCACAGTAACGTACCCCACATTCCTCTCCTCTCCCCTCACCACAGTAACGTACCCCACTCTCCTCTCACCACAGTAATGTCCTCTCCCCTCACCACAGCAACGTACCCCACATTCCTCTCCACTCCCCTCACCACAGTAACGTCCCTCACGTTCCCTTTCCCCTCACCACAGTAACGTACCCCACTCTCCTCTCACCACAGTAATGTCCTCTCCCCTCACCACAGTAACGTACCCCACTCTCCTCTCACCACAGTAATGTCCTCTCCCCTCACCACAGCAACGTACCCCACATTCCTCTCCACTCCCCTCACCACAGTAACGTACCCCACATTCCTCTCCTCTCACCACAGTAACGTACCCCACTCTCCTCTCACCACAGTAATGTCCTCTCCCCTCACCACAGCAACGTACCCCACTCTCCTCTCACCACAGTAATGTCCACTCCCCTCACCACAGTAACGTACCCCACATTCCTCTCCTCTCACCACAGTAACGTACCTCTCTCCTCTCCCCTCACCACAGTAATACACCCCACTCTCCTCTCCCCTCACCACAGTAACGTACCCCACTTTCCTCTCCCTTCTCCTCAGTAACATACCCCACTCTCCTCAGTAGCATACCCCACTCTCCTCAGTAGCATACCCCACTCTCCTCAGTAGCATACCCCACTCTCCTCAGTAGCATACCCCACTCTCCTCAGTAGCATACCCCACTCTCCTCAGTAGCATACCCCACTCTCCTCAGTAGCATACCCCACTCTCCTCAGTAGCATACCCCACTCTCCTCAGTAGCATACCCCACTCTCCTCAGTAGCATACCCCACTCTCCTCTCCCCTCACCACAGTAACGTACCCCTCTCTCCTCGGTAGCATACCCCACTCTCCTCTCCCCTCAGTAACATACCCCACTTTCTTCTCCCCTCCCCTCAGTAACATACCCCACTCTCCTCAGTAACATACCCCACTCTCCTCTCCCCTCCCCTCAGTAACGTACCCCACTTTCTTCTCCCCTCCCCTCAGTAACATACCCCACTCTCCTCTCCCCTCCCCTCAGTAACGTACCCCGCTTTCCTCTCCCCTCCCCTCAGTAACGTACCCCACTTTCCTCTCCCCTCAGTAACGTACCCCACTTTCCTCTCCCCTCAGTAACATACCCCACTTTCCTCTCCCCTCCCCTCAGTAACATACCCCACTCTCCTCTCCCCTCAGTAACATACCCCACTCTCCTCTCCCCTCAGTAACATACCCCACTCTCCTCCCCTCAGTAACATACCCCACTCTCCTCTCCCCTCCTCAGTAACGTACCCCACTTTCCTCTCCCCTCCCCTCCCCACAGTTACGTAGACCGCTTTCCTTTCCTCTCCCATCACCATAAGGATGCTCCCCACTGTCGTCTTCCTCTCCACAAGGACGTTCCCCACTGTCCTCTTCCTCTCCAGAAGGATGTACAGGAGACTTTCTTATATCCGGTACCGACGGGACCGAGCTGTTGCCGATCTATCAAAACTGCTGGACATACCAGCATTAATGTTGAAGCATACGGAGGTGTTCATCTACGTATCTGACAACAAACACTGTTGCTTAGCAACAGCTTCTAAACAGTCGGCCCGTACCTTGGAAGCATCTCTGTAGCTTAGCAACAGCTTCAGAGAGACTTTCCAGAGCCTGACTGTTGGGGGGAAAAAAAGCCACGAGAAAAAAAACCTAACAAAACGGCTCCTGATTTCTGCCGGTAGATCAAGGTTTCCGGACATACAACCTCCGGATAAACCAAAGTTTCCTGTACCTCACTTACAAAATCCCAAAAGCTTAGACACAGTTTAACAGATTCAAAGTTTACAGACAACCCCAAACGTGCACAGGGCTACTGCTGGAGTTTTAAGAGCCAGCACCACACAACTTACCAGTGCAGAGCAGGAAGCAGGTAAACTTCCTGCTGCTTACCCACTCAGGGCTATGCCATATGTTTCAGCACTGATTTGCATGATTATCTGCAGGTGAGTGCGATGAACCCCAATCCTTAGTGACAGGTCAACCCTTCCAGATCTCATTTGAAAAATCAAGCTGGCTTGACAATTATCAACAGTGCCCTGCAGTACTGAAAATTGCCTGTTTCAGCTATCAGATTACAAAGTCTGCTCCAGAGGGTGGGTTTGAATCCTTGCTAGACAGAAAACAGGTACCAGGAACCACAAGCAGCATGGTGAGCAATATAACTTTCATGAAGTGTGTGAATGCATGGCCACCATCTTCCAGACCACGGTATGGACCCCACACACCATCCAACAGTGGTTCCACTAGTTGGAAGTGCAAAGCTTCAGCAAATCTGCTCGTCACTGCGACTGACACTGAACCCTGGATGTACAAGTGTGTGTTCTCATATCTGGCCTCCAGGTACAACAGGTATCCTCCCAAGTCTCAGAATGTCATCAGCTATACCATAGACATCTGCCTTCTGCGTGTTGGAAGGTCCTAAACAGGGCAGGTTGTGACATGATAGCCAGCTTGATGTTCTGGACGTCCACGTTTACTCGTCATCAATCAGTATGATTGGAGGAAGTGGACTCTGCACTGCTACCTAAAGGTAAGACAAGAGACTTGGACAGTATTCACACTGGATTCCTAGGTAATGAAGGTGGGAGAAGAGAAATGGCAATAGTCTTGGAGAACAGTGCCTTGAATCACCGATTCTCCTGGAGCTGCCTGTCTGATGCTGGTGATTAGGATTCTGTCTGCTGAAGGACTCCTACCATAAGATAATCAGTGACTCTTATGGTGATTTTGCAGTATTGGATGCTTTGGAGGCTTGCAGAGTAATCAGAAAAGAACCGGCAGGATTTCTCACTCAAAGAATGCTGGGCAGGTTGTTTCTCTACGCAAGATTGTGGAGTGTCATAAGGCTTCGGAGAAACCAGCTCACGGTCGTGTGAAATTCGTACTATTAAAAAAATATATACCCCAACACGATTCAAGGCTTCAGTCTCATTGAGATTCAGTTGACCTTTCTAAACTCATCATACACCACGTCAGTGAAGCCTATCTAAAATCACAGATTACTGTTTTGGAGTCACTCCCAGCTACCTATTCTTCTAAACATGTACTTATAGTCTTACAGTGGGCAAGAGACAGTCGTGGCAAAACTTCAATAACTGAAATGCCAAAGTATATGAAAATGTTCCAACATTTGTAAATGATACAGTCTACAAAACCAAAAATATTTACAGTAATACATCTGGGTTATTTTACAATGCACAGCTACGAAGTTGTTCTGGAATGCTCCTACCAAGTTCCTTTGCAGCTCTTGGTCTGCAACTTATTTGTGAATGAATCGAGGGCAGCACATACAGAGTGAACAGTAGGAATGTAACTTTCCTTGCACAGATAGAATGTCTGGGATTTATTTAAAATGTTGCATCACCATTAATGGCAACTATTGTGTTGGGAGATTCTCGGCTCAGGGGTACAAAGCTGCATCACGAGTGTCTCAGAAGGAAGTGGTGCCAAGCCTTCCAACATTCAGCTAGACCCATTGACACAGTGTTGGTTCATAATATATACAACCCTCAAATAAACAAAATTATAGCTGTTTATAGGTAGGCAAATTCCAATTCTGAGATTTGCAAATGTGTAATAAGCAATAGTGTCAATACACTATTTTGTTCTTTAATGAAGTAACGGAGAGGGTTGATGAGAGTAGTGCGGTTGGTGTGTATGTGGGCTTTCAAAAGGCATTTGAAAGTTCAATGGGAAGCTTTCCTTCCCAAAAGTTTGGGAATGTGCAATACAGAATCACAGAATCTACAGTGCAGATAGAGGCCATTTCGGCCCATCGAGCCTGCACCGACACATATCCCACCCTATCCCCGTAGCCCCACGTATTTAATCCCCTAACACTAAGGGTCAATTTATCATAGCCAAATCAACCTAACCTGCACATCTTTGGACTGTGGGAGGAAACCGGAGCACCCGGAGGAAACCCACGCAAACACGGGGAGAATGTGCAAACTCCACACAGACAGTCACCCGAGGCTGGATTTGAACCCGGGTCCCTGGCGCTGTGAGGCAACAGTGCTAACCACTATGCCACCGTGCTGGAAATACCACCAAAACAAAAGCAAGGTAACCTCTCAGAATGGTGACATGATATGAAGGCTTGCTAAATACCAACGGCATCACAAAGCAGACCCTACGCTTTAAGATTCTCACTGTATGAACATTTATTTTACAAGTCGAAATACAAAACAAACTGCTCAGATCCCAGCACAAGGTCAGTGAGTGTTATTTTCCACTTTTAGATGTCTCCAGGCTGACAAATGATGTGACAGAGCAACTCGAAATCCTGATTCAGCCTGTTCTGAATTAACAAAAAGCAATACAATTCCCCCAAAATCCTGCTAGAAGCCAACTTTCTGAAGTGCACACATTTATTGCCATTACCGCAAACAACCTTCCATTACCGCAAACAACCTTCCATTTTTAGTTGGGAGAGATAACTCCAGTGCACAACCAGCGAGGGTTATATCAATGAGAATAGGCAGCTGCAACCACAGTTCCACACCAGGGCTTTCAATGTTTCTTTGTGGACAATACACAGGAGTTTTCAATCCACGCACTGTATCTACAAACACCTCAGCTGCATTTGTGTTCTACTCACTGTGTTATCAGCTGTACTCCTACATGCATTGTACCTTGTAACAACGCAGCAAGTCCTGCCGCAAACATATGGACTGACCCCAAGCCAAGTAACTTGGGACGGAGAGGGGATACTTTACATGGCAAATATGTAACTTTTGCTTTAACCCTCTACTCCATCATACTGGTTTCCCTCTTCATATATTACACTGAAAAGTGTACGTAAGTATTTGCCTGGCCTCCTCCGTATTTTATTCAAGGAACAAAGTTTTAAAAAATCAGTAGGATTCAATACTTCACCCAATCGTCTTGTACCTCTTTTTTTCTATGCATGCAAGCAAAACCATTTTACATCTGCAAACCATTAAGCAATAAATGGCACATGAAAAAGCTGCAATTCAAGAAAAATAAACAAATATAAGTAATGAAAGGTGACAATACATGTGGGTATGGAAAGGATTCAAAAAGCAGCCAAAAAGTTATAAATACAAGCCAGTGTCAAACTAAATCAGTGTTGTTCAGAGTCATGCATCAACAACATTTTTAAAATTATAAGCTGTACCACTAAATAGCTGTAACATTTTTGGCACCACCAAAATTGAGAGTAATGTTTAGGTCATAAGGTAGCAATCATGTACAAACTGAAAGTCCACAGCTTGCTTCTCCCCTACATGAAGTAAATCCAGAAATTCACTTAACATCCAATCAGAAAACCGTACTATAGGGATGGAGGATTGTACTTTTCATTGCAAGCATTCCTCCACTTTTGTTAATATACCAAAATAATATATGATTTGTTTTTATGTATGCCACAGCCTCACTTTACAACTTAATCTGGCTCACATTCCACCCCCCACCCCCATCACATTAAATGGCAAAGATTAACCGTAGGTAAGTGCAACAGGGACAGACGAGTTGCGGATTTGACCCTAGTGGTGCTAGGAGCGCAGAAAACCCTGAAGAATTTGCACTGGGATGCCAATGGACAGGCTGGAGACTTCCAAGGGCCCAAGCAATGCTCCAGCAACTCTGATTCGCAGTAAATTCTGCATCTGAGCTGCTGCGAACAAGGCATAGAGCTCCAAGTGACAGCACTGACTGGAGAGAGTTCCACATGTAGAAGGAACTGCAACTAAAGTTTCGACATGGTACTATTGATGGTTTGTGATCAATACTACCTGGCAACACACTAATTTCTCATTAATATCAATTGAGCTGTATTGAATTTTAAAAACTGTCGACTCAGGATCAGCTTCTAGGAACAAAAAGGATGTTGGACCATCTTGACTGTGTGTAGTCAACGGCCACACTGGCCGTTGAGCAGCTGTGCAGATTTTATGGACTGAATGTTGAGATGTATCTGCAGCTACTTATGTTCCTATCAAGTCCTCTGTTGCTTCAGTCCTGATCCAGACACCATTTATGCTCTTGTTCACATTAATTTGTGTTTACCAATACTAATTTGTATATACTAAGTTACTGACACCACAGATCTGCATTCTGATTGAGGGTCTATTCATCAATGAACAGTACTAAAAACAGCCCATCCAAACCTCCAGGCCCGCAAAAGAAGAAACGGAGGTGCACGTAGGAATCAGTTGCCAGGGCTTTGAGGGCAAGATTGTCAGGGCTTGCAGACTGCAATCTGGATACAATTATCGTAAAGGACTCACAATCTAAATATATCTCTCCAATACTGTCGGTGAATTGTGTAATAGACTAGCTCAATACTTGACGACAATGCAGCATTTTCTCACTAGTAACGATTGAACTGTATTGAATTTTAAAAGCTGATGATTCAGCATCAGCACCCAGGACCAAAAAGGGTGTCAGTTGGGCAGCACGTTTAGGAACTAGCATACCCAATATACAGTATTAGGTATTCTGGAGTCCACAGCAAACCATCTAAACACAAACATCTCTTGTCAGGTATGAGACCCGAAATAACGTCGGTACATATTTTAAACAGAGGAGCAAAAAGAGGAGAGGAGAAATAAGTGTTTCAAATTAAAAATAATCTCTCCAGTGCCAGCAAATTAAGTATCTGTAATGAATAGGGTCAGGAGAGGCAAAAGCAGAGCTAGAGAGGCAAATCTTATGAAGGTGGGAAGACAGCAATGCTGAGTGAGAGTTCCAAAGGGCGAGGCAAGGTGACTCAAAGTGCAGATGCCAGTGGAGGAGAAGGAAATGAGGAGGAGGCCAGGTTTTCGGCCGAATGGGTGCATGCAGGGACACAAAGCTGGAGGAGACCACAAAGGTAGGAACAGATGAGGCAACAAAGGGGTTTGAAGTAAAGATGAAAATCTTAACTTCACCTCTCAGACTCAGAAAGCCAATGGGATTGGTGAGGACAGGGGTGATGGGGATGCAGCATTAGTGTGGGGGGGGGGGGGGGGAGGAGGTGGTTCATGATGGTAGCTGGGAAGCCAACAAGGAGAGCATTTGATAAGTTCAGCCGTGAAGTGATAACATGTAGATTGGGTTTCAATGGCAGAGGGAGGGAGGGATAGAGACAGTGAGGTTGCAGATGTGAAATAAGCTATCTTGGTGACGGAACAAATACAGAGGAAGAAGTTGGGCTCAGGGTCAAGCAATATGCCAGGGTTCCACACCTCTGGGCTAAGTCAGATTTGGAAGCCAGAAGAAAGGTTACAATTGTCCTCCATTTAACCGAAGTAGTTTATAAACAGCTACAATTATCTGAATTTGTCTATATTGACCACCTCCCCACACTAACAAACAGTGCGACAGGCCAGGTTAGCAACCAATTATAATCTTGCTTCAGACACTAGACTACCCGTGAGCAACACAAGAGATCTGCTATTCATGTAGAAATCTGAAGGAGGAAATAAGTGCTCCCTAGCTGAAAGGCACGTCATGTACCAGTCTGATCCATGCATCACCTGCATACATTGATCGCAGTTCAAAAACTTTAACAGAGCAAAAACCAAAGACAGACTTTAGAAGCTCTATGCATATTGTACACTACAGCAGAAATAGTGAACCAAAGAGCTCAGAGCTTGGATTATAAAATTGCAGGATATGATTTAAGCTATAAATACCATTAACTGCAGCTGAGAGGAAATTCTATTTTGTCTACAGGAAACCATTTGTATTGTTACAAGTGCCAGCATGTTTTGTCCTCTGAACCCAACCATTGTATCACAGTCTGGTGGTATCCTAGTTAGTTGAATAATTAAGATACAACCAGACTGCAATACAATTGTTGGGTGCAGTGGGCAATACTGCTCCAATTCTAATCTAACCTAATATTCAGCTTGATAACTGCCAGAAAATCAGGAGTACGGTGTGCTACATAATAAACAAAAAAGGTCTTCATAAGCCTTAGGGCAACTAAGTATATTGTTTTTTTAACAGACCACTGTGCAACACGGGAACTCTGTTTAAATACTTGGTACAGAGTACAACTTGCAATTCTTTAATAATCCTGACATACTTACAGATCATGTCTAATCAATTTGATTGAATTTTTCGAGGGGGTGACTAGGTGTGTGGATGAGGGTAGTGCAGTTGATGTAGTCTACATGGACTTCAGTAAGGCTTTTTAACAAAATCCCGCATGGGAGACTGGTCAAAAAGGTAAGAGCCCATGGGATCCAGGGCAATTTGGCACATTGGATCCAAAATTGGCGTAGTGGCAGGAGGCAGAGGGTGATGGTCGAAGGTTGTTTTTTATGACTGGAAGCCTGTGTCCAGTGGTGTACCGCAGGGATCGGTGCTGGGTCCCTTGCTGTTTGTAGTGTACATTAATGATTTAGATATGAATGTAGGAAGTATGATCAGTAAGTTCGCAGATGACACGAAAATTGGTGGAGTGGTAAATAGCGAGGAGGGTAACCTCAGACTACAGGACAATATAAACGGGTTGGTCAGATGGGCAGAACAGTGGCAAATGGAATTTAACCCTGAAAAGTGCGAGGTGATGCATTTTGGGAGGACTAACAAGGCAAGGGAATACACAATGTATGGTAGGACCCTAGAAAGGACAGAGGCTCAGAGGGACCTTGGTGTGCATGTACATAGATCCGTGAAGGCAGCAGGACAGGTAGATAAGGTGGTTAAAAAGGCATATGGGATACTTATATTCTATGCCTCGGCTAATGAAGGCAAGAGCAGGGAGGTTATGATGGAGCTGTACAAAACGCTAGTTAGGCCACAGCTGGAATACTGTGTGCAGTTCTGGTCGCCACACTATAGGAAGGATGTGATTGCATTAGAGAGGGTGCAGAGGAGATTCACCAGGATGTTACCTGGGCTGCAGCGCTTCAGCTATGAAGAGAGACTGGACAGGCTGGGGTTGTTTTCCTTAGAGCAGAGAAGGCTGAAGGGGGACCTGATTGAGGTGTACAAAATTATGAGGGGCATAGATAGGGGAGATAGAAAGGAACTTTTCCCCTTAGTAGAGGGGTCAATAACCAGGGGGCATAGTTTCAAGGTAAGGGGCAGGAGGTTTAGAGGGGATTTGAGGAAAAACTTTTTCACCCAGAGGGTAGTTGGAATCTGGAACTCACTGCCTGAAAGGGTGGTAGAGGCAGGAAACCTCACAACATTCAAGAAGCATTTAGATGAGCAATTGAAATGCCATAGCATACAAGGCTACGGACCAAGTACTGGAAAATGGGATTAGAATAGACAGGACTTGATGGCCGGCGCGGACACGATGGGCCAAAGGGCCTCTTTCTGTGCTGTATAACTCTGACATCTCAGAGCACTTTACAGGACAAAGGAAAAAATGAACATGAAGCAGGAGAATGAAAAGGAAACAGAAAAGCTTGGGGGACAAAAGCATGAGGACAAACAGAAGGAATTTTTAGACTCATGAAAGCAGGGAGGGAAGGTGGCAATGTAGAGAGATTTAGGGGAGTTCTAGAGGACAGAGGTATAGTGGTTACAAAAGCGGCCACCAATGTAAAGCTAGAGTCATAGAGTCACAACGGCACAGAAGGAGGCCATTCGGCCCATTCGAGTCCATGCCGGCTCTCTAGAGCAATCCAGTCAGTCCCATTCCCCCGCTCTATCCCCGTAGCCCTGCAAGTTTATTTCCCTCAGGTGCCTATCCAGTCTCCCCTTGAAAACATTGAGTGTCTCCGCTTCCACCACTTCCGTCGGCAGCGAGTTCCAGGTCCTCACCACTCGCTGCGTAAAAAAGTTTTTCCTCACATCCTCCCTGTATCTCTTGCCCAAAAACTTAAATCTGTGTCGCCTAGTCCTTGTACCATCAACTAATGGGAACAGCCTTTCCCCGTCTAGCCTATCCAAACCTGCCATAATCTTGTACACCTCTATCAAATCACCCCTCAACCTCCTTTGCTCTAATGAAAACAAATCCAGCTTCTCCAACCTGGCCTTGTAGCTAAGATTCCCCCATCCCCGGAACCATTCTGGTAACTCTCCTCTGCACCCTCTCAAGTGCCTTCACATCCTTCCTAAAGTGTGGTGACCAGAACTGGACGCAATACTCCAGTTGTGGCCTAACCAGCGCTTTATAAAGGTTCAGCAGAACTTCTCTACTTTTGTACTCAATATCTCTATTTATGAAGCCCAAGATCCCGTATGCTTTGTTAACCACTCTCTCAATATGTCCTGCCACCTTCAGGGACCTATGCACATTAACTCCCAGGTCCCTCTGTCCCTACACACTCTTTAAAACTGTGCCATTAAGTGTATATTCCCTCTCCCTGTTCCTTCTGCCAAAATGCATCACCTCACACTTCTCTGTATTAAATTCCATCTGCCACTTGTCTGCCCATTCTGCTAGCCTTTCTATGTCCTGTTGCAGTCGATTGGTATCATCCTCACTGTTTGCCACACCCCCAAGTTTGGTGTCATCGGCAAATTTAGAAATTCTACTCTGTATTCCAATATCCAGGTCATTTATATATATCGAAAAAAGCAGTAGCCCCAGCACTGACCCTTGGGGAACACCACTGTACCATACTCCAGTCTGAAAAACAGCCATTTACCACAACTCGCTGTTTTCTGTCCTTAAGCCAATTCCTTATCCAAGCTGCCACTGACCCACCTATTCCATGAGTCTCAATTTTGTTAACCAGCCTTCTGTGTGGTACTTTGTCAAAAGCCTTCCGAAAATCCATGTAGACAACATCCATTGCATTCCCTTCAACCCTCCCTGTTACTTCACCAAAAAATTCAATTAGATTAGTCAAACACGATCTGCCTTTTACAAATCCGTGTTGGCTCTCCTTAATTAGCTTAAATATAAGAAGATAGGAGCAGGAGTAGGCCATTCGGCCCCTCGAGCCTGCTCCGCCACTCAATGAGATCATGGCCGATCATCCAAATTCAGTACCCTGTCCCTGCCTTCTCCCCATATCCCTTGATCTCTTTAGCCTTAAGAAATATATTCAACTCCTTCTTGAATATATTTAATGAATTGGCCTCCACTGCCTTCTGTGGTAGAGAATTCCACAGGTTCACCACTCTCTGGGTGAAGAAATTCCTCCTCATCTGTCCTAAATGGCTTACCCCTTATCCTTAGACTGTGACCCCTGGTTCTGGACTCCCCGACCATCGGGAACATCCTTCCTGCATCTAGTCTGTCCAGTCCTGTCAGAATTTTATAAGTTTCAATGAGATCCCCTCTCATTCTTCTAAACTCCAGCGAGTATAAACCCAATCGACCCAATCTCTCCTCATACGTCATTCCTGCCATCCCAGGCATCAGCCTGGTGAATCTTTGCTGCATTCCTTCCATGGCAAGAACATCCTTCCTCAGATAAGGCGACCAAAACTGCACACAATACTCAAGGTGTGGTCTCACCAAGGCCCTGTACAACTGCAGCAAGACATCCTTGTTCCTGTACTCAAACCCTCTCACTACGAAGGCCAACATACCATTTGCCTTCTTAACCGCCTGCTGCACCTGCATGCTTACCTTCAGCGACTGGTGCACAAGAACACCCAGGTTTCGTTGCACTTCCCCTTCTCCCAATCTATTGCCGTTCAGATAATAATCTGCCTTCCTGTTTTTGCCGCCAAAGTGGATAACCTCGCATTTATCCACATTATACTGCATTTGCCATGCTTCTGCCCAATCACCCAACCTGTCCAAATCATACTGGAGTTTCTCGGCATCTTCCTCACAGCACACACGCCCACCCAGCTTTGTGTCGTCTGCAAACTTGGAGATATTATATCTAGTTCCCTCGTCTAGATCATTTATATATATTGTGAATAGCTGGGGTCCTAGGACCGATCCCTGCGGTACCCCACTAGTCACTGCCTGCCACTCAGAAAAAGACCCGTTTATTCCAACTTTTTGCTTCCTGTCTGCCAACCAGTTCTCTATCCGAGTCAGTACCTTGCCCCCAAATCTCTCCAAGTGCCCGTTAATTTTTTCCTTGATTATTGTTTCTAAAACTTTACCCACCACTGATGTTAAACTGACCGGCCTGTAGTTACTAGGCTTGGCCTTGCACCCTTTCTTGAACAATGGTGTCACATTTGCCACTTTCTATTCCTCAGGCACCTCCCCCACATCTAGGGAAGACTGGAAAATTATGGCAAGCCCTTCCGCTATCTCCTCCCTCAATTCCCTTAGCAACCTGGGATGCAAGCCATCTGGACCAGGCGACTTATCCACTCTAAGCATACCCAGTCGTTCTAGTACATCTTGTCCATCAATGCTCACCCCTTCCATTGCTTCTACCTTTTCCACTTCTGCTGATATTTTGTCAGCATCCACCTCCTTAATAAACACTGATACAAAGTACTCATTGAGTATTCTAGCCTTGCCCTGCACCTCTAAGAATATATCACCTTCTTTGTCCCTCATCGGCCTCACCCCGCCTCTTACTACCCGCTTACTGTTTACATGCCGGTAGAAGATTTTTGGGTTCCCTTTTATGTTAACCGCCATTCTATTCTCATATTCTCTCTTTGCCAATCTTATTTTCATCTTCACTTCCCCTCTCAACTTATTGTATTTGGTCTGGTTCTCCCTTGAAGAATTCACCTGACATTCATCATACACCCTCTTTTTTTGTTTCATCATCTTCTCAATCTTCTTTGCCATCCAAGGAACCCTTGCTCTGGTTCCCTTACCCTTCCCTCTTGTTGGAAGAGGCAAGAAGGAAAGTGAAGTCGAAGGAGCAGAGGCTTTGTGCTGGAACGTATGGCTGGAGGAGACCACTAAGGTGAGATGGGGCTGGGCCATGGAGGCATTTGAAATAGACGACGAAGATCTGGCAATCAATTCACAGGGAGCCAATGAAGCTTGGCCAGGATAGAGGTGATGAGAGAATAGGTGTGCGTGCAGGTGAAGGCGTGAGCTGCATGGTTCTGAATGCACTGCAGTCTATGCAGGTGGGGAAAAGAATGTAGTGTGGCATCACTGTCTTCTAAAAGCAATGTCACAGCAATTCTTAATGCCAGTAGAAAAGTTTACTTTATGATCGTACCCACTTATCACTTGTTTAGGCTCAAAGCCACATCCAGAATACAGCACTAAATTCAGCCACCAAATCACCTCACTTATACAATAGGCTAACTTTACCAATGGGACAGGAAAAAAAAAACTGGACTGCCAGCAGCCTACCTACCTCCCACAACATCCCATTCTAAAATTTTGAAATTGTAACTAGAACTGACCTCGTCAACTTGGCTCACTTATTGACACTCCCATCTGAGTCAGATGATCATGGGTTCAAGCCCAACTCGCGAGCTCGAGCATGTAATCTAGCCTGACATTCCAGTGCAGTACTGAAGACATGGTGCACTGTTGGAGGTGCTGTTGTTCAGATGAAGCATTAAACTGAGGTTTAATATCCCACTTTGAATATTACTATTACACCTACTATTTCCTGGTGTTCTAGGCAACATTCCTCACTTAATCAAAGACACCAAAGATTAACTTGTTATCATTAATATAAAAACAGAAAATGCTGGAAATACTCAGCAGATCAGGCAGCATTTGTGGAGAGAGAAACAAAGTTAACGTTTCAGGTCAATGACCTTTCATCAGAACCGGAAAAAGTTAGAGATGTAACTGGTTTTAAGCAAGCACAGAGGGGAGGAGGGGAAGAAAAAACAAAAGGGAAGGTCTGTGATGGGGTGGAAAGCAGGAGTGATTTAAATGACAAAAGGGATGATGGTGCAAGGTAAAAGGGGATGGTAATTGGACAAGTAAAGAAACAAAAGATGGGTCTAGAGGAGGTGCAAATGGCAACAGCAGAATCATTACCAGCACCTGCTGTCCGAAGAAATGAGTGGTTACGATCTGAAATTGTTGAACCCAATGTTGAGTCCGAAAGGTGTACAGTGCCTAATGGAAAGGTGAGGTGCTGTTCCTCAAGCTTCTGTTGAGCTCCACTGAAACAGTGTAGGTGGCCAAGAACAGTGTGATCAGAGTGGGAAAATGGCAAGCGATCGGAAGGTCAGGGTCATGCTTGCGGACTGAACGAACGTGTACAGCAAAGCGATCATCCAATGTGTGTTGTGGTCTCCCCACTGGAGAACGCATTGTGAGTAACGAATACAGTATACTAAATTGAAAGAAGTGCAAGTAAATCACCTGGAAGGAGCGTTTGGGGCCCTGGACAGTGGGAGGAGGTAGAGCACGTGTTGCATCTCCTACACTTGTATGGGAAGGTAATGTGGGAAGGGGAGCGGGTGTTGCGGGTGATTGATGAGTGGACCAGGGTGTCATGGAAGGAATGGTCCCTTCGGAATGCTGGGAGGGGAGGGGAAGATGTGTTTGGAGATGACGGACGATGATCCGCTGATGGGGTGGAAGGCGAGGACAAGGGGAACCCTGTTGTGGTCCTGGGAGGGTGGGAAAGGGATGAGGACAGAAGTGGGGGAAAATGTGACGGACACGGTCAAAGGCCCCGTCAACCACGGTGGTGGAGAATCCTCAGTTGAGGAAAAAGGAAGGCATATGGGTAGCACTGGTGTGGAAGGTGTCAGCATCGGAACAGATCCGACGAGACGGAGAAACTGGGAGAAAGGAATAGACTCCTTACAGGAAGTGATAATAAATTATTGCTTTTTGTGGTATCTTGCTGCACAAATTATCTGCCTGTTTACCTTTATAAAACACTGGTTAGGCCTCAGCTAGAGTACGGTTTTCAATTCTGGGTACCACATTTCAGGAAGGATGTCAAAGCCTTCGAGAGAGTGCAGAAGAGATTTTCTAGAATGGTACTAGGGACTAGAGACTTCAGTTATGTGGCGAGATAGGAGAAGCTGGCATTGTTCTCGGTGTTCAAAATTATGAACGGTTTTGATAGATTAAATAAGGAGAAACCGTTTCCAGTAGCAGAAGGGTCGGAAATCAGAGGACACAGATTTAAGGTGATTGGCAAAGGAACCAGAGGCGACATGAGGATACATTTCTTTACATGGCAAGTTGTTGTGATCTGGAATGCACTGCCTGGAAAGGTATTGCTTGCAGATTCAATAGTAACATTCAAAAGAGATTTAGATAAATACTTGAAGGGAAAAAATTTACAGGGCTATGGGGAAAAAGCAACAGAGTGGGACTAATTGGATAGTTCTACCAAAGAGCCAGCACAGGCATGATGGGCCGAACGGCCTCCTTCTGTGCTGTAAGAGTCACTGCACTTCATTGCCTGTAATGTGCTTTACGATATTCCCGATAGATGTAAATGTGATTAGGACTATTTGCTCGCTTGCAGGGTAAACATGGACTAGTTGGGGCCGAATGGCCTGTTTCCATGTTGTAATTTTGACGCATTTCAATGTGATTCAATGTGATGATGTCCTATATAAATGCAAGCTGATTCTTTCCGAAAGAAAATTCTGCTGTCACCACCAGGCTACATGATTTGGTTTTATCAAAACCATTCAACAGAGTGCGCAGGTGTCAGGACTCCTCCCAGCTCCTTCCGTTTCAGGGAGCTAAACTACCAGTGAAAAGGTTTGGATGGAAATGCTTCAATTACCAACTAAGTTGATTTATTTCACACATAAACAAAGTGTTCTAATTTTACTTTATTTTTTATTTAGTCATAATTCTTTGATTTTTTTTTAAGGGATGTTGACGTGAAATTTGCTCTAACAGATCTTGCTACAATAATAATAATCCCCTTCGGACAATGGATGAAAAAAGAATCTGTAAACAGATTAAGAATTGTTTTCTGCAGACTGCAAATGAGCCCAATCACAAGAATAATTTCAGCCCACAACTCAACTCAATTCTTGGGGCCCTGCACTGAATGAGTGAGACAAAATGTGTGTGTAAGCAGAGAAATGGCAGATGAAATTGAATGCAAGTGCATAGTGTTGCACATGGGAAGGAAAATTGGGTGACACGTACCCATGAATGGTGCAGAGGAGTTATTGATGAAACTACGATTCTCTGGTCAGACTGCACCACGAATACTACATCCAGATCTGGTCACCAAGGCACAAGGAGACATTCAAATGCTGGAGGCAGTTTACAGAAAAGCCATAAGGCTGCTTCCCAGTATCAGGTGATTGAATTGCGAGGGAAGACTGAAGAACCTGGAGATTTTCAACCTGGAAAGGGGAACTGAAGAAGCAATCTTAGAGGTTTAGAAGATTGTTGCTTAGTTAATTTAAGAGTCTCCTGTGCCTGGTAACATGTGGCAACCTATTTCTTCCACTGCTCTCCATCGATATTTGACACCATTGGAGTATCATCTTGCCTTACATTCAGATCTTCATGATTCTCCACAGTTGGATGTTTATATATTTATAAGTCTATAACAAACTCGACTTATCTCTGGATTGTTTCCGTGGGATTGTGAGCTGTGAGGAGGATGCAAAGAGGCTTCAAGGCGATTTAGACAAGTTGGGCAAATACATGGCAGATGCAGTATAACGTGGATAAATGTGAAGTTATACACTTCGGTAGGAAAAGCAGAAAGGCAGAATCTTATTTAAATGGTGATAGATTGGGAAATGTTGATGTACAAAGGGGGGTGTCCTTGTACACCAGTCAGTGAAAGCAAACATGCAGGTGCAGCAAGCAGTTAGGAAAGCAAATGGTATGTTGGCCTTCACTGCAAGAGGATTTAAGTAGAGGAGCAAGGATGTCTTATTACAGTTATACAGGGTCTTGGTGAGACCACACCTGGAGTAGTGTGTGCAGTTTTGGTCTCCTTACCCAAGAAAGAATATACTTGCCATAGAGGGAGTGCAGCGAAGGTTCGCCAGGCTGATTCCTGGGATGGCAGGACTGTCATATGAGGAAAGATTGGGTCGACTAGGCCTGTATTCACTAGAGTTTAGAAGAATGAGAGGGGATCTCATTGAAACGTATAAAATCCCGACAGGGCTTGACAGACTGGATGCAGGGAGGATGTTTCCCCTAGCTGGGGGCTCTAGAACGAGGGGTCACAGTCTCAGGATACAGGGTAGGCCATTTAGGACTGAGATGAGGAGAAATTTCTTCACTCGGAGGGTGGTGAACCTGTGGAATTCTCCACCACAGAAGGCTGTGGAGGCCAAGTCACTGAATATATCTAAGAAGGAGATAGATAGATTTCTAGACGCAAAAGGCGTCAAGGGGTATGGGGAGAGAGCGGGAATATGGTATTGTGATAGAGGATCAGCCATGATCATATTGAATGGCGAAGCAGGCTCGAAGGGCAGAATGGCCTACTCCTGCTCCTATTTTTCTATGTTTCTATGTAACAAAAAGCCCTTTTACGTGGCCTGACACGATCCTTACCAGGACAACCGATGGACAGCTTCTAGTCTGGCTTGGGCAGCTATTCCAGGAGTTACACTTTTGACAAAATAGCTCTCGGGGTCACAGGAGCACACAAGCCTTTCCACCATGTCAAGTTGCAGCCCCTTGGGAAGATTGTCATGGAAATGGAAAATATGAGTCCGGAATATTCATTTAATTTAAATTGCAGGACCAGGACAAAGGAGCATAGGTTCAAACATGTAAACGGTAATTTTATAACTGATATCTGGAAGTTCTTCTTCACACACAGAGTAATCAACAAATGGAATGGACTCCTTGATATAGCAGAGGAAAAAACCCTAGAATTCTTGAAGAAACAATCCAATGCTGCAACGGGGGCAATGTGAAGTCGTCCCGATGGATGAACTAAGATGGGTGAATTACCTTCCTCATATGTAATTTTCTCGTAATATTGTGGCCTCAGTAGCCAATCTCCTTTGAATGCATCTACATCAACCTATACTCCCCATTGACTTTTATGGCAAATGCACACACCTGGGGGAAAAGTGGCTACAATAAGGGAAATAGAAATGGGAACAGAGTAGGTTTGTAAAGGTTTCTGTAAGGGCCCAAATTAACATACTTCAAGGTACTTTACGCTAAAATTCTCACTCTAGTTGGAAGACTCAGAGCATAGGAGGGGCATTTTTTGAATATGTGTTCAGCAAAGATTTATGTACTGTAGATTGACATTTATTTCCATATGTATATTTACTTTAATTATAAGGGATCAGTTGAGTGTTTTGGCATATTTGGTGTTTTCTTTGGAAAAGCTAAGATCATTACAGTCAGCCTAAGAGACACTGCAAAGAACTGAGGGGCAATCCTGAGGCAACATTCATATAGCACACGATTATAAATTCAGTTACCCACATACGATTCTAATGCACTTTTATTTCCCTTTAGAGATTTCACTGTCCTCTAAAAGCAAAGAAAAATACCTCTAATATTCTTTGCAAACTTAAAAGACTATACCCTGATTGTCCAATTTAATTCCTTTTAAATCGCAGATATCTAAAGAGATTAGTGTCCATTTCATTCTCCAATCTGTGAAGTGTGTGCTTTTTGCAGTCAAAGGTTAGGCATTTCAGAAGACTGGTTCTTTAAAAATATACAGACTAACTCTGCTGAGCCATTCAGATCACAGCGGTTCCGGGTTTGATTCCACGTGTAGGCTGAGCTCACGACGTCAGTAAGTAAAATAGTGATGGTGCAGCACAGCTGCTGTCTGTATACCTGGGTTATGAGCTAAAATTAAACTGGCCAGGGTTCTTGCTCTTGATTGCAATCAAATGACTTGGGTTCAAATCCAGCAAACTACATAATTGAATCTGGACTTGGGTGTAGGCGCACACCATAATCTGGTACATACTGGCACTCTCATTCTGAAGGTGGTAAGCATACTGCGACACCAAGCCTGGCAGGGTTTCATATGGTGCACAAAGAAAGGTGGATACCATTGCCCACAGGAGCTCAAAAATTTGCATACAATAGTTACAGGGATCGGGTGGGATATGTGTCGGTGCAGGCTCGATGGGCCGAAATGGCCTCTATCTGCACTGTGGGGTTTCTGTGATTCTGTGAATAGACAAATGGCCTGCGAGCAAAATGTGCAGCACTTCATACAATGAATTACTTCTGTTTTTGGAAGGCAGTGACTTGTGTTGAAACCTTCATCTACAGCTTTTGTCGCCTTTGAATTCGACTACTTCAATGCCTGCCTTGTAAAATTCTCATCCTCGTTTTCAAATCCCTCCACGGCCTCGCCCCTCCCTATCTCTAACCTCCTCCAGCCCTACAACCGTCCAAGGTATCTGTGCTCCTCCGATTCTGGCCTCTTGAGCATCCCCAATTTTAATTGCTCCACCATTGGCGGCCGTGCCTTCAGCTGCCAAGGCCCTAATCCCTGTAATTCACTCCCTAGACGTCTCTGCCTCTCGATGCTCCTTAAAACCTACCTCTTTGACCAAGTGCTCTAATATCTCCTTCTGTGGCTCGGTGTCAAATTTTGTTTGATAATGCTCCTGTGAAGTGCCTTGGGACGTTTTACGACGTTAAAAATTCTATACAAATACACTCCTGGCTGGCCTCCCACATTCTACCCTACATAAACTTGAGGTCATCCAAAACTCGGCTGCCTGCGTCCTAACTCACACCAAGTCTCGTTCACCCATCACCCCTGTACTCGCTGACCTACATTGGCTCCCGGTTAAGCAATGCATCAATTTCAAAATTCTCATCCTTGTTTTCAAATCCCTCCATGGCCTCGCCCCTTCCTAGCTCTGTAATCTCCTTCAGCACCACAACCCCGCATTCCCCCCCCCCACCGCCACCCACTCCGAGATATCTGCGCTCCTCAGATTCTGCCATCTTGAGCATCCCTGATTATAATCGCTCAACCATTGGTGGCCGTGCCTTCAGCTGCCTAGGCCCTAAGCTCTGGAATTCCCTCGCTAAACCTCTCCGTCTCTGTACTTCTCTCTCCTCCTTTAAGACGCTCCTTAAAACCTCTCTCTTTGACCACGCTTTTAGTCATCTGCCCTCATTTCTTATGTGGCTCGGTGTCAATTTTTTGTCTTGTAACACTCCTGTAAAGCACCTTGGAACATTTTACTACGTTAAAGGTGCTATATAAATACAAGTTATTGTTGTTGTTACCCTCGCCAAAGCTCAGCCAGCCAGATCCAGCCCTAAATTAAGTCCTGATCGTCCATCACTCCTGTCCTTTCTGGTTCCCTGTCTCACAACTTATTAAATTCAAAGCTCTTGTCCTTGCCTTCAGGTCATTCACCTGCCTTGCCACATCCCATCTCTGCAACTTCCTCCAGCCTGATATCCCTACCTGAAATTGTCGGTCCTCTGACTCTGTGGCCTTTTGTACATACCTCTGCCGCACGAGCTTCAGCTCTCCTCTGTGGAATTAACTCACTTTGCCTCTACTTCTCTATCCTAAATTAAAAAACCTTCTTAAAACCCATTTTTTTTCCACACAAACTGTTTATCACTCTCAATCTCTCCTTCCATGATTCGGCTTTCATTCTCACATCTACATTTGTGAAGTACCTTAAGGTGTTTTATACATTAAGGATGCAATATAAACACAAGTTGCTGCAGTTAAACATTGGGAAGACCAAAGCCATTGTCTTCGGTGCCCGTCACAAACTCTGTGCCCTCACCACTGATTTCACACCGCTGCCCCACCCAGCTCCCCACCCCGCCACTGTCTCAGGTTGAAGCAGACTGTTGCATGAAAGGAGAAAACCATAAATGCTAGAAATCCGAAATCAAAAAACAAGAACATTGGAGAAATGAGCAGTAGCTCTGTTCACGTGTGATGAGACATTGCACCAAAGGCAGTAAGCTATTTTTCTCTCTCAGATATTTCCTTTCTGCTTCAAAGCCTGACTGAAAATTTTGAACCATGCTCTGGCTCCACCCCTCAACTCCAATCTACAGACTCTTGTGCCTTCCACTCAACATCCATATCATTCAATAATCTTTGAAGGGCTCAGGGATTTCTGAGGAGCGCTATATAAACGCAAGTACAGGAAACTCTCTGGTATCCAGCACCGGGATGGTGCCGGTTGATTAAATATTCCGGATGACTGAGAGGGTTATCTACCGAGGCTATTTTTAAACAAAAAGAGTCAGACTCCTGTTATTGAGGTGTTCGGACTTCTGACAGTGCCAAGAAGCCGAGTAGTGGCAGTTTGGAGAACTACCCCCCCACTGGCTAACTCGGCCACCGCGGGAGACTCGGACTCTAACTCGGCAACATTTCCGGTTATTGAGGTGTTTTCGGAATATGAATTTTGCCGGTTAATAGAGAATTCCAGATACTGAGGTGCCGTTTAAACGAGAGCTTCCTGTATTTGCTACTGACTACTGGTCTATAGAACATTTGCAGCATCGTCTGCTCTTAAAGGGCTCTTTGTTCCTTGAGATTCTGCCAAACAGATTGTGCCTCAACTGCGCTATGGTGCAGGGAGGATGATAAAGGAGAAAAATTAATTCTGCATTAAAAGCAGCACATTCTTGATTTTACATGAAACTGGTCCATGAGACATTCACCTGAAAGGACTGAGGGCAAGCATCTATAACATTCAAATCCAACTCATCTCAGGTTGAACACAAGATACTCAAATGAGCAGACACAGAACCAGGAAAAATCTTAGTTCCCTGCAATGGTGACGAATTCTAATAACACGAGCACAACTGCCCTGCGGCACAAAAGCTGGTCCACCTGATGAATTGGTTTGCAAAGATACTTGACATTTGCAGTCAATGACGTTTGTGGGGAGGAAGGGATATAAGAAGAGTACTGATGCTCGTCTAATTTGACAGATGGTAACTGCCAAAGACTATTCTGCAAATGATCACAAAAAGCCTCCAGTAATCAGTGCTGTAAAAAAGGCTGGCACGCACACATGATAAAAGCACTACACCCCCACAGCTTTCTACAGACCGGTATCATTCGTTTATTCAGAACACAAAAGCAGCAGAAAGAGTTCCAACACAAGTACCTGTACAAAAGAATGCATGTCCAATAATAGCTCTTGCATATAATAACTCGACAGTAGTGGTAGGGGATAGTATTATTAGGGGGATAGATAGAGTTCTCTGCAGCCAAGAGCGAGAGTCCCGTAGGCTGTGTTGCCTACCCGGTGCCAGGGTTAAGGACACCTCCTCTGGGCCGGAAAGAAACTTGCAGTGGGAGGGGGTGGATCCAGTCGTCGTGGTCCATGTTGGTACAAACGACATAGATAGGACTAGGAAGCCGGTTCTGTTAAAGGAGTATGAGCAGCTAGGGGTCAAATTAAAAAACAGAACCTCAAGGGTAATAATCTCTGGATTATTACCTAAGCCACGAGCGAATTTGGCTAGGACAAATAAAATAAGAGAGTTAAAAGCGTGGCTCAAAGACTGGTGTGGGAGAAATGGGTTTTGCTTCCTGGGACGCTGGCACCAGTACTGGGGCAGGAGGGAGCTGTTCCATTGGGACGGGCTTCACTTGGCCAGTGCTGGGACTAGAGTCCTGGCGGATCATATAACTAGGGCTGTAGAGAGGGCTTTAAACTAACTAGTGGGGGGGAGGTTCCTAGAAAACAAATAATAAAAATAACAACAGAGAAGGTCATAGACTTAGGTAGCAGTGGGGAAATTAAAAACCAGAGCGTGTCAGGAAGGGGCAGAAGGTATGGAGTAAAAGGTAAAGTAATAAAAAGGGCAAAAGCAGGAACTAAGTGTCACAAAACATCTTTGAAAGTTCTCTATCTGAATGCACGTAGCATTCGTAACAAAATAGACGAGTTAATGGCACAAATAGCTACATATGGGTATGATCTTGTGGCCATTACAGAAACATGGCTGCAGGGTGACAATGCCTGGGAATTAAACATACCAGGTTATTTAACAATCAGGAAGGACAGGCAGGAAGGAAGGGGAGGCTATGTTAATAAAGGAAAGAATCACTGTAATACAGAGAAATGATATTGGGTCAAAAGGTCAGGATAATGAAACAGTTTGGGTGGAGATAAGGAATAATAAGGGGAAAAAAACACTAGTGGGCGTAGTCTATAGGCCTCCGAACAGTCGCAACTCGGTTGGACGGAGTATCAATCAGGAAATAGTTGAGGCTTGTAATAAGGGAACATCTATAATTATGGGGGATTTTAACTATCATATTAATTGGACAAATCAAATTGGGCAGGGCTGCCTTGAGGATGAGTTCATTGAGTGTATTAGGGATGGGTTTCTTGAGCAGTATGTAACTGAACCGACCAGAGGGCAAGCAACCTTAGATCTGGTCCTGTGTAACGAGACAGGATTAATAAAAAATGTCCTAGTAAAGGATCCCCTTGGAATGAGTGACCATAACATGGTTGAATTCCATATTCAATTAGAGGGTGAGGAGGTTGTATCTCAAACAAGCGTGCTAAGCTTGAATAAAGGAGACTATGAAGGTATGAGAGCGGAATTGAGTAAAGTGGATTGGGAAAATAAATTAAAGGGTAAGACGATACATGATCAGTGGTTTACATTTAAGGAGTTATTTTACAACTTCCAAAAAAAGTATATTCCACTGAGAAAAAAAGGGTGTAAAAGAAAAGACAGCCATCCGTGGCTAAGTAAAGAAATTAAGGATAGTATTCGACTAAAAACAAGGGCATATAAGGTAGCCAAATCTAGTGGGAGGATAGAGGATTGGGAAAACTTTGAAAGACAGCAAAAAATAACAAAAAGATTGATTAAGAAAGGGAAGATAGATTATGAAAGTAAATTAGCAAAAAATATAAAAACAGATAGTAAGAGTTTTTATAGTTATATAAAAAGAAAAAGGGTGGCTAAAGTAAATGTCGGTCCCTTAGAGGATGAGACCGGGAAATTAATGGTGGGAAATATGGAGATGGCAAAAACACTGAATGAATATTTGTATCAGTCTTTACAGTAGAGGACACTAAGAATATCCCAACACTGGACAAACAGGGGGCTATAGGGGGGGAGGAGATAAACACGATCAAAATCACTAAGGAAGTGGTACTCGGTAAAATAATGGGACTCAAGGCGGATAAATCGCCTGGACCTGATGGCTTACATCCTAGGGTCTTGAGGGAAGTGGCGGTAGGGATTGTGGATGCATTGGTAATAATCTTCCAAAACTCCCTGGACTCAGCAAAGGTCCCGGCAGACTGGAAAACTGCTAATGTAACACCCTTATTTTAAAAAGGGCAGTAGACAGAAGGCTGGAAACTATAGACCGGTTAGCCTAACATCTGTGGTAGGTAAAATTTTGGAGTCCATTATTGTGGTGATTATTCCTTGATTAGTAAAAGTATTATGATTCGTTGTTTGTTAATTGCCTTGGGATATGTGTTGTAATCTCATTGGTAGTTGATGATCACATGATGTGTTGTGGCTACCTTAAATTCAGTCCTTTTCTAGCCTTAGTTGGGACTGGATGTAGAAAGATATGCTGCTAATTTTAAAGTTAATAAAGCCTAACTTTGGAAGGCAAATCTATTCTTTATTTCAATTATTAAGGAGACTAACAGGACATTTGGATAATCATAATTTAATAAGACAAAGTCAGCATGGTTTTATGAAGGGGAAGTCATGTTTGACAAATTTGCTGGAGTTCTTTGAGGAAGTAACATATAGGGTGGATAAAGGGGAACCAGTGGACGTAGTGTATTTAGACTTCCAAAAGGCATTTGACAAGGTGCCACACAAAAGATTATTGCTTAAGGTAAAAAATCACAGGATTGGGGGTAATATTCTGGCATGGATAGAGGATTGGCTATCTAACAGAAGGCAGAGAGTTGGGATAAATGGTTCATTCTCAGACTGGCAATCAGTAACCAGTGGTGTTCCGCAGGGGTCAGTGCTGGGTCCCCAACTCTTTACAATCTATATTAACGATTTGGAGGAGGGGACCGGGTGTAACATATCAAAGTTTGCAGATGATACAAAGATGGGAGGGAAAGTAGTGAGTGAGGAGGACATAAAAAACCTGCAAGGGGACATAGACAGGCTAAGTAAGTGGGCAGAGATTTGGCAGATGGAATACAATACTGGAAAGTGTGAGGTTATGCACTTTGGCAGGAAAAATCGTAGAGCAAGTTATTATCTTAATGGCAAGAAACTGGAAAGTACTGAAGTACAAAGGGATCTGGGGGTCCTGGTGCACGAAACTCAAAAGGTTAGTATGCAGGTGCAGCAAGTGATTAAGAAGGCCAATGGAATGTTGGTTTTCATTGCTAGGGGGATAGCATATAAAAATAGGGAGGTATTGCTTCAGTTGTACAAGGTATTGGTGAGACCGCACCTGGAATACTGCATACAGTTTTGGTGTCCATACTTAAGAAAAGACATACTTGCTCTCGAGTCAGTACAAAGAAGGTTCACTCGGTTAATCCCGGGGATGAGGGGATGGACATATGAGGAGAGGTTGAGTAGATTGGGACTCTACTCATTGGAGTTCAGAAGAATGAGAGGCGATCTTATTGAAACATATAAGATTGTGAAGGGGTTGGATCGGGTGGATGTGGGGAGGATGTTCCAGATGATGGGTGAAACTAGAACTAGGGGGCATAGTCTTAGAATAAGGGGCTGCTCTTTCAAAACTGAGATGAGGAGGAACTACTTCACTCAGAGGGTGGTAGGTCCATGGAATATGCTGCCCCAAAAAGCTGTCGAAGCTACATCATTACATAAATTTAAAACAGAAATAGACAGTTTCCTAGAAGAAAAGGGAATTAAGGGTTACGGGGAGCGGGCAGGAATTTGGACATGAGTCTAGGTTCGGATCGGTCATGGCCCTGTGGGTAGCGGAGCGGGCCCAGGGGCCGTGTAGCCTGATCCTGCTGCTATTTCGTGTGTCTAATTCTGTTAGATTCAGGAGATAGTCCTGTCATAGTGGATTGGCGGTTAGGATCAGATCAGCCATGATCTTATTGAATGGCGGAGCAGGCTCGAGGGGCCAATTGGCCTACTCCTGCTCCTATTTCTTATGTTAACTCTGGCAGTAGATTGCTAGATTTATAACAATACATATCCTTCTCTGCTAAATCCCAATGCCACCCACCTCCTCCCAAATCTCAGCCCCCGAAGAGTTCAAAACTCAGCCAACAGTAATCAAACGTCACCACACTCACTGGAGGAAATTTCAAACAAACTATTCCATCATCCTGGCTAAGATGATAATAATTAAAAAGCCACAAATTCAGCAGCAGGTCAGTGAGAATCCGAAGAGAGTTATGAAGACCGAACAAAAACGGGGGGGGGGGGGAAAGAGAGTTAAAAATCAAGTCAGATTTGCAAACTATGTATATCAAGCAGTTTTTCACATCTTCTCCAGCTCTGTGGACTATTGAATCCATTAGCTGACTGTGATAGCTTGCAGTTAACAAAAAGGTAGTTAATGGTTTTAACAGCCCATAAAGCTGGAAGAGATGAAAAACTGCTCAATGATGTACAAAGATCATCTCCGTTCAGGCAGTGGAGCCTTGAAGAAAACAAAACGGCCATGACAAAGTTCAACAAAGCAGTGAAAATGCTTGGAAAATATTCTGAATGTTCAGACCATAGAGCTGAACAGTTCAAAGGCAAAATATTGTCCCAGAGGTCTGTACTGAGCTTGACAAGAACAAGAAGCCAAAGTCAAAGTTCAGAGTGAGAATGGAATTGAAGTGGTGACAAGCCACAGTGAGGCCAGAATCACACCGGGAAAAGTGGTCACTCAAACTGCATTTGGTCTCCGCAGTGCAGAAGAGCTGCAATTACAGTGCATTAGATCAGAGGAAGTATTTGCAGATTAGAGGAGTATTTGGAGGATAATGGGGTGAGCGGTGTTAAATAAAAGCAGAAAATGCCAAAAACACTCAGCATGTGGAGAAAGGTAGGGTTGACATTTCAGTTCTGACGAAGGATCATAATTCCTGAAACGTTAACCCTACCTACCTCTCTCCACAGATGCTACCTGACCTGTTGAGTGTTTCCAGCATTTTCTGTTTTTATTTCATGTATTCAGCATCTACAGAATTTTGATTTTTGTCCAACAGAATAGGGTCTGGTTGGGACATTGCTCCAGCAAAAAAGCGAGAAATATCAAAAGAGTCAAGATTACAGAGAAATAGAATGGAGCCATGAAAAAACAATATTAGTTCAGTGAGACAGACCGAGCTGCGACCCTGGGTCAGTTGGTAAGACAGGACCAAGCAGCAACACGGTCAGTCGGTGAGACAGGACCGAGCTGAGGCACTGGGTCAGTCGGTGAGACAGGACCAAGCGGAGGCACTGGGTCAGTCGCTGAGACAGGACCGAGCGGAGGCACTGGGTCAGTCGGGGAGACAGGAGCGAGCTGAGGCACTGGGTCAGTCGCTGAGACAGGGCCGAGCTGAGGCACTAGGTCAGTCGGGGAGACAGGACCGAGCTGCGACCCTGGGTCAGTCGGTGAGACAGGACCGAGCGGGGGCACTGGGTCAGTCGGGGAGACAGGACCGAGCTGAGGCACTGGGTCAGTCGCTGAGACAGGGCCGAGCTGAGGCACTAGGTCAGTCGGGGAGACAGGACCGAGCTGCGACCCTGGGTCAGTCGGTGAGACAGGACCGAGCTGAGGCACTGGGTCAGTCGGTGAGACAGGACCGAGCTGAGTCACTGGGTCAGTCGGTGAGACAGGACCGAGCGGAGGCACTGGGTCAGTCGGGGAGACAGGACCGAGCGGAGGCACTGGGTCAGTTGGGGAGACAGGACCGAGCTGAGGCACTGGGTCAGTCGGTGAGACAGGACCGAGCTGAGGCACTGGGTCAGTCGGTGAGACAGGACCGAGCGGAGGCACTGGGTCAGTCGGTGAGACAGGACCGAGCTGAGGCACTGGGTCAGTCGGGGAGACAGGACCGAGCTGCGACCCTGGGTCAGTCGGTGAGACAGGACCGAGCTCAACACGGTGATGCGCCATCAATAACTCCAGAAGACTAAGAGTTAAACTTATAACAAGTAGGCTTTTATTAACAAAAGAATACGAGCATGCCTCTGCTGGTAGACCGATCCTTAAAGCCGGGGGACTGGAGGTCAATCACCTTTATACCTGGGCTTAGGGGTGGAACCAGGGGCGGAGCCAGCTGAGGCATGCCCAGACATGTTCTGTACAGGCAGATTAGTGGTTTACCACACACGGTCAGTCGGTGAGACAGCACTGAGCTGAGGCACTAGATCAGTCAGGGAGACAGGACCGAGCTGAGGCACTGGGTCAGTCGGTGAGACAGGACCGAGCTGCGACCCTGGGTCAGTCGGTGAGACAAGACCGAGCTGCAACACGGTCAGTGAGTGAGACAGGAGCGAGCTGAGGCACTGGGTCAGTCGGTGAGACAGGACCGAGCTGCGACCCTGGGTCAGTCGGTGAGACAAGACCGAGCTGCAACACGGTCAGTCAGTGAGACAGGAGCGAGCTGAGGCACTGGGTCAGTCGGTGAGACAGGACCGAGCTGCGACCCTGGGTCAGTCGGTGAGACAGGACCGAGCTGCAACACGGTCAGTGAGTGAGACAGGAGCGAGCTGAGGCACTGGGTCAGTCGGTGAGACAGGACCGAGCTGCAACACGGTCAGTCGGTGAGACAGGACCGAGCTGAGGCACTGGGTCAGTCGGTGAGACAGGACCGAGCTGCGACCCTGGGTCAGTCGGTGAGACAGGAGCGAGCTGAGGCACTGGGTCAGTCAGTGAGACAGGACGGAGCTCAACACGGTCAGTCGGTGAGACAGGACTGAGCTGAGGCACTGGATCAGTTGGTGAGACAGGACCGAGCTGAGGCACTGGGTCAGTCGGTGAGACAGGAGCGAGCCGAGACACTGGGTCAGTCGGTGAGACAGGAGCGAGCCGAGACACTGGGTCAGTCGGTGAGACAGGACCGAGCTGAAGCACTGGGTCAGTCGGTGAGACAGCACCGAGCTGAGGCACTGGGTCAGTCGGTGAGACAGGAGCGAGCCGAGACACTGGGTCAGTCGGTGAGACAGGAGCGAGCCGAGACACTGGGTCAGTCGGTGAGACAGGACCGAGCTGAAGCACTGGGTCAGTCAGTAAGACAGGAGCGAGCTGAGGCACTGGGTCAGTCAGTGAGACAGGAGCGAGCTGCGACCCTGGGTCAGTTGCTGAGACAGGACCGAGCTCAACACGGTCAGTCGGTGAGACAGGAGCGAGCCGAGACACTGGGTCAGTCGGCGAGACAGGAGCGAGCCGAGGCACTGGGTCAGTCGGTGAGACAGGAGCGAGCCAAGACACTGGGTCAGTCGGTGAGACAGGAGCGAGCCGAGACACTGGGTCAGTCGGTGAGACAGGACCGAGCCGAGGCACTGGGTCAGTCGGTGAGACAGGAGCGAGCCGAGTCACTGGGTCAGTCGGTGAGACAGCACCGAGCTGAGGCACTGGGTCAGTCGGTGAGACAGCACCGAGCTGAGGCACTGGGTCAGTCGGTGAGACAGGAGCGAGCCGAGACACTGGGTCAGTCGGTGAGACAGGAGCGACCTGCAGCACTGGGTCAGTCGGTGAGACAGGAGCGAGCCGAGACACTGGGTCAGTCGGTGAGACAGGAGCGAGCTGCAACACGGTCAGTCGGTGAGACAGGAGCGAGCTGAGGCACTGGGTCAGTCGGTGAGACAGGAGCGAGCTGAGGCACTGGGTCAGTCGGTGAGACAGGAGCGAGCTGAGGCACTGGGTCAGTCGGTGAGACAGGAGCGAGCTGCAGCACTGGGTCAGTCGGTGAGACAGGAGCGACCTGCAGCACTGGGTCAGTCGGTGAGACAGGAGCGACCTGCAGCACTGGGTCAGTCGGTGAGACAGGACCGAGCTGAGGCACTGGGTCAGTCAGTGAGACAGGAGCGAGCCACAACACTGGGTCACTTGGAAATGGGATACTGGGTCAGCCTTTTCACCATCTGACTGAGATGATCCTTTTACAAACAGGATTAATAAAAAATGTCCTAGTAAAGGATCCCCTTGGAATGAGTGACCATAATATAGTTGAATTCCAAATTCAGTTTGAGGGTGAGAGTTGGATCTCAAACCAGCATACTGAGCTTAAATAAAGGAGACTATGAAGATATGAGAGTAGAATTGACTAAAGTGGACTGGGAAAACAGATTAAAGTGTAAGACGGTACAAGAGCGGTGGTCTACATTCAAGGAGATATTTCACATCTTTCAAGATAAATATATTCCACTGAGGAAAAAGGGGAGTAAAAGAAGACAGCCATCCGTGGCTAAGTAAAGTAATAAAGGACAGTATCCGACTGAAAACAAGGGCATATAAAGTAGCCAAATCTAGTGGGAGGATAGAAGATTGGGAAGCATTTAAAAGCCAGCAAACAATAACTAAAAGATTAATTAAGAAAGGGAAGATAGATTATGAAAGTAAACTAGCAAAAAATATAAAAACAGATAGCAAGAGTTTCTACAGCTATATAAAAAGAAAAAGGGTGGCTAAAGTGAACGTTGGTCCCTTAGAGGATGGGACCGGGAAACTAGTGGTGGGGAACATGGAGATGGCAAAGACGCTGAACAAATATTTTGTATCAGTCTTTACAGTAGAGGACACTAAAAATATCCCAACACTGGACAAACAGGAGGCGTGGGGGGGGGGGGGGGGGGAGGCGGAGGAGCTAAAGACGATTAAAATCACTAAGGAGATGGTACTCAGTAAAATAATGGGACGTAAGGCAGATAAATCCCCCGGACCTGATGGCCTACATCCAAGGGTCTTGAGAGAAGTGGCGGTAGGGATTGTGGATGCATTGGTGATTATTTTCCAGAACTCCCTGGACTCAGGAAAGGTCCCGGCAGATTGGAAAACTGCTAATGTAACACCCTTATTTAAGAAGGGAAGTAGACAAAAAGCTGGAAACTATAGACCAGTTAGCCTAACATCTGTGGTTGGCAAAATGTTGGAGTCCATTATTAAGGAAACAGTAACAGAGCATTTGGATAAACATAATTTAATAGGACAGAGTCAGCATGGTTTTATGAAGGGGAAGTCATGTTTGACAAATTTGCTCGAATTCTTTGAGGATGTAACATACAGGGTGGATAAAGGGGAACCAGTGGATGTAGTGTATTTGGACTTCCAAAAGGCATTTGATAAGGTGCCACACAAAAGATTACTGATCAAGATAAGAAATCATGGGATTGGGGGTAATATACTGGCATGGGTGGAAGATTGGCTATCTAACAGAAAACAAAGAGTTGGGATAAATGGTTCACTCTCGGGCTGGCAATCAGTAACTAGTGGTGTTCCGCAGGGGTCAGTGCTGGGACCCCAACTCTTTACAATCTATATTAACGATTTGGAGGAAGGGACCGAGTGCAACATATCCAAGTTTGCCGACGATACAAAGATGGGAGGGAAAGCAGTGAGTGAGGATGACATAAAAAACCTGCAAAAGGACATAGACAGGCTAAGTGAGTGGGCAGAGATTTGGCAGATGCAATATAATGTTGGAAAGTGTGAGGTTATGCACTTTGGCAGAAAAAATCAAAGAGCAAGTTATTATCTAAATGGAGAGAAACTGCAAAGTGCTACAGTACAAAGGGATCTGGGGGTCCTGGTGCATGAAACACAAAAAGTTAGTATGCAGGTGCAGCAGGTGATCAGGAAGGTCAATGGAATCTTGGCTTTTATTGCAAGGGGGATGGAGTATAAAAACAGGGAAGTCTTGCTGCAGTTATACAGGGTATTGGTGAGGCCACACCTGGAATACTGCGTGCAGTTTTGGTTTCCATATTTAAGAAAAGATATACTTGCTCTCGAGGCGGTTCAGAGAAGGTTCACTCGGTTGATTCCGGAGATGAGGGGGTTGACGTATGAGGAAAGGTTGAGTAGGTTGGGACTCTACTCATTGGAGTTCAGGAGAATGAGAGGCGATCTTATCGAAACATATAAGATTGTGAGGGGGCTTGATCGGGTGGATGCGGGGAGGATGTTTCCACTGGTGGGTGAGAGGAGAACTAGGGGGCATAATCTAAGAATAAGGGGCTGCCCTTTCAAAACTGAGATGAGGAGAAACCTCTTCACTCAGAGGGTAGTAAATCTATGGAATTTGCTACCCCAGAGAGCTGTGGAAGCTGCAACATTAAATAAATTTAAAATGGAGATAGACAGTTTCCTAGCAGATAAGGGAATTAGGGGTTACGGGGAGAGGGCAGGGAAGTGGACGTGAGTCTAGATTCGGATCAGCCATGATCCTATTGAATGGCGGAGCAGGCCCGAGGGGCCGTATGGCCTACTCCTGCTCCTACTTCTTATGTTCTTATTATCCAGCAGTTTATTGATTCTTTACAGTTTTCTATTTAAAAAAAACGTCTGCATATGGGACTCTTGACAATTACCCCCTTCATTCTATACAGTCTTAAAAAATTTTGCTCATCTTCCAAGTTTCCAGTGCTGGTGAAGCATCTAGATCTAAAATATCAACTCATCTTTTCAGATGCTGACTGACCTACTTTGTAGATCTAGCATTTCCTATTTTTCTTTATTTCACTTGAGTGCTGTAAATGGTTGAGAGGCTTTGAAGGGCCAGGTGGTGAGCTGGCCATCACAGAGTTCTCTGTCTCTGCCCTGCTCTTGTAGCCACTGTGTTGATGTAACTGGTCCAGTTAAGCTTCTGGTCAATGGTGACAGACTTAGTGATGGTGGTGTCACTGAATCAATGGTGCGCCTTTTCAACTGCCAACTTGGCTCAGCTGCTAGCACTCTTTTTTGAGTTAGGTCATGGTTCAAGTCACACTCTCAGACTTGAGCCTAAGAAACTAGGCTGCTTCAGTTCTTTACTGTCAGTCTGTCTTTAGGACGAGACATGAAACCGTTCTATCTTGTAGCGTCAACCTTGGCTCAGTGTCATCACTCTCGCCTCCGAGTCAGAAAGTTGTGCTCCAGAGGCTTAAGCACATAATCGAGGGTGACATTTCAGTGCAGTACTGAGTGAGTGCTGCACTGTTGGAAGTGCTGCCTTTCAGATGAGACGTTAGATGCCCTCTCAAGAGAACCTAAACGATGTCACGGCTCCCAGTTAAGCAGCGCCTCGATTTCAAAATTCTCATTCTTATTTTCAAATCCCTCCATGGCCTCGCCCCCTTCCTATCTCTGTAATCTCCTTCAGCCCCACAACCACCCCCGCCCCCTCACCAAGATATCTGCGTTCCTCTAATTCTTGAGGATCCCTGATTATAATCGCTCAACCTTTGGTAGCCGTGCCTTCTGTTGCCTCGGCCCTAAGCTCTGGAATTCCCTGCCTAAACCTCTCCGCCTCGCTTTCCTCCTTTAAGACACTCCTTAAAACCTACCTCTTTGACCAAGTTTTTGGTCACCTGCCCTAATTTATCCTTATGTGGATCTGTGTCAAAAAATTTTTTTGTCTTAAAGTAGTCCTGTGCAGCGCCTTGGGACGTTTGACTATGTTAAAGGTGCTATATAAATACACATTGTTGTTGTTTGAGTAAGTAGTCGGGAATTCTCGGTGCCCATGTCAATGTTTACTCCTCAACCAACATCACAAACTGATTATCGCGTCATTTATCTCACTTCTGTTTGTGGAACCTTGCTGTGCATAAATTGGATGCCGCAGGGTCAAGTGAGATCAAGTTAATTGATGCTAAAACAAGATGAGAATCAAAGGAAAGCTCAAGTTTAATAACGTCTATTACACACTTAGAACTAGAGTTACCATATCGTTCAGTGAATATAGATTTAGTTAAGTATGCAAAAATAAGTGTAGGTTCCCTAATTATGAGCAGAGCCAAATCAGGAGGAGGGCAATAGTGATCCAAGCGGGGCCTGTGTATGGAGGTAAAAGAAGGGAAAGCTAGATAGATTGAAGGCCTTATCTCGATTTCAGTTTTATGTTCTTTATACGGAGTTCATTTCATGACTGTGAAAGGCTCACAGAGAATACATGCAAAACCAGCACGTGAAAAAAGACTTCCACAGGCTAAAAAATACCCTAATAATTCATCACTGCTGCCAGTCTCAAATGTAAAATGCAAGAATAAGAGTAGAAAACCATTTAATTATACAAATATATATGAAATCTTACTGAACTATTTTGATTTGTGGATTGACATGAAACAGCAGATTCCAAAGTGACGAGTCTTCCCTTCAGCAGCTCTCCTGCTGTAAATGGTTTGTCCTTGGAACATCAGTGCACAGAGGGTGAAGAGACTTGGCTGCTGTCCTCAGCAGGAGAGGCAACGCTGTTAAAAATGAATGCACTTTTTACCCAACATGGACAATGGAATATTTGGGGCACCTCATTTGAGATTGTTACTGTCTCGGGATCTTCTGCACCATTTTCTCATTCAATAGTTTGAAATCTGATCCTTTTCATTCTCCATCCCTGCAGGGTGCATGAAGCCAAGGGATTAACCTGCTGCAGCAGTGGTGCTGAATTAAGCATAGTCTCGTCCAGTGTTCCCATATTCACTTCAGGTGAATCAGGAGTGCCCAAGCTTATTGTCTTCATGGGCCATTTGCGCCTTATACAGGGCTTAAATCCATGCTCCCATTAACTTGCATAGATCTCAAGCTGCAAACACAAATATATCTGGATATTCTGGTTTTAACCGCTAGTGAGGAAACAGTACTTAGAACAGTAGCAAAATACTGCAGATGTTGGAAATCCAAAATAACAACAGAAAATGCTGGAAAAACTCAGGTGGTCAGGCAACATCCGTGGAGAGAAATTTGAGTTGGCGTTTCGGGTCGAACCCTTCTTCAAAACTGGAAAGAAAAGAAAATAGATCGAAGGCAGGGCTGTGATCGGAACAAAAGAAGTGAAAGAAACAAAAGCAGTAAAAGAGACAATAAAAGGTATTCGAAGCTAGACGAGATGGTAATAGGCTGAGATTGGGTGTGAAGTGTACTGGCAGGGCAAGAGATAGCTGCCAGGTGTGAGAGAAAAACAAAACGAAAGGAGGGGGGGGCGGGGGAGTGGAAAAATTACAAGAAAAAATGTAATAGGGGCCGAGGTTATGATCTGAAATTGTTGAACTCGATATTGAGCCCGGAAGGCTGCAGTGTGCCTAATCGGAAGATGAGGTGCTGTTCCTCGAGTTTACGTTGAGCTTCCGTGGAACAATACAAGAGGCCAAGGACAGTGAGGTCCGAGTGGGAATGGAGTGGTGAATTAAAATGACAGGCGACCGGAAGCTCGGGGTCACCCTTACGGACTGAACGGAGGTGTTCCACAAAGCGGTCACCCAGGACAAACCAGCAAGTAAGTGTATATGCGTAAGCAGAGCGAGGTCATCTGTGCATGGTCAGATTGCCAAGGCTTGGGTTCATGTGATCCCCGGCTGTAGCTTGGATGAGACAGGGATAGAGAGGCAGTGTATTTGTAACAGACCAGATATTTGACATGCTACATTTATTTACAAAATTAAGCAATATAAAATACAGGAAATTAGATAAATACTGAAGTAAAACAGCAGTGAAATATATAACATCAGAGCTCTCAGCAACCCTTCTTCAACACTTAGGGCAGTCTTTTCAGGTCTGTCAGTTGAATAATGGCACAGTGAATGTTAACAGTGCAGTCCTTCTGTACCCCTTGGTATCAGAACATTTCCTGGAGTTTCTCATACAAAGTGTGTCACACTCAAGGAGCTCTTTAGGCTGATCAGCCTTCAAAATGCAGCAAGAAGTGAAGAATCTGCAGATTTCTGCTCACTTACTTTGGAGGAGGAAAGCAGTCACATTTTAAGGACACTACCAAACAAAAATACCACAAAACATACCTTTCGGGTAATCCATGGCCACTTTCACCCAAAACCAGTTGGCAAACACAACAAACTAAATTTGAGCCTGACATTCATATAAACAATTCCTGATTCAGAATTGAATACGTGGAGCCAAATTAGAGTCCCATTCCATTAGCGGCTGCAAAACACAAGACCACACATTTGTCCTCAGAACCCAACATTTACCCTAATTTGTTGTCTGGGGTCCTTGCAGGTATAAACTGGTGGAACGGACGAGAACCCACAACAGTGACACACAAATGCAGGTCCAAATATTTGCCATTAAGCAGAGTAAACACAGGGAACCTTTCACGTGTGTTTATAGTCTCTACCAGAACAACCCTCAATTGAGTTTTTAAAGCCCCGGCCACGTGACCTGGGTTGTATATTCCCCCGGTTCCTACCATTGAATTAAGAATCCACAATATTATAGAAGATAGGTCCCAATAATCCCAAAACAGAATCCATTTATAATAAAACTAGCTGGAGTGCCCGGCGGTGCCGAGGGTTTTTTGAGGGCATGTTATGAAAAAAGTGGGGGGGGGGGGGGGGGGGAAGAAAGAGAGAGAGACGGGGGAGCGAGAGAGAGAGAGACTGGGGGGGAGAGAGAGAGACTGGGGGGGGGGGAAGAGAGAGAGGAGAGAGAGAGAGACTGGGGGGAGAAGAAAGAGACGGAGGGAAGAGAGAGAGAGACTGGGGGGGGGGGGAAAGAGAGAGAGAGAGAGAGACTGGAGGGACGAGAGAGAGAGACTGGGGGGGAGAGAGGGACAGGGGGGAAGAGAGAGAGAGAGAGAGAGAGAGAGAGAGAGAGAGAGAGAGAGAGACTGGGGGGGGGGAGAAGAGAGAGAGAGAGAGACTGGGGGGGGGGGGGGGAGGAGCGCCTCAGGCCCGGCCGGATGGACCCCTGCCGCTCCGGTGAACCAGAGCCCCCGCGCGCAGCGTATCGCCTCAGGCCCGGCCCGAGTGAGCCCTGATGAGCTCCGGCTGCAGGCCTCCGACGCCGCTCCGCTGCTGGATTTATTTCGGTCGATGTTTTTCTGGCTGTTGTATGGTCGCAGTTTATCGCCGCATGGTTGTCTGTGGTTTTTCGCGCTCCCGCACTGACGGCAGTTTGAAAGATTAGGCCCTGCCCACACACGCCATGAAACGCCCCCCGTGACGCAGCGCGCTCCCCCCGTAGGATTGGTCAACCTTCACGTCACTCAATGCTAATGAGTGGATTCCCCCGTATGATTGGCCAACCGCTAATGAGCGGATTTTTGAACGTTTTTTGTATACTGTCCGCCCGCACTAACGGCAGTTTGAAAGATTAGGCCCCACCCACACACACCATGAAACGCCCATGACGCAGCGCGCTCCCCCCGTAGGATTGGTCAACCTTCACGTCACTCAATGCAAATAAGCGGATTGCCCCGTATGATTGGCCAACCGCTAATGAGCGGATTTTTGAACGTTTTTTGTATACTGTCCGAACAATTTTTGTCTGACCAAAAATTAAATACACCTATGACACTCCCCTAATCATAAGCTTTCTTTTGATATAACGTATGTGTAGGTACGCTCTATAACTTGAGTTAAGTCTAGACAGACAGACTATATATATATATATATATATATAAAAAAAGAGATAGAAGATGTACACAGCCATGGAAATATGTATCTGTGCAAAAATTCCCAGTGATTCACATTCCAATAAGGACTGCCGCCCCTTAATCTCTGATAGAGCCACATAGGACAAAGCAGGAAGAGAGTATAAATGGAGGTGGCACAAATGTTACTCTCCTCAAACCCCAACAAAAATAAGGCACATTAAACTTGATTCCCACAGGTTGCCAATCCCTTTGAAGAAAAGATGGTCACTTGTTTCATCCTTGACTGAAAAAATATAATGCTGGTATTACACTCAAAATTAAAACACAAATTTCACGATGTGATGTTTTAACCAATAATAAAGCCCAATAAAATATCACAATACAGAAACATTTACAGTTGATGTTTATTTTGTTAACACCATTATAAACAACCCTGCAGAAATTAAGGAAAAGAGCCCAAGAAATAGGCAAATTCTCTCATCTTTGGCTGGTTTTACGGCAACTTCTTGGCAACAAGAGCTGTCTCCTGCTCCATCAGTCTGATTTCAACTTGAAATCAATTACTGTCAACTCATGGCTCATCCTCACATTTTCTTATCTCTTTTTTTCCCAATTCTGCTTTCATTTTAACTTTTAAAAAAAAAGCTAGGGACAACTCGAAGAAAGTAAAATATCTGACATTAGCCAGGCTCGGGAAAATTTTTTTGAATTTATGCCAGGTATTAATCTTCTATTATACTCTTCACTAAACCACTAAACTTCCCTACATTAGAGAGTGATAAATATGTGTAAAATTTGGGACTTTTTTCAAATGCAATTTGAAACCTGATTAAGTAGCTGTACAGTGTCTCTGAGCGCCGGCAGAATGGCATCTGGCTGGGCCATTCACTATTTACAGTTAAACAGGCCAGCTATGGCAGTTACAACATCCTGCATTTTAATTTCAGGGTGAATGATTTCATTGCTCGGAATAATCAGTCCCAGAGTTAACTTAAAGCTCTAAACCACGGAAAGTTTAAACACGCCAAATGTGGAAGTTCATGAGACTGACATTTAGAATTTGATAGAAAGCACCTGTAACTAGAAATAATTCAATATGTGTCATGTCTACTAATGCCAATCTTCACATCACTGTTACCCTAAATTGCAATAATCTTAAAGGCATATACTGTACATTGAACCATCACAGTAACCTACATCCAGCACCATGGATTCAAACATAAACAGTCCTTAAGGTTCTCATTGTACTAAATGGCTGTAACTGTCAGATCACTTTATCTTAGATCTCTACACACAGCCCCAAAACAATTCCAGAACGCTGATCTTTTAAGTGTAAAGCAATAGAGCGTGCGTGCTCCACTTCCTGAATCACATTCAAGTGAACCAGAACAAATCCACGGAGCAGCTGTGTACGAGTTTGCACCCTTCATTCCACAAGTGATAAGTTCATAAAGTATCAGGACAAGGTGTAGAGCGGAAGCCAGACATTTCTCCATGAGAAAGGAAGGAGAAGGTTCTTTGAGGAAGTAACAGAGAAGGTTGATGATGGTAGTGCTGTAGATGTTGTATATATGGACTTTCAAAAGACATTTAATAAAGTACCTCACAACAGACTTATTCAGAAATTAGAAGGACATGGTATTAAAGGGGCAGTGGTAACTTGGGTACATACAGGAAAAGTTCTGATATCCGGCACCGACGGGACCGGCGTGATACCGATCTATCAAAAGTTCCGGAGTGGTGAGCGGATTATCTACCCAGGCTGTTTTTAACTAAGAAAAATTTTTAAATCAAGAAATGTGCAATATACAGTAATTGGGTACTCACCTACAGAATGTTGTGTTAAATGGATGGTAAAAGATGCTTGATTAAGTACAGTACTGCCAGTTGATGGTAATCCATAACTTTTTAATAACTTAAGTCGTTTATAAGTTTTGTTTTACTGTTAACAGTACAGTAAAACAAAACTTATAAACGACTGTGCAGTGCACCAAAACTTAAACGACTGTACAGTACAGTATAAAGTATGTCTGCTTGCTTAGTGGACTCTTGCCTTCTTTGTAGAAAGGTAGACTGCAGAATATGGAGCTGCATAACTTCTTGGGCAGAATAGCAAGAACGGCTTTCAGCAAATTTCATGAATGAAGCAAGATCTGCTGCAGCTTTAGCCCAAGAAATCTTGTTCACTTCAGAAATCTCATCGTCTTCATTTTCCATCACACTTTCCTTTTCTTTCTTTAGATTCAAAACAGTCTCAATTATTTCATCATCACTTAGCAAATGCACAACAGCAACTTCTCTATCTGCATCAACCCACTGCTCAATATCACTTTCACTGAAGTGATGTAGAGGGTTTGCTGGGTGGCATAGTGGTTAGCACTGTTGCCTCACAGCGCCAGGGACCCGGGTTCAAATCCAGCCTCGGGTGACTGTCTGTGTGGAGTTTGCACATTCTCCCAGTGTTTGCGTGGGTTTGCTCCGGTTTCCTCCCACAGTCCAAAGATGTGCAGGTTAGGTTGATTGACCATGATAAAAATTGACCCTTAGTGTTAGGGGGGATTAAATACGTGGGGTTACGGGGATAGGGCTTGGGTGGGATGGCTGTCGGTGTAGGGACCGGGTGCTAGGGTTTGGATGATCAGCCATGATCTCGTTGAATGGCGGAGCAGGCTCGAAGGGCCGAATGGCCTACTCCTGCTCCTATTTTCTATGTTTCTATGTTACATCTTTCACCATGTCAGCCATTTCCATTACTGCAGTCTTCCGCAGACGAACATTGAACCCACGAAATTCCTCCTCTGAAGAAGAACCTTCAGCAAACATTACAGAAGGCCACAATTTGCACCAGGCTTGTCTCAAAGTGTGACCTTTCACCAATTTCCAGGAACATGCAACATTAAAGATGGCATCTTTAAGATTGTATTCCTTCTGAAATGCCTGAATACCTGTATTGTCATCTTGGCTTATCAGTCTACGTAGGAAGTCTTTCCTGTAATGACACTTGAGATTTTGGATAACGCCCTGGTCCATGGGTTGTATGAGAGAAGTTACATTTGGTGGCAAATAAATGGTGAAAATATTTCCAGAAACCAACTCGAATTCATGCGGATGGGCTCTACAATTATTCAGCAATAAAATGCATTTGCTATCTTCAGGTTTCCTTATTCTACGGAAATGTTCCCTCACAGATGGAGCAAAAGTATGATGGAACCAATTTGAAAAGATTTCCTTATCCATCCAAGCATTTGCTTGAGCTTTGTACTCAACAGGTAAGTGCCTCACATTTTTAAATGCACGGGGATTTTTATACTTCCCAATGACGAGAAGTTTAATCTGGTGTGATCCAGCAGCGTTCGCACATGTTAGCACGGTTACACGATCTTTATTTTTCTTGTAACCTGAAGCATTAGCCTCACTAGCCCCAACAAGTGTTGATTCTGGCAAAAACCTCCAAAATAAGCCAGTTTCATCGGCATTGTATAGCCGTGCTGGCGCCAAATCATGTTGCTGCACAATCCGACTGAAATAATCGCAGTATTCTTCTGCGGCGTCGTGATCAGCTGATTTCTTCTCCCCGCAAACATCGAGTCGTCGTATCCCATGCCGTGCCTTGAAGCACGCTAGCCATCCATCAGAGAAAGCACACTTGTCAGTGAGCTCCATCTTTGCGTAAAAATCCTTCGCTTTTTCGATTAGCATGGGTCCGGAAATCGGAACACCCTCTGAACGCTTCAGAGCAAACCACTCAAAGCATGGTATCCAGCTCTTCAAGCTTAGGCTTATGAAGCGTGCGCCGTTTCTCTACACTCTTGGATGTCTCCGAACTTGCATAAAACTTGAGCAGCTTATCCTTCTGCGCTTTGATGTCGTACATTGTTGACGAACCGATTTTGAATTCTTTCATAATGTGCATACGCTTCGCTCCCATTTCTATCCGTTTGCATATATCAATTTTCTGTTTTAAAGTTAACACCACTCTCTTCCTTTTGGTTGGATCAACTTTTGGGATTTCCATAATGCAGTCCAATGAGTTGCAACAGCGTGGGAGACACACAGTACTGTACTAGAACCCCAAAAAATGGCAGATCAGAGGAGGCTACCGGCAGCGTGGGAGACACACAGTACTGTACTGGAACCCCAAAAAATGGCAGATCAGAAGAGGCTACCGGCAGCGTGGGAGACACACAGTACTGTACTGGAACCCCAAAAATGGCAGATCAGAAGAGGCTACCGGCAGCGTGGGAGAGTGAGACTCCTGATGCAGGGTTTCTGAGGTGTTCCGACTTCCGCTGGCGCCAAGAGGCCGAGTAGTGGCAGTTTGTAGAACTACACCCACTGACGAACTCGGCAACCATTGGAGACTCGGACTCGGAACCGGCAACATTGCCGGTTACTGAGGCGCTGTTTTCGGGGGGTGAATTCTGCCGGTAGAGCGAGGTTTCCGGACGTACAACCTCCGGTTAAACCAAAGTTTCCTGTAATTGGTTACAGGATAAAAGGCAGGGAGTAGCAGTGAACGGATGTTTTTCTGACTGGAGAGAAGTATGCAGTGGGGTCTCCCGGGGGTCGGCATTAGGACCGTTGTTTTTCTTGTTATATATAAATGATCTGGACTTGGGTATAGGGAGTACATTTTTGAAGTTTGCGGATGATACAAAACTTGGCAACATAGTAAATAATGAGCAGTAGAGCAGCAGACTTCAGGAGGACATAGACAGATTGGTGAAATGGGCAGACACTTGGCAGCTGCAATTTATCCAGATAAGTGCAAAGTGATGTACTTTGGAGAAGCAACATCAAGAGGCAGTATAATGTAAATGGTCCAATCGCAAAATACTGCAGATGCTATAAATATGAAACAACAGAAAATGCTGGAAACACTCAGGTCAGGCAGCATCGTGGAGCGAGAAACAGATTTAACATTTCAGGTTGATGACCCTTCATCAGAACTGCAAAAAGTTGGAGAAGTAACAAATATTTAAGCAAGTGCGGGGCAGGGAAACATATTCGCTGGTCACGGTGCGGTCTCCTCTGCATTGGGGAGACCAAATGCAGGTTGGGTGACCACTTTGTGGAACACCTCTGTTCAGTCCGTAAGCGTGACCCCGAGCTTCCGGTCATCTGTCACTTTAATTCTCTGCTCTACTCCCACTCTGACCTCCCTGTCCTCGGCCTCTTACACTGTTCCAATGAAACTCAACGTAAGCTCGAGGAACAGCACCTCATCTTTCAATTAGGCATTTTACAGGCTTCTAGATTCAACATAGAGTTCAACAATTTCAAACTATAATCTCGGCCCCCATGTTTTCTTTTCTCTCTCACATGGCTGCTGTTGATGATTCTGCCATTGTCACTTACACCTCATCTAGTCATCTTTTGTTTCGTAACTTGTCCCATTACCATCTCCTTTTGCCTTGCACCATCATCCCTTTTGTCTTTCAATCTCTCCTGCCTTCCACCCTATCACAGACCTTCCCTTTGTTCTTTCCTCCCCTCCCCCCTTTCCCTGCCCCACATTTGCTTAATTATCTGGTACTTCTCCAACTTTTTCCAGTTCTGACAAAGGGTCATCGGCCTGAAACGTTAACTATTTCTCTCTCCATGATGCTGCATAATCTAAATGGTACTACTTTGAGGGGGGTGCAAGAGTAGTGGGACATGGGGATGCATATTCGCAAATCCTTGGAGGTGGCTGGGCACCATAGGAACTTTCAAAAGACAACTGGACATGTATTTGAAGAGAACTAATTTATAGGGTTATGGGGAAAAAACTGGGGTGTGGGATTAAATTGGGCAGCTCTTTCAAAGAGCCGGCATATGCATAGTCATGATGGGCCGAATGTCGCACTGTGCTGCAAGATTCTATGATTCCAAGGTAAGAACATAAGAACACAATAGGAGCAGGAGTAGACCATTCGGCTATTCGAGCCTGCTCTGTCATTCAATAAGATCACGGCTGATCTTATACCTCAACTCCACCTTCCCGCACTATCCCCATATCCCTTGATTTCCAAAGCTCTATCGATCTCGGTCTTGAATATACTCAATGACTGAGCATCCACAACTCTGAGGTAGAGGATTCCAAAGATTACCCTTTGAGTGAAGTAATTTCTCCTTAGCTCAGTCCTAAATGGCCGACCCCTTATTCTGAGACTGTGCGCCCTGGTTCTAGACTCCCCAGCCAGGGGAAACATCCTCCCTGCATCTACCCTGTCAAGCCCTTTAAGAATTTTGTATGTTTCAATGAGATCACACCTCATTCTTCTGAACTATAGGGAATATAGGTCTATACTCAATCTAAAGGGACAAGTCAACTGCCACTCTCCTCTTCTCTGCCAAAACAGTCAACTCAACAGTAATAGTGCAAACGTGTCTCAGAGTGAACAACACATGGGATGAGCTGAAGAAATACAAATATACATAAACACAAAATGGAAGCAGTAACTTTGTAAAAATCTAAAGGTTTGTTTTTCCAATATCAGCTCCATTTGCCTTGAACTGTTGAGCAATAGGACTTTTGACTCATCCTGAAATACTGGGCATTTAAGTCTGTATTGAATAGGGAAACAAAAATCACACTAGTTCCCGGAGTCATGTGCACTGGAGAATCACAGTATTACCAGCTTGTCGATTTTAGACTTGGGGGATCAATCCACCATCTGAAAATGTTTGCAATAAATCATATTTACTATTTTCCCAAAATTCAAGGGCAAACTCTTAGCTCCATTTTCTCCTGGATCTCTTTAGGTCAGTGTTGTCCAACAGAAATTGCTGGCACCATTTTAGGGCACTAATTTTAGTAGAAAGAGCCTTACACACAATACTGGTAAACGTATTTCACATGTGTATTTACTTAACAAACGTCTACCACCATTCAGCGACTAAGGAAGTAAAGCGCTCGCAATGATCAAAAAAACACTCCCAAACACTGCTTATCATCTCACTTTTTTTTTAACCAACACACAAAAAGGTTAAAGTACACATGCATATGCCGTGCGAATGAGTATTGGGATCACACGTCCAACAACGGTGTCAGATACTCATTCTTTATTCACTAATCAAATGTAATTAGCCACATCTGGCTTCCCAATTAGCCAGATGTGGCTAGTGGCCAACATATTGGACAACATTGCTTTAGGCTACAAACCAATCTGAAGGTGACCTAATACAAGGCCAAGCAAATACTGCTCTAACCAGGCTGTTGGCAGGTGCAGCACAGGATCAGAATGATGACTCTCTCCCAGTGGCATTATGCCAGTCTGTTGCTCAGGACTCCCTCACAGGCACACAGCTGAGCTTGGTTGCAGAAGATTGCTGGCACAGACACTCTCCACAGTGCCGCACTGCACCACGCAAATGTTGTCTCGAGAATTAAAGGTTATTAAACTGACTTTACTGATGGACTCCCTCTTTCTTCCTTCACTCTCTCCCCAAACCTTTTTGATTTGCAACGCTGAATTATTAGAAAACTTGAAAGGTGCTCCTGTGGACACAAGCCAAAACTGATCCAAAACATTATATATAGTCTTCGGTATAGAATATAGTATTTCTGGCATCAGCAATATTATTTTTAACGAGAAATTGAGTGCAATTGTGGGGGGTCAATTCAGACCCATACCCGAGATCCCAATAGAAGTAAACTATCTGCTACTTTTATCCATCACTAGGTCCATTTTCAGCAATATAGCAGGACCGTGCATCTTAGTACTGTATAGGTCCCTACAATTCCCATTACATGCATGCGCAGGGTCTTCTTGCATGGCTGGCTGCACCCTGACTGCTGGCATAGCCAGCTGTTTATCGCAGCGATCTTCTGATGCACAACATGTGCTGACAGCACTGAAATGTCAGCCCCTTATCCTTACTGGTGGAATTAGCAAGTTATGATTGATTTACCTGGACCATTTATGGAGTGTGGATCTGAGTCAGGGCTCGAAACTACAATTCGTTGAGCAAAATCTCTACTGTCCTGACACAGCGAATCTCTGCAGCCTGTACCACAAGGATATCATCTTGTAACATGAACAACTCATCGGTGTTCACATTTCACCCCCGAATACTTTAATCGATATCACTGGGGTCGATATTTTGAGGTCGTCACCAGAGATTAACACAGAGAACATTTGTTTTAATCCAGTTAAACCGTGCATGCATTCTTGTAATTGGGATGCACTTTTATTTTGAGACCTACCTAAAAATTCCCTACCATCTACCTCTGACCCTGCTCGGAGAGGATTTCTTGCAGCAATGACATTTTGCCCCCTCTCCTCAATGAGTGGTAAATATTTAATTCCAAAGCTGTGCATCTAAATCCTCTATTGTTACAGACCACCAACTGCAAGTTGATTAACCCTCTGATGAAATGCTGTTTTTAATTTGAGAAAACAGATGAAAGGCCAAATCTCATAGTGCAGGACATCGCCAAGGTTAAAAAGATTAAAAGGGATGAGATAGATTAGCTGGTAGTGATTAGGTAGAACCAAGCTTGAGTTTTAAAAGTCTGAAGATTGCAGGAAAAGGCTGAGGGAGATAAGGAGTTCCACAGGAAAGGAATGATTTACAGCAGGATGTTCTCTGATGGTAGTCTTGATTTCAGCATGGTGGGAATGTCAGGAGGAGTAAGAGTGCAGCTTGGAAGAAATGAGAGGTGGAAGCAAGAGTCTACACTAAAAAACAAAAGAGGAGAATCTGAGGCAGGTTAATCAATAACGCTCTCACACGCCGAGCATTGGAATCTAGAGCGAGGCGCATCAAAGCAAATCAGTTGCTACCACAAAACGGGAGCTGCACAGTGATGTCATAACACATTTCACCAGAGAAGACAGGATGTGGGTGCACACTCATTATGCACATGAACACACAAAGTTCCTGATCTCAGCTGTGCTGCTCTGTACCTCCCTGCAGCTCCCATGATAGTGGGAGAATTGTAGTAAGTTATCTTAGGATGACTTCACGTGCCTGGTGATCATTCACAGAGGCCCAGGAACAACGCCATCCTCCTTCTCAGCCAAGAAACAATGGCCCAGAATTTGCTGTAGTAATAACGGCGAGGCTGTCAGCGCTCGCCATTATTAGTGGGTAAACTGACAGCAACTTCTGACGTCCGCACAGGCACAGTTAAAAGCAGAAATCCAGAGGCTGCTGTCAGTGATACTCTGCTCCTCCACAGGCTGCGCTGTTGCAGTCTTCGCCAATGGAATCACCACAGAAATTACTGTTAAGGCGTGAATTTAAACTAATTACCCACTACTATCACACTAAAGACCGATGAAAAACTTGAGCCATTGGCAGGAAAGACGCACTAACGTCCGTGTTCTCGTTCAGGCCAACATCCCCAGCATCGAAGCTTTGTTTTTCTATTTAAATTTCTCCCTTAATCCCATGTGTATGTCACAATCTTTATTTTGCTTTCTGTGCAATGATTTAAATGTAATTTATATTTCCTGTTTTTCTGTCTGTGGGGATTCTTCAATCTGATTGGTTGATCAGCCTCCCTGCTGCTTGTCCTGTTTACAGACGTCACGGATCCCCTGTAGAAGGCACTGAATTCAAACTGATGACAGAAAAGAGGTAGTCTGCTCTCTAGAGCCTGCTAAAACTTTGTGGGTAGCTTTTCGAGGTGAACGGAAAGCACTGTTCCTTCGCCGCTGACCGCAAAAATCGGGGCCAATATGTAGCATGACAAGGAGAAAAAAAAGGAACAAAGCATGCACCAGCCAAAGTGTAAACTGTTGGTATTCAATTTACTTTAATCAATGCACTTAACTGTGGTGCTAAATTATGATTTTTTTTTTTGAATCTCCAGAAAACCAACACTGCAACTTTAACTATTCATCCAACCTCTAATTATATTCCTGGGTTCCAGACATACACTTAAAGCATTTACAGTTACAACACAGACCTTCTATTATTTCAAAACATCTAAAATTAGGCGGTTATAGCCAACCATAAAAAATACTCAACTTCTGATTAGCATTTCCATATATTTTAAACACAGGGGTTAGAAGACATGCCATGTCATAGAAGGCAACACAAACCTACAAAGAAGGAAAATTAAGTTTGTACTATTTATATTTTTTATATATAAATAAGCAATAATGTTACCATTTGGCCCTCTCCCCATCAGCTGTCCTACCATAAGAAATGGAATGCTAAACCCCATGATAAGACATACACTCGCCCATTAAATGTTGGCTGGATTCATGCTAGGCACAAACAGGATGAAAACAGAATCAGAAATATTTAGCACATCAAAGCTACCATTGATCTTTCAAGTAGCGAATTGACCTTAACAGTTTTCAAAATCATTAAAGTGCATATATTTAAATAAGAGGCATAGCAAAACAGAATTTAGATTTAACGGTTTACAGAGGGTGGTGAATATATAGAGACAGTGGAGGTAAAATAGTGTCAGTAAATTCAAAACAGAACTAGGTACACATTTGGCAAAGGGTTGATGGAAAGAATGGTGTATGGGATGTTTCAAGATGTGGTCTGATCCAGCAGTATACATGTCTACACAGCACATTACCTCCACCAACACACTATAAACAGAGTGATTATGGTTATACCAGTATCAACGGATTCAGAAAGCCATAGAATGTCATTATAATTTACTTACATCACAACAGCAAGTAAATGCAGTTCACTGTAGAACTGTTTTTCTATTTTAAGCAGTAATATCTATAAAAAGAATCCTACGGGGAGACCAATCACTTTTAAAATGAGATGGGGAAAAAATCATTTCCTTTACATTGGTCACTCAGAGAATAAAGGGTTAACAACTGTCTTGTAACTTATTATTACACAGGTGCTGAACCTTGACCTGGGAGCCAGTCCCATATAAAAGGTTCCCAAAAATACTTCAGTGACTCCTGGAGGGATCCATACTTTTCAAAACCACAAAACATTAAAAACAAAGAATGTAAAGAATTTAAAAGGAACTATAAAAATTCCTGAACACAGTGTTGTCTACATATGGACTTAACACGAAGGGAAGGCCCATAAACAAACCTTGTGCCTTGATTACTTTGAAACAATGGTTCTTCCAATGAACATCTGGCAATATTGCAACTCGTGTAATTATGTATTTTTCTGTTCAAAATATATGATGTGGTTATAAAATATTAATCTGGATTTTTTTTTTCTTTTTAAAGAGCTGAGAAGTACTAGGATTACAGCAATTAAGAGGCTCTTACAGCTCCAAGTTCAAATAAAGCCCAGCCAGAAATATGCTCTCCTTCTAAACTATTTTGAAAGGTAATGGTGTAAGCAACACAAACTGGGGAAGTGCGCATACAATTCTCAGTAGACTTCAACAGATGCACAGAAGCATAGAAATTTACAGCACAGAAGGAGGCCATTCGGCCCATCGTGCCTGTGCCGGTCGAAAAAGAGCTATCCAGCCTAATCCCACTTCCAAGTTCTTGGTCTGTAGCCTTGCAGGTTACGACACTTCAAGTGCATATCCAAGTACTTTTTAAAAGCGGTGAGGGTTTCTGCTTTTACCACCCTTTCAGGCAGTGAGTTCCAGACCCCCACCATCCTCTCCCCAACTTCCCTCTAATCCTTCTACCAATTACTTTGAATCTATGCTCTCTAGTTAGTGACTTCTCTGCTAAGGGAAATAGGTCCTTCCTATCCACTCTATCTAGGCCCTTCATAATTTTATACACCTCAATTAAATCTCCCCTCAGCCTTCTCTGTTCCAAAGAAAACAACCCCAGCCTATCCAATCTTTCCTCATAGCTAAAATTCTCCAGTCCTGGCAACATCCTTGTACATCTCCACTGTACCCCTTCAAGTGCAATCACATCCTCTCTGTAATGTGGTGACCAGAACTGTACGCAGTACTCTAGATTGGCTGAGGGAAACTATTTGTAGACACTTTAGTGGAGGACAAGTGGAACAACTTCAAAGGCATACTCAAGAGCTTTAAAGATAAATATGTATCTAGGACTAGCAAGTGTAGGTTAAACAAGCATGCTCCAAAATGGATAAACAAGACCAGGCTGTTAGAAGTGAAATATGGAACCTCATTCCACAAAGCTGATCAGGAGAAAGGTGTGGGAGTGCACTTCAAGAATTACAGGATCACTCAGAAATATGCTTTAAGAGTGGGAAGAGGAGGAAAGAAAAATCTAGAAAGGGCAGCATGGTGGCATAGTGGTTAGCACTGTTGCCTCACAGCGCCAGGGACCCGGGTTCAAATCCGGCCTCGGGTGACTGTCTGTGTGGAGTTTGCACATTCTCCCTGTGTTTGCGTGGGTTTTCTCCGGGTGCTCCGGTTTCCTCCCACAGTCCAAAGATGTGCGGGTTAGGTTGATTGACCATGATAAAAATTGACCCTTAGTGTTAGGGGGGATTAAATACGTGGGGCTACGGGGATAGGGCTTGGGTGGGATGGCTGTCGGTGTAGGGACTGGGTGCTAGGGTTTGGATGATCAGCCATGATCTCGTTGAATGGCGGAGCAGGCTCGAAGGGCCTACTCCTGCTCCTATCTTCTATGTTTCTATGTTAGAAACAGCTACAGATGTTAAACACAGCAGTGAGAAATTGCTCCAGTACTATAATAGCACGAGCACTGTTGGCAAAAAGGTAAGAACCTTAAAGGATGATAACTGAGACAAAACAGAGGATAAATAAAAACTATTACTTAACACTTCTTAGAGGTATTCATTAGAGAGCATGATAGGCACAGATAACCCCAACTAGCCGTATAGAATTCAAATTATTGAGACGGAAGTTGTAGATAGACTTGCAAAGCTCAAAACAAACAAATCTGTGGGGACTGATGCTATTTATCTCAGAGTACCAAGAGAGACAAGTGATTAAATTTATGAAGTGGTGATTACCATTATGAGAGGATCATTGAACACTGTGGAGATTCAACTCGATTGGAAACGAGTTAATGTAGTACTCAAATTGATGACAGATCTAATATGGGAAACTACAGATTCATTAGACCTGCAGAAATGACAGGTAAAGTAATGGAATTAATTTTTAAAAATACATTCAATTATCTGCAAAAAGAAAAAGACTTGCATTTATATAGCGCCTTTCACAACGACCGGACATCTCAAAGCACTTTACAGCCAATTAAGTACTTCTGAAGTGGAGTCACTGTTGTAATGTGGGAAACATGGCAGCCAATTTGTGCACAGCAAGCTCCCACAAACAGCAATGTGATAACGACCAGATAATCTGTTTTTGTTATGTTGGTTGAGGGATAAATATTGGCCGGGACACCGGGGATAACATCCCTGCTCTTCTTCAAAATAGTGCTGTGGGATCTTTTACGACCACCTGAGAGTGCAGACGGGGCCTCGGTTTAACGTCTCATCCGAAAGACGGCACCTCCGACAGTGCAGCACTCCCTCAGCACTGCACTGGGAGTGTCAGCCCAGCTTTATCTGTTCAAGTCCCTGGAGTGGGACTTGAACCCACAACCTTCTGACTCAGAAGGCGAGTGTGCTACCAACTGAGCCACAGCTGACACTGACAATAATAATTGAGTAAACAACGGCCCAGTACAGTCACAGAAGGGGAAGATTCTGCCTGACCAATCTCTGACTTTTTTCGACTGTAGTCTACCTTATGTCATGGTGTATGGAGACTTCCAAAAAGCTTCGACAAACTTCTTCATGAAAGGCTGCTGCGTATGCTATCAGCACTAAAATTCATGGTCAAACTTAGAAATGAGTAAGTGGCTAAAATAGAGAAAGCAGTGGGTACTTTTTAAAGAGGAGCAATGCCAAGGGGAAAGAGTACTGAGTGAACTATCCCATGGCACCTTGTGCTGGGGCCCCTACTATTTCTGATTTATATTAATGACTTGGACTCAAACTCAATGCAAAGTGATCAAGTTTGCCAATGATACCAAACTTTGGAGGGGGGGGGAAAAGAAGGGAGTTGGAACAGTGCCTACAAAAGGAGTTTAATAAGATCTGTAACTAGGCAGAGCATTAGTATGTGAAATGTAATAGTAGTATTAGTGTGAAGTACTGTACAATGAGAAAATGGGTAACATACATCCTTTGTGATATAAAAATAGCTGAAAGAGGTCTGGGGGTGTTAGTTGGTTCAGCACTTAGCATGTCAAAGCATTGGAGAAGCAGTTAACAAAGCAAACAGAATGCTGAACTACCACCAACCAGTAGAGTATAAATCAAAGACAGTCATGCTCGAACTGTGCAGTCAGACTGCACTTCAGCATATTGTGTTCAATTTGTCAGCAAGATGCAAAGAAACATTTGAGCTCTGGAGGCTGTGAAGAACAGGCTGATCCTCATTATTAGAGAACTGAACTAGGAGGGTAGGTTCGAGAAACTGGGTGCTTCATTTTTGAAAGAAAGCAACTAAGAGGGACCTTACAGAAGTATGCAAGATGTTAAATAGTATGATAGTTAAATAGTATGACAGATTGGGTGACCGCTTTGCGGAACACCTCCGTTCAGTCCGTAAGGATGACCCTGAGCTTCCGGTCGCCTGTCATTTTAATTCACCGCCCCATTCCCACTCAGGCCTCACTGTACTCGGGCTCTTGCATTGTTCCACGGAAGCTCAGAGTAAGCTCGAGGAACAGCACCTCATCTTCCGATTAGGCACTTTACAGCCTTCCGGACTCAATATCGAGTTCAACAATTTCAGATCATAACCTCGGCCCCCATTACATTTTTTACTTATTTTTTATCCACACCTTTGTTTTGCCCCCCCCCCCCCTTTTTTTCCTCTCTCCCACATGGCAGCTGTCTCCCATTCTGCCAGCACATTTCACACCTAATCTAGAGCCGTCTTTTGTCTCCACTAGTCCAATCACCATCTCGTCTCGTTTTGAATACCTCTTAATGTCTCTTCACTTCTCTTTTGTTCTCTCCCAGCTTGGCCTTTCAATCTTTTTCATTTCCTGAGCCTTTCCAGTCTTGACAAAGCGTTTGACCCGAAACGTTGACTCTATTTTCTCTCCACGGATGTTGCCTGGCCTGCTGAGTTTTTCCAGCATTTTCTGATGTTAAATAGTATAATCAGTTTATAACAGCTTCTGAAGGGTAATTAGGAATGGCCAATTAATGCTAGCCTTGCCAGCGACACCCACATCCCGTGAATGAATAAGTAAACAACAATAAAGCCGAGTAAGAGGACGCAGGTTTAAACTGGTGAGGGGTAAATTTCAAGCCCAACCCACTAAGCTGCTGCTAATTTGCCGCTTACTGGCATCAACTAGACAATTATTATTCAAAGAGGCCATAAGGATGGCTGCAGTGGGAAACAAAAAAGTTAGCTCCAACATGGCACTGGAGGAAATCATGGAAACTGAATTAATACACATTGTTGTACCAGGCTACAAATGGTTCTGAGGTACACCTACCCTGTGTGATGGCTCACCCATAAATTACAGACTAGGTTATACATATTGCAATGGTGATATAGGATTGAGGGGTGGGGGTGGGTGGAGAAACTGAAAATCATTAGTTTTTCCAAACTAGACCACTTTAGTTCACAGAACTGACTTACATGTTTATTCCACATCAAGAATGCACTGAAGTCACTTGTACGCTTACGTGATGTATTTTAGGTTGTGGAAAGGAGTGGGGGGGGTTCCTGAAAGCTTGCAAACAGGGTTCTGCATCCCAGAAATAATGGGTTATTTCAGAATGCAACAGCTGCTGTACAGAAATGTAAAAATAAGTTTACCGTGTTTACATGATCATGAATAAACAGAAACTCCATATGTAGACGTGCTCTTTTCAGCTCAGCTTTTTTTTAAATGACAGAAACTTTTCCTATTTTGCTTCAAAAGATGTTCTGGAGAAAAAAAAGTCACTCTTATGCAGTGAAAATTAAAGGTAGGATTGGAGGGTAGGAATTTATCTTACATTTGTGTAACAAAACTGGCAAATATTTAGGGGCACTTTGTTTTGTTAATTTATGTTGTAATATATTTTACATTATTCATTGGTGTACTAGAAAGGAGGTAACTACAGACAACACCAGGCCGCAGATCTCCAGAAACTCGTAAACAATCTCAATATTTCAGGAAACCATCATAGAGAGAAAAAAGTCAACAGTGATCAGGAGCAATGTTAAAATCCATGAATTTATCAGCAAAAAGTGGTTAAAAAGTGAAATAGGAGCAGCTCATCCATGTGGTTAATATGACTTGTTAGCTGGGATATGAAATTTCAATGTTTAATATAAATGTTTGCACATTCAGGGAAATAAACCATTTGGGTATCCAATGCTGTTTTAAGCATTCCCAATGTCTCTTCTACTTATTTAGCCCTCGGGGTAAGTATTTCCTAATGTCTCACTTTTTTCTATTTATGTTCTTTTAGTCCTCCTTTCTTGGCCCACTTTGAAGCAATATTCAGGGTTTACCTTAGCCATGCCCCTTAATATTTTACATGCAGTCCTACTGAACCACCACCTTTCTAAAGCAAGGGTGTCTCAACCATAGCTCTTGGATTAAATGCAACCCTCCTCTCAAAGCCCAAGTAATGTATTTATAATTCTTGCTCACTGCTTTGTCCTGTTTAAATGTTGTAAATCTAAAGGTTCAGAAGGGCTGGTCTTAACCCTGTTGCCTCATTGGTGAATAAAACATAAACCAGAACAACCTGTTAGAATCAGCAGCTTGAGATATATAAAAATGAATGGGAATAGATTTAAACTTTATATGTGGTCCACAAAGGCACCACGATATGCACCTAGGTATCTCAAAGATACACAGCATGGACATTGCTGCTGTAAACCATTGTTTATTAAACCAGAGTGCCTAGATCTTCAGAAATCTGAGAGGGGGACACGAGCAATGAGCAGGGCCATCAGATTTCCGTATTTGTTCACTTACCAACATGTATGCTAATCAAAGCACCATTTCACTTTGTTGACACTGCCTTTGAGAAGGTAAGGGGGAGAGGGGTCAGCATTTGCAGGGGCTCTCTGGGAATTGCCAATATTTACCGAGAGTCCCCCACACATTAAAGTTTGAAAATCACCTTTTCCTTCTGTAATTGTTTCCTCATAGCTCAACCCCATCAGATTTGGGATAAGTTTTACCTTCTGTACCCTTTCCAATGCTTGTGTACAGTATCTTTCTTGTGGGTTGCTGACCAGTACTCCAAAGATGGCCTGGTCAGTGCATTGTCAAGTCTTAACATAACCTCTAAGACTTGTATTCCATCATTCTGGTTGTCTATCTGGGCACTGCTGCCTTTAATTATTTCACCACATTGAAGTCTACAATTTTGGTCTCCTTACCTAAGGAAGGATATACTTGCCATAGAGGAAGTGCAACGAAGGTTCACGAGATTGATTCCTGGGATGGCGGGACTGTCGTATGAGAAGAGATTGAGAAAACTAGGCCTGTATTCTCTTGAATTTAGAAGAAGGAGGACAGGGGATCTCACTGAAGCACACAAAATTATTACAGGGCTTGATAGGGTGGATGCTGGGAGAATGTTTCCCTTGGCTGGGGAGTCTAGAACCAGGGGCCACAGCCTCAGGATAAAGGGTAGGCCATTCAGGACTGAGATGAGAAGAAATTTCTTCACACAGAGGGTGATGAATCTTTGGAATTCTCTACCCGAGGGCTGTGGAGGCTAAATCATTGGGTATATTCAAGTCGATAGATCTCTGACTAGTAAGGGCATCAAGGGATATGGCGACAGGGCCGGTGAATGGAGTTGAGGCAGAAGATCAGCCGTGATCTCATTAAATGGCGGAGCAGGCTCGAAGGGCCGATTGGCCTATTCCTGCTCCTATTTCTTATGTTCTTATGTCTATGTGATACACCCATCATAACTACACACTTAAACAAAAAAAAACAAGGAAAAAGTGTTGACAGAAATGATTAAATTTGGCACACTATCCGACAGTCTAACAACTTATTAAAAGTCTTCCGCACCAACAACAACTTGCATTTACATAGAGCTTTTAACGTCATAAAGTAACTGGCAAGGCAAGCTGAAATCCCAGGCATATTACCCTCACTGTTTCTATTGAGAAAATTATCTTTTCCATCTAATGGATGCATATCATTTTCTACATCTGTCCAAATAAAATGGGGGTTCCCACAATTTGTCGAGATTGTTGTCAAGTTTTTACAGCTCTATATTTTCTCCTCGAGCCAGCAAGGACTTCCTCATAAAGTTAGACTGGTTCAAACAAACAGGCAGCACCCAACCTTAATCTATGTTTAACAGAATCATGTGGTGTTTCTCTTTTGGAAATTAAGATAAGGCATCCCCCACAGAGAAAAAGGTTGAAAACTACATTGCTGAGTAAAGTGGCAGTGTCAGGATCCAACAAATGTAGTTCAAGCTAACCTAATCCTGTTTATCAAACCATTTAAAAATAACAATTCAGAAAACTGAAATGGAAACAACTTCACAGCACCCAGTGGTTTTCAATAAAGGGATCAACTTATTCTGGTAAGTGTAAGATTCCATTACAGAAAACCGTCTTATGAAAAAGGGTACTGCAATATAATAAACACACTTACATATAGTCAAAATATACTATAAGTGAAGACTCTATATCATTCTTTACTTACTACTGCCAAATTACAGGGATTATAAAACGATTACCAGCAAAAGCAGAGGTTGCAATCATTTTGTAAATTCAATTAAACCACTAAATTGGTCGTAATTACCCTTGTTATCAATAAATCAGAGAGTTTTTTTTTCCAAGTTTCAAAATCCTGGTCCTCATTTACAAATCCCTCCATGGCCTCATTGCCCACTGCCCACCCCCACATCTGCAACCTCCTGCAGCACTACAACTCAGCTTCTGCCCTCCGCTCTTCCGACACTGGCCTTCTGTACACCCTCCTTCCACCCTGCCTGACCATTGCCCGCACCGTCTTCAGCCATCTCACACACCCTGGCCACCTCCACTCACTTCCTAAAACCCTATCCCTTGCAACCTCTCCCCCACCTTCAAAAATCTTCTCCAAACCTACCTTTTTATATGAACCTTCAGTCACTTTCTCCAATTCTTTTAGCGCCTGCTCCATAAGTAGTCGCTCCTGAAATGTCAGGACATTTTCTTACAATAAAGGAGATACATTAAAGCCGCTTAATGTTACTCTTCAGTTACTAGTTTCCTGGACAAGTTGAACTGAAAGGTACAGGTCCAGAAAGAAGAAATGTGGAACATGCAATTTATGTTACATTTTCTTAATTTCTTTTAGTTCACTTTTCAGTTCTTCAGAATGTTGCAAGGACTTAGGAACTCAAAGTCTAACAGTGGAGAGTTCGGAGCAGCTCTAACTGATGCATCAAAATGCCTGCTCATGAGGTTTTCTGAAGAGAAATAAAAGCTCCTCAATGTACAGGTGATTAAAGCAGTCTCCATGTTTACTAAAATGAATATACAACAGAATCAGCTGCTAAGTGCAGGATACTATTTTTATCCCACTTGAGAAAGTTAATAAATAGTTCGACAAACCTGATCGTTTCTTGAAGGCACTAGAACAGTAGATCAGGAAGATCCCAAACACATCATCCACTTAGATTACCAAAAAAAGCTTTTGATAAAGTGCCACAAGGGACTGTGTGCTTAAAATAAGTCCCATGGCATCAAAAGTGATGCTGAGTGAACAAAATTTCAGAGGCGTTAATAGGATTGAATCCTTGCAATCCTTCAAGAAGGTGCGAGATGCATTTTTGAAAACTACGAGATCACAGCAGAGGAAAGTAAGATTTTGGGTAATAACCAATAGGCTTGAGGTGTGTCCGACAGTAATCTTTCAGAAAGAATTTCTGAGTGGTTACATCAATGGCCCAAAAATTCGGGTCTCCCCGGGTGAGTACGCACGGGGTACTCACCCGTAGGCCCGATGGAAGTGCCGGTTTCCTGCATGCACTGCGCATGCGCGGGAAACCGGCACTTCCGTTCCTCTGAACGAAGAGGTTCAGAGGTCGAACGCGTGCGCGGGGGAGGCTGCGCGTGCGCATCGAACTTAGTGTTTTTTTTTTTTTTACAGGTTTCTCCGGGAACGTAAGCCTGCAGAAGTTAGAAATATAAAAAGCAGGCATAAGGCCTGCTTTGTTTTTTACAAGGTAAGTGGTGAATTAATGAAAATTAAAACATTTTTTCCACAGGTTTATTATTTTTAAATACTTTAAAGCAAGATAAGTTTATTTTTAGCCCCGTTAGAATATAAAATTATTTTTTTCAAAAATTTAAATTGTTTAAAAGTTTTTTCATGTAATTTATAGTTTATTTAAACAATGTGATTTTTTAAAAATGTATTTGAAGATTTAGTGCTATTTTGGGGCCGTAGTATTTATAAGTCTTGACAGCACTTCCTCTCAGACTTATGAATGGAGCATTCCCTGCTCCGATTGGCTGCCCATGGCCCACATCTAACTAACTGCGCCCCTAGGATACGCAAGCACTGCTCGCCGGCAGCTGGTCCAGGCCCCGGATCGGAATTCCACAGGGCCCTACAGCTCAACGGCCGGCGCGCAAGGTAAGTGCAGATCGGGGGCTTGCACCCGCGGGAAGCCCCCGACCCGAATTTCTGGGCCTATATCTCCTTTTGGTCTCTCTCAGGTGGTCTGTGTTAGATCCGTGTATCTTGATGTTGTGTCCTTCAATAATTAGACAAGAGACTGCAGGGAACAATCAACAGGTGTTTACTGAATGAGGGTTACTCTAGAACTAACTGTACAGATCCCTACTAAGTGTTTATATACCGGTGTGGTCACTGCCGGTGCTACAGTATACAGGAGCTGTAAAAAGTAGTTCTCCCCTTAAAAAGGTACATACATTACAATTCCTCCCCTTTTAGATTCACAGTACCATAACACTCATTTAACAATTAAATATCAAACTAATTACAATTAACACTTTTAACATGCAACATTAACTGAAAATAGTCTATTTATAAATTCAGTCTTTCGGGAGGCTTCCTGGTCCTTTCTGGATAGCGCCTTTCCCGAGTGTCTTGCTCTTGGTGTGGAGGCGATTCTGGCCCCCTGTCGTCGGTTGGTTCATCCGCTTCCGATGCTGTTTCTGGGGTAGATGCTACCTGTACGTCGGGTTCATCACCAGGTACATATGGGCGAGACATGGGGTTGACTCGTTCCTGTGACTCTAGGATCTGGTCAACATGGCGTCTCACAATGTTCTGCCCAACATCCACTGTGTACATTAGTGGCCCCTGCCGTGTGCATATCGTTCCTGGTTGCCATTTCTCTGTTCGGTAGTCGCAGGCCAAGACTGGTTGCCCTACATTGAAGCTCCTTGTCGGCTTCTCATTGATGTGCTGGAATTGCTTATTCTCAACATCTCTTCGTACATTTGGTCCGAGCAAATCCAGACGAGATCTCAACCTTCGGTTAAAGAACATCATGGCCAGGGTCTGGTTGGTGACTGCATGTGTCGCATTTCTGTAGGCTAACAGGAAATTGTCCACCTTATGCTGCAGTGGAATGTCGTCATCGCACATGGCCTTTACTGCTTTTTTAAAGGTTTGTCCGAACCTCTCAGCCAATCCATTTGTGGCTGGATGATACGGGGCGGATGTGTAATGCCTTACCCCATTCCTTTTCATAAATCTTCGAAACTCTTCGGACACAAACTGTGGTCTGTTATCAGAGCAAATCTGCTCTGGCAAGCTGTTCCTGGCAAAAATGGTCCGTAGGACTGCAATAGTTTTCTCCGTGGTGGTGGTGGACATTTTGATCACCTCAGGCCATTTCGAGTGCGCATCCATGGCTATTAAGAACATTGAGTCCATGAATGGACCAGCAAAATCAATATGCACCCGTTGCCATGGAGATGAGGGCCACTCCCATGGGTGTAGAGGGGCATGTGGTGGTGCATTTTGGACCTTCTGGCATCCTGAGCAGCTCTTTGTCAGGTCCTCGATTTGCTGATCGATCCCCGGCCACCACACATAAGCCCTAGCAAGGCTTTTCATTTTCACCCCTCCCAGATGACCTTCGTGAAGCTCATTGAACACTCTCTCCCTTAACTTGGGTGGAATTACCACTCGGGATCCACACATCAAGGTCCCCTGGCATACTGTTCTCTTCTGGATGAGAATGCCGGCAACAGTGAGTCGTCATGTGCTGGCCATCCCTTCACCGTCAAATCATATACCCGAGACAGTGTCGGGTCATTTCGGGTCTCCTTCTCTATACCAGCGCTAGTTACTGGCAAGCATTCAATTATAGTCGAATGAAATATTTCGACAGGATCCACTGCTGGTGCTTCCTCCACAGTAGGCCGTGGCAGGCGTGATAGCCCATCAGCGTTTCCATGCTGTTTCGTGCCCTTATACTCGATTTCATATTGGTGCGCCCCTAGAAAATGGGACCATCTTTGTAGCCGTTGCGCAGTCATCACCGAAACGCCCTTCTTTGGATTAAAGATGGAGACAAGTGGTTGGTGGTCAGTCAGCAAGGTGAACTTCTGCCCGTGCAGATAGTGGTTGAACTTTTTCACTCCCCACACTCGGCTGAGAGCCTCCCTGTCAATCTGGGCGTAGTTACGCTCGGCTGAGGTTAGTGACCGAGACACAAAGGCTACTGGCCTCTCCGGGAATTTGTGCGACAGCACCGCTCCAATGCCATAGGGTGATGCATCACACGCCAACCGAATTGGTAGTGCTGGGTTGAAATGAGCCGACACCTCTTTTGATGTGATCAATTCTTTGCTCTTCTGGAAAGCTCGTTTACATTCGTCATTCCACTTCCATGGTACCCCCGCTTGCAGTAGGGTGTTCAGTGGGTGTAGTACTGCAGACAAATTCGGCAAGAACTTATGGTAGTAGTTCACCAGCCCGAGGAACGACCTCAGTTGTGACACATTTTCCGGTGCCGGAGCCTTGACTACTGCCTCAATCTTTTCAGGGGACTTATGTGACCCCTCTTTATCAATAACGTGGCCACAATACGAGATCTGCTTCTGGAAAAACTCGCATTTGTGGCGATTAGCTCGGAGCCCATATTCCTTCAATCTAGCGAGCACCTGCTCCAGGTTGGCGAGGTGATCACTGTCATTTTCGCACGTGACCAGGATGTTGTCCAAATAACACTGGGTCCCTGGAATCTCTTGCAGGATTTGATCCATTGCCCTTTGCCAAATAGCCGGAGCTGATGCTACCCCGAACACCAGCCGGTTGTATTGGTAGAGACCTTTGTGAGTGTTGATCGTGAGGTACTGTTTCGAGGCTTCTTCTACCTCCATTTGCAGGTACGCCTGGGCCAGATCAATCTTAGTGAAGCGTTTTCCTCCAGATAGCGAGGCGAAAATATCTTCAATCCGCGGAAGCGGATATTGTACAGTGTGAAGGACTGGGTTCACTGTCACCTTAAAGTCCCCACAGATGCGAACCTTCTTTGGTTCCCCAGGCGTATTACTCAATGACCTCTTCATTACAGGAACGATGGGTGTGGCCCACTCGCTCCAGTCCACTTTGGACAGTACTCCTGAACGTTCCAAACCTTCCAGCTCTGCTTCGACGGCTGGGCGGATCGCATATGGTACCGGTCTGGCCTTAAAAAACTTTGGGCTTGCATTTTCCTCTATTTTGATCGTCGCTGTTATGCCTTTTAGTGTTCCGAGTCCCTGCTGGAACACTTCTTGTGCGTCAGTTAGCATTTTTGACAGTCATCCAGGTGTGACGTCGTCATCCTTTTTGGCATCTACAGTCAGTGCTTGTATGGAATGCCAATCTAGCTGTATCTTCCGGATCCATTCACGTCCTAGTAGTGGTGGTCCTCCATCTGGCAATACATATAGGTCCATTTTTGGTGTTTCCTTGCCGTTATATATAACGTTCACCCTTATTTTTCCTTTGGGGTAGACTTTTTGCCCCGTGTACGTCTTCAAGACAATCTCTGTATCTCTCAAGGGTGTATGTGAGAATAGCCGCTTGTAGTCCCTTCGGTTTATGACTGTTAGGGCTGATTCTGTGTCCAATTCCATTTTCACTTGGACTCCTGCTATCTTGAGCATGACCCAGATAGTTTGGTGATCCTCCGTTTTGATCACATTATGTAGTTTCAGACAACCCAGCTCCTTGCTTCCGGAGTCTGTATCACTTTTCTGTTCGTCTGAACTACTCTCCGTCACCTTATGTACCTTCTTGTACTTCTCCTGTGGAGATTTCTTGCTGCTGGTTTTCTTTCCCGACCTGCAGACTCTTGCTATGTGTCCTACTTTTCCACACTGTCTGCACACTTGGTCCTTGAACCAGCAATCATTATGGTCGTGTGTTGTTCTGCCGCAGCGATAGCACTTCACTGTTCCGTATGACATTTCGTTTGTGCCATATTCTTGCGGTCTCCGTTGTATCTCTGCCGCGCCCCGTGCTGCTGCTTCGTGTGATGCTGCCATGCTGAAAGCCTTGTCCAGCGTAAGATCCTTTTCTGATAGAAGCCGTTTCTGGGTTCCTTCACTTTGAAGCCCACACACAAACTTGTCCCTTAAAGTATCTGCTAGTCCCGTTCCAAACTGGCAGTGTTTCGATAGCTTGCGCAGTTCCGTTAAATACTCAGCATTACTTTCATCTTTATGCTGGTTCCTTTTGTGAAACTTAAATCTTTCCGCTATCAGCAGCGGTGTGGGGTCGAAGTGGTCCTGTAGGATTGACACTATGTTTTCAAAATCCTTTTCCACTGGCTTCTCTGGGGTTATTAGGTTTCGCAGTAAGCCATACGTTTTTGCACCCATTGAATTCAACAATACCAGCGCTTTCCTGTCATCTGGTACTTCATTCACCTTGCAGTACACTTCTATGCGTTCGACATGTGTCGTCCAATCTTCGACTTCATTGTCGAACGCTGTGACACTGCCACTCTTCGGCATCCCTGGGTGTGGTTAGACTGGCTCAAAATGGCGTCTCCCGCGCTCTCCCTTCTTCCCCGCTGCGGCTCAAAATGGCGTCTCCCGCGCTTTCCTTTCTTCCCTGTTGACGCTGCTCGGCCCTTGAACACCGGCTGCGCTCTGCTCTCTCTCGTTGACGCCGCTCGGTCCTGAACACCGGCTGCGCCCTGTGCGCTCTACCCTCTCTCTCTCCCCCGTCGACGCTGCTCGGCCTTTTTCTGTGCCGTCGGTCGGCTCTAGCCACCGCTGTCCGGGAAGGGTCTGCGCAGTACCTGTTGCCAGCCCGTTTCGCTGGACCACCGTGCTGGAAAGCCAAGCCTGGCTCTCGACAGCCTCCCCTGCGATGCTCAATCTCCGCTGGATGACTGAGGTGTTTCCCGTGGTCGACGCCCGTGCTTCTGGACTCGGCCTTCTTCCACTGTTCCCCAGGAGCGAATCCCTGGGAGGTGATGCAGAGTTGCAGGTAGGTTTGGATCCCATCCTCGTCGCCAATGTTCGATCCGTGTATCTTGATGTTGTGTCCTTCAATAATTAGACGAGAGACTGCAGGGACCAATCAACAGGTGTTTACTGAATGAGGGTTACTCTAGAACTAAGTGTACAGATCCATACTCAGGGTTTATATACAGGTGTGGTCACTGCCGGTACTACAGTATACAGGAGCTGTAAAAAGTAGTTCTCCCCTTAAAGGTACATACATTACAGTCTGATCCATGGGAGAAGGAAAGATGGGGATGAGTTCAGTAAGAAAGAGGGTAAGCATGTATGGGCCTTTTCTCCTAAGTACATAACAAGTACATATTGTAATGCAATCATTACTTGACAGTTACGGAGTCTTCTTCCTTCATGGAAATGGAGGAAGAGAAAATAAAAGTAGCAGTCACATAATGTTTCTTTTTATAACATGGGCTGGAGAAGATCTAAGATCTAGTTAGGATAATTTGTTCAAAGTTGCCATGACAATATAATTGGACTTAAAACTGCTAGCAGAGCAACTCAAGACAGGATTTGGGTTCGGTCCATTTTAAGTTTATGTTTCAGAAACCAAAACACTGAGCTCTCTATAAAAGTGTTCTTCGATACAATTAAAGCGGCTGACTGGATAACAACGAAAAATTCTCTCAGTCTGCGGTACCTCTGATACACAGAAAGCTTACATTGATGCGTGCTTTTAATAGAAGCGTTTGCCGCTTCTCTCCTCCTCCTTTCCAACCGCTGGTGCAACTTAGATCAGTTGTGCCAATTTGCCCAGCAAGAAGCAACATTTGCTATTTTTACAGCATTGCAAGCAGAGAAACTAGCACAAATAGTTTTGAGATTTCTTCAAGCCAATTTGGAAACAAATTTTAAAAGGCTTGAAGGAAACAGTAATTTAAGAAAAAAATGAATTGGAAAATTAAAAATTTCTTCTCTCACGTTTGCAACATATTGCAAAACACTACAAGTGCACATGGGTGACAGTTCTGGGATCACTCCCCATTTCTAAAACATAAGACGTAGGAGCAGGAGTAGACCATTTGGCCCCACGAGCCTGCTCTGCCATTCAATAAGATCATGGCTGATCTGATCTTGGCCTCAACTCCACTTCCCTGCCCTCTCCCCATAACCCTCGACTCCCTTATCGTTCAACAATCTGTCTATCTCCACCTTAAATATATTCAATGACTCCGCCTCCACAGCTCTCTGGGGAAGAGAATTCCAAAGATTCATGACCCTCGGAGAAGAAATTCCTCCTCATTTCCAATTTAAAATGGTGCCCCCTTATTCTGAAATTATGCCCCCTAGTTCTAGATTCCCCCCACGAGGGGAAACATCCTCTCTGCATCTACCCTGTCGAGCCCCTTCAGAATCTAATATGTTTCAATAAGATCCCCTCTCATTCTTCTAAACTCCAATGAGTATAGGCCCAACCTGCTCAATCTTTCTTCACAAGACAACCCCTTCATCTCCGGAATCAACCTCGTGAACCTTCTCTGAACTGCCTCCAATGCAAGTATATCCTTCCTTAAATGAGGAGACCAAAACTGTATGCAGTACTCCAGGTGAGGTCTCACCAACGCCCTGTACAGTTGTAACAGGACTTCCCCTGCGGCACCCCACTAGGTACAGTTTGCCAACCTGAAAATGACCGATTTATCCCGACTCTTTTCTGTTAGTTAGCCAATCCTCTATCCATGCTTATATATTACCCCCAACCCCGTGAGCTCTTATCTTGTGTAGTAACCTTTTATGTGGCACCTTATCGAATACCTTCTGGAAATCCAGATACACGACATCTACTGGTTCCCCTTTATCCACCCTGCTCACTACATCCTCAAAGAACTCCAGCAAATTTGTCAAACATGATTTCCCTTTCATAAAACCATGCTAACTCTGCTTGACTATATTATGATTTTCTAAATGTCCTGCTATCACTTCCTTGATGATGGACTCCAGCATTTTCCCCAACGACAGATGTTAGGCTAACTGGTCGATAGTTGCCTGCTTTCCATCTCCCTCCTTTCTTAAATAAGGGCGTTACATTTGTGGTTTTCCAGTCCACTGGGACCGCTCCAGAATCCAGGGAATTCTGGTAGATTACAACCAATGCATCCACTATCTCTGCAGCCACCTCTTTTAAGACTCTAGGATGCACGCCATCGGGTCCAAACAAACTATTTGAATCAAATTAACAAGGGGAAACAGGAGGAAACATTCACATTTTCTGTTTAACAATATAGCCAAAGAATATGTTGACAGAATTCATGCTCCAGTATTTTAAAATTAACCAGTTTAAAATATAATAGAATTCTATAGTACCAACACTGCACTAATTAATGCAGTGTTGCTTTAAAGTCACAATTCACAACTTTGTTTCTGCCACTGTACCTTCCCCAAAGAATAGGGAAGATGCGTAAAATCACTCTCCTGGCATGTACAGGCTGTCTGTCTGCTTCCGTTAGCAATCTTTATATTTTGTTATTAAAGGCTCTACTGCCTCCAAGGCACATTCGTCGATCACTTCCTCTGGTGGGTCTGGCACCCTCCAGGGGCAGGAGCGGTGCCTCATTTAATTTATCATGCCTCTGTTGGAGGCAGAGCTGTAAAGCAAATGCAGCATTATGCACCTGGGTTTTAACTAATTTATGTACACACATCAACAACCACTGTCCCCCCCACCCCCCCGGCTCACTTAACAGAAAAAAATGTAACAATGCACAGCAATGAACAGAAACAGGCAAAAGAATATTAAAGTGAATTCCTTAAAAAATATATTTTAAAAAATCAGATGTCAAGAATCTTAAAGCAGCTCTTTTCAAATCCCTTTAAGTTTGGGAATTAGGAGCAGTTAATGGTAGGCAATGTAAAAATCTGAGTAATGTCACTTCCATTTCAAAGTACAGTGTATTGCTACTCATTTTATATCCAACCACTACTATAGCCAACACCCCTTACTATCTCCATCCTTTGTCTTTGAGCTACAGGATTTGACTTTCGTCTCTCAGGCAGAGGGAAACCCTTTAAGTGTTTACAACATTAGACAGATGAGTTCAAGGCCTGAGCAGCTGCCGGCTGGTTCCTTAAGGAAGCTGGTTAACACGTTTCTACACCCCCCCAACCCCACTAATAAGGTCACTAGGTTGTTGACAGCTGCGAATGCCAAATTGGTATCTGATCTAACAATTGCCCCCCCGAGAACTTTGACCCACAGACCATCAAAGTTCCATCTGTTCTCCAAGTAATGGTGTTAGGGAAAAATAAAAACTGATATTTGCCTATAAATATCTTTGTTCAAGAGTGATTGCCTACTGATCCACTTAGCTTCTTTCAAAATCAACCAGCAGTGTGTGTGTCTACAGATGGGACACACCTAGAAGAAATCCAATTCAACTGCAGTATTAAAAGATCATAGTTCATGTTGCACCTGAGTATTTAGTTCTGATTGGCTATGATAAATTGACCCTTAGTGTTAGGGGGATTAAATACGTGGGGTTACGGGGATAGGGTGGGATATGTGTTGGTGTAGGGGTTACAGGGATCGGGTGGGATATGTGTCGGTGCAGGCTCGATGGGCCGAAATGGCCTCTATCTGCACTGTGGGGTTTCTGTGATTCTGTGATTAATAGAAATCTTACTGTAGTATCCATACCACTGAGGCTTTTCCATCCAGCCCCTGCTGCAGCTCGTCTTGGCATGTCCCTGTGGTTTTACATTTGGCTTTCAGCCAGCTACAGTGCACGTGCATCTGGTGAATGTGGCAGCATTAGCATGGTTCTTGCACAATATAAATGTGCAGTTTAATTTTTTTTTAATGTACCCGTTAGTCAACACATTAAAAAGACTATTGTGGGAGGGAATGGGTATCTTACATCCTGCGATTGTTATTGTTACGTTTTAAAATTAAATGTTTGTGGGGATCACGGTAATTGTAAGTTATAAACAGATGGCCAACACTGCAGCATGTTGACACTCAGATATGCCTTGCCAATGGGGTGATTCATCATGGGGATCCACTGAGCACGTTCCAGTCGGGTGTCAGCCTTGGCTCAGTGGTAGCACTGTTGCTTCAGAATCAGAAGATCATTGATTCAAGACACACTCCAGGACTTGAGCACAGTCTAGGCTGATACTTCTGTGCAGTACTGAGGGAGTACACTATCGGAGGTGATCTCTTTTGGGCGAGAGATTAAAACCAAGGCCCCGTCTCCCTGCTCAGGTGAATGTAAAAGATTACATACACTATTTGAAGAGCAAGGATTCCGCCCCCCCCCCCCCCCCCACCGTGTCTGGGCCAATATTTATCCTTCAGCCAATACCACCATAAACAGATTATTTGGTCATTTATCTCACTGCTGTCACATTTCCATTACAACAATGACTACTCCAAAAGTGCACTGTTTAGCACGTTGGGACATCCCAAGGATGAGAAAGGCTTTATATAAATGCAAGTCTTTATTTTTTCCTTTGTCCTTGTCTGTGCCCTCAGAAGGAACCTTACCACTTTCCCACAATGAGGGAGAGCAAACACTGGGAGCAGAATTGCCCTGAGCCAACAATGGACCTACCGATGCCGGGCCTGAGCAACAACAGCAGAAGCATGGCTTAGCAGTGGAATGGTGGCATTGTTTAGGAGCTGAATAGCAATGATTGGAGACACATCTTCACCATAGGGATTAGGGTTGATGGTGAGGAAATGCTTCCTATTTGGCTATATAGCAAGTTTTAAATAATATTGCATCAGTAGTGAAAGAAACTATTTGTGTTCACTGCAGTAATTTGGTAGAACCATAAAGAGCAGATTAAAGAAAGAAAGTAGTAAGACGTGCATTTATATCGTGCCTTTCACGACCACCGGACATCTCAAAGCACTTTACAGCCAATTAAGTACTACTGAAGTGGAGTCACTGTTGTAATGTGGAAAAATGCGGCAGCCAATTTGCGCACAGCAAGCTCCCACAAACAGCAATGTGATAATGACCAGATAATCTGTTTTTGTGTTATGTTGATTGAGGGATAAATATTGGGCAGGACACCGGGGATAACGCCCTGCTCTTCTTCGAAATAGTGCCATGGGATCTTTTATGTCCACCTGAGCGAGCAGACGGGGCCTCGGTTTAATGACTTATCCAAAAGGCAGCACCTCCGACAGCGCAGCACTCCCTCAGCGCTGCACTGGAGTGTCAGCCTCGCTTTATGTGCTCAAGTCCCTGGAGCGGGACTGTGAACCCACAACCTTCTGACTCAGAGGCAAGTGTGCTACCAACTGAGCTACAGCTGACACTCGAGCTCAAGAGCTACCAGGTCACCTGTGTAGCTATTAAAATATAATTTCCAATTATGAACCAGAATTAAATATTTAGACATAGGATGAGCTGTGATCTTTTAATACTGCAGCTTAACTAGATTTCTTTTCACTTACTGCTGCTCGGGATCACTGTGGCACAAGCACAATATGAAAGCACCTGAAATGAATAACTCAACGGCATGATGAAAGATACCCTGCACCACTTTTTTTTTTGTTTTTTTTGTTCACGGGATGTGGGCATCGTTGGCAAGGCCAGCATTTATTGCCCATCCCTAATTGCCCTTGAGAAGGTGGTGGCGAGCCACTTTATTGAACCGCTGCAGTCCGTGTGGTGAAAGTACTCCCAACAGTGTTAACTTTGTTGTAGCTGTTTGGTACAACTGAGTGGCTTGCAGAGGGCAGTTAAGAGTCAACCATATTGCTGTAGGTCACGTATAGGCCAGACCAGGTAAGGATGGCAGATTTCCTTCTCTAAAGGGTTCAAACCAGATGAGTTTTTAACGACAATCCAGTAGTTTTCATGGTCACCATTACTGATACTGGCTTTTATTCCAGATTTATTTAATTAACTGAATTTAATTCCCCAGCTGCCGTGATTTGAACTCGCGTCTCTGGATCATTAGTCCAGGCCTCTGGATACCAGTCCAGTGACATAACCATTGCTACCGTTCCCAGTACTTTAAAGCTTCTCAACAAAAACAGGTTTTTATGAATGTTAAGCTGCACTCTGGATGGCTATATTTTTATGTAATCGTTTTAGACAGAGAAATCACAGGCATAAATGTACAGCATATTTGAGCATCAAACTGCTCAAACATTTACCCAAGATAACATCCAGACTAAGGCGTACTACAAAATCTGTATCACAGGAGTTCAGATGACACTGTAAGCTAGCTTCTCAAAATCATCTGAAACCAAATCATTAGATCTTTGAAACATAAATTTGTGGACTACATAACTTGCTTTTAACAAGTTTTTTTCGGTGGTGAGAATCATCAGATCTCACAATGAAACCATGCAACAGGAACTGAATAATGCTGCACTGTCCAATCTGGAGTTCACAGATCCTGGTTTTCATTTCAGTATAGCTCAAGGAAAATAGCAGAATCTGCATGCATTATATTCTAATGGCTGCCTCCCCTTCCTTATTCCAATTCAACCAAATCCTTCCCAATTGGACTCAGAAGCTCAAAGCAAACTAATCAAACTTGCAGACAATATCAACCTAGAAGGAGGAGCCGAATCTCAAGTGGCAGCCTTGCAATTACAAAAGCATTAAACAAAATATGTAAGTTGGCAGAACAACAGCAAATGAAATTATATCCAGACGTGTAATAAAATGCTAATGGAATATTGGCCTTTATCTCAGGGGGTTGGAATACAAAGGGGAGGAAGTGATGCTTTAATTGTACAGAGCCTTGGTCAAACCCCATCTGGAATACTGTGTTCAGTTTTGGCCACCGCACCTCAGGAAGTATGTGGCTTTGGAGGGGGTACAGTTCAGATTCACCATAATTATACCAGGTCTTAAAGTATTAAATTATGAGGACAGGTTGCATAAGCTTGGCTTGTATTCCCTTAAATGTAGAAGGGTAAGGAGTGATCTTTAGAGGCCAGGGCTAATGATCCAGCGATATGAGTTCAAATCCCACCACGGCAGCTCTGAAATTTAAATTCAGTTAATTTAAAAAATCTGGAATGAAAAGCTGGTATCAGTAATGGTGACCATGTACCGGATTATCGTAAAAACCCATCTGGTTCACTAACGTCCTTTAGGGAAGGAAATCTGCCTTCCTTACCTGGTCTAACCTATATGTGACTCCAGACCCACAGCAATATGGTTGACTCTTAACTGCCCTCTAAAATGGCAGCTCACCACCATCTTCTCAAAGGCAGTAAATAGGGATGGGCAATAAATGCTGGCCTTGCCGGCGACACCCACATCCCATTGTCAAATTAAAAGATCTAACATAGGTGTTTAAAATGATAAATGGATTCACTAGGGTACAGAATCTATTTCCTCTGGTGGGGGAAATTCAGGATAAGGGGGCATAATCTTAAAATCAGAGGAGTGAAATCAGGAAGCACTTCTTCTCACAAAGGGAACAGAAAATCTGAAATTCTCTCCCCCAAAAGACTAACAGTGCTGGGTCAATTGACATTTTCAAGACTGAGATCAACAGATTTTTATTTGATAAGGGTATCAAGGGATAGGGATCAAAGGTGGGTAAATGGAATTGAAGTACAGATCAGCCATTATCTAACTGAATGGTGGAACAGGCTCAATGGGTTAAATAGCCTGCTCCTGTTCATCGCTTCCTAATATACTAAACAGAAGGAGGGAAAAAAACAGGTATCATGAGTACTCCATGAATGGCACTAAGGATAAATTTGAAAGAGATCTAGAGTTTTGTGGGGACTCTGCTCAACAGGTTCAATTACTACAGAGCAGCAATCAAAAAAATAAACAGAGTTCTGAAATATACTGTCAAAACAGTAGAGTACAAGTTAGGGGAAGTCATGCTCAAAATGCATAGTGCTCTGCCAGAACCCATCTCAAGCGCTTTCTCAGTTCACAGATCACAGAAACCCCACAGTGCAGATAGAGGCCATTTCGGCCCATCGAGCCTGCACCGACACATATCCCACCCGATCCCCGTAACCCCACGTATTTAATCCCCCTAACACTAAGGGTCAATTTATCATAGCCAATCAACCTAACCCGCACATCTTTGGACTGTGGGAGGAAACCGGAGCACCCGGAGGAAACCCACGCAAACACGGGGAGAATGTGCAAACTCCACACAGACAGTCACCCGAGGCCGGATTCGAACCCGGGTCCCTGGCGCTGTGAGGCAACAGTGCTAACCACTATGCCACCGTGCTGCCACCGAGATACTGCCACCGTATCTAGTCACCGAGATACTCAAGTCTTACAGACGGTGCGAAGAGTCACAAGACTGATCCCAAGCATCAATGGACTGAGTTATGATGGGAGTGTCTTCAGTGAAACAAGTTTGATCAGTCTCAATCCAGTTTCTGGCTAGCACCGCTCCATCAAACTTCCCACTATTCGGCAGACACCAGCAATCTCAGATTGGTAAAGTAGGGGTATTCTTCCATGACTGGGATTGAGAACTCCCGCTATACCAACCTAAAAGTGCATCTAACTTGAATGGGGAATGCTTGCTGTTGACACTGGATGCAAAAAGAAGTGCTTGATCAAGGTCAGTTCTGAAGAATGAGCACAAAAATAAACTGATCATTGAACTAAAGGATAAAGTGGAAATGCTCAAACTAGACTAAAATCATACACTGCCTCATTGTTAGGCTACCGCCACACACCAAATAACAAAATGAAAAGCAACAGAAAAGTAGATCATCTGATTTCTTAGCCAGAAAAGGTGCACAGCCCAGCAAACCCGGGTGGGATGGAGAAGTGAAACAAACTGGAGGGAGAATGGGATTTAAGATTCGTGGGATAATTTCACACAGAGACAATCAAATACTCATTGGCACACTGCAGTTGTGGACTTACTGGAACCGTGGAGTGTCATCTGTGGAAGAAACCAATCAGAGTTGAATAATACAAATTGCAATATTACATTGATAGCCTAAGGAATTTGGTCAATCGTTTTAGAAGGTCGAGAAGAAATTAAGAGTTATACCTGTGGTCAGCCAGTTAGTTAGTGCAAGATATTAAAATAAATTAGGAAGAGCCATGATTATGCAAATTGGCTATTGGAAGGTATGCACGCCAGGGACCGAATGCCTTTTATTCTGTAGCTTAAGTTCTTAGAACATGTGGAAAATGTGGTGCACAAATTACTACACAAATAATAAAAGCTCAACACTCAACTGGGCTGCAGACATGTCTTTAGTTGTTTTTCTTACTCTACGACAACTTTACTGCTGTTTTACTTTTGCGATCTTTATGGTAGGAGGAAAGTAAATGATCTTAACAATTAAGTTGCATGTGTACACAGATAAAATTTATAGCAGAATTAGAAACACTGATACTTAAAACTAGAAAATACAGATTTAACTAGCTCTTAAATTCAATACAAAAGGCAGTTACAGGGAAACGTGATCAACGGTTTAAATTGTTCTCGCTCTTTATGACGTGACAGCCATATTTGTGGAGCAGCTGCTACAAACAGCAGCTCCAAATTCTTGCCTTCCCAGGAATAGAACAAGCAGCGGTGTCACTGTAGAAAGCTTCAGTAAGCATATTCCAGATTGGCCAAACAGAAAGTTATCCCACACAGCGGCCTTTTGAAGTCTGCTCTTGGTTTTTGAAAAACAGGACAAGAGCGCTTCAGGCATGTTTATTTTGGTCTCCGTTTTTGCAGCAGTAATCACATTACAAAGAAACAAATGGGAATAGAAGCGTTGTGTGCACCTAACAAAATTTACATTGACAAATAGAGCAAATTCAGAGAAATTGGATACATATTAAAGTTGATCCAGATTTGGCCTTTCCTTCCTTTAACACAGTAGCTGCATGCCTTTTTATTTAAAAAAAAAATCAAGGAACTGGCATGAGTGGAATTTTATTGTTGATGCTGCACTACCTTTAATCTCCCGATGTCTTACATGTGTAAGTACTGAATGTGCTGTAAGGAATTTTAAAAGGCAATCAAGTCAGTTCACAATTCTAAAACTACATATAAAGGCCAGTTAAGACTCCATGTTTTACTCATTGAAGCTGTCAACAGGTACAGCTATAAGATGTGAACCAGCCCGGGTACTGCAAGTGCCAACAGTCAGGACCTGTAGCAGGCAGGTCACAGGTGAGTTCACTTTAAATTCCCAACTGAGAAGGAGGCAGGCGAGTCTCATTTCAGTTTAACATCATTCTGTTGAAAGTGGTTACTTTTTGTTACATGTGCAGGGGGAAAAAATCTAAAAGCACGTGATGTTGATATGTAATAGTGTGATAATGAAGCAGTCCATGCCTGAATGCAGCAAGACCTGGACAACATTCAGGCTTGGGCTGATAAGTGGCAAGTAACACAAGTGCCAGGCAAGTGGCAGACTATCTCCAACAAGCGAGAGTCTAACCACCGTCCTTGACATTCAACGGCATTACCATCGCCGAATCCCCCACCATCAACATCAACTGACCAGAAACTTAACTGGACCAGCCACATAAATACTGTGGCTACAAGAGCAGGCCAGAGGCTGGGTATTCTGTGGTGAGTGTCTCACCTCCTGACTCCCCCAAAGCCTTTCCACCATCTACAAGGCACAAGTCAGGAGTGTGATGGAATACTCGCCACTTGCCTGGATGAGTGCAGCTCCAACAACATTGAAGAAGCTCGACACCATCCAGGACAAAGCAGCCCGCTTGATTGGCACCCCATCCACCACCTTAAACATTCACTCCCTCCGCCACAGGCACACCGTGGCTGCAGTGTGTACCATCTACAAGATACACTGCAGCAACTCACCAAGGCTTCTTCGGCAGCACCTCCCAAACCCGCGGCCTCTACCACCTAAAAGGACAAGGGCAGCAGGCAAATGGGAACACCACCACCTGCAAGTTCCCCTCCAAGTTGCACACCATCCTGACTTGGAAATATATCGCCGATCCTTCATCGTTGCTGGGTCAAAATCCTGGAACTCCCTCTCTAACAGCACTGTGGGAGTACCTTCACCACACGGACTGCAGCAGTTCATGAAGTCGGCTCACCACCACCTTTACAAGGACAATTAGGGATGGGCAATAAATGCTGGCCTTGCCAGCGACACCCACATCCCAGGAACGAATAAAAAAGTAATTTCTTGTCCAGATGTGACAGGAGAAAATTGGAACAGATGTGAAAGAGTTCTCCAAGTAGAAAATCCATATTGCAGATAAGCTTCATTCATATTTAAAACTGTTAGTGGCACAAATACCAATGTTTCATTTACTGTCACAGTACATTTGCTCAAGTTACAAATCTCAGTCTATTCAAAGTGCCTTTTCTCTCCTTGTACAATGCAATATTTTGTACCCAGCAGAACCAATCCCCTCATTAACATGTCAACATACAATCTCTGTTATAAAACAATGGTTATGGCTCCCTCACTAGTAGAAAAGCTATGCAATGCATCTTCTCCAATTGATTGATAAATTCACTGCCCAGTCGAGATTTCCACAGTAGAAGCCAGAAAGGTCTCAGATTCAAATTCTAGGCTTCGTTGAATCAGTTTATTTCAGGCAAGGTACCCACTCAGTGTCTGATTCAACAACAGCAACTAGCATTTATATGGCGCCTTTAAAATAATAAAAACATTCCAAGGCTCTTCACAGCAGCATTATCAAAAAAAAAATTGACACCAATTCAGAGAAAAATATTTTACAAAACACCAGTTTGACGTGGGAGAGGTCACCAGCACTATTATAAAGATATCCCTTGCTACACAAGGAAAAGGACACAGCATTCAGGCTTTTTGAATCAAGTAATCTATTTTGACATCATTAAGGGAACGTGCTGAACATTTTGGAGGGACATTTTACAAGTTGAAAAGTCAGTTCCCAGCAGTCAGGCCATTTTCAAAAAAAATACCAGTGTCTGACAAGAAATGGGCCCCACATCACGTGTGTGTGTCAGGTATTGTACTCCTTACACTCTCAGTTACCAGAATGCTACTTGCTTTCCGAATCAAGGTTCGGCTGTGATTGTGCACCAGAAGGTATCAAAGATAAAAACACCACAAACAGGAAACGCAGTGTTGGTATGTGGATAAGTTTAAACCTTTGAAAATGGATAGAAATTCAAATAAAACTTCATGTATAAACAGAAGGGAACCCCATTGGATCCAACCCAAACTCAGCTTTTCATACCAATTATGCACTCCTTTACCCTACAGTTGAATTATTTTAAATAGAATCAAAAATGTGGCTTTAAATTTTAAGTACTCAGAATTCTGCAGCAGTTTTCAGTGAGACCTGCAGGAAAGCAGTTGCAGCCTTGAGTGTTTGATCTGCAGTTAACTTCTAATACTGCATTTTATTACATTTGATTAAGGACTTTAAAATTCTATTACAAAAAATAGTTTTGCTCGCATTGAACAGCTCAATTCACTGTTAGAACCAACCCACTAAGTATTACGATAATATTATGCTAGAAATAAGCCTGCAATCAAAAAACCTCGGACATTAATTCCTCTCCGCCCTCCTCCTCCACCGCCCCCCACCAATAAAACTGGGTCCAATTTAAAATCACACAATTGTGTCAATACAAAACAATCCATGCTCATATGAGAGACTCTACAATGACATGAAGTGACAGTTGCAATCCCCCCGCTCCAACCTGCTCTCCTCCTTCTCTAAAGACATTGACTACCTCACTGGAACACAGGTCCACACTCTAGTCACACACCAGTACTTCACCCAAATGCCTATTATTCACGTGTGAGCCTTAAGGGGTGTTGGTGTGGAGATGCCGGAGTTGGACTGGGGTGGACAAATGTAAGAAGTCACACAACACCAGGTTATAGTCCAACAGCTTTATTTGAAGTCACAAGTTTTCAGAGCGCTGCTCCTTCATCAGGTGAAGTGGAGAAATGCATAAAGACACAGCTTATATAGTCAGAGAATAATGTCAGATGGTTACAGGTAATCTTTCTAACTGCCATTTATCACACCTCGGCAGAGAGATAATCACAGCAATCAAAAGGTGTGAATGGTGTCCAAACAGGTCAGTCAGGAAAACATTACATCAAAGAACAATGAGGTGGGGTCACAAGGGGTCAAATGTTGCAGATGCTGGGGATGTGTGAAAGACAAAAAACATTTTTTTTTGCTGGAAATCACAGCAGGTCCGGCCGCATCTGTGCAGAGAGAACAAGCCAACGACGACTCGAGTCTGGATGACCCTGCGTCAGGTGGGGTTACATGTAGCGTGACATGAACCCAAGATCCCGGTTCAGGCCGTCCTCATGGGTGCGGAACTTGGCTATCAGTTTCTGCTCGACGATTTTGCGTTGTCATGTGTGTCTCAAAGGCCGCCTTGGAGAATGCTTACCCAAAGATCGGAGGCTGAATGTCCTTGACTGCTGAAGTGTTCCCCGACTGGGAGGGAACACTCCTGCCTGGCGATTGTTGCGCGGTGTCCGTTCATCCGTTGTCGCAGTGTCTGCATGGTCTCGCCGATGTACCATGCTCCGGGGCATTCTTTCCTGCAACGTATGAGGTAGACAACGTTGGCCGAGTCACATGAGTATGTACCATGTACCTGGTGGGTGGTGTCCTCACGTGTGATGATGGTATCTGTGTTGATGATCTGGCATGTCTTGCAGAGGTTGCTGTGGCAGGGTTGTGTGGTGTCGTGGTCGCTGTTCTCCTGAAAGCTGGGTAATTTGCTGCGAACGATAGTCTGTTTGAGGTTAGGCAGCTGTTTGAAGGCGAGTAGTGGAGGCGTGGGGATGGCCTTAGCGAGGTGTTAGTCATCATCGATGACATGTTGAAGGCTGCGAAGAACATGGCGTAGTTTCTCTGCTCCGGGGAAGTACTGGACGACGAAGGGTACTCTGTTGGTTGTGTCCCGTGTTTGTCTTCTGAGGAGGTCTATACGATTTTTCGCTGTGGCCCGTCGGAACTGTCGATCGGCGAGTTGAGCGTCATATCCCGTTCTTACGAGGGCGTCTTTCAGCGTCTGTAGGTGTCCATCGCGTTCCTCCTCATCTGAGCAGATCCTGTGTATTCGCAGGGCTTGTCCATAGGGGGTGGCTTCTTTAACATGGTTACGGTGGAAGCTGGAGAAGTGGAGCATCGTGAGGTTGTCCGTGGGCTTGCGGTAGAGTGAAGTGCTGAGGTGTCCGTCTTTGATGGAGATTTGTGTGTCCAAGCATGAAACCGATTCCGAGGAGTAGTCCATGGTGAGTTTGATGGTGGGATGGAACTTGTTGATGTTATCGTGTAGTCTTTTCAGTGATTCTTCGCCATGGGTCCATAGGAAGAAAATGTCGTCGATGTATCTGGTGTATAGCATTGGTTGGAGGTCCTGTGCAGCAAAGAAGTCTTGCTCGAACTTGTGCATGAAGATGTTGGCGTATTGGGGTGCGAATTTGGTCCCCATGGCTGTTCCGTGTGTTTGGGTAAAGAACTGGTTGTCGAAGGTGAAGACATTGTGGTCAAGGATGAAGCGGATGAGTTGTAGGATGGCGTCTGGAGATTGGCTGTTGTTGGTGTTGAGTACTGAGGCTGTCGCTGCGATGCCGTCATCGTGGGGGATACTGGTGTAGAGTGCCGAGACGTCCATCGTGGCGAGGAGTGTTCCTGGTTCAACTGGTCCGTGGGTGCTGAGTTTCTGTAAGAAGTCTGTAGTGTCGCGACAGAAGCTGGGGGTTCCCTGTACAATGGGTTTCAGGATGCCCTCAACATATCCAGAGAGGTTCTCACACAGAGTTCCATTGCCTGATACGATAGGACGTCCGGGTGTGTTGGCTTTGTGTATCTTTGGGAGGCAGTAGAAGTCTCCCACGCGGGGAGTACGTGGGATGAGAGCGCATAGGATGCTGTGAAGGTCTGGATCGAAGGTCTTGATCAGTCTGTTGAGTTGGCGGGTGTGTTCTTTGGTCGGATCTGCGGGTAACTGTCTGTAGCGTTCCTGGTTGTCCAGTTGTTGGTATGCTTCTTTGCAATAGTCCGTTCTGTTCTGTATGACGATGGCTCCTCCTTTGTCTGCTGGTTTGATGACGATGTTGCGGTTGGTCTTGAGAGCGTGGATGGCGTTGCGTTGTGCTCGGGTGATATTCTGGACTGTCTTGTGAGTGCGGCTGATGAATCTGGCATTGATGCATCTCCTGACAGCTTGAGCATACATGTCAAGCTTAGGGCAGTGACCCTCCGGAGGGGTCCAATTTGACTCTTTCTTCTTCGGTTGCAGCACTGTGGATCCCTCTGTCTACTGTTCCGGATCATTGAGTGTTGGCAGGGTATCTGATTGTAAAGGACATCATAGCCATGCCTGATCACACATGCACACTTCCAGCAGGAGTCACTGTACATTGATCAGGAGGATGAACCTTACCCCAACTTAGGGGCACTGCAGCCACTTATAACGCACTTATCCTCGTCCCAGTTGTGATCAACTAACTCAGCTTAGACTAGAGACCTTCCTCGCCTGTACGGCTCCAAGCCAACTGACCTGACCTCAGTCACTGCAGCAGTGGTCTGAAATAACATTTGATAACTATGCAAAAACCTAATGCACACCTTGAGAGGACAGGAGTGCAATGGTAAAAGATCGTCCTCTAATGGTTGAGCAAGGCTAAAGCAGTAGTCCTGAGGCAGAGAAATGGAGGATGTAGGCTGGGACATAAGGCTGGAGAAGATTTCCCAAATAGGGTGGAGTATAAGACTATCGTGAAATTTTCACTGTGACATACGGAATCGGTAGAGCTTGGCTAGCATGCAGATAATGGAATGGATGTGTGGGACTTCACATGGGAGATGGCTAGAGTCAGAGAGCTCTTGATAAGCAAAAGTTTATGAAGGATGGAAATGAGAAGGCCAGCGAGGAAAACATTTGGAAAACTCATGCTCAAGATAATAAAGGTATGGATGATATTTCAGCAGCAGAGGGATCAGCAGGCGACAAGCTAGGTGATATGTACCAGTCTTGCTGATAGTCCGGATGTGAGGATTAAAGCTCGGATGTGAGGATTAAAGCTCAAGTCAGGGTCAAACAGTTCGAAAAGGTCAGCTACCACTAGCAAACTGGGAATTCCAAACCTTTAGTGTTTCCATCTTCACTCTGGTAAGGCCCTTGGGGAGCCTCGAGCATTATGACTGTCGGCCACTCCTCCTTAGAAAGGTGGATCAGAGCAGGCGTCTTTAAAGTGCACCTGCAGGCACTGGCAGCTCACCTCATCCCCAAGACTTGGCACGGGATCTGCGGTCATCAACCCAGGTGGCTGTGAGGTCCATTCTGCCGCATTTGCGCCAGCAGAGAAGACCCATCAAAACTTCCGCCCCCTGGAATGTTACAAGACAGAATTAGGCTATTTCATCGATCAAGTCTGCACCAGTGCTTTTCTCTACATGAGCTACCTAGTCTAATACCGCTGTTCTGCTTGCTTCCTATAACCTATAATATTCCTCTTTTGCAAGCAACTGATTCCCTTTTAAAGTAATTTACAAACTCTGCTTCAACAGAAATGTGAGGCTGACAAACAAAATGAAACAGCAAATCTGCTGAAAGATGGAGACTCTGGTAATTGCAGCACTCCTCAGTAGTGAATTGAAGTGTCCACCTAGATTATGTGCAGTTGCGCTTAAACCTGCAACCTTCTGACTCAGAGGAAAGTGCTACCACTGAGCCAACTAACATATAAATCAGTTTATTATGTGGGACAGCATCAAAAGCCTTCCTAAAATCCACATAAATAACACCCACTGCCTCACCCTTATCCATCAGGTCTGTAATCTCCTAAAGAAAAAACAAATAAATTGATAAGACATGGCCTGTCCCTTGTGATCTCATACTGGATCTCTATAATCAGACCCTGTCCTTTCATATGATTCCTTAGGTTATCTTTCAAAGAATCAATACACTTTTCTGGCAATCGAGGGGTGTAATTTACAGGTTCATGCCTTACCCTTTAAAAAGATTGTGGTCACATTTTCTACTTTCCAACCCACTGGAACATTACCCAATTCTCAAGAGTTTTTTTAAGATATCAGTGAGGGAATTTTTGATCTCCTCAACCAACACCCAGCAGCTAAGGATGGAAACTCATAACCTGCAGCTTTGCTCCTACCTTTGATAGCCTCAATCTTTCTACTATGCCTTACCTTGTGATACCAAAGATTCTCAGACTACCCTCTCAACTTGGGAATCTCTCCCCCTTTTCCATAGTAAAATCTGTCACAAAATATTGATTTAGCTCATCACTTCTTGATCCTCAGTCACCACCGTCACCCTTCAACTTCTCCCAATATACTTGAATGGTTTGTACTTGTTCTTTATATTTTCCACTATATTCCTCTCACGTTCCCTCTTTGCACCTCATCAGTTTCTTGGCTTTGCTCTGCTTGATTTTGTAGTTCATTCTATCCTGATGCACATTTTCAGAATTTTATATGTCCTTTTGTTCTCCCTAATGCCTTCCAGGACTTCTCTTTTCATTCATGTCTGTTTACTCTCCAGTTAGGTCCTCGACTTGTAATTTCAGAATAAAAGTACTTTAAACCTCACCAGTAGTGCCTTCACAGAGACTTTAACAGGAAAGAAATCAAACTGACCCACATAGCAGAGATAAATATAAACAGAAAATGCTGCAAGTGAAGAGGTTAGTCAGTATCAGAGAGCAAAACATTTCATGTGGGATCTTGCATAAAAATCCACAGGAGTTCTTTAGAGCCTGTTTTTGTGGTGTTGGTTCAGGGATAAATATTTGCTAGGACACCGGGAGAACTCCCCTACTCTTCTTCGAATAGTGGCATAGGATCTTTTACATCTAGCTGAAAGGGCAGTCAGGACCTCGGTTTTCAGGTCCATTTTATTTAACAAATAAGTTTATAAATTGTCAAGTCAGTTACTGGCTTTTTGGAGCAATTCTGACAGTAAATACTTTTGCAATATGTAAGAAACAGATTTCAGAGATCATTGTGCACATCTGTTTTATTAGTTCTGATGAAGGGTTACACCAGAAATGTTAACCTTTCTCTTTCAGACGTTGATTAACATGCTGAGCATTTCCTGTTTTTGTTGGTATTTGGTATTTTTTGAAGGCAACAAACTGTCCGTGGAGTACTACTACAGTCATGCAAAAGTAGTTTATTCAAGTGACATGTAACTCTATTATAGATGGTACACATAATATTCCTACCTTTGTACTGCCCAACTGAGTATTAATCTGCAGTTACAGAATCAAAACAGCTTACAGTAGACAATATACTGTACGTCCAGTTGAAATATTTTCAGCAAGAATATTAATTAACAGCAAGAGTACTACTAGCTGTAAAGGCTACTCAATTAAATACAGGAAACTTTGTGCTATCCGGCACCCACGGGACCGAGCTGCTGCCGTTGCCTCAAAACTGCCATACTCTCCAGAGTTAATGTTGAGAGATACGGAGATTCTTATCTCCGTATTTGACAACAAACACTGTTGCTTAGCAACAGCTTCTAAACACTCGGGTGTGGCCCTAAAGCTCTGTAGCTGAAGCTGTTGCTATAGCTACAGACCTTGCACAGCTTGGCTGTTCAAACAAAGCAAAAAAAACAAACAAAAAGAATAAAAAACAGCTGCTGATTTTTGCCGGTGGCTCCAGATTGCCGGATAGCTCACCTCCAGATAGCACAAAGTTTCCTGTAGGTTGAAAGGAAGAACGAACAAACTCGCATTTTCTACAGCACCTTTCTTGTCCTCAGGATGTCCCAAAGCACTTCACAGCCAACAAAGCACTTTTGAAGTGTAGTCACTGGCAGCCAACTTGTGCACAAACATCAATGAGATAAATGACCAATTAATCTGTTTTATGGCAGTCTCTGGCAAACAGTCAAAGAATTAATTCATAATTCACAACGAATATACATTCCCTTGAGAAATTAAAAACCCCATGGAAAAAGTGGTCCAACCGTAGCTGACGGGAAGTTCGATAGTATTAAGATTATAATGTTGCCAAAATTAATAGTAAGCCTGAGGATTGGGGGGGGTTTTAGAATTCAGGAAATTGATCAAGAGAAAAGAATATGAGAGTAAACTAGCAAGAGACATAAAAACAGATTGTAAAAGCTTCTATAAGTATGTCAAAAGTGATTAGCAAAAGTAAACAGGCAGAGACAGGAGAAATTATAATGGGGAATAAGGAAATGTCAGAGACATTAAACAAATACTTTGTATCTGTCTTCACGGTAGAAGACACAAAAAACATTGCGGAAATAGTGGGGAACCCAAGGGTCTAGCGAGAATGAGAATCTTAAAGAAGTGAGTATTAGTTTTTTTTTAAAATAGTACTGGAGAAATTAATGGGACTAAAAGTCAACAAATCTCTGGACCTAATGGCTTACATCCTAGGGCTTTAAAAGAGGTGGCTACAGAGATAGTGGCTGCATTGGTTGTCATTTTCCAGAATTTCCTAGATTCTAGAACGTTCCCCGTGGATTGGAAGGTTGCGAACGTAACCCCGCTATTCAAGAAAGGAGGGAGAGAGAGAACCGGAAACTACAGGCCAGTTAGCTTGGTATTAGTAGGGAAAATGCTAGAATCTATTATTAGGGATGTGGTCGCAGGGCACTTAGAAAATCCTAATAGGATTGGGCAGAGTCAACACAGGTTTATGAAAGGGAAATAGTGTTTGACAAATCTGTTAAGAGTTTTTTTTTGAGGTTGCAACTAGCAGGGTAGATAAGGGGGAACCAGTGGATGTGGTGTATTTGATTTTCAAAAAGCATTTGATAAGGTTACACACAAGAGGTTATTACACCAAATTAGGGCTCATGGGATTGGGGTAATATAGTACCATGGATTGAGGATTGTTTAATGGACAGAAAACAGCGAGTAGGAATAAATGGGTCATTTTCGGGTTGGCAGGATATAACTAGTGGAGTGCCACAAGGATCAGTGCCATAGCTATTTACAATCTAAATTAATGACTTGGATGAGGGGACCAAGTGCAACGTATCCAAGTTCTCTGACGATACAAAGTTAGGAGGACGCAAACAGGCTGCAAAGGGACACAGACAGGTTAAGTGAGCGGGCAAGAACGTGGCAGGTGGAATATAATGTGGAGAAATGTGAAGTTATCCACTTTGGGAAGAGAAATAGAAAAGCAGATTATTTTTTAATTTATTTTAATTCGTTCATGGGATGTGGGCATCACTGGCAAGGCCAGCATTTATTGCTCATCCCTAATTGCCCTCGAGAAGGTGGTGATGAGCCGCATTCTTGAACCGTGTGGTGAAGGTTATTATTAATTATTATTATTATTAAAGTGCTGTTACAGAGGGAGTTCCAGGATTTTGACCCCGCGACGATGAAGGAACGGCGATATACTTCCAAGTCAGAATGGTGTGTAACTTGGAAGGGAACTTGCAGGTGATGGTGTTCCCATGTGCCTGCTGTCCTTGTAGGTGGTAGAGATCGCGGGTTTGGGAGGTGCTGCCAAACAAGCCTTGGTGAGTTGCTACAGTGCATCTTGTAGCTGGTACACACTGCAGCCACGGTGCATCGGTGGGAAGGAGTGAAAGTTTAAGGTGGTGGATGGGGTGCCAATCAAGCGGGTTGCTTTGTCCTGGATGGTGTCGAGCTTCTTCAGTGTTGTTGGAGCTGCACTCATCCAGGCAAGTGGAGAGTATTCCATCACACTCCTGACTTGTGCCTTGTAGATGGTGGAAAGGCTTTGGGGAGTCAGGAGGTGAGACACTCGCCACAGAATACCCAGCCTCTGACCTGCTCTTGATGCCACAGTATTTATGTGACTGGTCCGATTAAGTTTCTGGTCAATGGTGACCCCCAGGATGTTAATGGTGGGGGATTCGGCGATGGTAATGCCGTTGAATGTCAAGGGGCAGTGGTTAGACGCTCACTTGTTGGATATAGTCATTGCCTGCCACTTGTGTGGCGCGAATGTTACCTGCCACTTATTAGCCCAAGCCTGAATGTCATCCAGGTCTTGCTGCTTGCGAGTATGGACTGCTTCATTATCTGAGGAGTTGCAATTGGCACTGAACACTGTAGTCATCAGCGAACATCCCCACTTCTGACCTTAAAATGGAGGGAAGGTCATTGATAAAGCAACTGAAGATAGTTGGGCCTAGAATACTGCCCTGAGGAACTCCTGCAAAGATGTCCTGGGGCTGTGATGATTGACCTCCAACAACTACAACCATTTTCCTTTGTGCTAGGTATTACTCTAGCCAGTGGAGAGTTTTCCCCCTGATTTCCATTGATGTCAGTTTTACTAGGGCTCCTTGATTTCACACTCTGTCAAATGCTGCCCTGATGTCAAGGGCAGTCACTTTCACTTCATCTCTGGAATTCAGCTCCTTTGTCCATGTTTGGACCAAGGCTGTAATGAGGTCTGGAGCTGAGTGGTCTTGGCAGAACCCAAACTGGGCATCAGTGAGCAGGTTATTGGTGAGTAAGTGCTGCTTGATAGCACTGTCGCCGACACCTCCCATCACTTGGCTGATGATTGAGAGTAGACTGATGGGATGGTAATTGGCCAGATTGGATTTGTCCTGCTTTTTGTGGACAGGACGTACCTGGGCAGTTTTCCACTTTGTCGGATAGATGCCAGTGTTGCAGCTGTACTGGAACAGCTTGGCTAGAGGCGCGGGCTAGTTCTGGAGCACAAGTCTTCAACACGACAGCCGGGATGTTGTCGGGGCCCATAGCCTTTGCTGTATCCAGTGCGCTCAGCTGTTTCTTGATATCACGTGCAGTGAATCAAATTGACTGAAGACTGGCTTCTGTAATGGTGGGGACCTCAGGAGGAGGCCGATATGGATCATTCACTCGGCACTTGCAGCTGAAGATGGTTGCAAACGTTTCAGCCTTGTCTTTTGCACTCACGTGCTGGGGTCTGCCATCATTGAGGATGGGGATGCCTTAACTACAATTATATAGGGCCTTGGTAAGACCACACCTGGAGTACTCTGTACAGTTTTGGTCTCCTTACCTAAGGAAGGATATACTTGTTTCCCCTGGCTAGGGAGTCTAGAACTAGGGGTCACAGTCTCAGAATAAGGGATAGGCCATTTAGGCCTGAGATGAAGAGAAATTCCTTCACTCAAAAGGTTGTGAATCTTTGGAATTCTCTGCCCCAGAAAGCTGTGGATACTCAGTTGTTGAGTATATTCAAGACAGAGAATTTTGGATACTAAGGGAATCAATGGATATGGGGTTAGTGCAGGAAGGTGAAGTTGAGGTAGAAGATCAGCCATGATTTTTTTGAATGGCGGAGCAGGCTCAAAATGGTCCCCAACTCTTTACAATCTATATTAACGATTTGGAGGAGGGGACCGAGTGTAACATATCAAAGTTTGCAGATGATACTAAGATGGGAGGGAAAGTAGTGAGAGAGGAGGACATAAAAAACCTGCAAGGGGACATAGACAGGCTAAGTAAGTGGGCAGAGATTTGGCAGATGGAATACAATACTGGAAAGTGTGAGGTTATGCACTTTGGCAGGAAAAATCGTAGAGCAAGTTATTATCTTAATGGCAAGAAACTGGAAAGTACTGAAGTACAAAGGGATCTGGGGGTCCTGGTGCACGAAACTCAAAAGGTTAGTATGCAGGTGCAGCAAGTGATCAAGAAGGCCAATGGAATGTTGGCTTTCATTGCTAGGGGGATAGAATATAAAAGTAGGGAGGTATTGCTTCAGTTGTACAAGGTATTGGTGAGACCGCACCTGGAATACTGCATACAGTTTTGGTGTCCATACTTAAGAAAAGACATACTTGCTCTCGAGTCAGTACAAAGAAGGTTCACTCGGTTAATCCCGGGGATGAGGGGATGGACATATGAGGAGAGGTTGAGTAGATTGGGACTCTACTCATTGGAGTTCAGAAGAATGAGAGGCGATCTTATTGAAACATATAAGATTGTGAAGGGGTTGGATCGGGTGGATGCGGGGAGGATGTTCCAGATGATGGGTGAAACTAGAACTAGGGGGCATAGTCTTAGAATAAGGGGCTGCTCTTTCAAAACTGAGATGAGGAGGAACTTCTTCACTCAGAGGGTGGTAGGTCCATGGAATATGCTGCCCCAAAAAGCTGTCGAAGCTACATCATTACATAAATTTAAAACAGAAATAGACAGTTTCCTAGAAGAAAAGGGAATTAAGGGTTACGGGGAGCGGGCAGGAATTTGGACATGAGTTTAAGTGCGGATCGGTCATGGCCCTGTGGGTAGCGGAGCGGGCCCAGGGGCCGTGTAGCCTGATCCTGCTCCTGTTTCGTGTGTCTAATTCTGTTAGATTCAGGAGATAGTCCTGTCATAGTGGATTGGCGGTTAGGATCAGATCAGCCATGATCTTATTGAATGGCGGAGCAGGCTCGAGGGGCCAATTGGCCTACTCCTGCTCCTATTTCTTATGTTCTTATGTTTTGTGATGTTGGTTGAGTGATAAATGTTGGCCAGGACATAAGGAGAGCTCCCCTACTCTTCTTCGAATACTGCCATGTCAGTCGTTTTAACGCCTCATACAAAAAGATGGCACTCCTGACAGTGCAACAGTCCCTCAGTGCTGCACTGAAGTGTGCTAAAGTCTGGAGTAGGGCTTGAACCCACGACCTTCTAACTCAAAGGCCAGAGTACTACCACTGAGCCAAGGCTGACACCAATTACATTTAGAAATGTATTATGGTAATCTTGTGGGAAGTTAGCTGTGTAGGACGGATGGATCAATGGTTTTCTCCTGCTTGAAAGTGTTACTATGTTACATATAATGCAGTATAAATAGAATTATGGATGGCTGGGAATAATAAGGCTGAATTTATTATTGGGGTTCAAATGACAAGGCGTAACAGAATGTGACTTAGGAAGGTCTCCTGTTCACTGCATTAAATTACAACCCTCTTACTTAACTTAATTTAAAATACAATATATACACCACGTATAAAGCAATTAATTGACTTAACTCAGACTACAGCGGTCAAGCCATTAACTCAGAGGGAATTAAATGACAAACCACGAGCAAAGCTCAAGATATTTTTCTAAAGTCAGCTGAACCTGGAAAGCATGAAACACACTACAAGCAATTACTCCCAGAAACTAATGCAGACAGAGTTGCTGGGATACCTTTTTTGGCACGTATCTTTCCCAGCAGGCATCACAACAGACAGTAAATTACAAAAAGCTCCTGCAATTTAAACTATTTTACCACACGATTTGAAATGGAGTGCTATCACATATTACTGCTTTATTTCAAGGAAATAGTGCATGTTGTTCATACATTATTGTCTCCGTGAAATGAAGCTGATGACGGTTCAAATTTACACAAAGTTGCATCCATTGAAGACAACAGCTATTGTGACGTCACCGTGGACTAATATATCCTCCTGTTAGTCGTGTGACAATAACAATGGAAGTACTTTGCAGAACGAACACAGAATTAAGTTTCCTAATGCAAAACTAATGGAGCAAGTGATCACCTAAATATGTCTGTTCTATATTGCTGCACTTCAAGCAGAACTGTGCAAGACTGATCTCCCATTAATGTTTTCAACAGGGAAATCTATGTTTGTAAGTTTCCATTACACAGAAAATTATGCTCCTGTCAAATGCACATCTGCAACTTTGTGAACCTAAAATCTCCAACTCAATGACAAATTATTCAGAGACTACGATAGGTTCCTTCTACCTAAACCGTGGGAATTAATCACTAGCCTGTGTGCACTGCAGTTACAGTTTGTTGCATGACTAAACAAAGTATTAACCTGGTCAATGATCTACTGCAATGCAATTCAGGAGGCCACAAGGGATCTCAGTCACTTTTTTGCTTGGCCATGCTGCATTATAGCACTGTATTTTTAAAATTTGTTAGATGTAAGCAACACAATCGCTTTACCATTCTTCTATGCCACAGGATTTCCTTAGGTTGTGTCAGTTACCACAGTCCCCAATTGAATGAATCTGCAGTTTCCTCTATGACACACAGAGGAAGTACTGAGAAAGCCACGACTAAGACAACAGGAACCACATGGAGAAACCAAGCTGCTGCACTGATTGAGCTGGTTTTAGTACTTCCTGCACCCACAAATAGTAACTAGCTGTGTTAGACATTTCAGTATCAATAATACAGTTGAAATTCTGTAATGTACAAAAATATATTTGTCCTACATTGTAGGGAATATGTTGAACAGACAGAGTTCAAGTGGCTAATTATGGCTTGGGGGGAAAAAAAAGAGTTGAATGCATATCTGGTTAGAAACAAGATTGAGGGTTAGGAGGATAAGTACAGGTTGAGATAAGCAAATGTTGCTTGGAATCTCTTGGTCCTGAGCTGCACGATCCATAGAAATGTCTCATCAAGCAAAGCAACTGCTCAAGGATGAATAACACAGGACGTAAAGCTGCTGAGTTATCCTGGAGTTTTGCTCTATTTAACTTTTGAAGGGCAGGGAGAAACTGCAGAATCCTTCATCAGGATTTTACGATAGTAGAAAATAAATCACTGGAAAGAACAGGTTTGCAAGGCCAGCTGGTCTTTCCTCATTCAATGTTTTAAAATGTTTCCTACATTACAACAGCGACTACACTTCAAAAGCTACTTCATTGGCTGTAAAGCGCTTTGGGACAGCCGGTGGTCGTGAGAGCCGCTATATAAATGCAAGTCTTTCTTTTTAATATATACTCAGTTCAAATCACGTTCAATTTAAAAATAACTACGTTTTTTATTTTCAGTTTGTGGTATTACAAGCTTCGAAGTTCTTGCTATGGCTGTTGGCCATCATGGTGGAGAGAATGGCAGAGGAGGAAGACAAATTGTAAGCACAGCGACCCAGTTAAGACCAGAGGAATAAAAAGCAGACAAGCCCCCAATAGAGCTTCAAAGCCCCAAAGTCTTATTACGCCAACATTCTTTTCACTAAAGTTGTTAAGCCTTTCAGAGCCCATGTTCTATAGTCAACATCACATGTGGCTTATGGATCTCAACAGTGGTGCAATACACTATTATCTGTGTCTCTCCTGCTGCCCCTACAAGATTTCTTGACAGTGTATATTATTATACTAATTAAGCAGTATATTTACCCATGCGGATCAGTGAGCTTAAACACTTTATAAACTAATGATTATAAAGTGATTTCACTCTTATGAAGGAGTTTGGATAAACCCATGATTATATAGAGTAGTTTCACTCTCACCAAGTTTAGGTAAACTCCTCCTCCATTACTAAGAGGCAAACTTCTGAAACTTCAATGGTAATGAGAAAAGGGGGGCGTAAAGAGAGAAAACAGAGGGAAGAAAAGTATAAAATGGGAGTGAAGTTAGAAATAAAATAAAACAAACTACTTCAGGAGGTTGCCAATATGCTTTATCCAAACACTGACCTATTCTAAAGGATGAATGCATTTTTTGATTAATAGAACACAATTTTCTCATCAGTCTCACCCGTAATAAAATCTTAAGACCTTTAGGAACAATTTGTGGCAAAACTGACTGCTCTATTATTTGTGACTTCCAACTTAATACAAATATTCAAAATACATTTGCTCTTACCCAAACAGCTATGACTGCACAGCTGCAACAGTATCTTTCCAAAGGCAAAAATGGAGTGGCTTCCTCCCCCACTGTTGTATATGTACCTTTAAGAGAAGAACTGATTCTATACTGCAGTACCGGCAGTGACCACCCCTGTATATAAAGCCATAGCAGGCTTCTGTATTTCAGTCTTGAGTTCCCCTCTGTTCAGTAAATACCTGTTTTATTGTTCTCCTGCAGTCCGTGTATTATTGATACCCGGACACTACACCCACCCCAGCAAACAAAAGTCTTTGCAATTTGATTTTTTCCCCACTCTGTATAAGGCACAATTATTGGGCATTTAAAATATTAAGGCCCAAATGAATCCCAAAGGCCCAGAAGACGGTTTCAAAACCAGTTACACAGCTCGTGAAATTTTTTAGTTGCACTAATTTTTCTAAAAGTGAATTAGGTCTGCAATTTGGACCGCGGTACAGGCACAATAAGTAGCTGCTGCTTTCAGATCTAGAGATTTTACACAGCCTGCACTGCCTTCCAAAATGCAGAATGGATTTGTGCCAACACCGTTTAGTTATGAGCCTTTTCATTAGTAATGCAACCAAGGAAACTTCTCATTTTGGTAGTGTACCAGCACTGACCATTTACTGTAAATCGTGATGCAGGACAAGAATGAGAGAGATGATTCTATGGCTCAGCATTTAATAATAGGCTGACTGGGAGGAAAGGCTGAACTGGATGCAAGGTCACACAAGCAGTACAAAGAATATCTGAAATCAATAATGACTTTTTTGGGGGAGGAAGGGAAGTAATGAAGTGTGATCAAGATACTGTTCATTTTGAACCTTATATATTCCTTAAAATCTGTACTACTTATAAGTCTTTGGGGACATTTTATTCATAATAAATATTTATCTAAGGAAATACCTGCCTCACATTTGGGTGTGTACAATAAGTGACAGCAGCATTCCAGATATATAACCATCGATTATTTATTATATATAAGAAAACTTCCACTGTGGAATTAAGTTAAGCCTTCACGTCACGCCTTGCATAATGCTGAGAGAGTCAAGCTCAGACAATTATGGCTAATGGAAAAACATTTGTGCAAACAGCTGCTGTATATTGTGCGCTCAAAGTTAACATTAACTGACTCACTGTGACATGTGACATTTTACTAAAGTATCTTAGACCAGTTACAACAAAGCAACTGAAAATATTCTATCCTGCTACATGGGGGGAGGGCAGGGGCGTTTGAAGCTACAGCTGCTTAAATATTAGGCACTGTTGCAGATTTTTGCACAGCTACCACATGTATGCCATCAGCAATTGTATGCGGTAAGGCAATGCTTTCCCTTTGCAGATGATATTGTACCCTTCAAACAAATTAGAATTTTTCACCCATTTTAAAATGTTTGATTGTACAATAAATTCAAGCATTACTCCTTCCCTCCTCTAGTTAACTGTGATACCCTTGATGGGAGTACAGTAAAATAAATCTGTTACTGTTCATGGACTGAAGACAGCTTGAAGTGAGGAGGTTGGGTACAAAGTAGCACACTGCACACGTACACACACACATAAAATAGAATATAGCACAGAAAAAGGCCATTTGGCCCATCGTGCCGGTGCCAGCTCGTTGAAAGAGTTATCCAAGACTCTGTCCTGGGGCGAGTGACAGACTAATCTCAATTTATCCAGCGATCCACAATAAGCAGAACCCCACAGGAATATATAACTTACAAACACAGACTTTTGATTAGATCACTGAAAATAACACCCCAAATTTATTCTCTTATGCACAAAGTTTCTTTAAAAAATCATTTCACTTTTAAGAAGTTGCCTCAATTATTTCCATGTAATGAGATCAGCTTTTACTTATGAAAAGGTTGCAATTTACAAACACTACCTACATGCTTATGACAGATCACTGGGTTGCACACCGACATAAAATGACAAGTTAGAAAGAACTATTTCACACTATTTGTCTTTCGAATAAGGAATGCATTGCATTAATAGCTATTGAAGCGGAGTCAATCACAACATTTAAGAGGGAATTAGGCAAAACAGTCAAAGACAAACATTGAAGGATACAGGGAAACAGTAGATGGCTCTGTCATGTAGTCAGAACAGGTATAAGTAAGTAAACTAACCTCCTCCTGTGCTGAAATGTCTATAAACCCGAAAATATATTCACAAAACAACATTGTCCAAACCAGACCAATCAATCAATCACACTCTACACCACATTTGTCAGTATCTCAAACACATTCCGTTCTTTGTTGTGGCGGCTCGGTACTACCCAAAGCAAAACCTTGATTAGCAGAAACGGAAGTCTGGAACCATTACTTAAAATATAAGCCCCAATGGCCATGTGTGCAAGTGCTAACAACAAAGAAATGTAAAAACCATCCATTCTCAGGTTAAGGGATCAGATTTTGCCAGTTAACAACTTTTTTGAAAAAATGTTAAGTGCGAAGATGAAGTAGTTATAGAAAACAGATTGAAAGCAGAATAGAAAATATTTTTAAAGTTGCTGAACAAGGACATTTTCAAACATGGCCTTGTTTATTATTACAAATTAATTCATGCAATAATTTGAAGAAACTATTTCTGAAACATTACACATAGACTGCTACTTAATTGATGATTTCCACACACAAGTTGGATTGCCATCAATTTGTTGGTATTTACCAGTGGTAATCTCAAATTTGCTTGGACACAACTGCATAGAAGCCTTTGTGTATTTTTTCCCCAGATTCAGCGGGTGTCTGACACACACAGAAATCTATCGCCGTGCGCAACGGTCTCCAAACCAAGCTACTTAAGAACTCTATACAGGTAGACATTGTTCGGCAATAATCAAGGGAACCCAAAATGTGCACACAGTTACTGTTGCTAGTTTTACCAGCTAGAACAATGCTCCAAAAACGTTACTTTAAAAAGGGCTGGAGAGGCAAACCAAACTAGAAATTTGCGTAGCTGTAGAAGCCAAAATGAAGCAGAAAAAAATTCTTCCAGTACAACAAGATCATCGAAGAACTGAAGACCTCAACAGAGTCAAAACTGAGCTAAAAGTTAATCCATAAAATTTTCACTCGTAGCACTTCTTGGAAGACATGCCATCTATCATAGGAAGCTCGACAACTAAATTAATGACCTTGACGCCCAAGACAGATTCAAAATCCCCAGAGATGGACAATATATACCCATGGGTAAAGAGTGAGACTCGGGACAAAATTTAGAAGACACCAAGAGTCATCATGAAAACGTCAATGAATTAGAAAGATGCCAATGCAGTAACCTATTCTTAAAAAGGCAACAACTGGTAAAGTAGCAGAATCAGTCATTACGAGCAAATTTAAGATTACCTATTTGAAAATAATTTCAAAAGTGACAATCACCCCCCTCCAAATAAGAAGTCATTAATTGGTCTTATTATACACAATAGTAGTAGCAGTGATCCAGGTACCATGTTTGCCACGTAACCTGTAGTCATTAACTTCTACCACCTGCACATCAACTAGTGATGGGTCAACAAGACCTGGAAACAAATTTCTCTTGCATCTGGTTAGCTTGTAACTGCACCATACACACAGAATGGCCAAAGCCAACAAAGATTGCTGCTAAGGCAGGCATTCAGCAGTCCTAACCAGGAGCTTGTAACTGCACCATACACACACAGAATGGCCAAAGCCAACAAAGATTGCTGCTAAGGCAGGCATTCAGCAGTCCTAACCAGGCGGGCCTTAGACTCTCTAAACTCTGCAGTCATGCTCTTTCCTCTGCCATCTTCTGCAACTGAAAGTCAGCCCTTACCAGTAGCCAGATATGGAAATTGTGATGAGACAAGATTACATGCAGGATCTTTAGCCTCTGATGATTTTACAGACAAACCCAAAGAAGTTGTACCTCTGCCACTGTTTTTCACTACAACAATAAGAGTTATAATAGATCAATGTGACCTTTACAACCAACGACATACCACAGCCATGAAGACTAAATGCAGCAAAGCCTTTCCACAACCTGCCAAACTTGCAAAGTCAATGATGTTTATAGAATCCATCTAATTACTTTTAGCAAGTATTCTGGTTTAGTTGAACATTTCATTTTTAGGCAAAGGACACATTAAAAAGTGTGCACTACAAAACTTCCACAACATTATTTAACTGCAAAACCGTTTTACCAGCAAGAGTGAGAAAGCTGCAGCCAAACCTCCACCAATCCTTAAGCCTCCCTGGAACCCACACTCTGATATGTGCTGCAATTGAAATTGTTTTAGTAGCCCTTCCTATGCCTCCACTAAGAATAAAACATGAAAAATGTTTTTAAACTATGCACCTCTTCCTCCATATGTATCTATATTAATATTACATACACTGTGTGCATATGGTATGCAGGTATACACAGTTATTTTAAAAACAAGTTATCCTATTAAAGCAGGAGGATCAATATACTGGCCAGGACCTCTCTGTGGTACCGTTACAACTTGGGGCGGATGACAGGCAGTCAAGTTGGCAGCAGCCATGGTTTTTGGCAAAACACGGCCACTGGCAGACTACTATCATACCCAAGTGGCTATTGTTAAAGTGCAAATGAAATAATGAGTATACTGGAAGAGCTGCCCTGCTCTTCTTCAAATAGCACTATGGGATCTTTTATGTCCCTCTGAACAGGCAGATGGGGCTTTAGTTTAATGTTTTATCAAAAAGGCGACACCTCTGACAATGCAGCATTTCTTTGCCACTGCAGAGTTTCAGCCTAAATTATGGGCTCAAGCCCTGGAGAGGCACCTGGTTCATTACCTTCTCAACTTGGACAAGAGTGTTATCACCGAGCTACGGTTAACACTCAAAATGAACGCACAAAACCGGTGCTCATAATGGTTCAGCTGGTAACTGTGTGACTTCCACTGAGCCACACAGAAGGAGGAGGTCTCTGTTTCATCAGCTCCTCTACTGGAAACTGTGATGGGAGAGTAAATTTGGATTTGTCTCTTCCTCAATCACCTCCCAACCCTCAAGCCCAGATGGTTGAACAGCATCTTAACCAACATTTGTTCCTCAACCAACACTGCCAAAAACAAATTATAGGAAACTTTGTGTTATCCGGAGGCTAAATGCTCGAGCCACCGGCAAAAATCAGGTGCCGTTTTCGTTAGGTTTTTTTTCTTCTCGTTGCTTTTTTCCTCAACAGTCAAGCTCTGCAAGGTCTGCTGAAGCTGTTGCTAAGCTACAGAGACGCTTGGACTGTTTAGAAGCTGTTGACAGATACAGAGCTCAGAAGCTTCCGTATCTTTCAACATTAGCGCTGGAGTGTCCGACAGTTTTGAGGGAACGGCAACAGCTCAGTCCCGTCGGTGCCGGATAGCACAAAGTTTCCTGTACTTTGTCATTTAGCTCATTGCTGTTTGTGGGACCTCAAATCATCTGCCACATTTGCCTACTTTACAACAATGACTACAGTTCAAAAGTGTTTCATTGACTGTGAAGCACTTTGGGATGTCCTTAGGATGTGAAAGGTGCTCTATAAATGCAATTTTTCTTTCAATTTTCTTTTTTTTTACATTATCCCTCAATTTTGGCCTTCATGGCCTAGTTTAGAACACTGAGAAATTAAGCAGTTGGCAAACAATCACCACCAATGTACACCTATAACTAACCATTAGCCAGCCCATGACACTCCCTTTCAATTTTCCCTCAGCTTAGCCGAGATCAGCAACAGAGAAAAGCTGGGTTTGAACAACCCACTGCACTGCTCCGTTCCCAGGATTTAAATTAAGACCACAATATATTTTGTGGGATACTGCAGATCCTTTGAGTTTTCTTGGAAGTTTTGCACTGGTGTGCAGAGACTGGGACAGGCACAATAATAGAGTATGAAAAGCACCAGACACCTGAATAAGTTAAATGGTGCAGGATCCTCAAAAGAGCAGAATTAGTGGTTGACATTACTTTGCTGATAGTAAATTGAAGACCTTTGACTCTCCAGGGCAAAGGTTCTTGGCAGCCATGGGCCCACTGATGCGCTATCAATTACTCATAAAACACAGAGTTAAGGGAGTAACTAAAGGCTTTTATTAGCAAAGAACAGAGCATGCCTCTCGTGGTTGACTGGGTTCCAAGAAGGCAGGGGGCTGTAGGTCAATCACCTTTATACCTGGGCCTGTGTGGGTGGAGCCAGCCGAGACATGTTGAGGCATGCATAGGTACAACAGTGTGTAATAACAACAACAACAACAACCAGTGGTTTACCACATTCACCCCTTGTTTAAAATTGAGTCAGACGGGGTGAAGTGTGCTAAAAGTTCGTGTAAGTAAGTCTATCAGGTGGCCTTGTATGCCGTCCTGATCGTCGTGGTGGCGGCGGTGATGGTGCAGCATCCAACGTTGAGTCTGGCGTCTCATTGAGTGGTTGGGTGGTCAATGACGGGTCCTGGGGCTGCGGCATGCCGTCTAGCGGGGTTGGGTTGTGGGTAGTGGTGGATGGCAATGGTAGTGTTTCAGGGGCACCCAAAGGTGCGAGATCTCGTGTGGGGGCTGTGTCCTCCCGCCCGTCCGGGTACGCTACGTAAGCGTACTGGGGGTAGGCGTGGGTAGTGGTGGATGGCGAGGGGGGTGTTTCGGGAGCACCCGAAGGTGCGAGGTCTCGTATGGAGACTGTGTCCTCCCGCCCATCCGGGTACACCACGTAAGCATACTGAGGGTTGGCATGGAGGAGGCTCACCCTCTCGACCAGGGGGTCCGTCTTATGGGACCTCACGTGCTTCCGCAGTAGGACGGGTCCTGGAGAAGTCAGCAATGTCGGTAACGAGATCCCCGATGTGGACTTCCTGGGGAAGGAGAACATTCTCTCGTGAGGGGTAGCATTGGTGGCTGTACAGAACAGTGACCGAATGGAATGGAGCGCCGCAGGGAGGGCTTCCTGCCAGCGAGAGGTCGGAAGGCCCTTAGATTTCAAGTTTAAAAGGACTGCCTTCCAGACCGTCGCATTCTCCCTTTCCACCTGGCCATTCCCCCGGGGGTTGTAGCTGGTGGTCCTGCTTGTAGCGATACCTCTCGAGAGCAGGTACTGCCGGAGTTCGTCGCTCATAAAGGATGAGCCCCTGTCGCTATGAATATAGCTAGGGAAACCGAACAAGGCGAAGAGGTCATTCAGACATTTAATGACCGTGGTACTGGTCATGTCTGAGCAACGGATGGCAAACGGGAAACGGGAGTACTCATCAATTATGTTGAGGAAGTACACATTGCGGTCGGAGGAGGGGAGGGGCCCTTTAAAATCGACGCTCAGCCGTTCAAAGGGGCGCGTGGCTTTGATCAGGCTTGCTCTGTCTGGCCTATAAAAATGCGGTTTGCACTCGGCACAGATTTGGCAGTTCCTGGTCATGGTCCTGACCTCCTCGATGGAGTAGGGCAGGTTACGGGATTTGATGGTGAAAAAACCTGGTGACCCCCGGGTGGCAGAGGTCATTGTGGAGGGTCTGCAGTCTATCGACCTGCGCGTTGGCGCATGTACCACGTGATAGGGCATCTGGGGGCTCATTGAGTTTCCCGGGCCGGTACAAGATATCGTAATTGTAGGTGGAGAGTTCGATTCTCCACCTCAAGATCTTGTCGTTCTTGATTTTGCCCCTCTGCTTATTATTAAACATAAAAGCTACTGAACGCTGGTCAGTGAGCAGGGTAAATCGTTTTCCGGCCAGGTAATGCCTCCAATGTCGCACCGCTTCCACAATGGCCTGGGCCTCCTTTTCGACAGAGGAGTGTCGAATCTCGGGGCCCTGGAGGGTCCTTGAGAAAAAGGCCACGGGTCTCCCCGCCTGGTTAAGGGTTGCAGCTAGGGCAAAGTCGGATGCGTCGCTCTCCACTTGGAAAGGGATGGACTCATCCACTGCGTGCATTGTGGCCTTCGCAATATCTCCTTTTGAGAGTGAAGGCTGCACAGGCCTCTGCTGTCAGGGGGAAGGAGGTGGACTTGATGAGGGGTCTGGCTTTGTCTGCATAGTTGGGCACCCACTGAGCATAGTACGAGAAAAACCCTAGGCATCTCTTCAGTGCTTTTTGGCAGTGGGGGAGGGGGAGCTCCATAAGGGGGCGCATCCTGTCGGGGTCGGGGCCGATGACTCCGTTCTCCACTACACAGCCAAGAATGGCAAGGCGCTTGGTACGAAACATACATTTGTCCTTGTTGTATGTTAGGTTCAGCCGCTGGGCCGTACGGAGGAATTTTTCTAGATTAACATCATGGTCCTGCTGGTCGCGGCCGCAGATGGTGACGTTGTCTAGATAAGGGAAAGTGGCCTGGAGCGCGTTCTGGTCGACCATCCGGTCCATCTCCCTTTGGAAGACTGAAACCCCGTTGGTGACGCCGAAGGGAACTCTGAGGAAGTGGTAGAGACGACCGTCAGCTTCAAAAGCTGTGTACTGGCGGTCCTCAGCCCTGATGGGGAGCTGGTGGTATGCCAACTTCAGATCAATCGTCGAGAACACCCGGTATTGTGCTATCTGATTGACCATGTCAGATATGCGGGGGAGTGGGTATGCATCTAGCTGGGTGTAGCGATTGATCGTCTGGCTGTAGTCAATAACTAGGCGCTGTTTTTTGCCAGTCTTCACTACCACCACTTGTGCTCGCCATGGGCTGGTGCTACTTTCAATAATCCCTTCCTTCAGGAGTCTTGCTACCTCGGATTTAATGAAGCTCCTATCCCCGGCACTGTAACGCCTGCTTTTGGTAGCGATGGGCTTACAGTCGCGGGTGAGGTTAGCGAACAAGGAGGGGGGGTGGGTGGAGAGGCTGCAAATGGTGCGCGGCGGGCGATTTAAAAGCTGCTGGCTGCAGACTGTGAGTGGGGGGAGGGGTCCGTCGTACGCTAATGTGACACTCTTAAGGTTGCACTGAAAATCCAACCCCAGTAGAACGGCAGCGCAAAGATGGGGCAGGACCAGGAGTTTAAAATTTTTGTATTCTGTGCCCCTTACTGAAAGGGTCACTGCACAGTAGCCACCGACGTCCGCTGACTGGGCTTTGGAAGCCAAAGAGATCCGATGTCGCGTCGGCAGGACCGGGAGAGAGTAACTGCGCACCGTGTCGGGGTGGATAAAGCTTTCCGTGCTCCCGCTGTCAAAAAGGCAGGTAGTGGCGCGGCCGTTTACCTTAATGTCCATCATGGACCTGGACAGTTGATGAGGGAGAGATTGGTCCAGCGTCACGGAGGCCAGCGTATGGTCGAGCGAGTCGATGTGGTCGTCAGATGAGGCAGTGGTTGAGTCCGGGTCCCCCGTGGTTGAAGTTGGAGACGTCCGAGATGGCGGACAAAATGGCGGCGCCCATGGTCCCGATCCCCACGCGGCTGGGGGAGCCCAAGATGGCGGACAAGATGGCTGCCCCCACGGTTCGCACACAGCGCTGCTGGCGTTAGTGGTTTTACCTTTGCAGGCGCTGACATAGTGTCCTTTCTTCCCGCAGCCGGAGCAGGTAGCGTTTCTCGCCGGGCAGCGTGCTCTGGGGTGTTTTGCCTGGCCACAAAAATAACATGTGTGTGCCTTGGACATCGCAGCAGCAGTTGAAGGTGGCGGTCCCATGACCCAAGGTTGTGGCGTCCACGTTGCGGAGCGGTTAGGGGAGAAGGCGTCCATATTCCTGTGGGCCGCGTCGAGCGAGAGCGCGAGGGACACTGCCTTTCTCAGGTCCATTTCTCCCTTTTCCAACAGTCTCTGCCGGGAGTAGTCGGACCTTAGACCCGCAACGAAAGCATCTCGGATCAGTCCCTCCGTGTGTGCTGCGGCTGATGCTTCTTTGCAATCGCAGTCTCGGCCGAGTATCCGTAGTGCCCGTAGGAAGGCCTCCACCGATTCCCCGGGCTGCTGTCTGCGGGATCTTAAGAGGTGCCGGGCATAGACCGTATTTACCGGGCGTGCGTATTGCCCTTTTAGCAGACCGATAGCCGCCGCGTAGGTCGTCGCGTCCTGGATTATTGTATAAACTTGGTGGCTCACCTTTGAGGCCAGGATTTCCAACTTGTTTTCGTCCAGGGTCACAGTTGAGGCTTGCAGGTAGGCCTCGAAGCAACGCAGCCAATGCGCGAATTTGGTAGCCGAACCCGCTTCTTGCGGGTCTAGGTCCAGGCATGTTGGTCTGAGGGCTCGCAGCAGCTCCTGTTGCTCAGCGTTTGGTGCAGCAGCCTGCTGTTCAGCGTTTGGTGCAGCAGCCTGCTGTTCAGCGTTTGGTGCAGCAGCCTGCTGTTCAGCAAATGTCGACATTTTGTTTTTGCTAATAAAATTGATGCGCTATCAATTACTCATAAAAGACTGAGAGTTAAGGGAGTAACTAAAGGCTTTTATTAGCAAAGAACAGAGCATGCCTCTCGTGGTTGACTGGGTTCCAAGAAGGCAGGGGGCTGTAGGTCAATCACCTTTATACCTGGGCCTGTGTGGGTGGAGCCAGCCGAGACATGCATAGGTACAACAGTGTGTAATAACAACAACAACAGTGGTTTACCACACCCACATCCTATAATGTAATTATAAAACATTACCTAACCAAGTGCTCAAGTGACTCAATGACAGCCACAAATAATGCTAGCATTTAAACGGTTTATTCTGAGCCACAAACCTCAGCCGCACACGGCGCTGTTCCAAAGTGTGCTCAGCGGCAGCGCACACTGAACAAATCAAGTGGCATCTGTGGAGTTCAAATTTCAAATGCAGTCAGTCATCCAGATTTTAAGAGGAGTCAGATATAACCGTTTTTGACGCACATGTAAACTTTTTTATTTAGACATTGAAGCTATCATACAACATGGTATTAAGGGGAAAGTGGCGGTATGGGTACAAAATTGACTCAGTGACAGGAAGCACAGGGTGGTGGTGGATGGATGTTTTGCAGACTGGGAGGTGGTTTGCAGCGGTGTTCCCCAAGGGGTCAGTTTTGGGTCCATTACTCTTTGTAATTTTTATAAACAACCTAGGCTCAGATGTAGGGAGCAGCATTGTAAAGTTTGCAGATGAAAAGTAGTAGAGCATGATGCGGATAGTTGTAGACTACAGGATGACAGACAGGATGGTGAAATGGGCAGAAGCATGGCAGATGGAGTTCAATGAGGAGACGTGTGAAGTGATGCACTTCGGGAGGGCTAATATGGAAAGACAGTATAATATAAATCCCACGATTTTGAAAAGTGTAGATGAGCAGAGAGACCTTGGTGTCCATATACACAAATCTTAAAGGTGGCAGGGCAAGCTGATAAGGTGGTTTAAAAAGCATATGGATTACCTAGGTTTATAAATAGAGGAATAGAATATAAAAACAAAGAGATCATGCTAGAACTTTATAAGTCACTGGTTAGGCCTCAGCTGGAGTATTGCAGTCAATTCTAGGCACCACACTTCACAAAAGAAGTAAAGGGTACAGAGGAGGTTTACCAGGATGTAACCAGGGATGAGGGACTTCAATTATGAGGAGAGGTTAGAAAAATTAGGACTGTTCTCCTTGGAAGGGGTGACCTAATAGAGGTTTTCAAGATGATGAGAGGTTTTGACAGAGTAAATAGGGAATAATGCTTAAGAACAGGGGCTGACCAATTATAACATTTACTTAGGGCACAGAATGACCTATGACATCAACAGCAACCATGAATTACGACATAAATCAGCTCAGCAAAGCATTCAGGTCTTATTATAAACTGACACAGGACAGCTCGGTTCAATTTATTCTCCTAGGAGAATAAAAATTGAGTCACAAAGAAAGGAAACAGAACAACCGAACACAGTGAATAGAGATCGCCTGTAGGCTAGGTTTAATGAGCTGGCTCCTGCAAAGGAAACCGACTTCCCTGGTGTCGCTTGATTCTGCATCTGATTCGTCATATGCAGGACATGCCGAAGGGAACATAGAACATAGTAACTAGAGATATTCTTAGGCTGAATTTACCTTGCAATGCTGCTGCCAGCAAGGTTGATCTTTGTTGGCAATACTGCAAGGTAAATAAAAGCAACTTAGCGCAGAAAACATGGCACCCACCAGTAGCATAGAGAACCACTGATCATTGCTGATTGCTGTTTTTTCAGCTATGAGCAGGCTGAGCCAGAGATGGCCTGTACTGTACCACAGAAACAAGACTATTTGGAATATTTAAACAACTACACATTTGCAAGTTTGAGGAAACACAGGTGTTGATCTGTTGCCACTGGTGTTCTGCAAACCACCCCAAAGAAATATTTTTTTATTATTCATTCACGGGATATGGACTTCGCCGGCAAGGCCAGCATTTATTGCCCGTCCCTAATTGCCCTCAAGAAGCTGGTGATGAGCCGCCTTCTTGAATACAACCGAGTGGCTTGCTAGGCCATTTCAGAGGGCAGTTAAAAGTCAACCACATTGCTGTGGGTCTGGAGTCACATATAGGCCAGACCGGGTAAGGACAGCAGATTTCCTTCCACTAAAGGACATTAGTGAGCCAGATGGATTTTTGCAACAAGTCGGTAGTTTCACGGTCACCATTACTGATGCTAGCTTTTTATTCCAGATTTATTTAATTGTATTTAAACTCGCCAGCTGCCATGGGATGTGAACTCATGTCTCTGAATCAGTAGTCCAGGCCTCTGGATTACTAGTCCAGTAATATAACCACTATGCTACCCAACCCCTGCACATACAAGGATGGTTTAGAACATTGAAACATCGAAACTTGACGCAATGAATTATTTTCTCAGAGCACAGTGATTATTAGATAGGGAAAGGGGGAAGCACCGGCATACAAGACAAAAAGAACTTCAATTTGAAATGGTTTTGGACAACAAAGAGGCAACATTAAATATTCAATTCAACGGTTTTACGGTTGGCTAATGCAGAAGCTGTTCTGGAAAAGTTAATTTCATTATTTTATGCTGTTGCTACAATGTCTGAAATTGTGTGCTAATTATTCACAACATATTAATGAAATCTATATTTTAAGCAAAATAAATACACAAAGTTCAATATTAATAAGTTTTCCTTTTTTTCCAGTTCTAACAAAAAGGTATCTTCCCAAGATATTAACCCGTCTTCCCTCTTTATAGATGCTGCTGGACCTGCTATATATTTTGAGCATTTTGTGTTTCTATTATGCATTAAGGCTATCCAAGTGCAATTTATTCAAACATAAAGCCTCTTACATTAACATACTTTACAATTTCATACAAGCAGCTGGAGGCTATATTCCTTTGGCTCGTGGGGTGGTGCGGAGGAGCAGTGAAGGGGAGATGGAGGAGGTGGTACACAGGGTCCCTTTGGGGAATGGCGGCTCCAAAAAGACACCTGCTGATGAATGTTCGCAACCAAGTCACTCCTCCAGGGTAGACTTTGTAATCCGATATCTGAACCAGGCAGGTCTGAAGCACTCACTCAGAGCACTGCTAATGATTGACCAGCCAGTCTGGCTCACTGATGGGCTAAATCTTATCACTGGGGACTGGTACTGTTCCCACTTGGTAGGGTGGTCTTAGCTGGAGAATCAACACAAAGCTGATCTGTGACCAGCTCTGGTAAATTGCACGGCTTTACCTGGCTAAATTCTAGCAGTATCTCTGTACCAGCTTTTTGCTCTGCCAACCTCCACCTAAGCCCTGGGGACTTGAGTAAGTAGTCTGCATGCGAACAGGGAGTGTGTGCACTCCATATTGGTAAACAGAAACCCTACAGGTGAGTGGATTTCTTAGTACTGTAGCTGGAATTGGTGACTCAAACATCATGATGAGTTTTATGCATGCATCAGACATTCCACTGTCTGAAAATGTAACAAAAACAATTAGGACAGGAGATCCAGGAGCTAATAAGCCGCAAGCGCAAGGCATTTCTGATCTGGAAACAGCAACAGAACTCGAGAGCAAGAAAGCAGCTCTACAGAGGCCTGAAGGCCGAGGTCCAACAAAAAACTTGCGCCCTGAAGAACAGATGGTGGGTGGAGAAAGCGCAGGAGATCCAGCAGCTAGCCGACAACCACGACGTGCGTGGATTCTTTAGCGCAGTCAAGACCATCTACGGCCCAAGCACCCAAGGCCCTTCCCCACTGCGGGCCAAGAACGGAGAGGTACTCATCAAGGACAGGGAAGCAGTCAGTGCCCGCTGGAAGGAGCACTTCGAAGATCTCCTTAACCACGACTCTGTCTTCGACACGAATGTCCTCAACTCCATCCCACAGCATGCTATCCGCCACCATCTCAGCACAACCCCAGCCTGGCATGAGGTTGAAAAGGCCATCTGACAACTGAAGAACAACAAGGCCTCAGGAGCAGATGGAATCCCCGCCGAGGCACTAAAGCATGGCGGAGAAGCACTACTGGCGCGAATTCATGAACTCATTTCTCTTATCTGGAAGGAGGAGAGCATGCCAGGGGATCTCAGACACCGTAATTGTGACCATCTTCCAGAAAGGTGACAAGTCCGATTGCGGTAATTAGAGGAGTTTCCCTGCTATCTGCCACAGGGAAAGTCATCGCAAGAATCCTCCTCAATCGCCTTCTCCCAGTGGCCGAAGAGCTCCTCCCAGAGTCGCAATGCGGATTCCGCCCACTAAGGGGCACAATGGCCATGATCTTCACCGCACGTCAATTACAAGAGAAACACAGGGAACAGCACCAACCGCTGTACAAGGCCGCCTTTGATCTCACAAAGGCCTTCGACACTGTCAACCGTGAGGGATTATGGAGAGTCCTCCTCAAATTCAGCTGCCCTCAAAAGTTTGTCGCTATCCTCCGCCTGCTTCACGACGACATGCAAGCCGTGATCCTGACCAACGGTTCCACCACAGACCCAATTCACGTACGAACCGGGGTCAAGAAAGGCTGTGTCATCGCACAAACGCTCTTCTCAATCTTCCTTGCTGCAATGCTCCATTTGACCCTCAGTAAGCTCCCCACTGGAGTGGAGCTAATTTACAGAACAAACGGGAAACTGTTCAACCTCCGTCGCCTCCAGTCCAGATCCAAGGTCATCCCATCCTCTGTCGTCGAATTACAGTATGCAGACGATGCTTGTGTCTGCGCTCACTCGGAGGTCGAACTCCAAACCATCGTAAATACCTTCACCGAAGCATACGAGAGCTTGGGCCTTACACAAAACATCCGTAAGACAAAGGTCCTCTACCAACCTGCCCCCGCCACACAGTGCTGCCCCCTGACTATCAAAATCCACGACAAGGCCTTGGATAACGTGGACCACTTTCCATACCTCGGGAGCCTACTGTCAACAAGGGCAGACGTCGACGACGAAGTCCAACACCGCCTTCAGTGTGCCAGTGCAGCCTTCGGTCGCCTGAGGAAGAGAGTGTTTGAAGACCAGGACCTCAAACCCAGCACTAAGCTCATGGCCTACAGGGCAGCAGTGATACCTGCCCTGCTGTATGCCTCAGAGACATGGACCATGTACAGCAGGCACCTCAAAGCACTGGAGAGGTACCACCAACGCTGCCTCCGCAAGATCCTGCAAATCCATTGGCAGGATAGGCGCACCAAAGTCCGTGTTCTTGCTCAGGCCAACATCCCCAGCATCGAAGCTTTGACCACGCTCAATCAGCTCCGATGGACGGGTCACATTGTCCGCATGCCCGATACGAGACTCCCAAAACAAGTGCTCTATTCGGAGCTCCGGCATGGCAAGAGAGCCCCAGGTGGGCAGAGGAAGCGCTTCAAGGACACCCTCAAAGCCTCCTTGAAAAAGTGCAACATCCCCACTGACACCTGGGAATCCCTGGCCCAAGACCGCACAAAGTGGAGGAGAAGCATCCGGGAAGGCGCCAAACACCTCGAGTCTCTTCGCCGGGAGCAAGCGGAAGCCAAGCACAGGCAGCGCACGTCAACCTAAGCACCCCACCCACCCGCCCCTTCAACCACCGTCTGCCCCACCTGTGACAGAGACTGTAGGTCCCGCATTGGACTCATCAGTCACCTGCGAACTCATTTTTAATGTGGAAGCAAGTCATTCTCGGTTCCAAGGGACTGCCTAAGAAGCCCTGGGGACTTGAGTAAGTAGTCTGCATGCGAACAGGGAGTGTGTGCACTCCATATTGGTAAACAGAAACCCTACAGGCGAGTGGATTTCTTAGTACTGTAGCTGGAATTGGAGACTCAAACATCATGATGAGTTTTATGCATGCATCAGACATTCCACTGTCTGAAAATGTAACAAAAACAATTAGAATACAGCTCAACATTTCTTCCCAATCATCCTGAAGCTTCCCTACAACACCAATAATAGCCACGCTTCCTCCGATTACCAGCATCTTCTGGAGGATGAAAGAGGTTTCAGCAACTTTTCCTCCAACCACACTGCAATGTTTCAGTACTCCAACGTACAGCCAAGCACTAGTGAAATGCAACCATTAAAATAATCTAGCTCTAATAATAAAACTTAAGAAAATGATTTGCACGAGTCTTGTGAAAGGAAGTCCAGAAAGGTAAGGAACTGGAAAATACTGTTATTTGGTGGAACAGGTGCAGTATGTGCCCTGTGCAGTGCCAAAATATTTACAAAGGAATAAGGAAAGTGCAGCTAGATAACATGATCCTTTTTAGCTCAACTAGAACGCTCGCACCGTTTCACACAAACCTCCAGTGAAATCTCTAAATCTAGAATAAATATTTAACTTTCTGTAGAGTTTGATTATATCAACACTTAAAATGAACCATCCACCCCTTTGGGAAAGCACCTGCTCTCCACATGTGCCTTTCCACAGATAATGCTGCAAGCCGATTGAACATTTGCTCCATTGTTCTAACGTTAACTCCCACCATTTGGCTCTTGAAGTTTCGACTGATGAGTTAATTTCTTCCATTAGAGATCCCCTGCTCATCCCCTCCCTCATACATGACTTGAGGCGATTCCCTCAATGTTTTGCAGGGCAAAATGGAGGATTAAAAGCACCTAGTTTCAGGTCTGCAGTTCCCTTTGTTAGCACGGCTGGGGCAAGCAGTTCAATGATGCGAGGAAAATAGGCAACACACCCTTACACAAAAATTGTGCCCCATCAACTCTGCTACAATGGAACACAGCTCGGCATTTCAAACAATTTTACAGCTACTCCTTCCTTGGTGACCTCGACATTTTAATACATCAATTGATTTACTAAAAATACTGCATCTGCACATGTAGGTATCACACTGCAGACATTACATTTTGTTACAGATGCAACAATAAAAATCTTAAAATATTGTGTGCTTCTCAGCTGAAGCCTGAAACTGGCAAACATCTTTCAATTTGCAAAGTTCTCCAACCAAACAATTGAACTCTGATTGGCCTTGGGCTCTGTTTACTTAACTATCAGACTTTGTAGCCTAAGGGACACAACTTCACATTGCAAGCAGAGTAACTCATCGTGCTTTACAAAGTATAACAATCCTGGCCTTATAAACAGTGCATTATTCCATTTACCTTGAGTAACTCTATGAGTAATAATACATTGAAACAGTACATCACACTTTGTTACAGATGCAAAACCTTAAAATCAGGTGCTGCTGAGCTGAGAATTGAAATTGATCAGCATAAATCAATCTGAAAATCTGCCCAACCAAAAGAGTTACATTTTGGAGTGAGCTCAGTTTGCCTATAGACTCTCTGGCCATAAAGGCAGAGGCAAACTTCAGAACTTTGCAGCAGCATAATATATTGTGCATTATACACTAGAACACTCCTGTCACAGTAAAGCAACCTTTCGACTGATCTATCAAGAGAATGCCACATGATCCGCTTAATCTATACAATCAGCACAGTGATAAGCACAACTTGGATGGTTTGGATGAAGTGTACCCATTATTATGGTTAACTATAAAGAAAGAATTTGCATTTATATAGTACCTTTCGTGTCCCAAAATACTCCAGAGTCAATTAATTACTTCGAAATCACTTGTTTTGTGGACAGATACTGCAGCCATTTTGCACACAGCAAGTTTCCACAAATAGCAATGAGAAGAATGGTCAGTTAACTAATTTGGTCAGTTAACTAATTTGGTGGTGTTAAGGGATGAATTTGGCCACGACACTTTTCTTTGAAAATGTGCCATGTGTCCTTTAACATCCACTTGATACAGACTCTGTTTCATCTCTCATCCAAAACACAGCCCCACAACAATGTAGCACCCTCAGAATTGCATTGAACCACTATCCTAGAGTGAAGTTTGAACCCAAAACGTTCTGACTCAGCTGAGATTGCCATCACTGAGGCAAGATGACTTTCTCTTCCTTCTTAACTGTAGATTAGGTAACAACCCACTTTACTCACTGCATGCAATGATTGGGGCTCTACTCATTGGAGTTCAGAAGAATGAGAGGCGATCTTATTGAAACATATAAGATTGTGAAGGGGTTGGATCGGGTGGATGCAGGGAAAATGTTCCCGATGATGGGTGAAACTAGAACTAGGGGGCATAGTCTTAGAATAAGGGGCTGCTCTTTCAAAACTGAGATGAGGAGGAACTACTTCACTCAGAGGGTGGTAGGTCCATGGAATATGCTGCCCCAAAAAGCTGTAGAAGCTACATCATTACATAAATTTAAAACAGAAATAGAGTTTCCTAGAAGTAAAGGAAATTAAGGGTTACGGGGAGCAGGCAGGAATTTGGACATGAGTCTAGGTTCGGATCGGTCATGGCCCTGTGGGTAGCGGAGCGGGCCCAGGGGCCGTGTAGCCTGATCCTGCTCCTATTTCGTGTGTCTAATTCTGTTAGATGCAGGAAATGGTTCTGTGATAGTGGATTGGCAGTTAGGATCAGATCAGCCATGATCTTATTGAATGGCGGAGCAGGCTCGAGGGGCCGATTGGCCTACTCCTGCTCCTATTTCTTATGTTATGTTCTTATTTACAGTATGTGCACCAATAATTTGCATGGTATTTTTAATGGCATCCCCCATACTTGCCATTTTATATTTTTTATTAATTTATGGGATGTGGGCGTTGCTGACAAGGCCAGCATTTATTGCCCATCCCTAATTACCCTTGAGAAGGTGGTGGTGAGCATTCCTCCTGAACTGCTGCAGTCCGTGTGGTGAAGGACTCCCACAGTGCTGTTAGGGAGGGAGCTCCAGGATTTTGCCCCAGCGACGATATGCAGCATATTTTAAATTATTCAAGTGTTCTTGAAACAAAGGATTGCTTCAGATAGACAAAATAAATCAGGTAACTGTAAGTGCGCTCCTTTTTTCAGGAATTCACTGTAAAATACAAGGGGCATCTGTCCCAACTTCACATCACGGCCAGACACCGGCCCCCAGGGGGGAGGTGGGGGGCGTTGGTGTCACGAAACCTTAAAAAACACAGCTAGCACTTTATGCTTGACAAAGATTCACCTTATTTTTATTCGTTCCTGGGATGTGGGCATTTATTCCCCATCCCGAGTTGGCCTCAAGAAAGTTGTGGTGAGCCACGTTCTTGACCCGCTGCAGTCCTTGTGGTGAAGGTACTCCCACGGTGCTGTTAGGGAGGGAGTTCCAGGATTTTGACCCAGCAACGATGAAGGAACAGCGATATATTTCCAAGTCAAGATGGTGTGTGACTTGGAGGGGAACTTGCAGGTGATGTTGTTCCCATGCGCCTGCTGCCCTTGTCCTTTCAGGTGGTAGAGGTCGTGAGTTTGGGAGGTGCTGTCAAAGAAGCCTTGGCGAGTTGCTGAAGTGCATCTTGTAGATGGGACACACTGCAGCCACGGTACACCAGTGGTGGAGGGAGTGAATGTTTAAGGTGGTGGATGAGGTGTAATTCAAGCAGGCTGTTTGTCCTGGATGATGTCAAGTTTTTTTGAGTTGGAGCGGCACTCAGCCAGGCAAGTGGAGAGTATTCCATCACACTCCTTACTTGTGCCTTGTAGATGGTGGAAAGGCTTTGGGGAGTCAGGAGGTGAGACACTCGCCACAGAATACCCAGCCTCTGACCTGCTCTTGTGGCCACAGTATTTATGTGGCTGGTCCAGTTAAGTTTCTGGTTAATGGTGACCCCCCCAGGATGTGGATGGTGGGGGATTCGGTGATGGTAATGCCGTTGAATGTCATGGGGCGGTGGTTAGACTCTCGCTTGTTGGAGATAGTCCACTTATTAGCCCAAGCCTGAATGTCATTCAGGTCTTGCTGCATGCGGGCATGGACTGCTTCATTTTCTGAGGAGTTGCGAATGGAACTGAACACTGTACAATCATCAGTGAACATCCCCACTTCTGACCTTAAGATGGAGGAAAGGTCATTGAAGAAGCAGCTGAAGATGGTTGGGCCCAAGACACTGCCCTGAGGAACTCCTGCAGCGATGCCCTGGAGCTGAGATGATTGACCTCCAACAGACAGCTTCCTGTGTGCTTGATATGACTCCAGCCAGTGGAGAGTTTTCCCACTGATTCCCAATGACTTCAATTTTACTGGGGCTCCTTGATGCCACACTCTGTCAAATGCTGCCTTGATGTCAAGGGCAGTCACTCTCACCTCGCCTCTGGAATTCAGCTCCTTTGTCCATGTTTGGACCAAGGCTGTAATGAGGTCAGGAGCCGAGTGGTCTTGGCGGAACCCAAACTGAGCATCTGTGAGCAGGTTATTGGTGAGTAAGTGCCCCTTGATAGCACTGTCGATGACACCTTCCATCACTTTGCTGACGATTGAGAGTAGACTGATGGGGCGGTAATTGGCCGGATTGGATTAGTCCTGCTTTTTGTGGACAGGACATACCTGGGCAGCTCTCCATATTGTCGGGTAGATGCCAGTGTTGTAGCTGTACTGGAACAGCTTGGCTAGAGGCGCAGCTAGTTCTGGAGCACAAGTCTTCAGCACGATAGCCGGGATGTTGTCAGGGCCCATAGCCTTTGCTGTATCCAGTGCATTCAGCCGTTTCTTGATATCATGTGGAGTGAATCAAATTGGCTGAAGACTGGTTTCTGTGGTGGTGGGGACCTCAGGAGGAGGCTGATATGGATCATCCACTCGGCACTTCTGGCAGAAGATGGTTCCAAACGCTTCAGCCTTGTCTTTTGCACTCACGTGCTGGGCTCCACCATCATTGAGGATGGGGATATTCATGGAGCCTCCTCCTCCCGTTAGTTGTTTAATGGTCCACCATCATTCACAACTGGATGTGGCATGACTGCAGAGCTTTGATCTGATTCATTGATTGTGGGATCGCTTAGCTCTGTCTATAGCAAGCTGCTTCCGCTTTTTTGCATGTTGTGTTGCAGCTTCCACAGGTTGACACCTCATTTTTAGGTACGCCTGGTGCTGCTCCTGGCATGCTCTTCTACACTCCTTATTGAACCAGAGTTGGTCCCCTGGTGGTAATGGTAGAGTGAGGGTCATGAGGTTACAGATTGTGGCAGAATACAATTCTGCTGCTGCTGATGGCCCACAGCGCCTCATGGATGCCCAGTTTTGAGCTGCTAGATCTGTTCTGAATCTAGTGATGTTCAACATGGAGGAGTACTGATTCATCAGCTATGGGAGGGCGGCAGGTGGTAATCAGCAGGAGGTTTCCTTGCCCATGCTTGACCTGAAGCCATGAGACTTCATGGGATCCTGAGTCAATGTTGAGGACTCCCAAGGCCACTCCCTCCCGACTGTATATCACGGTGCCGCCACCTCTGGTGGGTCTGTCCTGCCGGCAGGACATACCCAGGGATGGTGATGGAGGAGTCTGGGACATTGGCTGAAAGGTTTGCTGCTATGCACATGACTATGTCAGGCTGTTGCTTGACTAGTCTGTGGGACAGCTCTCCCAATTTTGGCACAAGTCCCCAGATGTTAGTGAGGAGGACTTTGTAGGATTCACTGGGCTGGGTGTGCTGTTGTCATGTCCGAAGCCGGTGCCAAGGTCGATGCCGGGTGGTCCGTCCAGTTTTATTCTTATTATTGTTTGTTACAACTGAGTGGGTTGCTAAGCCATTTCGGAGGGCAGTCAAGAGTCAACCACATGGCTGTGGGTCTGGAGTCACCTCTAGGCCAGACCAGATGGCAGATTTCCTTCCCTTAAGGACATCAGTGGATTTTCATGGTCACCATTACTGATACTAACCTTTTATTCCAGATTTATTTAAACAACAGAATTTAAACTCCCCAGCTGCCATGGTGGGATTTGAACTCACGTCTCTGGATTACTAGTCCTGTAACATAACCACTGCTACCTGCATGAGTGGTGACCCACCCACAGGTAAATCAGCATAGTTTTGGAGATAAGGGTTTCTCCACTGGTAGATTTCTTCGTGTAGGGCTATGCTGTGAACAGGATTTGTGGCAAAAAGGGGAAGCTGTTGCAGGGAGGGAGAGCTTCAGCCTCCACCAACCTGTCACTCAGCAACCTGAAGAGAGTCAGCTCATGGCAAGTCTCCTTGCCACAAAACCTTACATGAGGACCTGGACTAAGCAGTTGTTGATGAATAGACTTGGAATGCAACACTGGATTTGGATGTCTAGAACATTAAGGTGCTTCGTACATCAGGTCCTTCCACCATGCTGAAGACAGATGTTCAGCATCATTCAGTCATGACAGCTACTGGAAGATGGCACATACCTTACATATCCAGGTACTTACAATGAGTGGACTGAAGAGCAGCCAGCACTTGATACTGAATTTATTGTAGGGTATGGTGCATCTAATCTATGATCTGGAGGATGGTAGCAATTCATTCACACATTTTATAAGGAGCTGTGTTGCTTACCATGACACTCATGTTTCTGGTACCTGCCATCCGCCTGCTTGCACATGGTACAGCTGCCAGTACTTGTGCATGAGTCAATGGCTTCGGGGAGTGATGCAGAGAAATTTATTGTTTGTGGAGTGGCCTGGGGTCGGGGGTCATGGAAACCTAAAAAAAAAACCCACAGCTGCCACTTTATGCTTGGCAAAGATTCACCTGCATGAGTGGTGATCCACCCACAGGTAATTCAGCATTGCTTTGGAGACAAGGGGTTCTCCATTGGTAGATTTTGTGTGCCACGGGACAATCACCAACTCCCATGTTTCTGCTCAAAGACTGTGATTTGTCAGTTGGGAGGGTCAATATACAGTCATTCTGGAAATTCAGTTTGTTCGTCTCCATTTCCTTCGATTACATGATTCAGCAAATTGAAATACCCCAAATAATTACCCAGCTACATTCCAAGCGGTCATCAAAACCGCTAGAGTGACCAGATCTTCAATCTTCCTTAAGGGGGAGGGGTGGAAGAAAAAGAGTCTGAGAGAATTGACTAAAATGCAACACATGGGAGAACATTTCCTGAACTATAGGAAAAAATGAACTGAACCTCTAGGTTGCACTATGACCTTTGTACCAGGAGCAGGTTTGGTTACATGGACAACATCATGGTGTTACCATAAAACCTCTTGAAGGAATACATTTATCACCCCCCCTCTGGTTCTTTTGCCAATTATCTTAAATTTATGTCCTCTAGTTACCGACTTACATAGAAACATACAAAAATAGGAGCACGAGTAGTCCATTCAGCCCTTCGAGCCTGCTCCGCCATTCAATATCATGGCTGATTCTCTCAATACCATATCCCCGCTCTCTACCCATACCCCTTGACGCCTTTTGCGTCTAGAAATCTATCTCCTGCTTAAATATATTCAGTGACTTGGCCTCCACAGCCTTCTGTGGTAGAGAATTCCACAGGTTCACCACCCTCTGAGTGAAGACATTTCTCCTCATCTCAGTCCTAAATGTCCTACCCCGTATCCTGAGACTGTGAGCCCTCGTTCTAGACCCCCCAAGCCAGGGGAAACATCCTCCCTGCATCCAGTCTGTCTAGCCCCATCAGAATTTTATACGTTTCAATGAGATCCCCTCTCATTCTTCTAAACTCTAGTGAATACAGGCCTAGTCGACCCAATCTCTTCTCATACGACAGTCCTGCCATCCCAGGAATCAGTCTGGTGAACCTTCGCTGCACTCCTTCTATGGCAAGTGTATCCTTTCTTAGGTAAGGAGACCAAAACTGCACACAGTACTCCAGGTGTAGTATAACTGTAGTAAGACATCCTTGCTCCTGTACTTAAATCCTCTTGCAATGAAGGCCAACATACCATTTGCCTTCCTAACTGCTTGCTGCACCTACATGTTTGCTTTCAGTGACTGGTGTATAAGGACACCCAGGTCCCTTTGTACATCTACATTTCCCAATCTATCACCATTTAAATAATACTCTGCCTTTCTGTTTTTCCTACCAAAGTGGATAACTTCACATTTATCCACGTTATACTGCATCTGCCATGTATTTGCCCACTCACTCAACTTGTCTAAATCGCCAGTGAAAACAATTTCTCTGCTCAGCTCACTCCTTTGGTACTTGGAAGATGCCAAGCGTGAATGGTGGAGGTGGGGAAACCAATTACTACAGGCAAACACTGAACAAGGTGATAGGTAATGGTGATTTTGACAGGCCACTGTTTGTCTTGGCACAAGGCAATGCAGCCACTGGGTTATAAAATCAACTATAAATTATGGCTTTTAAGATTATCAAAAGATGATGATGAAGGCAGGCTCCAAAAGCCTCAACTTCATTGCAGCAAGTCTTATGCACACTAATTAGAAGTTCTGAGACTGAATTAAACTAATTGACCCAAGTTTTGTAGTCAGCAGTGAAGTGACGGTACTCACCGCTGACCTCGAAGAAAGCTGCCCACAAAGATCTGACGATGTCTGTGACGTGTATTTCACCTTTCCCGACGTTAGTTTCATTCTAGTATCACCTTTTGGGGATCTCCAGCATCCAGCAACAGTGATGTCATCAAGCAGGCTAAGTAGCGAATCACATTGAAGAATTCTCACAGAAGGCAAACCAGGAAGTAAAAAGCACCGATTATCCTTCCCTTTTTAATCATTTTACAGAAAGCGAAATAAAGATTGGGACATACGCATGGGATTAAGGTAGAAGCTGAAATATCATAAACAAACTTCAAGAAAAAATAATTATCTTAAAAATCTAAAAAATTTTAGCACAATGGAGAAATTTAACAGTCCACAAATATAAAATTCATTTTTCAGGGCCAGAAAAGTTGCTTTTTAGAGAGGTTGCTCAGCAGTAATTATGACTTAGTACGCCATTAAAAACGCAGTTACGCCTCATTCAACAAGGATTAACTTTTTTTTTTTAAAAAGGGTTTTGACAGCAGGAATAGTGCGTAAGAAGTGGAAGTTCACGTCAATTCAGTGATTTTAATTGATTTCCATCTGCAAGGACTGCAACAGTGCACCCTGTAACAGGGTATCACCGACAGCAACTTCAAGATTTCTGCATTTAAATGCGCATGTGCAGACTCCAGAAGTTGCTGTCAGTTTTAGAGTAATGACGGCGAATGCCGACAGTTTCGCCATCATTACAACCGCAAATTCCAGGCCATTATATTGAGGTTTAAAATGGTTTGTGGATCATCAGAACGATCCAACCCTCCTTTATCCTTGCACATAATCCCTCTTCCTCTGTTTCTTAAAGGGACTCTCAGCATTACAAATGAAGGTCACTATCTTTACCTTGTGGTTTTATACACAGCATTTACTTCCTAATTTAGCTCAATGTTCTTTAATAAAATCCAGTGCATGTTATGTCTATTACCCTGCAGCAGCTCTACACAATACTACAATATAGCATCCGCAGTATTTTGCTATTGTACTACAATATAGCAACCTGCACTAGTGCCAAAATACAAACTTTAGCAGGCAGAAATAAATCAAATTAGGCAGATCCAAAAAATGTTTTCCCAAAAACATGAAATATTTGTAGTTAATCATCGATACTAAAGTTTAGTCAAGAATTGTATAGATGTAGATTTGAGAAACTGAAAATAAATGCTAGATATTTTATATCACTTCCATCAGGCGGCCAGGATTTGTTCTGTTACTGATGTTACAATAGTCAAGTGTTCAGAAAAAGTCAATAAATCCTGAGAGTGAGAAGGAATGCAAGAGAATAAGAGAATATATCTAATCAAGACATCTCCTTTTTCTCTCCTCCAGTCCCAAAATTTAAACAGGGAACACAGTGCAAATCTGAATCAATTAAAAACAAATAAAGCAAACACGCCAAGACCTACACTGTCTTTTTCACCCCCAGCCTAAGGTTACAACCTATCCAGACTGATGCGATAAAAGTCTCTTTTATTGGTTATAAAAGGTCCCACACAAAAACAGTTTGGACGGCCTCTATTCTGTTCTTCTGGGCACAAGGCCATAGCACAAAACGGCAGTAAATTGGCAATCTGAAATGACTCTCTCCCACTCCAGCTGTAAAGATAGTTGATGTGGAAAATTGAAACGTTACAACGTCTTGCTAGGGTACTCTAAAGCTATAGTTAAGACCTGTTCTTGGGTCGAGGGAACTTCACCCTGCTTGTAAACAGTCCTATCCGTGACTTTGGAGTGAATGCCTGGTGCTGGCTCAGAGTGCTGTAAATTACTACTGCTGTCATTTTTTTCACAACATACCTGCGCTCTGTGCCTATTTTCCAATATAAAATAGTGTATATTTGCAATAATTCCACTTAGATCTCCTTTTATGAAACTTTTGCATGTAGCATGCACCTTAGTGGCAAGTAATGCAAAATATTGCTCATTATGTGAGTAAAATGTGGGAACATTTTAAGGTTACCAAAAAAAAATCTTCTGACGGTTAGGAAGTCCCTATTCCATCTCCATTTTAAACAATATACTATGATCAGTGGTCCACTGGGCTTTCTGCTCGATCCTTCCAAGCTGTAAATACAATCTACACCTGATAAAGTCCTTTTTTTTTTTGCATTAAAGTCATTTGAATTATCCAATAAGTTAATTGAACAATCTAAACAACATAGTGCAGCAATAAGTAGTGTTCAAAAATATTCATTTTCAGGCAATTTGAATTAAGCAACTTTGAATTAAGAGTAGATTGGGCATTATACTGCAAGCTCTTCCTTCTCCCTACATCGACATTCATTTCACCACTGCCTCTACCATTCCATTCTTTTGCAGTATCTCAAAGCTGTAAAATTCCTCAACCTCAAAGCTTTGAAACATTCTGACCTTACTCTTTCTGATGAAAGGTCATCGACCTGAAATATTAACTCTGTTTCTCTCTCTCCATAGATGCGGCCTGACCTGATGAGTATTTCCAGCATTTTCTGTTATTATTTCAGATTTCCAGCATCCATAGTATTTTGCTTTTGTGACCTTATTCTTTCTTTCCTTAAATAATCTTCAGTTTGATGGTAAATCAGAGAATCGTGATTTGATTACTAGACTTACATATTTTTTTCAACTTTGGCAGTGTCTTGTGCAATGGTCCTTGGACCTTAAACATTGGTTTTTCAATTGAAAACAATTCCCTACTGGAAATTTAGAGATTAAAGATCGTAAAAACTTATGGCAAGAGTGCCTTCCTCTCAAAATCTAAAATCAGCACAAACAAACCTAGAAAATATCATTTTACTTGAAAAAAGTAGAACAAACCCAGCTGTAATACAAAAACTTTTCAAGTTGCAAGTGAACTGCTTCGACAGTACTGTGTCGCATACACTAGAATTTAGAGGCTAAAATTTTCATTCAACTAATTACTATGCAAATATAGTCCGCATGATGCTAAATTATACAATTGAGTCTTTAAACAGTACAAGGTCAAACAAAAATAGGTTTTACACAGATTAGAATATGTTGTTTCATAACCTCACTGCAATCATATACAATGGCTTTCTCAAACAACTGATATGATGGACCACACAGGTTCTACATTTTCAAATGTTTCACTATATGGGAAGACTCTCAACAAATATTAACAACTCCAAGGGACTCCTTGTTCTAACTTCCGAAAGTTGACGTTAGCTGCCAAACAGTGCTTTCATTGCAAAATTGTTTTATTGGTACTCAGCAACAGAAATAACATGCTAGTAAGTTGCAGAAATCTGTTGACTTCACACCCCAAGCCCCTGGATACCCACTTGGATTCTCTAGGTTCCAGAGACCCCATTTTGTAAACCTGTATACATTCTTCCTCATCAGATGAACTGATCGGACAGAGGGCAGGGCTAGAGCATCCAGCTCATCAGGCTACGACAATCCAATTCCACAGCTCATTATCCCCAAAGGTAATCAATTTTAGTAAATCCAGGTGGACCATCTACTGTAGACTAGTACTCTCCCATCACCACCAGCACAGCAATAGTCTACCAGCCTATTAAATAAACTGTCTCTCTTGTGCTGCCCTATTTAAGTTGCAGTAATATGCTGGCCCACAGCTACAGTCTAGTTTAACCACTTCAACACTGTTTAATGATGTTCCATTAGAATTGGTAATTGTGCATTTATGACAGTTCCTAAATTCAGAGGGATTTGAGAAAAGTCAGTTAATAAATGTTTTGAAGAAAAACAGAATTTAACAAGGAAAGTAATCACAGATATTTGTACTGAAAATGTGCATTAACAATGCAACAAAAGCAGCTAGGTAAATAGTATTATTTTTAAGTCTTCCACAAGCATTGTTTGAAGGTCAACTTGCTGGAGATATTATCATTTTACATTTTTAAGAGTAGGAAGAGCTAAGTTTACAAGAAACTGCTTGAATTGCATGGCACTCCAACTGAGATCTGTAACACCACCACCACTAAATCAGTTTAGTATTACAAGAGGTTCAAAGCAGGTATCACCTTAAAGGCACGTGAATATAGCCTCTGAAGTGTAAAAGTAAAGGTTTTTTTTCTTTTCGTTGCTTTACTTTCCACCAGTCAGGCTCTGCAAGGTCTCGCTGAAGCTGTTGCTAAGCTAGAGACGCTTGCAAGGTACGGCCGACTGTTTAGAAGCTGTTGGCAACAGGGTTTGTTGCCAGATACAGAGCTCAAAAGCTCCGTATGTTTCAACATTAGCGCTGGTTTGTCCGGCAGTTTTGATGGGACGGCAACAGCTCGGTCCCGTCGGTGCCGGATATCAAAGTTTCCTGTATTTGTATTAAAATGGAAGATCAGTCAGTCAAACTGCTCAAACGCAAAATGTTCACATACCAGAGCACGTGTTGTGGGCATCATGCGTTTGAGCAGCTTGACTGATCGATCTTTCATTAGATGCAACTCACTTGCGTAACATCAACAAAACCGAGGCAACTAGGATTATGAGATAATACTTGGGAAAAAATAAAGCAACTTGGCTCTAATTTAAATTGGTTGAACTAATAACCTGTTAGCTAAAATAAGGAAGACTTGCATTTCTATAGCACCTTTCACGACCTTTGGACGTCCCAAGTGCTTTACAGCCAATGGCATACTTTTGAAGTGTAGTCACTATTGTAATGTAGGAAACTATATTGGACATTACGTAAATTTAAAGACCCAAATTCAAAACTGTCTCAATTGAAATCAGCACTTGGGACATGCCACAGCAGCCAAGACTTCTATCAGGTCAACTTAAGGAAGGGAAAGAAGGAAATCCTTTCCCATACAACACAAATCTCTCTCCCAATAGATCAACCAAACTGAAAGATCTTTTAAAAAAAACACACTTTATCCATTTTAATTTATAATGAGAAGAGGAGCCCATTTTAATGGGAGTCCTGATCAAATTGTTTCCTAGTAGGGAAAGTGGAAATTTTGTGCAGACTGAACGTTGTAACTTTCGCTTTCAACACATCATTCGGGCAACTAAAACTGTCTGCATTCAGGATAGTGCCAGTAAGGGATCTGAAGCAGAGCAACACCTAGCAGTTGTGGAAGGAAAAAATGCAAACTGGATTACAGTAACTGTTTGAATTGTAACTATTTCAAGTAAAGGTTGTTCTTTGAAACATTATTCCAATAACCAATTGCTCTTTACAATCAGAATGGTTCTAAAGATGAGCTAAGCAACTCCTTTTGGAGGGGTGAAGAATAATGCAGTAAAGCAACCAATATCAAAATAGATTACTTCGAAACGAGGGGTGTGTAAAATATATAGCCCTACACAATGTAGCTACCAAGTTGGGAAGACAAGGCAATTATGCTAGACCTAAAAAAATCTAAACGGTCAATATGCTGTGTATTTAATCATTAAATGTGTGAAGCATTGCAGCTTTATAATATAGGAATTTTTTGTGTCAATTAATCCGTAAAACAGGATATGTATCGTTCCTTAATAGGCAGATAAACACACACGCACAAACACACAAAATTGAGGAAAGCCAAAAGAATAAACAAGCTAGGCACTATGTCCAGAATCATGAACTCTTGAAATGAGTCAAAAAGTAATTTTGTGTAATGAAATATCAGCCAAATAAGTCTTCAGTCACATTTAAGGTTTGATTAAACTGAAAGTGCATCATTTGCTTTACATAGTGACTGAAAGATTTCCCAATTAGACTTAATTCTAAATGGCAACAATTCCTCTGCAATTCTTTTGTAAACTCTAAAACTTGGCACTTTTTCCAAATACTTATCCTAAACTGCAATTCCAGATAATTGCTTTGACAAGTTAACTTTTATCTTAGCACCAAAACCACTTGTAACAAGGGAGTTGCTACTTTTTGCACTTAGCTACAGGAAACTTTGTGTTATCCGGAGGCTAAATGTCCGGCAAGCTCGAGCCACCAGCAAAAATCAGGAGCCGTTTTTTTTCTTTTCGTTGCTTTTTTCTCAACAGTCAAGCTCTGCAAGGTCTGTAGCTAAGCAACAGCTTCAGCTAGAGATGCTACAGAGACGCTTGCCGACTGTTTAGAAGCTGTTGCCAGGGTTTGTTGATTCACACGGAGCTGAAAATCTTCGTATGTTTCAACATTAGCGCTGGAGTGTCCGGCAGTTTTGAGGGAACGGCAACAGCTCGGTCCCGTCGGTGCCGGATAGCACAAAGTTTCCTGTACCTCACTCTTCTGCTCTGTATACAAATTTAACCACCCAGTATCACAAGTCAAGTAATAATGATATTGCATTATTTCATGCAGCATCTGTGGAGAGTACAGACGAGATGTTTCAGAACCAAACAAGGGTCCACTGTGCCTCAGCTGTTCAATCCGCCAACCCAACTTTCCGGATGGCTATCCCCTGAAGACATGGCTAATGACACCGATGAGGAGGCCATCAAACGAAGCGGAGAAGCACTACGAGAGCCACATTTCCACCAGAAGCATCATAGAGCAAACCATTGGTTTGCTGAAAATGCGATTCAGATGCCTTGACAGATCTGGTGGAGCCCTACAGTACGCAGGGTGCCCAGAAGTATCGTGGTCTGCTGTGCCCTGCACAACATCGCACAGCAGCGTGGCTTACTGCTGCCTGAGGAACAAGTGGCACAGCGCACAGCCTCCTCAGAAGAGGAGGAGGAAGCGGCAGATGAAGAAGACCTTGCGGAGGCGGCTGTGCCAGTTCCACCAGCACACAAGCACATTGCTGGCCGTGAGGCAAGGGATACGCTAATCCATTCCAGATTCGCGTAACTTTACGCAGCAAACACATGTGGCTGGCACACGGAAATGAGTATTTGTACGACCTTCATTACACACCATACAGCATCTGTACAATAAACTGTGCATTCCTATCACTTTCCCCACCATCACTACAGATGAAAGAAGCCCTGACCCCTCACTGTGCAACTTCCATTTCTGAGCACACATAAGCCAACTCTTTGAATCTTTGACATCGCATTTCTTTAATACAATTGAAATAACGATGAGTAACATTACTTTGTATTATATCAAAACACCCAAGTGTTACCCTTGTGACTATTTGTGTTAACTTTCTCTTACGCGTGGTTCTACGTGGTGCTTCCCCTGTAGCTTCAGCAGATGTAGAGGCAGCTTGCTCACTTCTTTGTTGCGCCTGCTTAGACGCCTTTGGCGGGCGTCCTCTGGGTTTGGGAGCCTGGGAGGGCTCCACAAGATAAAGTCAGAGTTATACAGCACAGAAAGAGGCCCTTCGGCCCATCATGTCTGCGCAGGCCATCAAGCCATGTCTATTCTAATCCCATTTTCCAGCACTTGGTCCGTAGCCTTGTATGCTATGGCATTTCAAGTGCTCATCTCAATGCTTCTTGAATGTTGTGAGGGTTCCTGCCTCTACCACCCTTTCAGGCAGTGAGTTCCAGATTCCAACCAGCCTCTGGGTGAAAAAGTTTTTCCTCAAATCCCCTCTAAACCTCCTGCCCCTTACCTTGAAACTATGGCCCCTGGTTATTGACCCCTCCACTAAGGGGAAAAGTTCCTTTCTATCTACCCCCCTCATAATTTTGTACACCTCAATCAGGTCCCCCCTCAGCCTTCTCTGCTCTAAGGAAAACAACCCCAACCTGTCCAGTCTCTCTTCATAGCTGAAGCGCTCCAGCCCAGGTTAACATCCTGGTGAATCTCCTCTGCACCCTCTCTAATGCAATCACATCCTTCCTATAGTGTGGCGACCAGAACTGCTCACAGTATTCCAGCTCTCGATGGTCCATTGGGGAGTAAAGGTATGAGTTAGACATGTGATATTTACGTAGCAGACACATCCCATTGTGCAGATGATCAGAACTCAATCTGTATGAACATCAGATGCCATAACAGTCACTAATGAAATCTAAATCAGGGTTGAAAATCTATTCTGTCACCAGCTTGCTCTACTGCGCCCGTCTCTCCGTCACCCACTTCCAGCTCCTCTGCACCTCCGACGATCTCGATAGCAGCCTCCTCAGCGTTGGTTAAATGCGCCATGGAAGGTGGCCCTCCTCCTGTCTTCCCCATCTCCCGCTTATTGTGGGCTCTCTTTTCCTGCAATGAGGGACACAAGTGGAGTTTGAGCGAGAATGTTGGAGTGAGTGTAGAGAATCCATAGCATAGATGCTTAGAGGGCGACAAAGATGGAGTGAGGTGCCAATACCAAGGGCCCTCCCTGTACATTGTTAGTTGCTGTCATTGCATAACAGGGAGAGCGAGTATTAGGAGTGCATAGTCGGATGGTGAAGTGATTCTGTACATAGAGAGAGAGGGATAGATAAGGGTAAGTTGGGATGTGCAGGAGTAGGTTGACAATGCAGAGTGCTGGTGATGAGAAGAGATGGGAAGCAGACTGAAGGTAAGTGTGATGTTATACTCACTTTTGCTAAGTGTAGCAGATCATTGAGCCTTTTCCTGCACTGAACCCAGGTGCGTGCACACAAAGACCTGGCGCTAACCTCCTCAGCAATTTGCAGCCAGGCTGCTTTGGTTTACTGAGGAGGCTTCCTCCGTCCACTGGAGGGAAACAGAACTTCCTTGCGCCCTCTTACTCCCTCCACAAGAGCATGGAGGGACTCATCAAAGCAGGAAGAAGCCTTGGTTCTTGCAGCAGTCATCTCGCAAACAATATCACCGAGGAGCATCAGAAAGTGAATAAAACCCAAAGGCTGCATGTGTCCCTTAAATGCAGCTGAATTGAAGACATCAGCAGAGGCGAGCAGCAGACCCAAACCCACTGATTGGGCCAGGTAACGCGCACGGCAGGCTTAATAAGCCCTGTTAACTCAAAATCCTTATCTCAGTGTGTGGCTGAAACAGCAGCGGGACCGGAACCCACCAAACAGCGAACCAGACTTTGCTGGGAAAATCCAGCCCTTAAAAGTTGGATACAGTAGTCTTTAGAAACCTACCATTGACAAAGGGGAAAATGCATTGCGCTAAGTAACTAGCAACATTCTTAAAGCCATATATAGTTTCAGACAAGCTGCACAATACAGAAACTGTGGCAAATATCAAAGCAAGGCCCATTGTTGTTGTTAAGGAAATAATGCACCAAATGCCCATTTCCTGCGTTATGAGACAAGCTTGCTCTGTGGATAAGCCTAGCAGTCAAACCTGTAATGAAAAAAGCTGCACCCCTCAGAGGTTTTCTTCAAAAATAAGAATGGTCTTAAATTCAGTTTTTAATTTGAATTTTGTCAATGCATTTATCTTGATCCATCTATCTCACAATCAATGTTTTAAAAATCATTTTGCATTTGCATCAAAAAAAAAGAGAATGGTATTATTTAATTCTGGCCTGGAGCCACAAATTTACAAGCATTTAAAATGACTTCCTCTGACTGACCACAGAATTTTACAAACAGCTATAGTCCCCTGGATTTACCTGTTTGGGCCAGCTCCCCAAAGGGAGTACTTGAGTATTGGCCTTGAAGAGTCAGAATTGGAAGCCAACAGCAAAACATCACAACTGTGCTTCAGACCCCAGACTGTCCATGAACAATGCCATGGGAGATCTGCTAATACAGAGTAAGCTTATAGCTACTGCCATTCTCAAATTTCACATACAATGGCAGAACTAGTGCAGTTGCTAGTACTTTTTGGAAAAAGCTATTAGCAGATTTCCCGTGGTTTTGGTTGCAACTAAAGGTTGTTAGCCCTGCAACAATAACTTCCATGTGATTCAGGCCTGAGTGTTTTAAACAACAAGCTTTAATATACATTGACTAATAACAGTATTGATCTTATTCAACTGTTCTACAGTATTACATGAAATGACAAACAATTAATACCATTTCTTTCCCCTTCAGAGTTCAAGGTGATCAGACTTGCACCTTTGTTGGTTACTGTTAAGGCAAATGGACTCACAACTGTCCCGAGAGCGCTAACCTTTGGAAGAAATAGGCTCCACCTTTATACTACTATTTGGCTACCTACTCATAACAGTATTGTTTTATTATCCCACCAAGCTGATGCCACGCTGAGCTGTTTACGCAGTGTCCTACTCTCCTCGGCCTCTATCTCTGTTTTACAGGCTTGTTATTATCCTCTGGAATGTGTAGGCTCTACCTGTAAGTGTCTGGTTCTTCACAATTTGTACCAAAACAAAGCCGGTTATCTGTAAGCTCAGCCAGTACGTGATCAGGACATTCTAACTTGTACACAAGACAGGGTCTGATGGGAAGATGGTCAACTAATAAAGGTAAATATTCTAACAGTCCTATATAAATAAAGGAAAATAACTCCCATTATATACTGCTTTTCATATCCTCAGGACATCCCAAAGCACTTCACAGCCAATAAATCACTTTTGAAGTGTAGTCACTGTTGTTTTACAGCCAATTAGTGCACAGTAAGGTCCAACAAATAGTAATGAGATGAATGACCAGTTAATCTGTTTAGGTGGTGTTGGTTATGGAATCATTATTAGTCAGGACATGGAAACTTTTATATCCATCTGAAACAGGCAGACGATTTAACATCTCATTCAAAAGACTGCACCTCCAACAATGCAATACTCTCACTCTCAGTACTGCGCTTAAGTGTCAGATTATGCGCTCACGTCTCTGCAGTGGAGCTTACACCAACAGCTTCCTGACTCACGGGTGAGAGTACTGCCGCTGAGGTAGGGCGGACACTAATGATTTTTTTAAATTCTCGGAATGTGGGGTTTGATCTCAGTGACCTTCTCACATCAGATGACAGCGCTGCCAAGCTTACACCGATTTTTCAAGACTGGCCTGGCTCACAGAATTTCAAATCAGGTTGGACTTGTGAAACTGTTCTTTTTAGGTTTATACAGTAATAATTGTCATTTAAAATTAAGAAACCATGACTGCACTTCAAAAGTAGCTATATAAATACAAGTTCCTTCTTTCTATTGGATTACCCACAATGTAAATTCTAATGCTGCAAGATAGTCAAATTAATTACAGATAATATGCTAAAAGGGTTAAATTATGAGGACAGGTTCTATAGACTAGGCTTGTATTCCCTTGAGTATAGAAGTTTAAGGGGTGATCTAATTGAGGTATTTAAGATGATTAAAGGAGTTGATAGGGTAAATAGAGAGAAACTATTTCCTCTAGTGGGGTAGTGGAAATCCAGAACTCACTCCCCCAAAAAGCTGCTGAGGCTTGGGGGAGGAAAGAGTGGTTCAATTGAAAATTTAAAGACTGAGATTGATAGATTTTTGTTTGGTATGGGTATTAAGGGATGTGGAACCAAAGCAGGTAGATGGAGTTCAGATACAGATCAGCTATGATCTAATTTAATGGCAGAATAAGTTATAGGGGTGGAATGGCCTGCTCCTGTTCCTATGTTGGTTACAACGCTCACAAAAAAAACCCTGGAAGTGCTTTAAACTGTTAAACCCTGATGATACCCCAACCTTTGTGTGTGCGTAAGTCTACATTTATATAATTAAAAGTTTCATATCTAACAACCATCAAGGCACCACATATTTTAAAGCACAACATTTAGCTGAAAATACAAGTCCCCATTTCAAAAAAAATTCATTAACCAAACTTGAATGAACCAAAAGCAGTTTGATTGTTAGTAACAAGCAAGCAGCAGAAAAACAAAGCAATCCAAATTAGTCACATTTTCTGGAAATTTACCAATCCCAATCTGGAAAGCAGCAGGAACCAACCAAACAAATTGCTAAACTTACTTTGTAAAAGTAGCTTTAGAAAACATCTTGATATTTTCACCGAGCTGAATTTTTTTGGTTAAAAGTAACATTTGTAACACAAGAAACCCATACAAAATTAAACAATATAGAGTACCGTAATATGGTTATCATACTCAAGAGTTGCCTGCAAGTGATGTGTGCACATGATTGATATTTTAAATTATATCACTTTTGGAGCTGCTGATGCTGCTGCCATCTTCCCTGCCAGTGTAGTCACAATCACTTTCACAGCTCTAGCTGGTGTGGTCAAACCTAGTTTAGCACTGGTGATTCCCGATTTTTCCACTGTGTTCTGTCCTCTTGCGTTGCTAAAACCTAGAACACTCCCAAGCTCCGTGCTGTTAAATGTCAGAACACTCCCCTTTCCAGTGCAAACAAACCTTGGTATCCTTCTTGCTCTTCCCATTGCTATTATATCCCAAATACTCTCTTCCATAGTCATACATCCCCAAGCCTCCTAAACCTCAACATTTTTCCATGATTCCAGACAGACCCAGTACTGTAGTCCAATCTCCTCCAGCCCACACATCAAGTGCTGCCAGACTTACTCCGCTCCACCTCACTCCTAGCGCACCTTTGACCAAGCCTTACTGAGTACTTTCAAGCTCCAGGCACCATCATCCATTGGTACTTCCAGGCAGTAACCCCCTTCCATTGTTCTGCCCTCCATACACCAACTCCGGAGCCTACCACTACCTGCTCCCTTCAAGCTCCTGTATGCCGAATCACTCCCACTTTCTCTTTAACTTACTTGTATTCCAACAACCCTCCTTGCCTAATTCTAGAATGTTGGCCTTTTATCTTGGTATACATCCTGGGCTTTAAAAAGGAGATACAATTTAGGTACATAAATAGGGCAACATGTGACAGCCATAATAACAGACTAGAAGAGCTGTTTAGTCTGAGCTTTAAAAAAAAAATTGTTCGCATTCAGCATTATACCTTAAAAGGTGTTCCAACTATCCTCTACTGAAATGTTGAACAACCTACCCAAAACCATTTGCTTTAGTTTTTCCATCATTTGCTTGAATTTCACCCATTTAAAGTGGAAAACACTTGACTCTGGTTCATGGGAATTTCTGACACCCAGATCATATTGAACTTGATCTTTCTGGGAATACAAGCCAAGTTTATGCAACTTGCCCTCATATTTAACCCTTTAAGTCTCTACATCATTCTGATGAATCTGCGCTGGTTCCCCTCCAAGGCCAGTATATCCTTTCCTAGGTGCAGTGCCCAAGATTGAACACAGTATTCCAGATGGGGTCTGACCAAGGCTCTGTACAACTGAAGCATCACTTCCTTCCCTTTGGTTCCAGCCCCCTGAGATAAAGGCCAACATTCCATTAGCCTCCTCTCACGCTGGCGTACTTTCCCACTCCCCACCTCGAGGGGCAGAAAAAGGAGGCCAATTATGACTTGGTAGAAGACCAAAATTAAAACCAGGCACCTTCTCAGTCACTCTGACTCAGTGCCAAATTACTCAGTATGATCAACTAACAAGAACAATTTTTAAATGATATACTGAAAAATGCAAAATGGGGGAGGGGGGGTGGGGGTTGGACTTTGACGGGTGATATGCTCTTTCAGCCAAAAGTGTCCGGAATTTTCAGAGGGTATTCTTTACTTATTACAATTGTGTAACATGAGTGAGGAAACATATTTTAAAACTTTTTTGATGTAATTGATAGACTGATTACAACATAATTATAATTACCATTTCACATTTCCCCATGTAAAACAATTGTCTTTGATCCATTCACATCTGTGCATATATTCTCCAGACTGCAGAAATACTTCCTGCTAGAATTTACCCTATAACATTTCCAGCAGGCACCAATAATAGATAGCTAGATAGGGCTAAATGACAACTAACAAAACTGAGAGACAAGTAACATTCAAGCAAAGCTTGCTATTGATACAAATCAAACATTATTCCTCCCAACATCAACTGCATCACTTATCTCCTTTCTAACCTCACGCACACTGGCCATAAAAATTCCCAGTAATCAACTACAAATGATTTCCTGGTAACAATATAATTATATTATCTGAAATCCTTGATTAGATTATTGCCTTGTAATCAAATTCAGTTGAGATTATATCCGATCAGAGGATGTGCATGCATAATACAATGTATTATTCTTTTGCTAAAGTGTCAGAGAGAGGTTTTTTTAAGACTACAAACTCACATTGATATTAATTAAACAACAGATGAGTTGAGACACACATTCTGGGTTCGGTTGCGTGCATACCTGCAGAGTTCCTTTCTTCCTACAGAAATTGAGAGTGTGGCTCCAAGTGTGTTAGAGAAGGAATACAAACAGGAACATGAGTTAGACATGACATTTTTTTGTGTGCATGTGCATATATTTCAGACCTACAATTGGACTGCAGCCTTGTGGGCTCATTATTCTATACATATCATTAAAATTCTCATCCCTGGGTTTAAATCCCTCTCTCGCTTCGTGCCTTCCTATCCCTAACTTTCTCCAGACCTTCAACTCCCGCCCCCACTCCCCCAAAATCACCGTTCCTCATGGTCACTTCCTGTGCATCCCCCCTTCTGTTCACTCCACCATGGGCAGAAGAACCTAGACCCCACACTCCAAAATTCCCTTCACTTCACCTCCCTCCCTTCTTTTAAGACTCTCTTTAAAACCAATCTCTTTAAGCAAGCTTTTGGTCACCTCTCCTATTCTTTCCTTCTTTGGCTCGGCATCTGTTTTTATCCTAACTACTCTGAAGCGCCTTGGGATGTTTTTCTACGTTAAAGGTGCCATGTAAATGCAAACTGTTGCTGAAAGAATTTTAAGAGAAATTGTATAACCTAGCAGAAAGTGTAAAACACAACAACTTGTATTTACATAGTGCCTTTAACAACACTTCCAATGTTTAATCACAAACCCACTCTTCTGTACTGTATTAGTAGTCACAGTAACAAAAAACATTCCTGGTACTGGGAAAGACTTGCTATTTAAACACCATCATGACAGTGGATGGATTAGGCCTTTTTCATGGGCTATAATTCCCAATACAGTTTTCAAGACACAAACATTAGAAATATAGACAAAGAGTAGGCAGTAGGGAGTGATTCATACAGGGGAAACAAAAGGTTAACAAAGTGCAAACACACATTCAACATTCCCTAGCACTGCACCTTATATAAATCACACTTCAGATAGGTGATTTCATGCATGTCGCTGTCTTTCCTACTTAATTTCTTAAGCCCAGGAAATATATATTTTTAAATTTGTTCGAAATGGGGTTTAGAAGGATTAGCTAAATTCATGGTATTTTGCAATTCTGTCAGGGGGGGTGGGGGGGTTGGGCACTTTTCCAGTCTACCATAAGTACTAATAAATTCAATTGAGCCTCTCTTCATGTTGATCATTTTATGATCAATATAATCTACCAGATCCCAATTTAATTTGCTTACGCCTCTGCTGCTGAAAAAATAATTCGAAGACCAGAGCACATTTTAATATTGTAAAATACATTGGCAATCATTTTCATGGGGATGAGAAATGCACAAAGCTAATTATGGTAAGAGCTGGTATAGAAACCTTCTCTGCATATTTTTCAACCCTTAAAGCATTCTTTTCCTTAAAGGAAAATCAAAATTGCTCTGACATAAAAAAAATTAATTTCTCACAAATCTGAAATACAAAGCATGCTTAAAAACACACATGGGACTTCTTTTCAGATGTGACTATGCTCTCTACAGGTAAATCCAGGATAGATTTAGCATTTAAAAGTGTGAAATAATTAGCATTCTCCATTAGTAAATTAGAAATCCTAAATTTAATAGCTGGATGGCTAGTCTGATGAACAATTATATGCTAACTCCAGGGAGAATACCATTCGGTGCTATTACAGTGGAGCCATAAAATATGCATAGGCAACGTAAACATCTCAATGTACTTCGATTATGCAGAAATCCTGATCCCAGCATAACCTTGATTTATGTATAAAAATCTGAGAGCAATCTGGTTATTCACCAGGATTTAATTACATTAGAATGTTATCACAATTTGCACAAGGCACTGGACGACTCTCATTATACAGGTTTTAAAGTAGGCCAACCTAAAGGAATAAAGCAGCTTTAAATCAGCCAATCAAAATCAATATGAAGAATTTTTACAGTTACATTAGGAAAAAGAGGGTAGTCAGGATCAATGTTGGCCCCTTAAAAACTGAAAGTGGTGATATTGTCAATGGCAATGAGGAAATGGCGGACATGTTGTTACTTTGTGTCAGTATTTACAGTACAAGCGTGCTGGAAATCCCAAAGAAACGAATACTGAATCGGGGACAGGGACTCAATAAAATACAGTAATGAAGAAAATAATGGCACTAAAGAGTGACAAATCCCCAGTGCCAGATGGTTTCTATCCCAGGGTTTTAAAGGAAATACAGGAAACTCTCGATTTACCGGCACCCAAACAACCGGAAATCTCGGTTAACCGGCAAAATTCAGGAGTAGGTTCAGTTAAGTTTTTCTTCATATTAGTGGCCGTTTCTTGATTCTTGGCTGTGTAATCAGGGGTTCCTGCACTTGTTGCTAAGCAACAGGGACGCTTGGTCTGTGGCCGGGCTTCTTGCACCTGTTGCTAAGCAACAGGGAAGCCTGGATTTGTTGCTGTGTACGGAGCTCTCATACCTTTTAACTATAACTCTCTGTAATCCGGACTTTTTGATAAACCGGCACCACGCCGGTCCCATCGGTGCCGGATAAAAAAGAGTTTCCTGTAGGTGAGCACATTGCAGATGCCCTAACTATAATCTTCCAAAGTTTTCTAGATTTAGGATCTGTCCCTTTAGATTGGAAAATTGCACATGTCACTACACTTTCTAAGAATGGTGAGAGAGGGAAACCAGGGAATTAAAGTCCAGTTAGCCTAACATCTGTTGTCGGGAAATTGCTGGAGTCTATAATTAAGGATAGGGTGACTGAACACCTCGAAAATTTTCAGTTGATCAGAGAGAGCCAGCATGGATTTGTGAAAGGTAGATCATGCCTGACAAACCTGATTGAATTTCTTTGAGGCGGTGACTAAAGTAGTGGACAGGGGAATGTCTATGGATGTCATTTATATGGACTTCCGGAAGGCATTTGATAAAGTCCCACATAAGAGACTGTTATCTAAGGTAGAAGCCCACGGAATTGAGGGCAAATTATTGACCTGGTTAGGAAATTGGCTGAGCAGCAGGAGACAGAGTAGGGATAATGGGTAAGTTCTCAAATTGGCAGGATGTGACTAGTGGTGCCCTGCAGGGATCTGTGTTGGGGCCTCAACTATTCACAATATTTATTAACGACTTAGATGATGGCATAGAAAGTCATATGTCCAAATTTGCCGATGACACAAAGATCGGCGACATTGTAGGCAGTATAGATGAAAGCATAAAATTACAAAGGGATTTGATAGATTAAGTGAATGAGCAAAACTGTGGCAAATGGATTTCAATGTAAGCAAACGTGAGGTTATCCACTTTGGTCATAAAAAGGATAGAACAGGGTACTATAGAAATGGTGAAAAGCTAAAAACAGTGGATGTCCAAAGAGACTTGGGGAGGGGGTCCAGGTACATAGATCATTAAAATGTCATAAACAGGTACAGAAAATAATCAAAAAGGCTAATGGAATGCTGGCCTTTATATCTAGAGGACTAGAATACAAGGGGGTAGAAGTTATGCTGCAGCTGTACAAAGCCCTGGTTACACCACACCTGGAGTACTGCGAGCAGTTCTGGGCACCACACCTTGGAAGGATATATTGGCCTTGGAGGGAGAGCAGTGTAGGTTTACCAGAATGATACCCGGCTTCAAGGGTTAAGTTACGAGGAGAGATTACACAAATTGGGGTTGTATTCCCTAGAATTTAGAAGGTTAAGGGGTGATCTGATCGAAGTTTTCAGGACATTAAGGGGAACAGAAACTATTTCCACTGGTTGGGGGATTCTAGGACTAGGGGGCATAGTCTAAAAATTAGAGCCAGACCTTTCAGGAGTGAAATTAGGAAACACTTCTACACACAAAGGGTGGTAGAAGTTTGGAACTCTCCTCCGCAAACAGCAATTGATGCGAGATCAATTGTTAATTTTAAAACCGAGATGGATAGCTTTTGGTTAACCCAAGGTATTAAGGGATATGGGCCAAAGGCAGGTATATGGAGTTAGATTGCAGATCAGCCATGTTGTAGTGGTAGGGGATAGTATCGTTAGGGGGATAGATAGTGTTCTTTGCAGCCAAGAGCGAGAGTCCCGAAGGCTGTGTTGCCTGCCCGGTGCCAGGGTTAAGGACATCTCCTCTGGACTGGAGAGAAACTTGGAGTGGGAGGGGGAGAATCCAGTTGTCGTGGTCCATGTTGGTACCAACGACATAGATAAGACAAGGAAGGAGGTTCTGCTGAGGGAGTTTGAGCAACTAGGGGCCAAATTAAAAAGCAGAACCACAAGGGTAATAATCTCTGGATTACTACCTGAGCCACGTGCAAATTTGGCTAGGGTAAATAAAATTAGAGAGAGTTAAATGCGTGGCTCAAAGACTGGTGTGGAAGAAATGGGTTTTGCTTCCTGGGACACTGGCATCAGTACTGGGACAGGAGAGAGCTGTTCCGTTGGGACGAACTTCACTTGGCCAGTGCTGGGACTAGAGTCCTGGCAAATCGCATAACTAGGGCCGTAGAGAGGGCTTTAAACTAATTAGTGGGGGGGGAGGTTTTAAGAGAGCAAAAAATAAAAATGACAGCGGAGAAGGCAATAGAGCAAGGTAGCAGTGGGGGAATTAAAAACCAGAGCGTGTCAGGAAGGGACAGAATGTATAATGATAAAAAATTGATGAGTTGACGGTATAAATAACTGCACATGGGTATGATCTGGTGGCCATTACGGAAACATGGCTGCAAGATAATCATGACTGGGAACTAAACATACAAGGGTATTTGACAATTAGGAAGGACAGACAGGAAGGAAAGGGAGGTGGGGTTGCTATGTTAATCAAGGATGGAATCACTGCAATAGTCAGAAATGATATTGGGTCAAAGGATCAGGATAGTGAAATAGTTTGGGTGGAGATAATAAGGAATAATAAGGGGAACAAGTCAATAGTGGGCGTAGTCTATAGGCCTCCTAACAGTTGCAACTCTGTTGGTTGGAGTATAAATCAGGAAATAGTTGGGGCTTGTAATAAGGGAACAGCTATAATCATGGGGGATTTTAACTTTCATATTGACTGGACTAATCAAATTGGGCATGGCAGCATTGAGGAAGAGTTCATAGTGTATTAGGGACGGGTTCCTTGAGCAGTATGTAACTGAACCAACCAGGGGGCAGGCAATCTTAGATCTGGTCCTGTGTAATGAGACAGGAATAATAATAAATGTCCTAGTAAAGGATCCCCTTGGAATGAGTGACCATAATATGGTTGAATTCCAAATTCAGTTTGAGGATGAGAGTTGGATCTCAAACCAGCGTACTGAGCTTAAATAAAGGAGACTATGAAGGTATGAGAGTAGAATTGACTAAAGTGGACTGGGAAAACAGATTAAAGTGTAAGATGGTACAAGAGCAGTGGTCTGCATTCAAGGAGATATTTCACATCTTTCAAGATAAATATATTCCACTGAGGAAAAAGGGGAATAAAAGAAAGACAGCCATCCGTGGCTTAGTAAAGTAATAAAGGATAGTATCCGACTGAAAACAAGGGCATATAAAGTAGCCAAATCTAGTGGGAGGATAGAAGATTGGGAAGCATTTAAAAGTCAGCAAACAATAACTAAAAGATTAATTAAGAAAGGGAAGATAGATTATGAAAGTAAACTAGCAAAAAAATATAAAACAGATAGCAAGAGTTTCTACAGCTATATAAAAAGAAAAAGGGTGGCTAAAGTGAACGTTGGTCCCTTAGAGGATGGGACCGGGAAACTAGTGGTGGGGAACATGGAGATGGCAAAGACGCTGAACAAATATTTTGTATCAGTCTTTACAGTAGAGGACACTAAAAATATCCCAACACTGGACAAACAGGGGGCAATGGGGGGGGGGGGGTGGAGGAGCTAAACACGATTAAAATCACTAAGGAGATGGTACTCAGTAAAATAATGGGACTTAAGGCGGATAAATCCCCCGGACCCGATAGCCTACATCCTAGGGTCTTGAGAGAAGTGGCGGTAGGGATTGTGGATGCATTGGTGATTATTTTCCAGAACTCCCTGGACTCAGGAAAGGTCCCGGCAGATTGGAAAACTGCTAATGTAACACCCTTATTTAAGAAGGGAAGTAGACAAAAAGCTGGAAACTATAGACCAGTTAGCCTAACATCTGTGGTTGGCAAAATGTTGGAGTCCATTATTAAGGAAACAGTAACAGAGCATTTGGATAAACATAATTTAATAGGACAGAGTCAGCCTGGTTTTATGAAGGGGAAGTCATGTTTGACAAATTTGCTCGAATTCTTTGAGGCTGTAACATACAGGGTGGATAAAGGGGAACCAGTGGATGTAGTGTATTTGGACTTCCAAAAGGCATTTGACAAGGTTCCACACAAAAGATTACTGATCAAGATAAGAAATCACAGGATTGGGGGTAATATACTGGCATGGGTGGAAGATTGGCTATCTAACAGAAAACAAAGAGTTGGGATAAATGGTTCCTTCTCGGGCTGGCAATCAGTAACTAGTGGTGTTCCGCAGGGGTCAGTGCTGGGACCCCAACTCTTTACAATCTATATTAACAATTTGGAGGAAGGGACCGAGTGCAACATATCCAAATTTGCCGACGATACAAAGATGGGAGGGAAAGCAGTGAGTGAGGAGGACATAAAAAACCTGCAAAAGGACATAGACAGGCTAAGTGAGTGGGCAGAGATTTGGCAGATGCAATATAATGTTGGAAAGTGTGAGGTTATGCACTTTTGCAGAAAAAATCAAAGAGCAAGTTATTATCTAAATGGAGAGAAACTGCAAAGTGCTACAGTACAAAGGGATCTGGGGGTCCTGGTGCATGAAACACAAAAAATTAGTATGCAGGTGATCAGGAAGGCCAATGGAATCTTGGCTTTTATTGCAAGGGGGATGGAGTATAAAAACAGGGAAGTCTTGCTGCAGTTATACAGGGTATTGGTGAGGCCACACCTGGAATACTGCATGCAGTTTTGGTTTCCATATTTAAGAAAAGATATACTTGCTCTCGAGGCGGTTCAGAGAAGGTTCACTCAGTTGATTCCGGAGATGAGGGGGTTGACATATGAGGAAAGGTTGAGTAGGTTGGGACTCTACTCATTGGAGTTCAGAAGAATGAGAGGCGATCTTATCGAAACATATAAGATTGCGAGGGGGCTTGATCGGGTGGATGCGGTGAGGATGTTTCCACTGATGGGTGAGACTAGAACTAGGGGGCATAATCTAAGAATAAGGGGCTGCCCTTTCAAAACTGAGATGAGGAGAAACTTCTTCACTCAGAGGGTAGTAAATCTATGGAATTTGCTACCCCAGAGAGCTGCGGAAGCTGCAACATTAAATAAATTTAAAATGGAGATAGACAGTTTCCTAGCAGATAAGGGAATTAGGGGTTACGGGGAGCGGGCAGGGAAGTGGACGTGAGTCTAGATTCGGATCAGCCATGATCCTATTGAATGGCGGAGCAGGCCCGAGGGGCCGTATGGCCTACTCCTGCTCCTACTTCTTATGTTCTTATCTCATTGAATGGTGGAACAGGCTCGAAGGGCTGAATGGCCTCCTCCTGTTCCTATGTTCCAGAACATGGAAGAGAGGTGGAGATGGGAAGGGAAATCAACCTCGGAGGTAGGCTTGCAGTCTGGAATGTACAATGGCAGTTACTCCGGAGACGGTGATTTGGAGAGCAAAATGCTTCAGCCAGTGCTGGAAGCCCACTGGTGAATAGTATGTTTTACACACAAATTACCTTCCACAACGGAGGTTGCCATATGGAATAAAAATACCGCAAGCAGTTTAACTTTATATGCTTGCTTTCTGATAACGTGGGACAGAGCCTCAGTGGCAATGCAAGTATAATGGAATGCTGCAAAATGGCGCGCAGACCACTTATCATGAATGCAGACAACTTTTCACACCCTTGATTCAGTTTCTAGCCACTTTTTCCAAAACAGTTTTCCACCGTCCAATATTCTTTATGCTGGTAACATTATGGTCCATGTGATCTGAGCCTTTCCACATTAAATAAAAACTGCCAACTATATATGTGTGTTTAAACTGCATCATTGAGAACTGCCCCAAGAACTCAGTTGGTAAATGTGCTACCCCACTATGATTTACATAAAGTGGCAGCAATTAACTAACCAGACATTGAACCAGAAACCTTCCTGGTCATACAGACCAATATCATAATAGAAATTATAAACAGAAAAGGCTGGAAATACTCTGCCCGTCAGGCAGCATCTGTGGAGAAAGAAATAAAGTTAATGTTTCAGGTCAATGACCTTTCATCAGAACAAGATCATCCTCGGTTCAATACCTCGTCAGTAGATCTCAGCCAGGAGAGGTGCTGAAATGATCAATTCCCCAGAGCTATGAAGGAGAACTACTTGCTCCCTACCTGCCACCAGTGCACCCTGTTACTAGTTGCCAGGAAAAAGCCTCCGATTACTTTTCAAAAACATATATTTATAGAAGACCTCTAACGTAGCAAAACATCCCAAAGGACTTCACAGTTCAGGATCAGACAAGTCAAGATAGGAGGCAAGTTAGAGGAAGTGACCATAGGTAAGTTTTAAGGAAGCTTTTGAAGGTGGGGAGAGAAGTAACAAAGGAAAGTGGTGCAGGAAGAGTGTTTTGGGGGGGAACCACAACATAACTGAAAGATCTACATATGCTTGTAAAGCAGAGGAAGATGGCAACACAGTACAACAGAGTTGGAAGAGCAAATGGCACACACAATGACATAGGATTTGATTAGGTTGTAAAGATAGGGAGGAGGGAGACCAAGCAGGGATTCTTAAGAGGATGATTCTGAAATTGATTTGCTGGGGACAGGCAGCCAACAGTGATCAACAAGGACAGGGGACATAGATAAGCAGGATTTTACGTGGAGTTTTGGATAAGTTGGAGTTTATGTACAGTGGAGCTCAGGGTCCGGTGAAGATGTTTTGGGGAGGGGAGGAAAAATTAAGTCGGGGGTGGGGGGTGACAGTGGCATGCATGAGGATTTCCATAGTAATGGGGATGAGGGAAAGACGGAGACAGAAATGTTTTTAAAGCAAATGGTCCTGGTGATGACTGGACATCCTTAATTCCTGGTTTAAGATGGCAGTCTGCACTCAGTGCCTCTCTGCTCAGTGAATCTGAGTGTTCTCACTCTCCCTTTCAGTGTCACAAAGCCAATCAAGAACCAAGCTTTTTAATTGCATCACCATGAAAGAGGATGCCAGTCACTGCTCAACATTCGACAACTGGCCAAAAATGGGTGCCTCCTTACAGGTCATCTCTTAACCACACAGTAGTTCAGCCTGCACAACTTCAGCCAGAGGCTTTTTACATTGATGAATGTTGAACATTTCAGTGACAAAATGAGAACTTCTTTGTCTTTGGTTTTGCATATTTCAAATAAATCTCACTCCGTGACTTTCCCCAAAGTTGACAGCTCTACCCAATGAACCCGCTGCAGTAAAACAACAAATCTTTCCACCTCATGTGCTTTTCCACTGTCTGTCAAATTATATTCAAGTACTATTTTGTTAAATCCCCCATTTTAATTTAAAGCAATGCTTTCACCTCAATTAGATTTTAACCAGCTCATACATATGCTGTCTCTTTCGGAGCACAATAATAAGGTGGCCCTTGCATACATGCTAGAAGTAGGAAGTACGGGGGAGTTCACAATTTCCCAACAGATGAACCACCAAAAATTACAGTAAGGTGAAACAAAATCACAACAGTTTTGTACCACAATGGACAACTTCTGAAAAAGTACTGAACTAAATGTGAATTTATGCTACAAATTTAGTATCTTATGACTCTAAAGTTGTGTGGTGCAAATCAGGAGTTAATGCCCAATCTGATTCCAAAGTGAAGTGAGATTGCCTAGTTGCACATGGTCACTCCACTTCACTCCATGGCTGCATCTACACTATTAGGAATCATTTTTGACTTTCCAATCGGAAGCCTCATCCAACAGGAGAGTATATTGGAAATTTTGTTGTGCACAATGCACGATTTTCTGCCAGGACCACAAGACCAAAAAAGTAGTCCTCATATTTACACTAAGTGTAGCAACAGTGCAAATGGGGCCGTTTCAAACCAACAGAATAGTTGTGCAAATTCACTTTAAGAGCAGGACTTAATTCCCTTTGAAGAAATATTTGAGGACTACACAGGAAAAATAGCAACACATTAAAAAGCAGTGCTAACTAGGGCAATTGCAAAATGTTTGATATACATTCGTTTTGTGGAGAACAATTTTAATGTTATATAAATTGTGCCAGGAAAGTTGATCGGCAAAGCTTAAAAATCTTGGAACAGAAACATCTTCCCAAGTTGACAATTTTAGTTACAGTAATCTTGTATTTACATTTCCTATAGCTCAATGAATTCCAGCACCCAGTACCTAGGGAAATTTGCTATTTTTGTCAAAAATAAACTGAGTGCATTTACCTTATTGCCAAATGGCTGCAATGCACAACTTGAAGCCAAGGCAAACTGTACGCACATTTTTGACGAATGTGCATCAAACATCAAGTAGTCTAGATGCTTAAACCATTTGGCCACTCACTGTAACCATTGACCATTAAACACCAGCATAGATAATAGATACATAGAAGATAGGAGCAGGAGCAGGCCATTCGGCCCCTGGAGCAGGAGCAGGCCATTCGGCCCCTCGAGCCTGCTCCGCCATTCAATGAGATCATGGCTGATCATCCAAACACAGTACTCTGTTCCTGTCTTCTCCCCATATCCCGTGATCCCTTTAGCCTTAAGAAATATATCTAACTCCTTCTTGAATATATTTAATGAATTGGCCTCTACTGCCTTCTGTGGTAGAGAAGTCCACAGGTTCACCACTCTCTGGGTGAAGAAATTCCTCCTCATCTCAGTCCTAAATGGCTTACCCCTTATCTTTAGACTGTGACCCCTGGTTCTGGACTCACCCGCCACCGGGAACATCCTTCCTGCATCTAGTCTGTCTAGTCCTGTTAGAATTTTATAAGTTTCAATGAGATCCCCTCTCATTCTTCTAAACTCTAGCGAGTATAAGCCCAATCGACCCAATCTCTCCTCATACGTCATTCCTGCCATCCCAGGTATCAGTCTGGATAAATCTTCGCTGCACTCCCTGCATGGCAAGAACATCCTTCCTCAGATAAGGCAACCAAAACTGCACACAATACTCAAGGTGTGGTCTCACCAAGGCCCTGTACAACTGCAGCAAGACATCCTTGTTCCTGTACTCAAACCCTCTCGCTACAAAGGCCAACATACCATTTGCCTTCTTAACCGCCTGCTGCACCTGCATGCTTACCTTCAGCGACTGGTGCACAAGGACACCCAGGTCTCGTTGCACTTCCTCTTCTCCCAATCTATTGCCGTTCGGATAATTATCTGCCTTCCTGTTTTTGCCACCAAAGTGGATAACCTCGCATTTATCAACATTATACTGCATTTGCCATGCATCTGCCCAATCACCCAACCTGTCTAAATCATACTGGAGTCTCGGCATCCTCCTCACAGCACACACGCCCACCCAGCTTTGTGTCGTCTGCAAACTTGGAGATATTACATCTAGTTCCCTCGTCTAGATCATTAATATATATTGTGAATAGCTGGGGTCCTAGGACTGATCCCTGCGGTACCCCACTAGTCACTGCTTGCCACTCGGAAAAAGAGCCGTTTATTCCAACTCTTTGTTTCCTGTCTGCCAACCAGTTCTCTATCCAAGTCAATACCTTACCCCCAATCCCATGTGCCTTAACTTTACACGCTAATCTCTTATGCGGGACCTTATCGAAAGCCTGCTGAAAGTCCAAATACACCACATCCACTGGTTCTCCCTTATCTATTCTATCAGTTACATCCTCAAAAAATTCCAGTAGATTAGTCAAGCACAATTTACCTTTTGTAAATCCATGTTGACTTTGTCCGATCCTGTCACTGTTTTCCAAGTGCTCTGCTATTACATCTTTTATAATAATGGACTCTAGCATTTTCCCCACTACCGATGTCAGGCTTACCGGTCTATAATTCCCCGTTTTCTCTCTACCACCTTTTTTGAATAGTGGGGTAACATTAGCTACCCTCCAATCCATGGGAACTGTTCCAGAGTCTATAGAATTTTGGAAGATGATCAGCAATGCATCTACCATTTCTAGGGCCACTTCCTTAAGTACCTAGGATGTAGATTATCAGGCCCTGGGGATTTATCGGCCTTCAATCCCATCAATTTCCCTAACACCATTTCCCTACAAATACTGATTTCATTCAGTTCCTCCCTCTCATTAGACCTTATGTTCCCCGACATCTCTGGGAGGTTATTTGTGTCCTCCTTTGTGAAGACAGAACCAAAGTATGTATTTAATTGGTCTGCCATTTCTTTGTTCCCCATTATAAATTCCCCTGATTCTGACTGCAAGGGACCTACACTTGACTTCACCAATCTTTTTCAGTCAGTTTTTATGTTCCCTGCAAGCTTACTCTCATACTCTATTTTCCCCCGCTTAATTAATCCCTTTGTCCTCCTTTGTTGAATCCTAAACTGCTCCCAATCCTCAGGTTTACTGCTTTTTCTGGCCAATTTATATGTCCTCTCCTTGGATCGTATGCTATCCCTAATTTCCCTTGTTAGCCACGGTTGAGTCACTTTTTTTGTTTTATTTTTATGCCAAACAGGGATGAACAAATTCTGTAGTTCATCCATGCGATCTTCGAATGTTTGCCATTGCCTATCCACTGTCAACCCTTTGAGTAACATTCCCCAATCAATCCTACCCAACTCGTGCCTCATACCATCGTAGTTTCCTTTATTTAAATTCAGGACCCTAGTCTCCGAGTCAACTACTTCACTCTCCATCTTAATGAAGAATTCTATCATATTATGATCGTTCCGCCCCAAGGGGCCTCGCACAACAAGATTGCTAATTAATCCTCTCTCATTTCATAATACCCAGTCTAAGATGGCCTGGTCTCTCGTTGGTTCCTCGACATATTGGTCCAGGAAACCATCCCGTATACACTCCCGGAATTCCTCCTCCACAGTATTGTTACTAATTTGGTTAGCCCAATCTATATGTAGATTAAAATCACCCGTGATAACTGCTGTGCCCTTATTGCACGCGTCTCTAATTTCCCGTTTAATGCCATCCCCAACCTCCGCATTACTGTTTGGGGGTCTGTATACCACTCCCACTAACGTTTTCTGCCCCTTGGTATTTCTCAGTTCTACCTATACAGATTCCACATCATCAGAGCTAATATCCTTCCTTACAATTGTGTTAATCCCCTCTTTAACCAGCAATGCTACCCCACCTTCTTTTCCTTTTTGCCTGTCTTTCCTGAATATTGAATACCCCTGGATGTTGAGTTCCCAGCCTTGGTCACCCTGGAGCCATGTTTCCGTAATCCCAATCATATCATATCCGTTTACCTCTATTTGCGCAGCTAATTCATCGACCTTATTATGAATGTTCCTCGCATTAAGACACAAAGCCTTCAGCTTGTTTTTTTAACACTCTTAGACCTTATAGAATTATTATTTACTGTGGCCATGTTTGATTTAAACCCTTTATTACCTTCTGCTACAGTCAGAGAAATCATTAGATCAGAGACTACAAAAATATTTTATCAGTGTATCAGGCCTGCTGGTCAGACAGGATGCACCAATCTCTCTAAGGAGCAAGTACTAACAAGAGTTACAATTTATCTTATTCAAACTCTTATTTGAATATTCTAATTCAATCCAAAAATAGGAACATAGGGTTTAACAGCTCTTTAAACAAAATGTATTCTTAAATCAACTTGCTGTATGGTGAGGTGACCTGTACTTATAAATTAATACCCCCTGTGTATTACAGAACAGCTTCAAGTAGAAATGGTTTTGTAAAACCCATTTCATTTACACATGCAATTGAAGAAAAGAACTTAAATTTATATAGGGTCTCTCACGACTTCCCAAAGCACTTCACAGTCAATGAAGTACTTCTGAAGTGTAGTTACTATTGTAATGTAGAAAACGCAGCAGCCTTTGTGCACAGCAATTAAATAAAAGACCAGATAAATCAATTTTAGTAATATTGGTTGAGGGATAGATATCGACAAGGGGACCTTGTCAATAGTTTCCTTATATAGACCAGTTAGCCTAACATCTGTTGTCGGGAAATTACTACAGTCTATAATTAAGGATAAGGTGACTGAACACCGTGAAAATTTTCAGTTGATCAGAGAGAGCCAGCATGGATTTGTGAAAGGTGGGTCATGCCTTATTTAAAAAGGGAGGCAGACAAAAGGCTGGAAACTATAGACCAGTTAGCTAACATCTGTGGTTGGTAAAATGTTGGAGTCCATTATTAAGGAAGCAGTAACAGGACATTTGGATAAGCATAATTTAATCGGACAGAGTCAGCATGGTTTTACGAAGGGGAAGTCATGTTTGACAAATTTGCTCGAATTCTTTGAGGATGTAACAAACAGGGTGGATAAAGGGGAACCAGTGGATGTGGTGTATTTGGACTTCCAAAAGGCATTTGACAAGGTGCCACACAAAAGATTACTGATCAAGATAAAAAATCACAGGATTGGGAGCAATATACCGGCATGGGTGGAAGATTGGCTATCTAACAGAAAACAGAGAGTTGGGATAAATGGTTCATTCTCGGGTTGGCAATCATTAACTAGTGGTGTTCCGCAGGGGTCGGTGCTGGGACCCCAACTCTTTACAATCTATATTAACGATTTGGAGGAAGGGACCGAGTGCAACGTATCCAAGTTTGCCGACGATACAAAGATAGGAGGGAAAGCAGTGAGTGAGGAGGACATAAAAAACCTGCAGAAGGACATAGACAGGCTGGGTGAGTGAGCAAAAATTTGGCAGATGGAATATAATGTTGGAAAGTGTGAGGTTATGCGCTTTGGCAGAAAAAAATCAAAGAGCAAGTTATTATCTAAATGGAGAGAAACTGCAAAGTGTTACAGTACAAAGGGATCTGGGGGTCCTGGTGCATGAAGCACAGAAGGTTAGTATGCAGGTACAGCAGGTGATCAGGAAGGCCAATGGAATCTTGGCTTTTATTGCAAGGGGGATGGAGTATAAAAGCAGGGAAGTCTTGCTGCAGTTATACAGGGTACTGGTGAGGCCACACCTGGAATACTGCGTGCAGTTTTGGTTTCCATATTTAAGAAAAGATATACAGGTAGACTATCCTTTATCGGAAAACCTCGGGACCAGCCGTGTTTCGGTTTTCGGAAAATTTCGGATTTCAGAAGGTATTTTATAAGACTGGGAAATTTGTCGGGGGTGGGGGTCGGCGTCGGGGGTCGGGGTCGTGCGCACGACTTACGCTGAACAAAAAAACTTTCGGTTTTCAGAAGTGCGGATAAAGGATACACTATCCCTTATCCGAAAGGGTGGGGGTCGGGGGGGGGGGGGGTGTGGGTGGGGGAGAAAAGAATATCGGACAGGCTGCTGCAGCTATCGGACGGGCCACTGTATTGTTGGGTTCACTCTCCCGGTATACCTCCTTCACACTGCCCGGCTCGGCCTGCAATCTCCTACCCAGGAGGGAACTCAGTGACCCTCTGCCCTGCTCAGCGTAAGTCGTGCGCCACTCTGGTCATGTCGTGCGCACGACTTACGCTGAACGAAAAAACTTTCGGTTTTTAGAGGGTTTCGGAAGTTCGGATAAAGGATAGTCTACCTGTACTTGCTCTCGAGGCGGTTCAGAGAAGGTTCACTCAGTTGATTCCGAAGATGAGGGGGTTGACTTATGAGGAAAGGTTGAGTAGGTTGGGCCTCTACTCATTGGAATTCAGAAGAATGAGAGGCGATCTTATCGAAACATATAAGATTGTGAGGGGGATTGATCGGGTGGGTGCGGTGAGGATGTTTTCACTGATGGGCGAGACTAGAACTAGGGGGCATAATCTTAGAATAAGGGGCTGCCCTTTCAAAACTGAGATGAGGAGAAACTTCTTCACTCAGAGGGTAGTAAATCTATGGAATTTGCTACCCCAGAGAGCTGTGGAAGCTGCGACATTAAATAAATTTAAAACGGAGATAGACAGTTTCCTAGCTGATAAGGGAATAAGGGGTTACGGGGAGAGGGCAGGGAAGTGGACGTGAGTCTAAGTTCGGATCAGCCATGATCCTATTGAATGGCGGAGCAGGCCCAAGCGGCCATATGGCCTACTCCTGCTCCTACTTCTTATGTTCTTATGTAACCTGATTGAATTTTTTGAGGCGGTGACTAAATTAGTGGACAGGGGAATTTGATAAAAGTCCTACATAAGAGACTGTTAACCAAGGTTGAAGCCATGGAATTGAAGGCAAATTATTGACCTGTTTAGGAAATTGGGTGAGAGCAGGAGACAGAGAGTAGGGATAATGGGCAGGTACACCAATTGGCAGGATGTGACTAGTGGTGTCCCGCAGGGATCTGTGTTGGGGCCTCAAATACTCACAGTATTTATTAACGACTTAGATGATAGCATAAAAAGCCATATATCCAAATTTGCCAATGACACAAAGATTGCAGGCAGTGTAGATGAAAGCATAGAATTACAAAGGGATGTTGATAGACTAAGGGAATAGGCAAAACTGTGGCAAATGGATTTCAATGTAGGCAAATGCAAGGTCATCCACTTTGGAACTAAAAAGGATAGAACCGGGTACTGTCTAAATGGTGAAAAGCTAAAACAGTGGAGGTCCGGGTACATAGAGCGTTAAAATGTCATGAACAGGTACAGAAATTAATCAGAAAGGTTAACGGAATGCTGGCCTTTATATCTAGAGGACTAGAGTACAAGGGGGTAGAAGTTATGCTGCAGCTGTACAAAACCCTGATTAGACCACAACTGGAGTACTGAGAGAAGTTCTGGGCACCACACCTTAGGAAGGATATATTGGCTTTATAAAATCATAGAACGGTTACAGCACGGAAGGCGGCCATTTGGCCCGTCGAGCCCCTGTGGCTCTCTGCAAAAGCACTTCAGCTAGTCCCACTCCCCCGCCCTTTATTTATTTTCTTCAGATACTTATCCAACTCCTTTTTGAAAGCTGTGATTGAATCTGCCTCCACCATCCTTTCAGGCAGTGCATTCCAGATCTTAACCACTCGCTGCATAAAAAAGTTTTTTCTTACGTCGCCTTTGGTTCTTTTGCCAATCACCTTAAATCTGTGTCCGCTGGTTCTCAACCCTTCTGCCAATGGGAACAGTTTCTCTCTATCTACTCTGTCCAGACCCCTCATGATTTTGAGCACCTCTATCAAATCTCCTCTCAACCTTCTCTGCACCATCGAGAACAACCCCAGCTTCTCCAGTCTATCAACATAACTGAAGTCCCTCATTCCTGGAATCATTCTCAGAAATCTTTTCTGCACCCTCTCTAAGGCCGTCACATCATTTCCTAAACTGTGGTGCCCAGAATTGGACACAGTGCTCCAATTGGGGCCGAACCAGTGTTTTATACAGGTTCATCATAATTTCCACACTTTTGTACTCTATACCTCTATTCATTAAGCCCAGGATCCCATAAACCTTTTTAACTGCTTTCTCAACCTGCCACACCACCTTCAACATTTGTGCACACATACCCCCAGGCTCTCTGTTTGTGCACCCCCTTCAGGATTGTTACATTTAGTTTATATGTCCTCTCCTCATTCTTTCTACCAAAATGTATCACTTCTCACTTTGCTGCGTTAAATTTCATCTGCCACATGTCCACCCATTTCACCAGCCTGTCTATGTCTTCCTTAAGTCTATCACTATCCTTCTCACTGTTCACTATACTTCCAAGTTTTGTGTCATCTGCATATTTTGAAATTGTGCCCTGTACACCCAGATCCAAGTCATTAATATATATCAAAAAAAGCAGTGGTCCTGGAACCGATCCCTGAACACGTTCCTCCAGTCTGAAAAACAACCATTCACCACTTCTCTCTGTTTCCTGTCCCTTAGCCAATTCCATATCTATGCTGCCACTGTCCCTTTTATTCCATGGGCTTCAACTTTGCTGGCAAGCCTATTATGTGGCACTTTGTCGAACACCTTTTGGAAGTCCATGTACACTACGTCAACTGCATTACCCTTATCAACCCTCTATGTTACCTCATCAAAGAACTCAATCAAGTTAGTTAAACATGATATCTTTCGCAAACAGCAAGTGATGCTAGATCAATTGTTAATTTTAAATCTGAGTGATAGATTTTTGTTAACCCAAGGTATTACAGGATATGGGCCAACGGCAGGTATATGGAGTTAGGTTGCAGATCTGCTATGAGCTCACTAAATGGAGGAACAGGCTCGAGGGGCTAAATGACCTACTCCTGTTCCTATGTTACTTTTTTTTTAATTCATTTATGGGATGTGGGCGTCGCTGGCAAGGCCAGCATTTATTGCCCATCCCTAATTGCCGTTGAGAAGGTGGTGGTGAACCGCTGCAGTCCGTATGGTGAAGGAACTCCCACAGTGCTGTTAGGGAGGGAGTTCCAGGATTTTGACCCAGCGACGATGAAGGAACGGAGATATACCTCCAAGTCAGGATGGTGTGAGACTTGGAGGGGAACTTGGAGGTGGTGCCAAAGAAGCCTTGGCGAGTTGCTGCAATGCACCTTGTAGATGGTACACACTGCAGCCACGGTAAACCGGTGGTGGAGGGAGTGAATGTTTAAGGTGGTGGATGGGGTGCCAATCAAGTGGGCTGCTTTGTCCTGGATGGTCTCGAGCTTCTTCAGTTTTGTTGGCAAGTGGAGAGTATTCCATCACACTCCTGACTTGTGCCTTGTAGATGGTGGAAAGGCTTTGGGGAGTCAGGAGGTGAGACACTCGCCACATAATACCTAGCCTCTGACCTGCTCTTGTTGCCACAGTATTTATGTGGCTGGTCCAGTTAAGTTTCTGGTCAATGGTGACCCCCCCAGGATGTGGATGGTGGGGGATTCGGCGATGGTAATGCTGTTGAATGTCAAGGGGTGGTGGTTAGACTCTCGCTTGTTGGAGATGGTCATTGCTTGGCACTTGTGTGGCGCGAATATGACCTGCCACTTATCAGCCCAAGCCTGAACGTCGTTCAGGTCTTGTTGCATGCGGGCATGGATTGCTTAATTATCTGAGGAGTTGTGAATTGTGCTGAACACTGTGCAGTCATCAGCGAACATCCCCATTTCTGACCTTATGTTGGAGGGAAGGTCATTGATGAAGCAGCTGAAGATGGTTGGGCCTAGGACACTGCCCCGAGGAACTCCTGCAGCGATGTCCTGGGGCTGTGATGATTGAGCTTCAACCACCACAACCATCTTCCTATGACCGAGAGAATGCCCCTTCGCCTCTTCAAATAATGCCGGAGGATCTTCTATATCCATCTAAGAGGACAGACGGGGCCTCAGTTTAATGTCTCATCCAAAAAACTGCACCTCTGACAGTGTAGCACTCCCTCAGTTCTGTACTGGAGCGTCAGCCTAGATTATGTTTTGTTTGAAAGTTGTAGTGCTGTAATGTCATGGCCATAAGCACCCATATCTGCCAGTATCTTAATAAAGAATTTAGTGTTCTGTACATATTTGCACAGTTGTTTCAAAAAGGCACCATGTTTCATGGCAGACATCTGAAGGATGAGGGGGAAAAAAAACTGCACAAACAGCAGAATTCTCCACTAAAAACAGAAAATACTGGAAATATACAGTGGGTCCGTCAATATCAGAAAATAATAAAAAGTTTGTTTAATGTGTTAATGTTTCATGTATAATCCTCAGTCTAAGGCTGTACACCCAAGACATTAGCCTGCCTCTTTTTTCTGATGCTGGTGAAGTTGCCTTGTTTTGTAATTCTGGTATTTTCCGTTTTTAAGATTTCCAGCATTTGTAATTTTTCTTTTGATCTCGAGTCTTCCACCTAGTTCAACTAGGTACAAGGCAACATTCACTGATTTTTTTTTTGAACATGTCAATCTCACTGAAAGTATCCCTTTTTTCCCCCCCAATATCATGCATCATTTGGTTACAACTTTCTGTTTTTGAAAAATGTTATCGTTAAAGATGCACAAAATTAAGTGACTTCACTATAGAAATCAATGATTTCAGTATGTCTAAAATCTAATGTCTGAAACCATTTTGGGGGCTAGATAAAAACGAGGGACGAGGAAGATGATTTGCACGATAAGCCCACCAAGGTTTGTTCCTGGAATTCAGCAGCTTTGAGCACATCAAGCTAATTTATATAAATTCATTCACGTAACATTCACTCACCATAGGTGCTGGATAATGACCACCTTCAACAAGAAAGGGTCCGTACCACCTCCCTGATATGCAATGGCACCACCGCCAAGTCCCCAATGAACATCCTGGAGTTATCATTGACTAGAAGCTTTACTGGACCAGTCGTATCAAAAACATGGATACTAAGCAGGGTAGTGGATGGATATTCTGTGACAAGTGGCTCAACTCCTGACCCCTCAAAGTCTCTCCAACCATCTACAAAGCTAGTCAGAAGTGTAATGAAATACTCACCTGGATGATGCAGGCACAGAAACATTCAAGACTGAGGGTTGACCTGATAGAGGTCTTTAAGATTACGAAAGGGTTTGATAGGGTAGATAGAGAAGATGTTTCCACTTGTGGGGGAGACAAGAACTAGGGTCCATAAATATAAGATATAGTCACTAATAAATCCAATAGGGAATTCAGGAGAAGCTTCTTTGCCAAGAGAGTGGTTAGAATGTGGAACTAGCTACCACAAGGAGTAGTTGAGGCGAGTAGCACAGATTAATTTAAGGAGAAGCTAGATAAGCACGAGGGAGAAAGGAATATGTTGATGGGGTTAGAAGAGTGGGAGGAGGCTCATGTGGAGCATAAACACCAGCATGTTGGGCCGAATAGCCTGCTTCTGTGCTGTAAATACTTTGCAATACTTTTTAAGAAGCTCAACACCCCTTCAGAGCAAAGCATTTCACTTGATCGGTGCTGCTGCCACTAAACACAATATCCACCCACTCCATCACTGGTGCACAGTGGCTGCAGTGTACACTATTGACAGGATGTGTTGCAGCAATCAAATTTACTTTGACAGCGCCTCCCAACACCATAACTGCCACCACCAAGAAGGACAAGAGCAACAAGATCATGGGAACTCCACTCCACGTTCCCCTCCAAGTCACATATCATCCTGGCTTGGACATATATTGTTTCTCCTTCTTCATTGCTGGGTTAAAATCCTGAAATTCCTTCCTGAACACTATTGAGAGCAGTAGTTCTAGGAAGAGGTCCATCACCACCTTCTCAGGGCAACTAGGGATGGGCAATAAATGCAACTTTGCCAGCATTTCCCCAACCCAATAACTGATAAATTTATAAAACTACCACTGAAATGAAATCTTAGGCCCTATTTAACCTATTAGCTACCCCCGATAGCAAGAGAACAGTCGGAGGCAGTCCTGTAAAATGAACCACCTAACACCAGTGTTATCAGAGGCACTGAAATCCACCTTAGGCAAGAGCTTGGTCACAGGCAGGCTGAGCTCAGTCATCCGTACAGGTTGGCAGAGGTGTTGCCCTTCCTGAGCTGAAATGACCTTCCCATGGCACTGGGGAAAGGTCAGATTGACAGGATTCATAAATGTGACTTTTTACTAACTGGGTAGCACACTTGTCCGAGTTTGGTCAACCACTGAGCCAGACAGCAGACGGTTTCAAGACTGTCCCGAGTTAGCTGATCTTTTGGAATGCACTCGGAGCAGCGGGAGCAGAGGAGGAGCAGCCGGGTATAAAAACCCACGACCAGCGAGGCCCGAGAGCACTCGGAGCAGCGGGAGCAGAGGAGGAGCAGCCGGGTATAAAAACCCACGACCAGCGAGGCCCGAGAGCACTCGGAGCAGCGGGAGCAGAGGAGGAGCAGCCGGGTATAAAAACCCACGACCAGCGAGGCCCGAGAGCACTCGGAGCAGCGGGAGCAGAGGAGGAGCAGCCGGGTATAAAAACCCACGACCAGCGAGGCCCGAGAGCACTCGGAGCAGCGGGAGCAGAGGAGGAGCAGCCGGGTATAAAAACCCACGACCAGCGAGGCCCGAGAGCACTCGGAGCAGCGGGAGCAGAGGAGGAGCAGCCGAGTATAAAAACCCACGACCAGCGAGGCCCGAGAGCACTCGGAGCAGCGGGAGCAGAGGAGGAGCAGCCGGGTATAAAAACCCACGACCAGCGAGGCCCGAGAGCACTCGGAGCAGCGGGAGCAGAGGAGGAGCAGCCGGGTATAAAAACCCACGACCAGCGAGGCCCGAGAGCACTCGGAGCAGAGGAGGAGCAGCCGGGTATAAAAACCCACGACCAGCGAGGCCCGAGAGCACTCGGAGCAGCGGGAGCAGAGGAGGAGCAGCCGGGTATAAAAACCCACGACCAGCGAGGCCCGAGAGCACTCGGAGCAGCGGGAGCAGAGGAGGAGCAGCCGGGTATAAAAACCCACGACCAGCGAGGCCAGAGAGCACTCGGAGCAGCGGGAGCAGAGGAGGAGCAGCCGGGTATAAAAACCCACGACCAGCGAGGCCCGAGAGCACTCGGAGCAGTGGAGGAGCAGCCGGGTATAAAAACCCACGACCAGCGAGGCCCGAGAGCACTCGGGGCAGCGGGAGCAGAGGAGGAGCAGCCGGGTATAAAAACCCACGACCAGCGAGGCCCGAGAGCACTCGGAGCAGCGGGAGCAGAGGAGCAGCAGCCGGGTATAAAAACCCACGACCAGCGAGGCCCGAGAGCACTCGGAGCAGCGGGAGCAGAGGAGGAGCAGCCGGGTATAAAAACCCACGACCAGCGAGGCTTACCAACTCCGCAGCGGGGAGAGAGGTAAAAAATAGTCAGTGTGTGACGTCACCAGGGAGCAGGTAAGTGATTGGTTGGTGAGTATTTCTCTTTTTTAAACTTTAACTCTGTAGTTTATCGTTACTAGGGTCTTTTCTGGTGTAGCAGGTACTGTTGGTAGACTATACAAGAGCCTTAGAGATATCTTTAATTGGTGATAGTAAATTAATTAAGGGGAAAGTCATGCCAGGAGAGCCCAGCCCCATGATGTGCTCCTCCTGCTCCATGTGGGAATTCAGGGACACTGCCCCTGGTGACTACGTGTGCAGGAAATGCATCCATCTGCAGCTATTAGCAGACCGCATTGAGGAGCTGGAGCTGCGGGTGGATGGGTTGTGGAGCATTCACGAGGCTGAGAAGTTCGTGGATAGCACGTTTAGTGAGTTGGTCACACCGCAGGGAAGGGCTGCACAGGAAGAAAGGAAATGGGTGACCACCAGGCGGAGCAATAGAAGTAGGCAGGTAGTGCAGAAAACCCCTGTGACCATTCCCCTCTCAAACAAGTATACCGTTTTGGATACTGTTGGGGGGAATGACTCACCAGGGGAAGGCAGCAGCAGCCAGCTTCCTGGCACTGGGGGCGCTCCTGCTGCCCAGGAGGGGAGGAAAAAGAGTGGGAGAGCAATAGTCGTAGGGGATTCTATAGTAAGGGGAACAGATAGGCGTTTCTGTGGCCGTAGACGTGAATCCAGGATGGTTTGTTGCCTCCCTGGTGCCAGGGTCAAGGATGTCACTGAGCGGCTGCAGGGCATTCTGGAGGGGGAGGGTGAACAGCCAGAGGTCGTGGTCCACATTGGTACCAACGACATAGGTAAAAAGAGGGATGAGGTCCTGCAGCAAGAATTTAGGGAGCTAGGGGCAAGATTAAGGAGCAGGACCTCGAAGGTTGTAATCTCTGGATTACTCCCGGTGCCACGTGCTAGTGAGTATAGGAATAGGAGGATAGAACAGATGAATGCGTGGCTAAAGGGATGGTGCAGGAGGGAGGGCTTTAGTTTCCTGGATCACTGGGTCTGCTTCTGGGACAGGTGGGACTTGTACAACTCGGACGGTTTACACCTGAACCAGAGGGGAACCAATATCCTTGCGGGGAGGTTTGCTAGCACTGCTGGGGGGGGGGGGGGGTTTAAACTAATTCGGCAGGGGGATGGGATACAGAGTGGAGCTATAGTAGGGGGTGATGTACAGCCAAATAAAGAGGAAAAAACAAGTCAGCAGGGAAGGCAGAGCAAAGATGTGAAGGCAAAAGGGAATATGGCAGGGCTGGAAGGCATTTATTTTAATGCAAGGAGTCTTGCAAATAAGGTGGATGAACTGAAGTTGTTGTTGAACACATGGGAGTACGATATTGTTGCTATCACGGAGACATGGTTGAGGGAGGGTCAGGACTGGCAGCTAAATATTCCGGGGTATAGAATCTTCAGGCGAGACAGAGGGGGGTGTAAAAGGGGAGGGGGTGTTGCAATATTAATTAAGGAGTCTATTACTGCTGTAAGGAGGGATGATACATTAGCGGGTTCCTCTAATGAGGCCATATGGGTAGAACTTAAAAACAAAAAGGGGTCAAGCACCTTGCTGGGAGTGTACTATAGGTCCCCAAACAGTCAGGGGGAGATAGAGGAACAGATATGCAGGCAGATATCAGAAAAAAGTGTGAAAATAATAGGGTAGTAATAGTGGGGGATTTCAACTTCCCCAATATAAAAATATAAATTGGGATAGTCAGAGTGTGAAAGGCTTGGAGGGAGCAGAATTCTTAAAGTGCATCCAGGAAAGCTTTTTGAGCCAACATGTAGAAAGTCCTACAAGAGAGGGGGCGGTACTGGACCTAATTCTAGGGAATGTAGCCGGGCAGGTGGTGGAAGTGTCTGTAGGAGAGCATTTTGGCGATAGTGACCACAATTCGGTGAGATTTAAGGTGGTCATGGAAAAAGACAAAGACGGCCCGGAAATCAGGGTTCTAAATTGGGGGAAGGCCGATTTTAATAAGATAAGACAGGATCTGGCAAAAGTGGACTGGGAGCAGCTACTTATAGGAAAATCCACATCAAAACAGTGGGAGGCTTTCAGAAGGGAAATAGAGAGAGTACAACACCAACATGTTCCTGTAAAGGTCAAGGGTGGGACCAACAAGCAAAGGGAACCTTGGATGACAAAGGATATACAAAAATGCATTAGGAAAAAAAGGGGGGCTTTTGGCAGTTACAAAAGACGGTGGAAGCCCTAGAGGAGTATAAGAGGTGCAGGGGCATACTTAAAAAGGAAATTAGGAGGGCGAGGAGGGGCCATGAAATAACACTGGCGAGCAAAATAAAGGAAAATCCTAAGATGTTTTATAAGTATATTAAGGGCAAGAGGATAACCAGGGAAAGGGTAGGGCCCATTCGGGACCAAAGTGGCAAGCTGTGTGTAGAGCCAGATGAAGTAGGTGGGGTTTTAAATGAATTTTTTGCCTCAGTGTTCACTATGGAGAAAGACGATGTAGACATAGAAGTCGGGCAAGGGGACTGTGACATACTTGAACATATTAGCATCGAGAGGGAGGAGGTACTAGCGGTTTTAGCAGGCCAAAAAGTGGATAAATCCCCAGGCCCGGACGAGATGTATCCCAGGCTGTTGTGTGAGGCAAAGGAGGAGATTGCAGGGGCTCTGACACAAATTTTCAGAACCTCTCTGGCCACAGGGGATGTACCAGAGGACTGGAGAACAGCTAACATAGTACCATTATTCAAGAAGGGTAGCAGGGATAAACCAGGGAACTACAGGCCAGTGAGCCTAACATCTGTGGTAGGGAAATTATTGGAAAAAATTCTGAGGGACAAAATTAGTCTCCACTTGGAGAGGCAAGGATTAATCGGGGATAGTCAGCATGGCTTTGTCAAGGGTAAATCATGTCTGACCAATCTGATTGAATTTTTCGAGGGGGTGACTAGGTGTGTGGATGAGGGAAATGCTGTGGATGTGGTTTACATGGACTTCAGTAAAGCTTTTGACAAGGTCCCGCATAGGAGACTGGTCAAGAAGGTAAGAGCCCATGGGATCCAGGGGGCCTTGGCGCGTTGGATCCTAAACTGGCTGAGTGGCAGGAGGCAGAGGGTGATGGTCGAAGGTTGCTTTTGTGACTGGAAGCCTGTGTCCAGTGGGGTACCTCAGGGATCGGTGCTGGGTCCCTCGCTGTTTGTGATCTACATTAATGATTTGGATGAGAATGTAAAGGGTATGATCAGTAAGTTCGCGGATGACACGAAAATTGGTGGGGTGGTAAATTGCGAGGAGGAAAGCCTCAGGCTACAGGACGATATAAACGGGTTGGTCAGATGGGCGGAAAAGTGGCAAATGGAATTTAACCCGGAAAAGTGCGAGGTGATGCATTTTGGACGGACAAATAAGGCAAGGGAATACACAATGAGTGGTAGGACCCTAGGAAGTACAGAGGGTCAGAGGGACCTTGGTGTACATGTACATAGATCCCTGAAGGCAGCGGAACAGGTAGATAAGGTGGTTAAAAAGGCTTATGGGATACTTGCCTTCATTAGCAGAGGCATAGAATATAAGAGCAGGGAGGTTATGATGGAGCTGTACAAAACGCTGGTGAGGCCACAGCTGGAGTACTGTGTGCAGTTCTGGTCGCCTCACTATAGGAAGGATGTGATTGCTTTGGAGAGGGTACAGAGAAGATTCACCAGGATGTTACCTGGGATGGAGCGCCTCAGCTATGAAGAAAGACTAAACAGGCTGGGGTTGTTTTCCTTGGAGCAAAGGAGGCTGAGGGGGGACCTGATTGAGGTGTACAAAATGATGAGGGGCATAGATAGGGTAGATAAAGAGGAACTTTTCCCCTTAGTAGGGGGGTCAATAACAAGGGGGCACAGATTCAGGGTAAGGGGCAGGAGATTTAGGGGGGATTTGAGGAGGAACTTTTTCACCCAGAGGGTGGTTGGAAGCTGGAACTCACTGCCTGAAAGGGTGGTAGAGGCAGGAACCCTCACAACATTCAAGAAGCATTTGGATGAGCACTTGAAATGCCATTGCATACAAGGCTATGGACCAAATGCTGGAAAATGGGATTAGACTGGACAGGGAGGGATGGGCGGCGCAGACACGATGGGCCGAAGGGCCTCTTTCTGTGCTGTAAAACTCTATGACTCTATGACTAATTCACCTTGATGCATCTGGGGTTAGCGAGAGGTGGAAATAATCAGTCAGGAATGCTATCTGAATTCAACAGCGGCTAAATACATGTCATAGGATCGGGCTCAGGTACACTTCCTGTGGAATAGTCTGCTGACACTCACTGCCTAGGCTCATACATGAACGGTCGTCACTTGTGGGTGAGGCATCAGAGGTGTCACTTATGGTGTCAAGAGTGGCAGCACTCTCACCTCTGAGTCAGAAGGTTGTGGGTACTAGCTCCAGTCCAGAGACCTGAGCACAAAATCTAGGCTGACACATGTGCAGTACTGTTGGGAGTGCCGCAGCCAGAGGTGCTGGCTTTCAGATGAAAGGTTAAACCGAGGCCCTATCTGCCCTCTCAGGACATAAACCACCCCACAGCACTTGGAGCTGCGAAGGCCGAGGGGGGACCTGATTGAGGTGTACAAAATTATATGGGGCATAGATAGGGTAGATAGAAAGGAACTTTTCCCCTTGGTGGAGGACTCAATAACCAGGGGGCATAGTTTCAAGGTAAGGGGCAGGAGGTTTAGAGGGGATTTGAGGAAAACCTTTTCACCCAGAGGGTGGTTGGAATCTGGAACTCACTGCCTGAAAGGGTGTTAGAGGCAGGAACCCTCGCAACATTCAAGAAGCATTTAGATGAGCACTTGAAAGGCCATAGCATACAAGGCTACGGACCAAGTGCTGGAAAATGGGATTAGAATAGACAGGGCTTGATGGCCGGCGAGGACACGAAGGGCCTCTTTCTGTGCTGTATAACTCTATGACTCTATTCGAACAGCAGGGCAGTTCTCCCCGGTGTCCTGGCCAATATTTATCCCTCAACCAACATCACTAAAACAGATTATCTGGTCATTATCACATCGCTGTTTGTGGGATCTTGCTATATGCAAAATTGGCTGCTGGGTTTCCTACATTACAATAGTGACTACACTTCAAAAGTACTTCATTTGCTGTGAAACATTTTGGGACATCCCAAGATCATAAAAGATTCTATATGAATGCAAGTCTTCCTTTCTTTTATGGTACTATAGCCCAAGAAAAGTCACAAGGGGAAGAAAAAAATGCAAATATTGGGAACTGAATGGTACAATGGTTTTACATATTTATTTTCTTCCCATTAGAATCCAGTCCCCTCTGATGGGATGGTAGTCACCTATTAGCTCCAGACACTACAGAATTCTACTGAGGCCAACACAGTATTAGTGGAAAGCTGGAGTGAGATTTAATTATGGAGAAAATAAGTTCTTGAAGCCTTTGTATACTGCATTATATTGATGTACTCAAGGGACATGAAAATGAACAACCCACCAACTGTAAATGTTCTTCAGAACACAGCAAGGCCTGCTTCTCTGGTTTGCTTTAAATGATTCCTTGGCAGATGGCGACTACCAATCTCCCTAAATCAAATAAGGATGACCACGTAGTTAATGAAGTATTTCAAGTTTGCTATGGCAAATTTAGTGGAAGTATCTGGCCACAGGCATATTAAACAACAGAATGGTTTATACACTGTAAACTGAAGAGCGCGCCCCTCTGGCGCGATCATCTTGGAACTGTGCCAGTGTAAGGAACCGCAGCTGTGCATTCCCATTCTCATCCTTTCCCCTACCCACCCAAGACCAGTCAGATACAATTTCTCAATATGTGGCACAGAGGCAGGTACATATACACCCACTACAGCCTTGGTTACTGGGCCTTAAGTGATCAAGGCAAAAATTGACCCAATCTGTGGGCACAGGTTTTTAAATTTAAAAGAAAAGCATATTCAAAAGATATTCCCTGAATAGGAATGGTGGTTAATGGAAAGTTTTCAACACAATGCGTCCCATCTTAAAATTCATTTATCGCCATTAGAGACAGCAAGTCTTTCACTACTTAAAGAGAAAAGACAAGGAAGCAGTGTAGGAAAGTGATTGGGGTAAGGATAACCAGATTGTGTCAGGAAGGGACAAAACGTACAAACAAGAGTGCACTAACAAATAGGGTCCAGGTAAGACAAATAGGGCCATAGTACAAAAAAATGTTAGGGTGTCTAAAAATGTTAAAAAGACAAATCTAAAGGCACTGTATCTGAATGCACGAAGCATTCGTAATAAGGTAGACGAATTAACAGCGCAAATAGATGAAAACGGATATGATATCATTGCGATTACAGAGACATGGCTGTAGGGTGACCAAGGCTGGGAGCTGAATATCCAAGGATATTCGATATTTAGGAAGGACAGGCAAAAAGGAAAAGGAGGTGGGGTGGTGCCGTTAGTAAAGGATGAAATCAGAATAGTGAGAAAGGATATTGGCTCAGAAAATCAAGATGTAGAATCAGTCTGGGTGGAGCTAAGAAGCACCAAGGGGCAGAAAACATTGGTGGGAGTTGTATATAGGCCTCCAAACAGTAGTGGTAATGTAGGGGACGGAGATTGATTAATGGGAAAAAATAGAGTACGAGAGTAAACTTGCAAGGAACATAAAAGCGGACTCTAAAAGCTTCTACATATATGTAAAAAGAAAAAGATTAGTGAAGACAAATGTAGGTCCCTTACAGTCAGAAACGGGAGAATTTATAATGGGGAACAAGGAAATGGCAGAGCAATTAAACAAATACTTTGGTTCTGTCTTCACAGAAAACTTCCCAGAAATGCTAAGGAACCAAGGGTCTAGTGAGAAGGAGGAATTAAAGGAAATTGGTATTAGTAAAAAAAAAGTGCTGGAAAAATTAATGGGACTGAAAGCTGATAAATCTCATGAGCCTGATAATCTGCATCCCAGAGTACTAAAAGAGGTAGCCATGGAAACAGTGGATGCATTGGTTATCATCTTCCAAAATTCTATAGATTATGGAACAGTTCCTGCAGATTGGAAGGTGGCAAATGTAACCCCACTATTTAAAAAAGGGAGAGAAAACAGGGAACTACAGACCAGTTAGCCTAACATCAGTAGTAGGCAAAATACTAGAGTCCATTATAAAGGATGTAATAACAGGACACTTAAAAAATATCAACGGGATTAGACAAAGTCAACATGCATTTATGAAAGGGAAATCGTGTTTGACAAACCTACTGGAGTTTTTTTTGAGGATGTAACTGGTAGAATAGATAAGGGAGAACCAGTGGATGTGGTGTATTTGGATTTTCAGAAGGCCTTTGCTAAAGTCCCACATAAGAGGTTAATGTGCAAAATTAAAGCACATGGGACTGGGGGTAATATACTGGCATGGATTGAAAATTGGTTAACAGACAGAAAAGAGAGAGCAGGAATAAATGGGTCTTTTTCGGGGTGGCAGGCGGTGACTAGTGGGGTACCGCAGGGATCAGTGCTTGGGCCCCAGCTATTCACAATATATATATCAATGATTTGGATGAGGGAACCAAATGTAATATTTCCAAGTTTGCTGACGGCACGAAACTAGGTGGGATTGTGAGTTGTGAGGAGGATGCAAAGAGGTTTCAAGGCGATTCAGACAAGTTGAGTGAGTGGACAAATACATGGCAGATGCAGTATAACGTGGATAGATGGGAGTTATCCACTTCAGTAGGAAAAACAGAAAACAGAGTATTATTTAAATGGTGATAGATTGGGAAATGTTGATGTACAGAGGGACCTGGGTGTCCTTGTACACCAGTCACTGAAAGCAAACATGCAGGTACAGCAAGCAGTTAGGAAGGCAAATGGTATGTTGGCCTTCATTGCAAGAGGATTTGAGTACAGGAGCAAGGATGTCTTACTACAGTTATACAGGGCCTTGGTGAGACCACACCTGGAGTAGTGCGCGCAGTTTTGGTCTCCTTACCTAAGAAAGGATATACTTGCCATAGAGGGAGCGCAGCGAAGGTTCACCAGACTGATTCCTGGGATGGCAGGACTGTCGTATGAGGAGAGATTGGGTCGACTAGGCCTGTATTCACTAGAGTTTAGAAGGATGAGAGGGGATCTCATTGAAACGTATAACATTCTGACAGGGCTAGACAGACTGGATGCAGGAAAGATGTTTCCCCTGGCTGGGAGTCTACAACGAGGGCTCACAGTCTCAGGATACGGGGTAGGACATTTAGGACTGAGATGAGGAGAAATGTCTTCACTCGGAGGGTGGTGAACCTGTGGAATTCTCTACCACAGAAGGCTGTGGAGGCCAAGTCACTGAATATATTTAAGAAGGAGATAGATAGATTTCTAGACACAAAAGGCATCAAGGGGTATGGGGAGAGAACGGGAATATGGTATTGAGATAGAGGATCAGCCATGATCATATTGAATGGCGGAGCAGGCTCAAAGGGCCGAATGGCCTACTCCTGCTCCTATTTTTCTGTTTCTAAAATTCTTTAGAAAGCTGATATTTCCTAAGATAAGAAATGCTTAGAAAAGATTATCCCAGTTCCTAACATTAAATGCATGAAAAATAACTCATGGGTAGACAGTTGGAATAAATTCTGTTAAATTTGATGTGCAAGTTGCCAGAAGTTGAAATTCAGCTTTCATCCCAACTAGTTTTGCACATCTTCCTTCTCCAGCACTTCAAAGACGGCCATAGTACACCCCTGATCTTGATGTTCTATCTCCCACATGCTACTCCCCAATGTACCACGCCTTTGCAGACATCTATACAGACCTTCACTAATACGTACTGAGTAACAGAAAATAAAACAATCCTGCAAGCGCAGAAGGAGGCCATTCAGCCCATCATGCCTGTGTCAGCTCTTTGAAAGAGCTCTCCAATTAGTCCCATTCCCCCACTCTTTCCCCGTAGCCCGATTCTCTATGCAAAGCAGGTATGTAAAAGAACAGTCATCATGAGTATCACATTGTGGAAGAAAAATCCTTTATTTCTGTCTTTGGTGGCACTAGGGAAACCATCAAAGAGCAATTACTGAGGCCCTATATGATGAGGGAACAGAATATCAGCATAGAGTGTCATTACCCTGATGGGACTTCTAGTACAACTGTGCATGTTATCGAGCAACCTCGCATTGTCGGGTTCAATAACTTTTCCAAGGCAAGTGATCTGTGCTCACTATTTAAACAATACTGGTCACTATATTTATTTTTGAAAAAAAGACAAAAGGAGGTTAATTATTATTCTTTGTCCTTTTTCCTACGAGATATCTAATCTTGTTTTCTCTGTATTGAGCCACAAATCCAAATGATCCATCAGAAAAAGATGGGAAATATTCAAATACAAGTGTAGTGATTACATCACTGGACTAGTAATCCAGAGATCGTGAATTCAAATCCCACCATGGCAGTTTGAGAATTTTAATTCTTTTTTTTTTTTTTAAATTGGGGGGAAAAAGCTGCTATCAGGAAACGTGACCATGAAGCTCTCGGATTTTCACAAAAACCCGAGTTCATGAATGTCCTTTAGGGAAGGAAACCTGCCGTTCTTACTCCGGTCTGGCCTATATATAACTCCAGTCCTACGCCAACGCTAGCTGTCCTATGAAGTGGCCAGACAAGCCATTCAGTTGTTTCAACCACTGTACCACATGGACTACATCGGTTCAAAAAGGCAGCCCATCACTACCTTCTCAGGGCAACTAGGGATGGGCAATGCCAGCCTTGCCAGCGATGCCCACATCTCGATTATGGAATAATAAAAAAAATATAGAACCACAGTCATAAGGCATTGGTTTTCTCCCATGACACTTCCCACAGAAAGCTCCGAGCAACATAAGAACAGGAGTAGGCCATTCAGCAACTCATGCCTGTTCGGCCATTTAATTAGATCATGGCTGATCCTGCTCCTATCTCGTGTGTCTAATTCTGTTAGATTCAGGAGATGGTTCAGTGATAGTAGATTGGCGGTTAGGATCAGATCAGCCATGATCTTATTGAATGGCGGAGCAGGCTCGAGGGGCCGATTGGCCTACTCCTGCTCCTATTTCTTATGTTATGGTCTGAATCTCAACTCCATCTATCCACCTTGGTTCCGTAACCCTCAATAACCTTGCCAAATAAAAATCAACAATCTCAATTTTGACCCTCAGTCACAGCAGCTTTTTGGGGGGAGAATTTTCCAGATTTCCACTACCCTGTGTGAAGAAGTGCTTTCTGACATCATCCCTGAACAGCCTAGCTCTAATTTTAAAGGTTATGACTCCTTGTTCTGGACTCGCCCACCAAAGGAAATAGTTTCGCTCTATCTACCCTATCAACTCATTTGATCATCTTAAACACCTCAATTAGATCATCCCTTAATCTTCTGCATTACATATCACAAGCCTAGTCTATGCAACCTGTCCTCATAATTTAACCCTTTTAGCCCCAGTATCATTCTGGTGAATCTGGGCTGCACCTCCTCCAAAGCCAATATATCCTTCTTGAGGTGCGGTGGCCAGAACTGAATGTAGTACGACAGATGAGGTATAACCAGAGCTCTGTACAACTGTAACATCACTTCCGCCCCTCTTGAGATAAAGGCCGACATTACATTAGCCTTTTTAATTATTTTTTGTACCTGTCCACTAACTTTTAATGACCTCCCACCCCAAATCTCTGCTCATCCACAGATGCTAGCTTCTCGCCATTTAGAAAATACTCTGATCTTGGTTAGCATGTTATCTGGGAGAGCCAACCAGTCAAGACAAGGAATAGAAAATTATAGTCTGGGACAAGTTAACCAGAAATATTCTCACGTCTCCTGGTGGAACCAGGACAGGCCAAAGCCAAGTTGGCTGCCTCAGGATGGTGAACACTGTGATGCAAGAACCAGGATATTTTTTTTTTTTTTTTTTTTTTTTTTAAACTGGTGTCAAAGCTCCAAATGGGTGCAATTTTTATTATTGAGTTTGTTATTGAAAAAATGGCATCAAGCTTTAGAGTAAAAGACAGCAATTTCATCTGTAAATTAGAACAGGACCAAAAAACTGGTAAGTTTATAATTTAAAAACTAATGTTTGCCGATGGCATATTGACATTCAATTGTAAAATTTTACTAAAATAACACTGCCGACAGTCAAGGCATTATACAAAATAAAAACGAGGTCAACATGCAATGACAAGGAAAGTCTGAGTTCCAGCATTCCTGCTGTACAATTATTGTAAACCGGTTCATGGCTTAATCAATGAACTCATCCAGGGTAATAACTAACTTAATTCCAAGCAGCTATACAAACATAAACTACAAAAGTCTTTCACCAAAAAAATGCATTCACGCAGCACTGTTTAGTATGATGACAAGCTAATAAGGTGGTATTATCTTCTCTTTCCATTAGTGTCCCAGCATACTGTTATCACATTATACTCTTATTACTCTAAAGTTCCATTTACTATTATTAACCACTCCACAAACCTACTGACATGACAGGTCTACATAGAATAATGCAACCCACACTGGGTGGCTCAACATTGTTCAAAAGGGTCCCTACCCACATCTCCACTCATCCATCACAACCTCAAAGTCATGAAGGTATTAAAGGTCCCTCAGTCAGGAATGCTGGTACACTCCAGGTCAGAATGCACAGGCAGACAGGCAATTCTTTTTCAATACTGGCTTTCTAAACATTTTAATTAGTGGCTCCAGTCAGTGCCATCTTTCACAAAAAAAATCTTTCATAAATCTGCCTTACACCTTGTCAACAAGGATATGGTGCAGCAGATAGGACTGACAATCCTCAGTGAGGAAGCCTGAAAATCCACTTCTTAAAGTGTCAACCAAAAGCAAGCGATTGCATTACTGCTGGGAAAGCTTGCGGGGGGGGGGGGGGAAGACAAGGAATTCCACTTGAAAGGCCCAGGTGGGACATGGGGAGGGGCAGAAACTGCAAACCCCAACACTGGCTGTGGCAAGCTGTGCACACACATCTAGAAAACACCATGTTAGAGCAAAATGCAAGAAACAGACTGCATGCGCAGCTACACATCCACAATTTTTGTATAAGGGAAACTTTTGTGATTACAACTTAAGAGTGCTTTATGAAAAGTATATAAATGTATTGTATATCGAATGTGATAAATGAAAAACCTGAACATGAGAACTCCCTCAAAATGATTGATTCCTCACAGCAAGCCTCCCAACTTTAGCTAAACAAACTTGTTCCAGACTCTGCTGTGCAAGCAGTTTCGTACTAAAGTGAGGCATACCTTAGCAGTTGATACAAACCATTAGCATTAATGCATTGCTAGATTGGTCAGTGATTTGAGTACTTTAGGTAGAGGAGATTCAGCATTTTTTTCCTCTCAGCTTACTCAAACAAGCATTTTTCCTCTGGAAAATAAGTATCAGCGATGCATAAAGCAGACTTTCTCAGTTCTCCTTGCCAAAACTCTCTATCAGCAGCACAGTTGAAGTCGTGACATTATTTTTTTAAAGCTCTAGATTTTATCAGTAGGCACTTAAAATTCTGATATCAGCCCCAAAAAATGTTTAAACCCAAGTATTTCTTCCACTTCGGCAACCTCCTGTAGTAGCATTTTATATAGCATAAACCTAGCCTCAATGTATCAGCATTTTAACACATTATTTATACTATATTCTCTAATTTTAGAATTATTAACTGCTACATTGTTCCCACAGCAGCCCCTTCTGCCAACTGCCACCCCAGAGGAAATTACAAGCGCAGTGATAAAGCATCACTTCAGAAATGAATGACCTTCCCAAGACTATCTGAACACCCTTTCCCAAAGTACACAGACTCGTGCTACTGAGCAACTTCCAAAAGGGAACTAAACAGGCAGTGAAAACAAAGATTAAATGCCAAAATTATTTTGAGTTGGTAAATCTCTAGCATTGCCCTTACTATAATGTGTGCTACCACAAAGAGAACTTGGATCAGCTGTGTTTAAAAAAAGTGAGAATCAGACAAAAAAATTGTTTTGTTTTTTTTTTAAACTGCTTTTTCAGATTTATAGGCAAACATGTTACTTCGAAAAATGGCCCACTAAAATGTTTCCAATTACAAAATTAAAAAATAAATTTCCCCAGAATATACTCCATCGGCTATATAAAGTCCTCCTTCACTGAAACGGTGCTAACCAAATAAAGGAATGAAAACTTGCCGAGTTTTTAGTAATTCTGCAAGTTTGGTTTTATTGGGATTGGGGGGGAAAGAGAACTATAATTACAGTAATTCCTGCAGAAGTGTCCCACAAAGTGCTGGGAAACAGGTTCATGCACCCCACTCATGGAACGTTTCCAATCTCAGCCATGCTATCAACAAAGGTACCAACAGAACATGCATTTCTCCACAAAGAGCCTCCTCCAAGACTGGATGTCATACAAGCAACCTAGCAACAGAGGCAGTGGTTGGATCAAGAGTGGTGGCGGAGAGGTGGAGTTGGGTACCATCAGTGTACATGTGGAAGACGACTGCACGTCTACAGAAGATATGACCAAGCGACAGCACATAGATGAAGAAAGGAAGGAGCCATAGATGAAGAATAGATCCTGGGAAACTCTGGAAGTAATGTTATGGGGGGAGAAAGAGAAGGCATTGCTGGGAGATATTCTGGCTACAACTGTACAGATAAGAGTGAAACCAAGCGAGGAGAGTCCCAATGAATTGGACAATGGAGAAGAGACAATGGAAGATGATGTGGTCAACCATGTCAAAATGCTGCAGAGATGTCAGGGAGGGGTAATACACTACAGTCACAGTCAAAGATGATGCCATTTTTGACTTTGGTATAGCTAGCTATATTTTGGTAAATATTTCAGCTCACAGCAAAGGATATCAATTTTTGACAATTCTTTTCTAGCTCTTAGTATCCAGGGTTGCATCACATTCTCTTGAATGAGCTACAGCACAGTCAAAGTAAAATTCTCCCCACTCTCTCTCATGGCTGAAACAGCCAAATAATGTGGGGTTTTGTGGTGCGAACCCACTAGGTAATGGACTGAGGCTGCCCAAACTCACCTCAAAATCACTACCAAACTGCTAGTCTTAAAAAATAAGGTTCTCAAAGAGCAGCCAGGTAATTTGGAAAAGGGTTAGACTCGAGCAGTTTGTCAGTTCTCAGTAGGACCAACAGCAGGAGTGCAAGTAATTCCATTCTAGGTAAAGATAAAGTAACAATGTCTAACCCTATCTAGTCATGCTGCGTGCTGACTGATCATATACTGTGCTGACAGCACTCGAGTCCTGCAGCCCACAATATGCTACCCAGGAGAATAAACAGCAGCCAATTTTAAAATGAGAACATAGAGAGATAGTGAACACAAAACTAGTCTCTAAAACCATTAAACTGTGTTATTTTACTTAGGTATACAGACTGACATTTCAAGTACACATGTACAACGAACAATAACATCAGGTTTTTTTTGGGGGGGGGGGGCGGTGGGGAGGAGGAAATTCTATTGAAACCGTACTTCAATGTGCAAATGTATGGTGGCCCTTCAATAAATCAACTACACAATTTTAAGAAATTCTGTTGGGTTACCAAACTTGCTAAATTGTCAGACATAGATTCAGGGATATGGCACTGGCAATAAAAGGAGAGGTTTGCTGAGCAGCACATCACATGCCTAACTGACAAATCAGGCAAGGGTTGGCTTAAATGGCTTTTTTCATCCCTGCTTTCTTAGGGAGAACTAACAGTATAAAACAATGCCGTATTATTAAAAGATTTAAATTAGGTTGACCCCGTGTAAGTGGGATACAAATGTTTCCTCAAAAGGCAAATGCACATCTCATTAAAAGGATTTATCAGTAATACATCTTTGTCAATGCGCCAATTACAGTAAAACCTGTTTTGTTGCTTACAGCTATCTTTAATAGCCAATCACCATTATAAAAATGACTCACATATAGTGCATCAATCTGCCTTCAGAAGACAAGATTTTTTCCCGTTATCATAAAATAACGCCATTTAGACATTCCATACACACTAACGGTTCTCGCACATCAAACTGTAATTCTCAACAAATTTAGGACATTTACAATCACAATGCAACAATGTGAAACTACCTGACTCTTGAGAAACACCCCTCTCAAATATCTCCAACAACTATACAAAAGATATGCCTAAAACAAGCTGAACAATGATGGAAAAGCCCCTGGATAAAATTTTGGAAGAAGTTTGTATGCATAGTCAGAGATTCTTACCCTTAATGCTGATAACTTGGCCTCTATTCCATAGCAGATATATCTTGAATATGTGATCTATTGCATGGTATACAACCAGACTGCAGTGCCAGCTTAGCTCAGTGGTAGCACTCTTGCCACCAAGTCAGAAGGTTGTGTGTTCAAGCACCTCTCCAGGATGCAAGCATGTAACCAAAGCGGACACGCCAGTGCAGTACTGCATTGTCAGTGGTGCCATCTATCAGATGAGATGTTAAACCAAGATTTTCCCTGCCTGTGCAAGTAGACATGATACTATTCGAAGAAATACAGGGGAGTTCTCCCAGTATCCTGGCCAATGTTTCTCCTTCAACCAATACCACCAAAAACGTGGCCATCCATCTCACTGCTGTTGCTTGTTGGACCTTGCTGTGCAAAATTTGGCCAACACGCTTACCTACATAACAGTGAATTAATTGCCAAAGTAATTAATTGGTTGTAAAGCATTTTTGTCTCTCTTTTAATCACAGAATCTCAAAGCTTAAATCTATTATAATAACACGTTCAATAGTGTGCGAGAAGTGCAGAGTGTACTGTGTAGTCTGGCTAGTGTGATTGAGGTTGAGGCCCCTCCACCCTTTTTATTGTGATTAGCCAATTGATAAATCTGCTCAAAGTACAGTTTGCTATTTTAGGCATTCCCTTGTAACATACAGCTAAATAAATCCCAGTATCACTGTTCAAATAGCATGGTAAAGTCCTATTTATAAATAAAACTACTTGCATTTATAAAAATGCAAAAACTGGAGAGTTATGTGAAATGCAATCTGAACAGCGGTGATGCATAAGCATACCAGCAGTGCTGAAGAGCAATGAGGATTTCAGTCAGCACTACCAGAAACATACCCAATATGTAGTTATATTTTTGTGACACTTATATCGCAACTTATCATGCTGAAACATCTCGAAGGTCTTCATACAATAAATTTACTTTTGAAATGTAGTAACTTATGTAGGCAAACTTCTGTTCAAGCTATACAGTTCAACCAGCAGCAAAACTAAAATCAGGCAACCTGAACCATGTTTGTATACCTCATGCAGAGCAACATACTCTGGAGTGTATTCCAAAGTGGTAACATGTTTCAGAACTGAAATAACAGCAAACAGCAGCTTGAGCTTTGCTCTCAATCTTTATTACATCACCTCAGCCCCTTTGACATAGTACAGTCAGGGAACACACTGCAGGTTATCATGTAAAGAGGGAATACTATTCACCTGCAACATCAAGTGAGATTAAACCTGCAGTACAGTAAACTCTTTCTTATCCGGTACCTATGGGACCAGGATGGTGCCAGTTGATGAAAAATTCTGGATAACAGAGGTATACCTGAAATAAAGAATAGATTTGCCTTCCAAAGCTAGGCTTTATTAACTTTAAAATCTGCAGCACATCTTTCCACATCCAGTCCCAACCAAAGCTGGAAAAGAACTGAATTTAAGGTGGCCACCACACATCATGTGACATCAACTACCAATGAGATTACAACATATATCCCAAGGCAGTTAACAAACAACCAATCACAATACTTTTACTAAACAAGGAATAATCACCACATTCACCCCTCCTTTTAAAATATACTCCAACCTAAATAACCTTTACAATTTATAATTAATTATTTACAACTAAAACTATGCACAAGAGTAAAACTGTTTACATGACACAACACTAAGTGAACAACAACAAATAATAACATTGCACATAAGTATTAAGTATCTCTCAACTAAAACAATATAATATATTTCAACAATTTTAAAACATTACTATCAATTTAAAAGTCCATTTTCAATCGGTCGACCGGATATCTTGTTCGTGTCGACCTTCTTAACCTTGGTGAAATTCCTTGCCCTCCCACACCAGAAGGCACAGAAGTATCTTCAGCAGGAAGGCTATCCATATCCCGATTTTCAACGGTTTCTGGATTAGAAATCCCATCAGAAGGTAAACTGGGACGGTCATAAACATCCATCAAGGGCTGACTAATAGAAGTATAATTATCTGCAATCGGATTGGAGACATTCGTAGTATCTGTAACAGCATCCACATTATCTAAATCATGACTATTGTTAATATCCTCAGAAGAGGGCTGGCCACCACAAGGAGCCAAGTCTTTAATTGAAACGGTACTTTCTTTCCCATCTTGGAATCGAACATGAGCATATTGGGAATTTGCCTCCAACAGCTCCACCTCCTCCACTAAAGGATCATATTTTGACAATCTAACATGGCGTCGAAGCAGCACAGGTCCCTGCATAGTAAGCCATGAAGGTACCGAATATCCCGTAGTAGATCTCCGCGGATAGTTAAAGAGCCTTTCATGGGGGGTCACATTAGTAGCCGTTGAAAGCAATGATCTAATGGAATGCAGGGCATCAGGCAGTACCATTTCCCACTGTGTATTCTTAAGGTTCCAGGATGTCAAAGCCAACATAACTGCCTTCCAGATCACCCCATTGTATCGTTCCCACTGTCCATTACCCTGGGGATTATACGGGGTAGTTCTACTAGTAGAAATTCCCCGACTCTGAAGGTATTCCTTCAACTGGGAAGACATAAAAGAACTTCCCTGATCCGAATGGATATACGCAGGCATCCCAAAGATGACAAAAAGTTGAGTCAGACATTTGATAACTGTAGCAGCTGATACATCTGCACAAGGAAAAGCAAAAGGGAACCTTGAAAACTCATCCACAACAGTAAAAATATATCGGTTTTGAGTAGTTGAAGGAAGAGGCCCCTTAAAATCGACGCTCAAACGTTCAAAAGGAGAAGTAGCCTTTATAAGATGAGCTCGTTGAGGCTTAAAGAAATTCGGTTTACACCGAGCGCAGATAGAACATGATGAAGTCATCCGCTTGACGTCTTCAACTGAAAAGGGAAAATTCTTACTGCGTACGAAGTGTATCATCCTCGTAGCCCCAGGATGACATAAGGCATTGTGAAGATTAATAAGCGTATCTCCGTGAATCACAGAACAATAAGCCCTCGACAGTGCATCAGCAGCAACATTATCCTTCCCCGGACGATAAACTATGTCAAAATGGTAACATGCCAACTCAATCCTCCATCTCATTATTTTATCATTTTTGATCTTTCCAAAATGTTTAACATCAAACATAAAGGACACAGATTTTTGATCAGTTACCAACGTGAAATGTCGCCCCGATAAATAATGTCTCCATTTACGCAATGCTTCTACTATTGCGTATGCCTCTTTCTCTATTGAAGAATGTCTTTTTTCACTATTGTTCAAAGTACGTGAGAAAAAGGCCACAGGTCTTCCATTTTGGTTCAGAGTAGCCCCAATTGCACAATCAGAAGCATCCGTCTCGATCACAAAAGGAACCTGCTCATCAATAGAATGCACAACTGCTCCTAAAATATCCTTTTTAAAATTCTCAAAACATGTCCTGGCCTCCCATGATAGAGGATATGTCGTAACCCGAATAAGAGGCCGGATCTTCCGTGAAAAATTTGCAATCCAATTAGAATAAGAAAACAGTCCAACAACTCGTTGCAAAGCCTTAGAATTAGTAGGACAAGGTAAATCAATCAATGGTCGCCGACGTTCTGGATCTGGTTTAATCTTGTTTCCCGAGATAATATACCCCAATAGATTTACCTCCATAGTCGAAAAGATACATTTCTCTTTATTAAAAGTTAAACCAGCTTTTTCCGCAGCTTGAAGGAATCTTTTTAAATTAGAATCATGCTCCACCCTTGATTTGCCACACACTGTGATGTCATCTAAGTATGAAAAGGTGTCAGAGAGGGAGTTATCACTTATAAAAGCATCCATTGCCCGTTGAAAACAAGCAACACCATTAGTAACACCAAATGGTATTCGGCAAAACTGATACAGCTTTCCACCAGCCTCAAAGGCCGTATATGGTTGATCCTTCTTAACAATAGGAATCTGATGATAAGCACTCTTTAGGTCAATAGTGCTAAAAACCTTATACTGAGATACTTTATTGATAAGCTGATCAATCTTAGGCAAAGGGTACGCATCTAATTGAGTATACCTATTAATAGTTTGGGAATAGTCTATCACCATTCGTTTCTTGTGTCTCTCGTTAGTCGTGACAACTACCTGTGCTCGCCAAGGCGAACAACTAGGTTCAATGATTCCTTCCAATAAGAGACGTTGAACTTCAGAATTAATAAATTCTCTATCCTGACTACTATATCTTCTTGACTTGGTAGCAATTGGCTTACAATCCGGCATCAAATTGGAAAAAAGTGATAATGGAGAAATGGATAAAGAGGTTAATCCACAAATAGATAAAGGTGGCTTAGTCCCTCCAAATGAAAGACTAAGAGACTCGTGTAACTGAAGCACATCATGTCCAATCAAAATATCCGCACAGAGATTAGGCAAAACAGATAGGCGTATATCAGTATACGTATTACCTAAAAGAATCATTTTCACAAAGCAACAACCAGCTATTTGTGAAGTAAGGGTCGTCTGAGCCATACACACCTGATACGTAACAGGCGAAATTTTCAAATGCTTCTCCTTCGCAAACTGAAGACTTATAAAACTCTCAGTACTGCCCGTATCTATAAGGGCCTTCACTTCCAACCCATTAACTTGAGCCGTAACTATAGCTTTGTTTAGGCCATGAGCAAATGCAGCAGAAATTGATGCAATAAACGCCCTATCTAAAGGCTGAATAGTCACAGAGGAGGAGGTGGTGAAGGAGGGCCCTCCCACACCAGGAGAGGAGGAGGTAATTGAACCTGATGATTTGCACACGCGTGCATAATGACCTCTCTTGCCGCATTTACTGCACACAGCCTCCCGAGCAGGACACTTCAGACGAGGGTGCCGGATATTCCCACAAAAATAACACTTCTGAATCCTAGAGGCAACAGCCGCCGAAGTAGAAACTGTTTCAGAATCTAGTAAACCACTCCCATTAAGTCCACATAATTCCTTTTCATCCGAAACTGCCGAAACCATAGTCGCAGGCCGATTAAAAAGAGCATAAGAATCCGAACTTCTCTGAGCCACATCCAATGTAGAAGCTTGCTCAAAAGCACTTTTAAGATCCAAAGTCTTATTTTCTAACAACCGCTGACGAATTGATCTAGACAGTAATCCATTAATAAAAGCATCCCGTACCGATTCTTCCTTATATTCTTCAGCCGTCACGGCCTTATAATTACAGTTAACGCTAAGGCGCCGAAGTGCTTGTAAATAAGTATCCAAAGATTCTCCCACCTGCTGCCTACGGGCAGATAGAAGGTGACGTGCAAATACCTCATTCTTTGGTTTAACAAAAATCTTTTCCAATGTAGAAATAGCCACTTCATAAGTTTTACAGTCCAAAATATATTTATATACATCCAGAGCAATGTAGTTGATCAGCATATTCAGCTTATTTAGAGACTCTTGATCCAACACGCCCAAAAAGTTTTTAAATGTACAATACCAATGTTTCCATTTATCATCCACTCCAGCAGAATTGGGGTCAGCCTTGAATCGTTCTGGTTGAAGATATCGCTCCATTCTAACATAAAGTTAATAAATTGAAATAAAGAATAGATTTGCCTTCCAAAGCTAGGCTTTATTAACTTTAAAATCTGCAGCACATCTTTCCACATCCAGTCCCAACCAAAGCTGGAAAAGAACTGAATTTAAGGTGGCCACCACACATCATGTGACATCAACTACCAATGAGATTACAACATATATCCCAAGGCAGTTAACAAACAACCAATCACAATACTTTTACTAAACAAGGAATAATCACCACAATACCTACCAAGGCAATTTTTAACAAACAAAACTAAAAGCCACCGACTAACTCGGCCACCGTGGGAGACTCGGGCTCGGCAAAACGAGTGCTGGATGGATTCGGCAAGATTACCGGTTATCTATTTTGCCAGTTATTAAAGTATTCCGGATGATTAGGTGCCGTTTAAACAAGAGTTTACTGTATTTCAGTTCAAATCACATGTTTCAACCATTGGGTCCCTCCTTCTATGAATTAACAGTGACTGCACTTCAAAAGTAACGCATTGGTTGTGAACCTTTATTTAAGAAGGGAAGTAGACAAAAAGCTGGAAACTATAGACCAGTTAGCCTAACATCTGTGGTTGGTAAAATGTTGGAGTCCATTATTAAGGAAACAGTAACAGAGCATTTGGATAAATATAATTTAATAGGAGAGTCAGCATGGTTTTATGAAGGGGAAGTCATGTTTGACAAATTTGCTCGAATTCTTTGAGGATGTAACATACAGGGTGGATAAAGGGGAACCAGTGGATGTAGTGTATTTGGACTTCCAAAAGGCATTTGACAAGGTGCCACACAAAAGATTACTGATCAAGATAAAAAAATCACGGGATTGGGGGTAATATACTGGCATGGGTGGAAGATTGGCTAACAGGAAACAGAGTTGGGATAAATGGTTTGTTCTCGGGCTGGCAATCAGTAACTAGTGGTGTTCCGCAGGGGTCAGTGCTGGAATCCCAACTCTTTACAATCTATATTAACGATTTGGAGGAGGGGACCGAGTGCAACATATCAAAGTTTGCCGACGATACAAAGATGGGAGGGAAAGCAGTGAGTGAGGAGGACATAAAAAACCTGCAAAAGGACATAGGCAGGCTAAGTGAGTGGGCAGAGATTTGGCAGATGGAATATAATATTGGAAAGTGTGAGGTTATGCACTTTGGCAGAAAAAATCAAAGAGCAAGTTATTATCTAAATGGAGAGAAACTGCAAAGTGCTACAGTACAAAGGGATCTGGGGGTCCTGGTGCATGAAACACAAAAAGTTAGTATGCAGGTATAGCAGGTGATCAGGAAGGCCAATGGAATCTTGGCTTTTATTGCAAGGGGGATGGAGTATAAAAACAGGGAAGTCTTGCTGCAGTTATACAGGGTATTGGTGAGGCCACACCTGGAATACTGCGTGCAGTTTTGGTTTCCATATTTAAAAGATATACTTGCTCTCGAGGCGGTTCAGAGAAGGATCACTCGGTTGATTCCGGAGAGGAGAGGGTTGACGTATGAGGAAAGGTTGAGTAGGTTGGGCCTCTACTCATTGGAGTTCAGAAGAATGAGAGGCTATCTTATCGAAACATATAAGATTGTGAGGGGGATTGATTGGGTGGATGCGGCGAGGATGTTTCCACTGATGGGTGAGACTAGAACTAGGGGGCATAATCTTAGAATAAGGGGCTGCCCTTTCAAAACTGAGATGAGGAGAAACTTCTTCACTCAGAGGGTAGTAAATCTATGGAATTTGCTACCCAAGAGAGCTGTGGAAGCTGCAACATTAAATACATTTAAAACGGAGATAGACAGTTTCCTAGCAGATAAGGGAATTAGGGGTTACGGGGAGAGGGCAGGGAAGTGGACGTGAGTCTAGCTTCGGATCAGCCATGATCCTATTGAATGGCGGAGCAGGCCCGAGGGGCCATATGACCTACTCCTGCTCCTACTTCTTATGTTCTTATGTGAAGTGCTTTGGGACATCCTGGGACATGAAGGGTACTAACTAAATACAAGCGCTTTCATTTTGCAGCATTCTGCCAAATATAACCAAAAATACAAAAACCAGAAGAAATCACCCCATTAACCCAATCTGCATTATATAGGACAGTACAGATAAACCACATCTTGAAGTTTAGACATTAAAATACCACTTCAAGCAAGCAGTGTATGACATCATATAAACCCCCACTATGCATTACTTCCTTGTAATACACTGCAGCTTTTGTGTTGTATATTACATCCGACACACCTTCCACAGAAAAACAATGGGAGTGGGAAACTGCAGGAAAAATGCCTCTAGGTCCAGGCAGGAACTTCACACAGTTTTTCAAAGTGACATCATATCAAAATTAAACATCTCTATGACCTTAAATCAACCGACTCCTAAACTAAAAACAGAACTTAAAAACGTCAACTAAAGCTAATTTACTAAAACAGGAAGCAATTATAAAGGCACTGACCACACAAATTTCCAGACTTTAGACAGAGTGTGAAAGGAACTTGCTACACTAGTTAAAACCACGATTCTAACCATTTCCACCTCCCCCATAGAATCATTTCAACATGCAAGGGTCGAGGGGTGGCTAGAGGGTGGGAAAGAGCTAAAAACATGCCATCACGTTGCAGGTTTCTTTTAGGGCACTGGTTGCAGATCAAAAATTGCCGGTACCCTACTTCTAGACTTCTCGAAGAAACAAACTTCACAAATCAATCTTTCATGGACAAACCATAATAGGTATATATTTTATAAAAACTCACAACTGTGACTGAGTTATGAATATAAACAGGGTCAGTAACAAAGCATGAAATTTGATAATTAGGGCGTATGTGTGCACTCAATGTTAAAATATTGGAACCAAATTACAACTTTATATTGATTACAGTAAGGTATCATAGTGTATGATTTAGTACATTTGTAGACATTCTCAGCTAGCTAATAAGCATTAAAATCAGTTTAGTGCCTTGCATTAGCATTGCAGTCTTTATAGATCACATCCAGCTAAGCCACGATGCTGGGGCCAAATAAATTTTAAACGCCCAACATAAACCCCACTCAAATTCTGGGGGGAGCAAACATAACTGAAGAACAAGCAGTAGAAACATTCATGCTCTCAGCTGCAGTATACATAAAATAAAAGCTACACTTCACTGCCTTATTTGAAGAAAACATTAAAAGACTGTGTAATTTGCAACACAGTACATCTGGACACAAGTAAAGAAAAACTTTACTATAAACAGCAAACAGTCTTTCAGCCACCCTACAATTAAGGTTCAGCTGTCCTTTAAGATGACAACTGGTAAATTCCCACTCATACAGATCTTATAACCCCACCACTTACTGCTGTGTATCCTCCCCACATTAATCAGTTTAAAACACTGCTGGCAGCTACATCACCATCTTTGGGCAGCAGACATTTTGGAAGAATAGCCAACTGCCACCTTAGGCATTAATCCCCTGAGAACTATGAGAACGTTTGCCTCATATGCCTATATATAGGTGCCAAAGTTGTGCCTGAATCCATACACTGCACATTAACTGTGTGAAGCCTTTGCAGGATCACTACTGCACATAATCCTCTATCATCTCTGCAAAAGCCACTTTATATACACACATTACCCATCAATGCATGTAAAGCAAATGGGTAATGAGCAGAACACATTTGCAGTTTTGATATTACCACGCTCACCCACATTCAAAATATTACCCAATTTTCTGATTGAACACATCAGAAACATTTAAAATGACTTGTACTGGACGCTTTTACGTTTTCAGACTATAAACTTGAGCACCACACACTCACAGGACTGTACATCCAGTGGTAAGCCAATTGCATTTTATTTTATTTATTATATATATACACCTCTCTTGTACCCACTGTATAAATCTGTATCAAGTGTTGACTAATTATATAAAAGGATTGCAGAGAAGCTGTAGTGCATCACAAGAGCAGTAATACAGCGAGAAGCTCAAATGTCAAACTATAAAAGGGAGTTGGTTGAGTGGTTCATTAATGCCAGCTGAACACCAAGGTAGTACCTCCTTTAAAATGCATTACAGACACCAATCGAGGGGAGGGAGGTGGGGGAGTTAGATGGTGTTCATGTGGAGGAGGGGAGAGGGACACTGCACATTATGGCCAATAGTGACAGACCATTTAATGTGATCAAATCATATGATTAGAACCGGAATTTGACTTAATTGCATGTTGCATCTGAATATAATGTATGTTAAAAATTTCTATGCCTCATGTCAAATAACCCACTTCCCAAATTATCAACCCATTCAGCGGGTCCACTTATGCCAATGTCATGCTGCCTAACAATAATCGACAACAGGAGCACGCAACATGTATCCAGATTGGCAGAAGGCACCAACTCAACCATTTATATGCACAGATTTATCAATTAATACAAGCAACATATAGCACAGGAGGTAGACAGTCAGCCCATCATGTCTGTACTGATAGCTCTTCAACTGGAGCTACCTGCTCTACAATTTCCCTGTCCTTGTATCCTTTAATATTCTTCCTTTTCAAATGTTTACCTAATTCTCTTTTAAATGACCTTATACACACTGCCTCATTAGCTATTTGCGATAAAGCACTCTACATTTTAATAACCCTCCGTGTGAAATCATTTATCATTTCCTCCTTCTAAGGATAGCATTTGCCCTTGTTACTGATTTCAGCAGAACTATCACTATTGACCCTCTCAAAACATTTATAATTTTGAAAACCTCCATTAGATCCTCTGCTTTTGCTTTTTCTGTTCCAATAAAAAACAAAATTTTTGCACCTTTCTTCATAATTACTGTATATTCTAAAATTTCTGGTATTAATCCAGTGGATCATTACTGTACACTCTACATAGCTCAAATGTCCTTACTAGCCCAGAACTGTCCAGAAATTCTCACATTACAAGAGTGGCTACACTCCAAAAGTACTTCATTGGCCGTAAAGCGCTTTGAGACGCCCGGTGGTCGTGAAAGGTGCGCTAGAAATGCAAGTCTTTCTTTCATCAGTCTAACTTGGATATTTATCTTGAAATAGGTCATGCAGATGCTATGCTACAATAAAAGAACCAGACCACCACAAAAGGTTAACGCTAGTTACAAACTGCGTTAAAATGTTTAATAGGGCTATAAATTCTTGGGCACTCCACGTACTTTTTTCCTTAACTGTCTCCAAGGTTGCAGGGCATAATAGTGAAGAAAACACCTTGAGGGCGTTCTGGTCAAGTATGACGTGTACTCACTGCATACTTTATCAATACCATTTCTAACCGAATTGTCTCCCTAGCATTTTAGAGGAAACGGAGTATCATTTCACTTTGCAACCCAGCTCCAGCTGTCACAGTAAACAATTATCTGTCACATCAGCAATTGGAACTATATAAAGTACAGATAGATGCAGCATTCCCCCGTCAGTCTGCAGACTAAGAACATCGTAATGTCCGATAGAAAAAGCGAGATGCTCACCCTATGCTACAAGGCTGGATAATGACTGCTCAAAATTTACCATCATTTCTCATATTTCATGGAAGGGGGAAATTGCAAACATATTTTTGCTAGAATGTGGCACTTTTCGGCTACAATCTACCCTCAAAAGAGCCACAGCAAATAAAGCAGCACTGAATCTCTCTCTAAAAACCATCTGCAGTCTTCGTGATGCTCTAGGATTTGAAAAAAATAAAAGCCTCAATTGTGTTTATTGCCCGACCATTAGAACACAGCAAACACACGGACGCAATTCGATTTCATTCCCAAAGTGATGTTTATTTAGAATAAAATCTACGAATGGATTGCTACTAAAACGAAAAATATCCAAAAGGACTGCAGTCGGAACACGCGTTAGCAGCAGGCCTGCATGGAAGGTTCGTGTCTGCTATTTCCCCTCCATGCATTTTGCTGGATTTGCAACACTGCTTCCTAAACCAGAACAAAAAAGAGGGGCGGGGAAAGCTACAATTTTAAAATGCTTTCATGATACCAAACGACCGAAAGCAGAATGTAACAGAACTGAAAATTATATACCACACACACACGCCACTCCAATGAAGACAGACTGTTTTTTATGCAAACACCAACAAATGTTATTAACCCCAACAAGTTAAATGAGATGTTGATTTTTTTTTCTTTATTTAAAGAAATGCATTGGATGCAGCACATCTTGGACTGGGGAGGGGTGGTAAATTATCAGAACTCACCCCACTCTAAAAACTCGGTGATGTTTTTCTCCCTTCTGAGGGGAGAGTTGGTGCACTCATCGTACAGACAGATGATGATGTCCAGCAAGGTCTCGACGCTCACCGCCAGACCGTTTTTCCGAGGTCCGTCAAGGATCATTTTCTCCAGTTTCTTCAAACGCACTTCTGCAGACATCTTGGCTTCAGTGACGAGCCTTTAACCGGCGAATCGCTCACTCTCGCGATCAAATATTAAGAAGAAAATAAATTTGACTCCTTTTTCTTCCCTTCTAAAAATTAAAAATAAAATGGCACAATTGAAGCAAAAAGGGAGGAAAGAGTGGGGAGAACGGGAGTGTGTCTCGGGCTCAGTTATTTAGAATAGTGCTTTTTTTTTAATACAAAAAACAAAATGTCCAGGTCAAAACGTAGTGTAATAATCCCGGTAAAGACATCCAAAGCCGGCACAGAGACGGACAGGCATTATTCGCCCATTTTATCCTCTCCCTCGCTTCAATTGCAGAAACCAGCAGAGCTGCTGAAGGTTATTTCAGTTTTTAAAATTCACAGTTCACACCGCAGCAGGAAGATGTATCCTGTCCCCAAATCAAAGTGGTTTTGGAAAACACACACGGCACACGATGGTGATGAATGATGAGAACGCTCCTCCTCAGGAAAACCGCGTCGGCTTCATTTCATTCAAAGGAGACAGAAAAAAAAACTCATTATTTTTCCTCTCTCTCGCTCCCCTCACAAGTTTTCTTTTTTATTCCCCCCACACACACAAACACGAATAATTTTTTTCTCCCGCATCAGATCTCTCCGTCTGTTTATTTTTTTTTCTCCTCCGTTTTGGTCAGTGAATAACCAATGTATGTTAAACGGCGGCTGAATGTTTATTCTTTATATATAAGATAATCTAACTGCCGTCTCCTTCCTCTCTCACTGGAGCATCACCTCACTCTCTCTCCTCTTCTGCTTTGCTTTGCTGCGGCCGCCGCTTCTGAGGTAAAAAAATAAAACATGGCGGCCGCTCTCTGCGGACTGACGGACGGACAGCCGGGCGGGAGGGGGAGGGGACAGCGCGCCAGCCAACGGACAGCGCAGCGCCGCCCAGCACGCCGGGATACTGGAGGACCAAGGTGCGAAGGGAGGGGAGACAGCGCAGCACGCCGGGATACTGGAGGACCAAGATGCGGTCGGGAAAATCAACTAACTGTCGGGAGACGACCGCCGGTATAAAGGAGGATGGGCGGGCGAGGTGGTAGCCAGTAGGGGATAAGATCAATTAACGGGCGGTACTTTTGTTTGGGGGGGAAAGAGGATAGCTGTGGAACATCAAAGAGCAGGAGAACATAGTCTGAATATCGGCAGGGCGGAGTGTACATGTTAGGTTCACCTTTAATGGTCGACACCCTCCTCCATCATCCCGGGATCCTGCCAAGGAAGATGGGGACGGACAGGTTAGAGCAGAGGACCAGCCAGCTGGCACTGCTGCCAGCCACAGCGGGATATATAGTAGGAATGGCGTGGGTGGATGGGGGAAAGAAATAGAAGAACGTGAAGCACGCAGGAGGATGAGGGAGCACCACACACAATCCGGCTAGCGGACGCACGCACGCCGGGATACTGGCAGGATAAAGGAGGCCGCTGCTGGAGGACCAGGAGGCTGGCGCATGCGCGCAGACCTGCGCGTGCGCAAACCTGGTTGCTGAATTGCGGAGACTGATTTGTGAATATGGAAAGATGAAATCGACAAAAAGGGCATGCATGAACGAACAATTGCACCTATCACCTTACTGACGTCAGATACGCTTCCAACCATGCATGCTGCCCTTCAAGGATATTTGGTCATATGTTTTGCAAATAAAATACTCCGGTCAGCAAGTGATGAAAGTCCATCTGAACGCGCGCTAATGGTAAAGGGCTTCAAATAGGAATTGCAAGCAATAAATAATCGTCAACTCTAGCAATATTCCGGACATCTGGCGAGTTCTAGCATCGGACCACTGAAAGGCAAAGTGCCACTTTTTTTTTTGCAAAGGGTGCACTTGGGAGTAGAAAATGTTTCCGTTTTAGGCAGCCAGTGTCACCTTCAAGCTCTCCCAGATCTGGTACAGCATACTTCATTCAATGCAGAGGTTAGCTCCCTCTGCTCTGCCCAAATAGAGTGCCCTCTAGTGTACCACGATGATATTTCCGTTTCATTCACTGGCCATCCTTGCGGCTTAGTTGTTAATTATTAATTATGAGCATATATATATGGGTTTGGATTTAGAAACATAGAAGATAGGAGCAGGAGTAGGCCATTCGGCCCCTCGACCCTGCTCCGCCATTCAATGAGATCATGGCTGATCATCCAAATTCAGTACCCTGTCCCTGCCTTCTCCCCATATCCCTTGATCCCTTTAGCCTTAAGAAATATACCCAACTCCAACAATTTAAAGAGTTTGTACAAAAGGACACATTTCAGTGGGTCAAATGGCCTTTAACTTGTCTTATGTTTGCAGAGTGCCAATTATTGCCAAATGAAGGGTCAGCGCAAGAGGGCACCAGCAGACACAGTCCTGATGTAACAGCTGCAGTGGCGCCCGAGCATTTTCAGGGCCGACGAGTCTTTCTTTAATTGACCTGTTAGTTTGTTCAGTCATAATCAGCTTAGAGGAAAATCCTGTTGAAGGTGATGATTCCTTTTTTTTAATTGCACAATATATAATGCACACCAGGAAGGATTAAATGTATTAGTCACTGGTCAAACAAGCTCCCTGTGACCTTCACGACTAATAGAGTGGACAACAGGCCATACCTCCAATGTGATGATGTTACAGTCTGGCCATCTTAATCTAATACAATGACACCAGGGCCAAAGTCACAAATTAAGTCTCGACAGGAAAGAGATTGGGTTATTTTCCTCTGGGGACCATATACTGGTTATTTCCAGAGGAGTCCAGTTTAACAGAATCACCATTCAGTGGGATTGGTCCTGGAGCTCCATATCCCCCCATCAATACTTATTTGCACACAGCAGTTTATTGATTAACCGACTTAAAGTTTGTGTTAGGGATGTTTGCAGGAAATCCCAGCAAACATGAGGGGTCTATGAGAAGGTCAGCTGCTTTATCACCATCCTAACTCCCTGCTTTCTCTTTCAATTCAGTTGCATACACTGGGCTTGTATTGCCTTGAGTATAGAAGATTGAGGGGTGATCTGATCAAAGTTTTTAAAATGTTAAAAGGATTTGATAGGGTAGATACAGAGAAACTATTTCCTCAACCAAATTAGTAACAATACTATGGAGGAGGAATTCCTGGAGTGTTTACGGGATGGTTTCCTCGACCAATATGTCGAGGAACCAACCAGAGATCAGGCCATCTTAGACTGGGTATTATGTAACGAGAAAGGATTAATTAGCAATCTTGTTGTACGAGGCCCCTTGGGTCGGAGCAATCTTAATACAGGTAGACTATCCTTTATCCGAAAACCTCGGGACCAGCCGAGTTTCGGACAAAGGAGAATTTCGGATTTCGGAAGGTGGGTCGGCGGGGGGTCGTGCGCACGACTTACGCTGACGCTCAGCGTAAGTCAGTCGGGGTCGGCGGGGGTCGGGGCCGGCGGGGTACGCGGGGGGGGTCGGCAGTTGGCGGGGTCCGCGGGGGGGTCGGCGGTTGTCGGGGCTGGCGGGGTCGGCGGTTGGCGGGGTCGGCGGTTGTTGGGGCTGGCGGGGTCGGCGGTTGTCGGGGTCGGCGGTTGGCGGGGTCGGCGGGGGGTCGTGCGCACGACTTACCCTTTATCCGAACTTCCGCAACCGGAACCCTCTAAAAACCGAAGGTTTTTTCGTTCAGCGTAAGTCGTACGCACGACTTACGCTGAACGAAAAAACCTTCGGTTTTTAGAGGGTTTCCGTTTTCGGAAGTCCGGATAAAGGGTAGTCTACCTGTATGATCGAATTCTTCATTAAGATGGAGAATGAAGTAGTTGACTCAGAGACTAGGGTCCTCAATTTAAATAAAGGAAACTACAATGGTCTGAGGAGCGAGTTGGGTAGGATTGATTGGGGAATGGCACTCAAAGGCAATGGCAAACATTCAAAGACCGAATGGATGAGCTACAGGATTTGTTCATCCCAGTTTGGCATAAAAATAAAACAAAAAAGGTGACTCAACCGTGGCTAACAAGGGAAATTAGGGATAGCATAAGATCCAAGGAGAGGACATATAAATTGGCCAGAAAAAGCAATAATCCTGAGGATTGGGAGCAGTTTAGGATTCAACAAAGGAGGACAAAGGGATTAATTAAGAAAGGGAAAATGGAATATGAGAGTAAGCTTTCAGGGAACATAAAAACTAACTGTAAAAGCTTTTATAGATATGTGAAGAGAAAAAGATTGGTGAAGTCAAGCGTAGGTCCCTTACAGTCAGAATCAGGGGAATTTATAATGGGGAACAAAGAAATGGCAGACCAACTAAATACATACTTTGGTTCTGTCTTCACAAAGGAGGACACAAATAACCTCCCAGAGATGCCGGGGAACATAGGGTCTGATGAAAGGGTGGAACTGAAAGAAATCAGTATTTGTAGGGAAATGGTGTTAGGAAAATTGATGGGACTGAAGGCCGATAAATCCCTAGGGCCTGATAATCTACATCCCAGGGTACTTAAGGAAGTGACCCTAGAAATAGTAGATGCATTGCTGGTCATCTTCCAGAACTCGATAGACTCTGGAACAGTACCCATGGATTGGAGGGTAGCTAATGTTACCCCACTATTCAAAAAAGGTGGTAGAGAAAAAGCGGGGAATTATAGACTGGTAAGCCTGACATCGGTAGTGGGGAAAATGCTAGAGTCTATTATAAAAGATGTAATAGCAGAGCACTTGGAAAGCAGTGACAGGATTGGACAATGTCAACATGGATTTACAAAAGGTAAATCATGCTTGACTAATCTACTGGAATTTTTTGAGGATGTAACTGGTAAAATAGATATGGGAGAACCAGTGGATGTGGTGTATTTGGACTTTCAGAAGGCTTTCGATAAGGTCCCACATAAGAGATTAGCATGCAAAATTAAGGCACATGGGATTGGGGGCAAGGTATTGATTTGGATAGAGAACTGGTTGGCGGACAGAAAGCAAAGAGTTGGAATAAACGGATCGTTTTCCGAGTGGCAGGCAGTGACTAGTGGGGTACTGCAAGGATCGGTGCTAGGACCCCAGCTGTTCACAATATATATTAATGATCTGGACGAGGGAATTGGATGTAATATCTCCAAATTTGCAGACGACACAAAGCTGGGTGGGAGGGTAAGCTGTGAGGAGGATGTCGTGAAACTCCAGTACGATTTGGACAGGTTGGGTGATTGGGCAGAAACATGGCAAATGCACGATAATGTGGATAAATGTGAGGTTATCCACTTTGGTGGCAAAAACAGGAAGGCAGATTATTATTTGAATGGCAATAGATTGGGAGAAGGGGAAGCGCAAAGGGACCTGGGTGTTCTTGTGCACCAGTCGCTGAAGGTAAGCACGCAGGTGCAGCAGGTGGTTAAGAAGGCAAATGGTATGTTGGCCTTCGTAGCAAGAGGGTTCGAGTACAGGAACAAGGATGTCTTGCTACAGTTGTACAGGGCCTTGGTGAGACCGCACCTTGAGTATTGTGTGCAGTTTTGGTCGCCTTACCTGAGGAAGGACGTTCTTGCCATGGAAGGAGTGCAGCGAAGATTCACCAGGCTGATACCTGGGATGGCAGGAATGACGTATGAGGAGAGATTGTGTCAATTGGGCTTATACTCACTGGAGTTTAGAAGATTGAGAGGGGATCTCATCGAAACCTATAAAATTCTGTCAGGCCTGGACAGACTAGATGCAGGAAGGATGTTTATGATGGCCGGGGAGTTCAGAACCAGGGGTCATAGTCTAAGGATAAGGGGTAAGCCATTTAGGACTGAAATGAGGAGGAATTTCTTCACCCAGAGAGTGGTGAACCTGTGGAATTCTCTGCCACAGAGGGCGGTGGAGGCCAGTTTATTAAATATATTCAAAAAAGAGTTGGATATATTTCTTAAGGCTAAAGGGATCAAGGGATATGGGGAGAAGGCAGGGACAGGGTACTGAATTTGGATGATCAGCCATGATCTCATTGAATGGCAGAGCAGGCTCGAAGGGCTGAATGGCCTACTCCTGCTCCTATCTTCTATGTTTCTATGGTGGGGAATCCAGAATCATAGAATGGTTACAGCACAGAGGAAGGCCATTCAGCCCGTTGAGCCCATGCCGGCTCTCTGCAAGAGCACTTCAGCTAGTCCCACTCTCCCGCCCTTTCCCCATAGCCCTGCAAATTCTTTTCCCTCAGATACTTATCCAATTCCCTTTTGAAAGCCACGATTGATTCTGCCTCCACCACCCTTTCAGGCAGTGCATTCCAGATCCTAACCACTCACTGCGTAAAAAAGTTTTGCCTTTGGTTCTTTTGCCAATCATCTTGAATCTGTGTCCTCTGGTTCTCAACCCTTCCGCCAATGGGAACAGTTTCTCTCTATCTACTCTGTCTAGACCCCTCATGATTTTGAACACCTCTATCAAATCTCCTGTCAACCTTCTCTGCTCTAAGGAGAACAACCCCAGCTTCTCCAGTCTATCCACGTAACTGAAGTCCCTCATCCCTGGAATCATTCTCGTAAATTTTTTCTGCACCCTCTCTAAGGCCTTCACATCCTTCCGAAAGTGCAGTGCCCAGAATTGGACACAATACTCCAGTTGAGGCCGAACCAGTATTTTATAAAGGTTCATCATAACTTCGTTGCTTTTGTCGAAAAGACAGACAGAATGGAAAAGGAGGGGGAGTAGCCCATTTAATAAAGGATGACATAAGGACAGTAGAGAGAAAGGATCTCGGCTCGGAAGATCAGGAAGTAGAATCAGTATGGGTGGAGATAAGGAATAACAAGGGGCAGAAAACACTGGTAGGAGTAGTATATAGGCCCCCTAACAGTAGCTATACCGTTGGACAGAATATTAATCAAGAAATAGTCGGAGCTTGTAACAAGGTAATGCAATAATCGTGGGAACTTTAATCTTCATATAAACTGGACAAGTCAAATTGGCCAAGGTAGTCTGGAGGACGAGTTCACGGAATGCATTTGGGACCATTTCCTAGAACAATATGTCATGGAACCAACCAGGGAACAGGCTATTTTAAATCTTGTATTGTGTAATGTGACAGGGTTAATTAGCAATCTCATAGTAAAGGATCCTCTGGGGCAGAGTGATCATAATATGATAGAATTTCATAATAAGTTTGCGAGTGACTTGCCTAAATCCGAAACTAGAGTCTTAAACTTAAATAAAGCCAATTACATAGGTATGAGGGGTGAGTTGGCTAAGGTAGATTGGAAAAATAGATTAAAAGGTATGGCGGTAGATAAGCAGTGGCTAGCATTTAAAGAAATATTGTATAATTCTCAACAAAAATACATTCCATTGAGAAACAAAAACCCCACGGGAAAAGTGATCCAACCATGGCTAACTAAAGAAGTTCATGATAGCATTAGGATGAAAGAAGAAGCTTATAATATTGCGAAGAATAGTAGTAAGCCTGAGGATTGGGAGAGTTTCAGAAACCAGCAAAGGATGACCAAAAAATTGATAAAAACGGAAAAAATAGAATGAGAGAAAACTAGCAACAAATATCAAAGCAGATTGTAAGAGCTTCTACAAGTATGTAAAAAGGAAGAGAGTAGCAAAAGTAAACATTGGTCCCTTAGAGGCCGAGACAGGAGAAATTTTTATGGGGAATAAGGAAATGGCAGAAACGTTAAACAAATATTTTGTATCTGTCTTCAAAGTAGAAGACACAAAAAGCATACTAAAAATGATGGGGAACCAAGGGTCTAATGAGGGTGAGGAACTTAACGTAATTAATATAAGTAGAGAAAAAGTACTAGAGAAACTAATGGGACTAAAAGCCGACAAATCCCCTGGACCTGACGGCCTACATCCTAGGGTTCTAAAGGAGGTGGCTGAAGAGATAGTGGATTCTAGAATGGTCCCAGCAGATTGGAAGGCCGCAAATGTAACATCACTATTCAAGAAAGGAGGGAGAGAGAAACCAGGGAACTACAGGCCAGTTAGCCTGATATCAGTCGTCGGGAAAATGCTGGAATCCATTGTTAAGGAAGTGGTATCAGGGCACTTAGAAAATCATAACATGATTAGGCAGAGTCAACATGGTTTTATGAAAGGGAAACCGTGTTTGACAAATTTATGAGAGTTTTTTGAGGATGTAACTAGCAGGGTAGATAAAAGGGAACCAGTGGATGTAGTATATTTGGATTTCCAAAAGGCATTCGATAGGGTGCCGCATAAAAGGTTATTACACAAGATTAGGGCTCAAGGGGTTGGGGCAATATAGTAGCATGGATAGAAGATTGGTTAATGGACAGAGAGTAAGGATAAACTGATCTTTTTCAGGTTGGCAGACTGTAACTAGTGGGGTGCTGCAAGGATCAGTGTTGGGGCCTCAGCTATTTACAATCTATGTTAATGACCTGGATGAAGGGACCGAGTGTAATGTATCCAAGTTTGCCGACGATACAAAGCTAGGTGTGACAGTAAGCTGTGAGGAGAACACAAAGAGTCTGCAAAGGGATATAGATAGACTGAGTGAGTGGGCAGTAAGGTGGCAGATGGAGTATAATGTAGGAAAATCTGAGGTTATTCACTTTGGTAGGAAGAATAGAAAAACAATATTTTTTAAATGGTGAGAAACTTTCAAATGTTGGTGTTCAGAGAGATTTGGGTATCTTCGTGCAAGAAACACAGAAAGCTAGCATGCAGGTACAGCAAGCAATAAGGAAGGCAAATGGCATGTTGGCCTTTATTGCAAGGGGGTTGGAGTATAAGAGTAAGGAAGTCTTGCTACAATTGTACAGGGCCTTGGTGAGACCACACCTGGAGTACTGTGCACAGTTTTGGTCTCCTTATCTAAGGAAGGAAATGCTTGCCTTGGAGGCAGTGCAATGCAGGTTCACTGGATTGATTCCTGGGATGAGAGGGCTGCCCTAGGATGCAAGATTGTGTAGAATGGGTCTATACTCTCTGGAGTTTAGAAGAATGAGAGGTGATCTCATTGAAACATACAAGACTCTGAAGGGGTTTGTAATGATCAGTAACATGTCATTCTAGAATGGTACACTAGATGGAGCTGTATGTATATAAGAGTGGGGTTACCCACAAGGCAGTAGTCAAGATGGATGCCTGCACACTAGTCCACATGGCTGAATAAAGTGACTAGCTCAAGCTAGCTGTTCATAACGAAAATGTCTATTTATTTATGAACATAACATGGTACCAGGATTGGTCAAATCTGCTGAATATTGTGAAACGTGACATGGAGAATTTGACGCCACCGGAGGGTTTGAAACTCACGGGGAATGTCGACTGCAACTGGCGGACTTTCAAACAACAATTTGAACTCTACATTGCTGCCATCGGGTTCGGTACGATGCCAGACGCAAGGAAAATAGCGATAGAGGTATTTAATACGTTTGTATTTGATCAAGAGGAAGACAGAGAAAAAATGGACGATGTGCTAAAGAAATTTGATACACATTGTTCTCCCAAAAAGAATAAGCCCTATGAGAGGTACGTGTTCCATTCACGGACACAGCAGCAAAATGAGACTTTTGATAGCTTTTTGACCGATCTGAAACTGAAAGCACAGACATGTAATTTCTCTGAACTGAAATCATCCATGATTCGTGACCAGATTGTGTTTCGTATTAATGATAAAAAGGTCAGGGAACGTTTGTTGAGAGAAACCGAACTAACATTGGAGAATGCTGTGAAAATATGCCATGCCAGTGAGCTAGCTCAAAAGCACGCGAAGACTTTCAGTGAAATTAATAATAATGCGATTGTAATGAATGACTGTGCTGCTGTCGGTGCTGTGTACTACAAGGGGAAGATACGTGGGCAGAACAGGAATGCAAAGCAATCGGAGGATGGAATTTTTAATTGTAAACGCTGTGGTTCCAAACACCAGTCACGACAATGCCCTGCGTTTGGGAAAATGTGCACAAAATGTAATGGAAAGAATCACTTTGCAAAACAATGCTTTTCAAAAGTAAAAACAAAGAAAGGGCAACAAGTCAATGTGATTGAGGACACTGATTTAAGTGAGACATTTTTTGTAGGAATGGTGTCATGTGACAATATAGAAAAGGATAGAGAAAATGTGCAGCCCTCAGGAATGGACAATGCTAAACATAAAGTTAATGCAGTAAAAGAGGACAAATGGATGATGCCACTGCAGGTAAATGGAGCATTAGTTACATTGAAACTAGACACTGGGGCAAAAGCAAACTTAATCAGTATGACTGACATTAAAAATATGAAAGAAAAGCCCAAAATGCAGAAAAAGTCAGTACTACTGAAGGACTATAATGGACAGAAAATAGATAGCTTAGGTGTATGCAGACTTAAAGTGACAGTCAAAGACAAAGTGCATCATCTCATGTTTTCTGTTGTGGCTGAAGGACTTGATTCACTACTAGGTGACAAAGCTTGTGAGGACTTAGAACTGGTCAAGAGAGTCTACCGTATAAACTGTGCCATAAGCAGACCAGATGACTCAGTGGATTCTGTAGTGAGTAATTTCCAGGATGTGTTCAAAGGATTTGGAGTTCTACCATTCACTTACAAGATCCAGCTAAAGGAGGATGCTCAGCCAGTGGTACATGCTCCACGGAGAGTTCCAGCACCCCTGCGTGACCGGCTCAAGAAAGAACTGGACAGAATGACCACACTAGGAGTCATCAGGAAAGTCAAAGAGCCAACAGACTGGGTTAACTCCATGGTATGTGTAAAGAAAAAGAACAATGATCTAAGAGTATGCATGGATCCAAAGGACTTAAATGCAAACATAAAACATGAACACTACCAGATTCCCAAGCGAGAAGAAATCACCAGTGAAATGTCAGGTGCCAGATACTTCGCAAAGCTCGATGCCTCACAAGGATTTTGGCAACTAAAATTGGACGAAGAGAGCACCAAATACTGTACCTTCAACACACCATTTGGCAGGTATTATTTCCTCAGAATGCCTTTCGGGATAATATCTGCATCTGAAATCTTTCATAGAGCGATGGAATACATAATTGAAGGTCTGGAAGGAGTTCGGGTCTATGTTGATGACATCATCATCTGGGGCTCCACACTGAAAGAACACAATGAGAGACTGACTAAAGTGCTACAGAGCATACGCCGGAATGGACTGAAGCTCAACAAAGCCAAGTGTCAGTTTGGCATTCAGGAAGTCACTTTCCTAGGAGATAATCTACCTGGTAAAGGAATAGAGCCAGATATGGAAAAAGTAAACGCCATACTCAACATGCCCCAACCCACTGACAAAAAAGGAGTGCTACGCATCATGGGGATGATAAACTTCATTGGAATGTTCATTCCTAACTTGTCAGCCAAGACAGCCTGTCTGCGAGACCTGCTATATAAAACAAATGAGTTCGCATGGACAGAAAGACATGAACAAGAGTGGATGAACCTTAAAACAGTGCTGACAACCACACCTGTACTCACCTTCTTTGACCCAACAAAGAGAATCAAAGTGTCAACGGATGCATCAAAAGATGGCCTAGGCGCGGTCTTGCTACAAGCAGAGGGTGAAGATTGGAAGCCTGTTGCCTATGCCTCCAGGTCTATGACTGATTCTGAGTGTCGATACACCCAGATTGAAAAGGAATGTCTAGGCTTGGTAGTTGGACTAGAAAAGTTCCATGCCTACATATATGGACTTCCCACCTTCACAGTTGAGACAGACCACTGCCCATTGGTTGCCATCATAAAAAAAACCTGAATGAGATGTCTCCAAGGATTCAAAGACTCATGATGAAGCTGCAAAGATATGACTTTGAACTGATCTACACACCAGGCAAATACATAGTGTTAGCAGATGCACTATCCCGAGCACCCACAATGAGTCATGCGAGCTCTACTGAGGAAGACGTGGATGTTCATGTGAGTATGGTCACTGCTGCGCTGCCCGTGTCAGACACAAAATCAAAGCAAATAGCAGAAGAAACAGTAAAAGATACAGTGTTACAAACAGTAATAGAGAACATTCATCATGGTTGGCCAAAAGGTTCCTGTCCAAAGTACTTTCACATCAGGTCAGAGTTGAGTGTCGCAAGTAGACTATTACTAAAACAGAACAGAATAGTCATTCCACAGGCTCTACGTTGAGACATGCTCAAAAGGATTCACGAGGGACACCTCGGAATTGAAAAATGCAAAAGGAGAGCAAGAGACACTGTTTATTGACCTGGCATAAATAAGGACATTGAGACCATGACAGAGGCATGTCAGAAACACCAAAACAAACAAGCAAAGGAACCAATGATAGTAGCTGACATACCAACAGCACCATGGCAAAAGGTTGGTATGGACCTCTTTCATTTGAATGGTAAAGACTATCTAATAGTGAATGACTACTATTCTAACTATCCTGAGATGGCGCTGCTCTCAAGCACATCAGCAAGCAGTGTCATAATGCATGTTAAATCCATTTTCGCCAGACATGGAATTCCCAGGATTGCCGTTAGCGACAATGGTCCGTGCTTCAACTGTAAGGAGTGGCAACAGTTTGCAGCACATTATGACTTTCAGCACATCACATCCAGTCCTCTGTATGCTCAGTCAAATGGTAAGGCAGAGAAAGGTGTTCAAGTTCTCAAACAGCTACTGAAGAAATCAACAGAAAGCAAGTCTGATCCTTATCTCGCCCTGCTGAGCTACCGAGCCTCACCTTTAGACTCTGGTTCTTCACCTGCTGAACTCCTAATGGGTCGCAAGTTGTGCACCATGCTACCCTGCTGTGCAAAAGAAAAGCAGAGTAAGGAACTAAGACAGAGACTTCAATTGTTAAAGCTGAAACAGAAATCACACTATGACAAGTCATCCAAAACTCTGAAACCATTGACAAGGGATGATGTTGTCAGGATTGAGGATCCAGATGCATGGAACAGGAAAGCTACAGTTCTTGAGGAAGTAGGACCAAGGTCATACACTGTTAGAACTGAGGAAGGACAGATTCTCAGGAGGAACCGCCGTTCCCTCCTGAAGACACAAGAAACTATCCAAGAGCAAATCAATGACAATGCCGCAACTGAATCTTGTCACTCACCACCAGAACAATCTAACACAAACACACATACAGGCTCTCATGAAAACACATCAGACTTACCTGTGCTGAGAAGATCCACACGTGAAGTAAAAAAGCCTGATAGACTTAATCTTTGAGTATAAAGTAAAGCTTTGAAAATGTGTTGACTGTTGTGAAAATGTTTATGTTTATAGCGCACTAACAAAAGTGTTACTGATATCATCTTTATCGTGTTTCTTGAAAGTTCATTGATATTGATTGATATTGATTTTGTTTAACCTCAAAGAAAGGGGGATGTAATGATCAGTAACATGTCATTCTAGAATGGTACACTAGGTGGAGCTGTATGTATATAAGAGTGGGGCTACCCACAAGGCAGTAGTCAAGATGGATGCCTGCACACTAGTCCACATGGCTGAATAAAGTGACTAGCTCAAGCTAGCTGTTCATAATGAAAATGTCTATTTATTTATGAACATAACAGGGTTGATGCTGAGAGGTTGTTTCCCCTGGCTGGAGTGTCTGGAAGTAGGGGGCATAGTCTCAGGATAAGGGGTCGGCCATTTGAGACCGAGATGAGGAGGAATTTCTTCACTCAGAGGGTTGTGAATCTTTCGAATTCTCTGCCCCAGACGGCTGTGAATGCGAAGTCTTTGAGTATATTCAAGGCTGAGATAGATAGATTGTTAGACTCTAGGGGAATCAAGGGATATGGAGATCGGGTGGGAAAGTGGAGTTGAGGTCGATGATCAGCCATGATCTTATTGAATGGCGGAGTAGGCTCGAGGGGCCGTATGGCCTACTCCTGCTCTTATTTCTTATGTTCTTATGTACTCTATGCCTCTATTTATGAAGCCCAGGATCCCGTAAGCTTTTTTAACCACTTTCTCAACCTGCCCTGCCACCTTCAACGATTTGTGCACATATACCCCAGGTCTCTCTGTTCATGCACCCCCTTTAGAACTGTACCATTTAGTTTATATGTCCTCTCCTCATTCTTTCTACCAAAATGTATCACTTCACACTTTTCTGCGTTAAATTTCATCTGCCACGTGTCCGCCCATTTCACCAGCCTGTCTATCTCTTCTTGAAGTCTATCATTATCCTCCTCACTATACCTCCAAGTTTTTTGTCATCTACAAATTTTGAAATTGTGCCCTGTACTCGCAAGTCCAAGTCATTAATATATATCAAGAAAAGCAGTCATCCTCGTACCGACCCCTGGGGAACACCACTGTATACATTGCTCCAGTCCAAAAAACAACCGTTCACCACTGCTCTCTGTTTCCTGAATTGGGCACAATCTTAAAATTAGAGCTAGGCCATTTAGGAGGGAAATCAGGAAGCACTTTTCCACACAAAAGGGTGGTAGAAATCTGGAATTCTCTCCCTCAAAAGGCTGTGGATGCTGGGGGTCAATTAACATTTTCAAGACTGAGATTGATAGATTTTTGTTGGGTAAGGGTATCAAGGAATATAGAACTAAGGTGGGTAAATGGGGTTAAGATATAGATCAGCCATGATCTAATTGAATGGCAGAACAGGCCTGAGGGGCTGAATGGCCTCCTCCTGTTCCTGTGTTTATGTTTGTGTATCCAATACCATAGACCCATACATTCCCAACCCCTCCTCCCCCCCCGCCGCCCCCCACTCCCCACCCTTATCTGCACCAAACAGCCTTACCTCCACCTCCTGAGACCTGCAGCCAGTTTAGGAGCCTTTAGGCACTGGTTCCTCTCTGATTTCTCAGCGACGATCGGTGGTCCCACACCCACACATTATTTCCAGAATAATTTACTTTCACCGTCCATGACAACTTCATTTTCCAGCAGTCTGCCATCAACTTCTCGAAGCGCTGTAAGGATTCGGTCTGGGCTACCTCCTTCCGGAATCCTAGTCCACTGGTCGATCACCCTCTGGGAAAAGGAAAACATCCAAACATTCCAGCCTCAAGCCCTGCTTCCTCAGTTTGTATGGGTGCACCCTGCTTGTATCCTGGTGAGATTCATGGATCTTGCTGCATTTACATTAAAGCCACCTCAGGGAGTGGTTCTGCACCACTTCAGCAGAGACACAGACACCAACATTCCTGGAGCTGGAGAGGGCATAAGTCGTATTTCCACCCCAGGGGGTGGGTCCGGAATATGGGCACGATCCAGGCTCCTTCGGGATACCGCCCATTTGGATCAGACCTTTAAATTCTGGTCAGGGAGGTCGTGGGCAGATCTTCTGCCTGCCTTGTGCCCACCCCTGCCAACCTCAGATAAAGGGGCGTGTTCCTGGGCCTCCCCAGGAAATTCCTCCCTTTAGGTCCTTGAAAGGTCTCAACAGAACTCACGCCATTGTTTAAACTACGTGGGAGTAAGAATAGACTTGATGTTAGGCAGTTCTTTTCCCAGTGAGTAGCGAGAGTAGTGGAACGCATTTCTGGCTGGTGAGGTGGTTTCTGATGCTCCGAATGCCTTCAAGAGGTGCTGACTCTCCAAACGCCTTCAAAAGGGAGCTGGACTGGTTCTTGACTGGGGCAGAGTTCGCATCATGCAGAACGCAAGTGTCTTTATAGACAACACTTGGCCCATGTGATTTCCTGGTTTCAATCGCCTGAAGGGATCGGAGAGGAATTTTCCAGTGTATCATTTGTGTGGAATAAACCTCCAGATAGAGTAGTGGAGACAAAAATCCTGGAATGATTTATTAACAATTGGATGCTGCAATGGGAAGACATTAGAATCTCTCCAGATGAATGAATTAGGATGGGCTGAATGGCATTCCTCATCTGTGATAAAGAACGTGGTGCGGAGATGCCGGTGTTGGACTGGGGTGGACAAATGTAAGAAATCACACAACACCAGGTTATAGTCCAACAGCTTTATTTGAAATCACAAGCTTTCGGAGCGCTGCTCCTTCGTCAGGTGAAGTGGAGAGATGCATAAAGACACAGCTTATATAGTCAGAGAATAATGTCAGATGTTTACAGGTAATCTTTCTAACTGCCATTTATCACACCTCGGCAGAGAGATAATCACAGCAATCAAAGGTGTAAATGGTGTCCAAACAGGTCAGTCAGGAAAACATCAAAGAACAATGAGGTGGGGTCACAAGGGGTCAAATGTTGCAGATGCTGGGGTCTGTATGAAAAACAAAAAAACAGACAAAAACCATTTTTTTTGCTGGAAATCACAGCAGGTCCGGCCGCATCTGTGTGGAGAGAACAAGCCAATGACGACTCGAGTCTGGATGACCCTACGTCAGGTGGGGTTACATGTAGCGTGACATGAACCCAAGATCCCGGTTGAGGCCGTCCTCATGGGTGCGAAACTTGGCTATCAGTTTCTGCTCGATGATTTTGCATTGTCGTGTGTCTCGAAGGCCACCTTGGAGAATGCTTACCCGAAGATCGGAGGCTGAATGTCCTTGACTGCTGAAGTGTTCCCCGACTGGGAGGGAACACTCCTGCCTGACGATTGTTGCGCGGTGTCCATTCATCCGTTGTCGCAGTGTCTGCATGGTCTCGCCGATGTACCATGCTCCGGGGCATCCTTTCCTGCAACGTATGAGGTAGACAACGTTGGCCGAGTCACATGAGTATGTACCATGTACCTGGTGGGTGGTGTCCTCACGTGTGATGATGGTATCTGTGTTGATGATCTGGCATGTCTTGCAGAGGTTGTTGTGGCAAGGTTGTGTGGTGTCGTGGTTGCTGTTCTCCTGAAAGCTGGGTAATTTGCTGTGAACGATGGTCTGTTTGAGGTTAGGCGGCTGTTTGAAGGCGAGTAGTGGAGGCGTGGGGATGGCCTTAGCGAAGTGTTCATCGTCATTGATGACATGTTGAAGGCTGCGAAGAACATGGCATAGTTTCTCCGCTCCGGGGAAGTACTGGACGACGAAGGGTAGTCTGTTGGTTGTGTCCCGTGTTTGTCTTCTGAGGAGGTCTATGCGATTTTTCGCTGTGGCCCGTCGGAACTGTCAATCGACGTGTCGAGCGTCATATCCCGTTCTTACGAGGGCGTCTTTCAGCGTTTGTAGGTGTCCATCGCGTTCCTCCTCGTCTGAGCAGATCCTGTGTATTCGCAGGGCTTGTCCATAGGGGATGGCTTCTTTAACGTGGTTAGGGTGGAAGCTGGAGAAGTGGAGCATCCTGAGGTTGTCCGTGGGCTTGCGGTAGAGTGAAGTGCTGAGGTGTCCGTCTTTGATGGAGATTCGTGTATCCAAGAATGAAACTGATTCTGAGGAGTAGTCCATGGTGAGTTTGATGGTGGGATGGAACTTGTTGATGTTATTGTGTAGTCTTTTCAGTGATTCTTCGCCGTGGGTCCATAGGAAGAAAATGTCGTCGATGTATCTGGTGTATAGCGTTGGTTGGAGGTCCTGTGCAGCGAAGAAGTCTTGCTCGAACTTGTGCATGAAGATGTTGGCGTATTGGGGTGTGAATTTGGTCCCCATGCCTGTGCTCAGGACACAGCAGACCAGCTACGAGACACCGCCAAACAGACGAGGCAACGGAACTATGCTGCCTACATGCACACCAAGAACAGGAAGCTTGAGAAACTCGGCATCACCAGCAGCAGCAACCAAGCCTCCCCCGGTACCACGGTTGAAACCACAGGGAAGTCCATCGTCAACCTGTCCGACCACACCCTTCAACCAGACAAAATTGAAGTTCTCAGCCGAGGGCTCAATTTCTGCCCCACCACCAAAATGGACCCCATCGGTCTCGCGGCAGACACAGAGGAATTCATCAGGAGAATGAGGCTCCGGGAATTCTTCCACAAATCCCAAGATGTCTGCAGCGAACCCAATGAGACAATCATTGATCCGGACCAGCAGACAGAGGGATCCACAGTGCAGCAACCGAAGAAGAAAGATTCAAATTGGACCCCTCCGGAGGGTCGCTGCCCTAAGCTTGACATGTATGCTCAAGCTGTCAGGAGATGCATCAACGCCAGATTCATCAGCCGCACTCACAAGACAGTCCAGAATGTCACCCGAGCACAACGCAACGCCATCCACGCTCTCAAGACCAACCGCAACATCGTCATCAAACCAGCAGACAAAGGAGGAGCCATCATCATACAGAACAGAACGGACTATTGCAAAGAAGCATACCGACAACTGGACAACCAGGAACACTACAGACAGTTACCCGCAGATCCGACCAAAGAACACACCCATCAACTCAACAGACTGATCAAGACCTTCGATCCAGACCTTCAAAGCATCCTACGTGCTCTCATCCCACGTACTCCCCACGTGGGAGACTTCTACTGCTTCCCAAAGATACACAAAGCCAACACACCCGGACGTCCTATCGTATCAGGCAACGGAACCCTGTGTGAGAACCTCTCTGGATACGTCGAGTGCATCCTGAAACCCATCGTACAGGGAACCCCCAGCTTCTGTCATGACACTACAGACTTCTTACAGAAACTCAGCACCCACGGACCAGTTGAACCAGGAACACTTCTCACCACGATGGACGTCTCGGCACTCTACACCAGTATCCCCCACGATGATGGCATCGCTGCGACAGCCTCAGTACTCAACAACAACAACAGCCAATCTCCAGACACCATCCTACAACTCATCCGCTTCATCCTTTACCACAATGTCTTCACCTTCGACAACCAGTTCTTTACCCAAACACACAGAACAGCCATGGGGACGAAATTCGCACCCCAATACGCCAATATCTTCATGCACAAGTTCAAGCAAGACTTCTTCGCTGCACAGGAACTCCAACCAATGCTATACGCCAGATACATCGATGACATTTTCTTCCTATGGACCCACGGCGAAGAATCACTGAAAAGACTACACGATAACATCAACAAGTTCCATCCCACCATCAAACTCACCATGGACTACTCCTCAGAATCGGTTTCATTCTTGGACACACAAATCTCCATCAAAGACGGACACCTCAGTGCTTCACACTACCGCAAACCCACGGACAACCTCAGGATGCTCCACTTCTCCAGCTTCCACCCTAACCACGTTAAAGAAGCCATCCCCTATGGACAAGCCCTCCGAATACACAGGATCTGCTCAGACGAGGAGGAACGCGATGGACACCTACAGACGCTGAAAGACGCCCTTGTAAGAACGGGATATGACGCTCGACTCGTCGATCGACAGTTCCGACGGGCCACAGCGAAAAATCGCATAGACCTCCTCAGAAGACAAACACGGGACACAACCAACAGACTACCCTTCGTCGTCCAGTACTTCCCCGGAGCGGAGAAACTATGCCATGTTCTTCGCAGCCTTCAACATGTCATCGATGATGACGAACACCTCGCTAAGGCCATCCCCACGTCTCCACTACTCGCCTTCAAACAGCCGCCTAACCTCAAACAGACCATCGTTCGCAGCAAATTACCCAGCTTTCAGGAGAACAGCGACCATGACATCACACAACCCTGCCACAGCAACCTCTGCAAGACATGCCAGATCATCAACACAGATACCATCATCACACGTGAGGACACCACCCACCAGGTACATGGTACATACTCATGTGACTCGGCCAACGTCGTCTACCTCATACGTTGCAGGAAAGGATGCCCCGGAGCATGGTACATCGGCGAGACCATGCAGACACTGCGACAACGGATGAATGGACACCGCGCAACAATCGCCAGGCAGGAGTGTTCCCTCCCAGTCGGGGAACACTTCAGCAGTCAAGGACATTCAGCCTCCAATCTTCGGGTAAGCATTCTCCAAGGCGGCCTTCGAGACACACGACAACGCAAAATCGTCGAGCAGAAACTGATAGCCAAGTTTCGCACCCATGAGGACGGCCTCAACCGGGATCTTGGGTTCATGTCACGCTACATGTAACCCCACCTGACGTAGGGTCATCCAGACTCGAGTCATCGTTGGCTTGTTCTCTCCACACAGATGCGGCCGGACCTGCTGTGATTTCCAGCAAAAAAAATGGTTTTTGTCTGTTTTTTTGTTTTTCATACAGACCCCAGCATCTGCAACATTTGACCCCTTGTGACCCCACCTCATTGTTCTTTGATGTAATGTTTTCCTGACTGACCTGTTTGGACACCATTTACACCTTTGATTGCTGTGATTATCTCTCTGCCGAGGTGTGATAAATGGCAGTTAGAAAGATTACCTGTAAACATCTGACATTATTCTCTGACTATATAAGCTGTGTTTTTATGCATCTCTCCACTTCACCTGACGAAGGAGCAGAGCTCCGAAAGCTTGTGATTTCAAATAAAGCTGTTGGACTATAACCTGGTGTTGTGTGATTTCTTACATTTGTAATAAAGAAAGAAGAACTTACACTTCTATCATGCCTTTCATGACCTCAGGATGTCCAAAAGCACTTTACAGCCAATGAAGTACTTTTTGAAGTGCCGTCACGGTTGTAATGTAGGAAACATGGCAATTAATTTGTGCATCGCACCAACGCTCTTCTCAATCTTCCTTGCTGCAATGCTCCATTTGACCCTCAGTAAGCTCCCCACTGGAGTGGAGCTAATTTACAGAACAAACGGGAAACTGTTCAACCTCCGTCGGCTCCGGTCCAGATCCAAGGTCGTCCCATCCTCTGTCGTTGATTTACAGTATGCAGACGACGCTTGCGTCTGCACTCACTCGGAGGTCGAACTCCAAACCATCGTCAACACCTTCACCGAAGTGTACGAGAGCGTGGGCCTTACACTAAACATCTGTAAGGCAAAGGTCCTCTACCAACCTGCCCCCGCCACACAGTACTGCCACCCGATTATCAAAATCCACGACAAGGCCTTGGACAACGTGGACCACTTTCCATACCTCGGGAGCCTACTGTCAACAAGGGCAGACGTCGATGACAAAGTCCAACACCGCCTTCAGTATGCCAGTGCAGCCTTCGGTCGCCTGAGGAAGAGAGTGTTTGAAGACCAGGACCTCAAACCCAGTACCAAAATCATGGTCTACAGAGCAGCAGTGATATCCGCCCTTCTGTATGCCTCAGAGACATGGACCATGTATAGCAGGCATCTCAAAGCATTGGAGAGGTACCACCAACGCTGCCTCCGCAAGATCCTGCAAATCCATTGGCAGGATAGGCGCACCATTGTCAGTGTTCTTACTCAGGCCAACATCCCCAGCATCGAAGCTTTGACCACGCTCGATCAGCTCCGATGGACGGGTCACATCGTCCGCATTCCCGATACGAGACTCCCAATACAAACACTCTAATCGGAGCTCCGACACGGCAAGAGAGCCCCAGGTGGGCAGAGGAAATGGTTCAAGGACATCCTCAAAGCCTCCTTGAAAAAGTGCAACATCCCCACCAACACCTGGGAATCCCTGGCCCATGACCGCACAAAGTGGAGGAGAAGCATCCGGGAAGGCACCGAACACTTCGAGTCTCTTCGCCGGGAGCAAGCGGAAGCCAAGTGCAAGGAGCGCACGTCAACCCAAGCACCCCACCCACCTGCCCCTTCAACCATCGTCTGCCCCACCTGTGACAGAGACTGTAGGTCCCACATTGGACTCATCAGTCACCTGAGAACTTATTTTTAATGTGGAAGGAAGTCATCCTCGGTTCCGAGGGACTGCCTAAGAAGAGAAGCTAACTCCCACAAACAGCAACATGATAATGACCTTTGAAGAGAAAAGTTAGAGCATCCAAAGCTAATGCGACCTGGATGGCAATGGAAGTAACAGTTAAAATAAAACAGAAAACAGAGGCTTATAACAAATGTTCACTGGGCCTGCTTCTGGGGAAGGTGGGACTTGTACAAGTCGGATGGGTTGCACCTGAACCAGAACGGGACAAATATCCTTGCGAGGCGGTTTGCTAGCACTGTTCGGGGGGGTTTAAACTAAAATGGCAGGGGTTTGGAACCTGAGCAGGGAGACAGAGGAAAGGGAAACAGGGATAAAAGCAAAAGATAGGAAGGAGAAAAACAGAAGTGGCAGTCAGAGAAATCAACGGTTTAAATCAAACGTGGCCACAGTAAATAATAATTCTAATAGGTCTAAGAGCGTTAAAAAAACAAGCCTAAAGGCTTTGTGTCTTAATGCGAGGAGCATTTGTAATAAAGTGGATGAATTGGCTGCGCAAATAGAGGTAAACGAATATGATTTGGTTAGGATTACGGAAACGTGGCTCAAGGATGGCCAAGACTGGGAACTCAACATCCAGGGGTATTCGATAGTCAGGAAAGATAAGAAAAAAGGAAAGGGAGGTGGGGTAGCATTACTGGTTAAAGAAGGGATTAATACAATTGTAATGAAGGATATTAGCTCTGATGATGTGGAATCTGTATGGGTAGAATTGAGAAATACTAAGGGGAAAAAAACATTAGTGGGAGCGGTATATAGACCTCCAAACAGTAAGGCCGAGGTTGGGGATGGCATTAACAGGGAAATTAAAGAAGCGTGCAATAAGGGCACAGCAGTCATCATGGGTGACTTTAATCTACATATAGATTGGGCCAACCAAATTAGTAACAATACTGTGGAGGAGGAATTCCTGGAGTGTTTACGGGATGGTTTTCTGGACCAATATGTCGAGGAACCAACCAGAGACCAGGCCATCTTAGACTGGGTATTATGTAACGAGAAAGGATTAATTAGCAATCTTGTTGTACGAGGCCCCTTGGGTCAGAGCGATCATAATATGATCGAATTCTTCATTAAGATGGAGAATGAAGTAGTTGACTCAGAGACTAGGGTCCTCAATTTAAATAAAGGAAACTACGATGGTCTGAGGAGCGAGTTGGGTAGGATTGATTGGGGAATGGCACTCAAAGGGTTGACGGTGGATAGACAATGGCAAACATTCAAAGACCGAATGGATAAGCTACAGAATTTGTTCATCCCAGTTTGGCATAAAAATAAAACAAAAAAGGTGACTCAACCGTGGCTAACAAGGGAAATTAGGGATAGCATAAGATCCAAGGAGTGGACATATAAATTGGCCAGAAAAAGCAATAATCCTGAGGATTGGGAGCAGTTTAGGATTCAACAAAGGAGGACAAAGGGATTATTTAAGAAAGGGAAAATAGAATACGAGAGTAAGCTTGCAGGGAACATAAAAACTGACTGTAAAAGCTTTTATAGATATGTGAAGAGAAAAAGATTGGTGAAATCAAGCGTAGGTCCCTTGCAGTCAGAATCAGGGGAATTTATAATGGGAAACAAGGAAATGGCAGACCAACTAAATTCATACTTTGGTTCTGTCTTCACAAAGGAGGACACAAATAACCTCCCAGAGATGCCGGGGAACATAGGCTCTGATGAAAGGGTGGAACTGAAAGAAATCAGTATTTGTAGGGAAATGGTGTTAGGAAAATTGATGGGACTGAAGGCCGATAAATCCCCAGGGCCTGATAATCTACATCCTAGGGTACTTAAGGAAGTGGCCCTAGAAATAGTAGATGCATTGCTGGTCATCTTCCAGAACTCGATAGACTCTGGAACAGTACCCATGGATTGGAGGGTAGCTAATGTTACCCCACTATTCAAAAAAGGTGGTAGAGAAAAAGCGGGGTATTATAGACTGGTAAGCCTGACATCGGTAGTGGGGAAAATGCTAGAGTCTATTATAAAAGATGTAATAGCAGAGCACTTGGAAAGCAGTGACAGGATCGGACAAAGTCAACATGGATTTACAAAAGGTAAATCATGCTTGACTAATCTACTGGAATTTTTTGAGGATGTAACTGGTAAAATAGATAAGGGAGAACCAGTGGATGTGGTGTATTTGGACTTTAAGAAGGCTTTCGATAAGGTCCCACATAAGAGATTAGCGTGCAAAATTAAGGCACATGGGATTGGGGGCAAGGTATTGACTTGGATAGAGAACTGGTTGGCGGATAGAAAGCAAAGAGTTGGAATAAACGGGTCGTTTTCCGAGTGGCAGGCAGTGACTAGTGGGGTACCGCAAGGATCGGTCCTAGGACCCCAGCTGTTCACAATATATATAAGTGATCTGGACGAGGGAATTGGATGTAATATCTCCAAATTTGCAGACGACACAAAGCTGGGTGGGAGTGTAAGCTGTGAGGAGGATGTCGTGAAACTCCAGTACGATTTGGACAGGTTGGGTGATTGGGCAGAAACATGGCAAATGCACTATAATGTGGATAAATGTGAGGTTATCCACTTTGGTGGCAAAAACAGGAAGGCAGATTATTATTTGAATGGCAATAGATTGGGAGAAGGGGAAGTGCAAAGAGACCTGGGTGTTCTTGTGCACCAGTCGCTGAAGGTAAGCATGCAGGTGCAGCAGGCGGTTAAGAAGGCAAATAGTATGTTGGCCTTCGTAGCAAGAGGGTTCGAGTACAGGAACAAGGATGTCTTGCTACAGTTGTACAGGGCCTTGGTGAGACCGCAGCTTGAGTATTGTGTGCAGTTTTGGTCGCCTTACCTGAGGAAGGACGTTCTTGCCATGGAAGGAGTGCAGCGAAGATTCACCAGGGCTGATACCTGGGATGGCAGGAATGACGTATGAGGAGAGATTGTGTCGATTGGGCTTATACTCACTGGAGTTTAGAAGATTGAGAGGGGATCTCATCGAAACCTATAAAATTCTGTCAGGCCTGGACAGACTAGATGCAGGAAGGATGTTTCTGATGGCCGGGGAGTGCAGAACCAGGGGTCATAGTCTAAGGATAAGGGGTAAGCCATTTAGGACTGAAATGAGGAGGAATTTCTTCACCCAGAGAGTGGTGACCCTGTGGAATTCTCTGCCACAGAGGGCGGTGGAGGCCAGTTCATTAAATATATTCAAGAAAGAGTTGGATATATTTCTTAAGGCTAATGGGATCAAGGGATATGGGGAGAAGGCAGGGACAGGGTACTGAGTTTGGATGATCAGCCATGATCGCATTGAATGGCGGAGCAGGCTCGAAGGGCCGAATGGCCTACTCCTGCTCCTATCTTCTACGTTTCTATGTTTCTATGTTTCTATGTGAGGAGCAAGATTCAGTTAATAACCAGGAAGATTATGGAAAGTACAGGAGGGAATTGAAAAAGTTAATTCGAGAGGCAAAGAGAGGTTACAAGAAAAGTTTAGCAGGCAACATTAAATTGAGCCCTAAAACATTTTATAAATATATAAAGTGTTCGAGATTAGCTGGGGAAAAAGTTGGGCCTATTGAGGACCCAGTGGAAAACTTCATGTAGAGGCAGCGGACGTGGCAGAAGTATGAAATGTGTACTTTGCATCTGTTTTCACAAAGGAAGCGGATGATGTGAAGGTTACACTAGAGGAGGTGAGGGAATTTATGGATAGGATAGAGAAGACGTACTAAAAAGATGAGCATTACTGAAAGTTGGTAAGTCACCTGGTCTAGATGGAATGTATCCTAGGTTGCTGAAAGAAGCAAAGGTAGAAATAGCAGAGGCATTGGTCACGATCTTTCAATCTTCATTGGATACAGGAGTAGTGCCGGAGGACTGGAGGGTTGCTAATGTTATACCTCTATTCAGGAAAGGGGAGAGGGATCAACAGGAAACTACGGGCTAGTCTGCCTAGCATGGGTGGTGGGGAAGTTATTGGAAACCATTATCAGGGACAAAATAAACTTTCATTTGGAAAGGCATGGGTTAATCAAGGAGAGTCAGCATGGATTTGTTAAAGGTAAATCGTGTCTGACTAACTTGATTGAATCCTTTGCTGAGGTAGCGGAGAAGGTTGATCAAGGTAGTGCAGTAGATGTTGTATATATGGACTTTCAGAAGGCATTTGACAAAGTGCCACACAGAAGGCTTATTAAGAAGATGGAAGCCCATGGAACCAAGGGGAAAGTGGCGGTATCGATTCAAAATTGGCTCAGTGACAGGAAGCAGAGGGTGGTGGTGGATGGATGTTTTTCAGACGAGTAGGTGGTTTGCAGTGGTGTTCCCCTAGGGTCAGCTTTGGGTCCATTACTATTTTTAATGTTAATAAATGACCTAGACTCGGGTGTAGGGAGCAACTTTATAAAGTTTGCAGATGATACGAAACTTGGCAAAGTAGTAGATCATGATGAGAATAGTTGTAGACTTCAGGATGACATAGACAGGATGGTGAATTGGGCAGAAGCATGGCAGATGGAGTTCAATATGGAGCAGTGTGAAGTGATGCACTTTGGGAGGACTAATATGGAAAGACAGTATAATATAAATGACACGTTCATGAAAAGTGTAGATGAGCAGAGAGACCTTGGTGTCCATATACACAAATCCTTAAAGGTGGCAGGGCGAGTTGTTGAGGTGGTTAAAAAAGTATATGGGTTACTTGGATTATAAAGAGAGGCAGAGAATATAAAAGCAAAGAGATTATGCTGGAACTTTATAAATGACTGGTTAGGCCTCAGCTGGAGTATTGTGGACAATTCTGGGCACCACACTTCAGGAAAGATGTAAAGACATTAGAAAGGGTGCAGAGGAGGTTTACCGGGATGTTACCAGGGATGAGGGACTTCAGTTATGAGGAGAGGTTGGAAACGTTAGGACTGTTCTCCTTGGAACAGAGAAGGTTAAGAGGTGACCTAGTAGAGGCTGTCAAGATGATGAGAAATTTTTAGAGAGTAACTATTCCCTCTGGCGAGTGGGTCCACAACCAGAGGTCATAGATTCAGAAAGATCTAGTGGTGAGATGGGGAGAAATCTTTTCACTGAGAGAGTTGTCAGGATCTGGAACGCTCGTGGAAGCCGATTCCATAAGTAATTTTAAAAGGGAGTTGGACGGGTCCTTGAGGATGAGGAACTTACAGGTTTACGGACAGAAAGCGGCAGGGTGGGACTAAGCACAACGGCTCTTTCAAAGAACCAGCACAGACACGACGGGCCGAATGGCCTCCTTCTGTGCTGTAAGTTTCTATGATTTGTGATTCTATAAAAATAATTGACATCGTGTAATATGAAACAACATACACCTTGTAATCTACCCTACATTTACAACAGTGACTACACTTCAGAAAGTACTTAATTAGCTGTCAAGCGCTTTGGGACGTCCGGAGGTCGTGAAAGACGCTGTAGAAATGCAAGTCTTTATTTCTTTTGCTCCCCTTCCCCAATTTTAGCATCGAGCAATCAAACGCCGCAGTTCCCCTTATGCTTTTGGTTGGTGTGATGCAGCGCCATCTGCTGGTGAAATGGAAGAATGCAGCGGGGTTAACAGTAAATAGACTTATTTTCATTAGTTGAGAAGCTGAGGTGAAGAGCCAAAGTGCCACAGGTTGTGAAGAGTACAAGAGGAGATGAGGTAAATAGAGCAGTGAAAGATTAAGTGACGGCAAGCTCAGGTTTTGAAACCCTGGTTGAGGAACGGTAGACTGAAGGAGGTGAGGAATTCCACAGCTTTGGAAGAATGGGTTAGGGTCAGAGATGGTGAGGCGATTCCTGAAATTCAACACGGTGAGGAAGCACGGAGACTGAAGAGTATGTAGGATGGTATAAACGGAGATTAGGAAGAACAAGAGAGGAAAGTTCAGAGAAGCAATGAGACTTAGCCGTATCCATAGGATGGAGAGAGTCAAGGAAAGTTGTGACATAGAGAAAGAGAGACATTTTAACTTTGAGCAATGGTGTATAGCGGGTGATAATGGATCAACTGCCGTTATACATCTCTCCTCATTTTCATTGAAGTCGAGAAATGTAAATCGGGTGAGGTGTATAACAGACGGGCGTTCCGATAGTGCCCACTTTACACTATTGTCAAAAGTTCCAATTCCTCCGAGGGAGTTTGGAGGCAGCAGTGGAGGGAGGGATTGTCTATTAGACAACAGGCATTGCCTTGTGTCCACTCTGAGTGTGAGGGTTTGCTACAAGCGCAGCTCGCCTCTGTCCAGCAGTATACTATGGATTGCAGGACTGCTTCAGTTATACATTTCCACTTGTGGGGTTGGAAAGGTGGAAGAGACGGGGAGAATTCCTGCTGGCTGAATGGGCACTGTAATGACAATCTTCTTCTTCTTCTCTTCTTAGGCAGTCCCTCGGAACTGAGGATGACTTGCTTCCACATTAAAACTGAGCTCACAGGTGACTGATGAGTCCAATGCGGGACCTACAGTCTCTGTCACAGGTGGGGCAGACGGTGGTTGAAGGGGCGGGTGGGTGGGGTGCTTGGGTTGACGTGCACACCTTGCACTGCCTGCGCTTGGCTTCCACCTGCTCCCGGCGAAGAGACTTGAGGTGTTCGGCACCTTCCCGGATGCTTCTCCTCCACTTTGTGCGGTCTTGGGCCAGGGATTCCCAGGTGTCGGTGGGGATGTTACACTTTTTCAAGGAGGCTTTGAGGGTGTCCTTGAAGCATTTCCTCTGCCCACCTGGGGCTCTCTTGCCGTGACTGCAAATGACAATAGGTCGGGAATGGGTACAGCAGTGTAGTGGTTATGTTACTGGACTAGTTAATCCAGTAGGCCTGGACTAACAATGCAGTTTAGAACGTGAGTTCAAATCCCACCGTGGCTGGTTTGAGAATTTGAATTCAGTTTAAAAAAAATATGGAAATAAACAGCTGTTGGATTGTTGTAAAAACCCAACTGGTTCATTGAGGTAACCTGCCATCCTTACCCGGTCTGGCCTATATATGAGTTTTTAAAAATTTGTTTATGGGATCAGGGCGTTGCTGGCAATGCCAGCATTTATTGCCCATCCCTAGTTGCCCTTGAGAAGGTGGTGGTGAGCCGCCTTCTTGTACCTAACTCCCACAGTGCTGGTAGGTAGGGAGTTCCAGGATTTTGACCCAGCGACGATGAAGGATCGGCAATATACTTTGTCATAAATCGCAACTTCTACAAGAAGTAACTCAAAGTACTACTGAACAGCCAGCTGAGGGCGCCGTCCGAGGAGTATAAATACTCAGGCGTGGGCGCAACTTGGCCAGAGACAATCTGGAAACAGGAAGCTAGTGACTACTAACTAGACCTCCATGTTTTGTTACAAGTTGATTAAAGCCTTGCTTTATGTACAACCAAGTGCGTAGTGAATCTTTATTACGTCAAACTTTTAAGTCAGGATAGTGTGTGACTTGGAGGGGAGCTTGGAGGTGCTGGTGTTCCCATGCACCTGCTGCCCTTGTCCTTCTAGGTGGTCGAGGTCACGGGTTTGGGAGGTGCTGCCGAAGAAGCCTTGGCGAGTTGCTGCAGTGCATCTTGTAGATGGTACACACTGCAGCCACGGTACGCCGGTGGTGGAGGGAGTGAATGTTTAAGGTGGTGGATGGGGTGCCAATCAAGCGGGCTGCTTTGTCCTGGATGGTGTCGAGCTTCTTGAGTGTTGTTGGAGCTGCACTTATCCAGGCAAGTGGAGAGTATTCCATCACACTCCTTACTTGTGCCTTGTAGATGGTGGAAAGGCTTTGGGGAGTCAGGAGGTGAGACACTCGCTGCAGAATACCCAGCCTCTGACCTGCTCTTGTTGCCACCGTATTTATGTGGCTGGTCCAGTTAAGTTTCTGGTTAATGGTGAGCCCCAGGATGTTGATAGTGGGGGGATTCGGCGAAGGTAATGCCAATGAATGTCAAGGGGAGGTGGTTAGACTCTCGTCTGTTGGAGATAGTCATTGCCTGGCACTTCTGTGGGGCGAATGTTACCTGCCACTTATCAGCCCAAGCCTGAACATCGTCCAGGTCTCATTGCATGCGGGCATGGACTGCTTCATTATCTGTGGAGTTGTGAATGGCACTGAACACTGCAGTCATCAGCGAACATCCCCATTTCTGACCTTATGTTGGAGGGAAGGTCATTGATGAAGCAGCTGAAGATGGTTGGGCCTAGGACACTGCCCTGAGGAACTCCTGCAGCGATGTCCTGGGGCTGTGATGATTGACCTTCAACCACTACAACCATCTTCCTTTGTGCTAGGCATGACTCCAGCCAGTGGAACGTTTTCCCCCTGATTCCCATTGACTTCAGTTTTACTAGGGCTCCTTGATGCCACACTCGGTCAAATGCTGCCTTGATGTCAAGGGCAGTCACTCTCACCTCTGGAATTCAGCTCCTTTGACTGCCCACTGAAGTGGCCTATCAAGCCACTCAATTGCAGAAGAGCCACCACCACCTTCTCAGGGCAACTAGGGTTGGGCAATAAATGCCGACCTTCCCAGTGATGCCTAGATCCTAATATTAATGAGTAAAAAGGGGGGTAGCCACTTAGCTTAGCCATTTATCAATCCAATACTAATCCCACTGTCCTGCTCTCTACCCATAGCCCTTTATTAAATTAATACTAATCCCACTGTCCTGCTATAATGTGGATAAATGTGAGGTTATCCACTTTGGTGGCAAAAACAGGAAGGCAGATTATTATTTGAATGGCAATAGATTGGGAGAAGGGGAAGTGCAAAGAGACCTGGGTGTCCTTGTGCACCAGTCGCTGAAGGTAAGCATGCAGGTGCAGCAGGCGGTTAAGAAGGCAAATGGTATGTTGGCCTTCGTAACAAGAGGGTTCGAGTACAGGAACAAGGATGTCTTGCTACAGTTGTACAGGGCCTTGGTGAGACCGCACCTTGAGTATTGTGTGCAGTTTTGGTCACCTTACCTGAGGAAGGACGTTCTTGCCATGGAGGGAGTGCAGCGAAGATTCACCAGGCTGATACTTGGGATGGCAGGAATGACGTATGAGGAGAGATTGTGTCGATTGGGCTTATACTCACTGGAGTTTAGAAGATTGAGAGGGGATCTCATCGAAACCTATAAAATTCTGTCAGGTCTGGACAGACTAGATGCAGGAAGGATGTTTCTGATGGCCGGGGAGTCCAGAACCAGGGGTCATAGTCTAAGGATAAGGGTGATGCGCTATCAATTACTCATAAAAGACGGAGAGCTAGGAGAGTAACTAAAAGGCTTTTATTAACAAAGAACAGAGCATGCCTCTCGTGGTTGACTGGTTTCCAAGAAGGCAGGGGGCTGCAGAGCAGTCACCTTTATACCTGGGCGTGTGGGTGGAGCCAGGGGCGGAGCCAGCTGAGGCATGCATAGATACAACAGTGTGCAACAACAACAACAACGGTGAGCAACAATAACAGTGGTTTACCACATTCACCCCTTGTTTAAATTTGAGTCTGGCGGGGTGAAGTGTACTAAAGGTTCATGTAAGTAAATCTATCAGGTGGCCTTGTATGCCGTCCTGATCGTCGTGGTGGCGGCGGTGATGGTGCAGCATCCAACGTTGAATCTGGCGTCTCATTGAGTGGTTGGGTGGTCAATGACGGGTCCTGGGGCTGTGGCATGCCGTCTACAGGGGTTGGGTTGTGGGTAGTGGTGGATGGCAATGGTAGTGTTTCAGGGGCACCCGAAGGTGCGAGGTCTCGTATGGAGACTGTGTCCTCCCGCCCGTCCGGGTACGCCACGTAAGCATACTGGGGGTTGGCGTGGAGGAGGCTCAACCTCTCGACCAGGGGGTCTGTTTTATGGGACCTCACGTGCTTCCGCAGTAGGACGGGTCCTGGAGACGTCAGCCATGTCGGTAGCGAGGTCCCCGATGTGGACTTCCTGGGGAAAGTGAACATTTTTCATGGGGGGTGGCATTGGTGGCCGTACAAAGCAGTGACCGAATGGAGTGGAGCGCCGCAGGGAGGACCTCCTGCCAGCGAGAGGTCGGAAGGCCCTTAGATTTTAAGTTTAAGAGGACGGCCTTCCAAACCGTCGCGTTCTCTCTTTCCACCTGGCCGCTCCCCCGGGGGTTGTAGCTGGTGGTTCTGCTTGTAGCAATACCTCTCGTGAGCAGGTACTGACAGAGTTCGTCGCTCATAAAGGATGAGCCCCGGTCGCTATGGATATAGCTAGGGAAGCCGAACAAGGCGAAAAGGTCATTCAGACATTTAATGACCGTGGTACTGGTCATGTCTGGGCAAGGGATGGCAAACGGGAAACGGGAGTACTCATCAATTATGTTGAGGAAGTACACGTTGCGGTCAGAGGCGGGGAGGGGCCCTTTAAAATCGACGCTCAGGTGCTCGAAGGGGCGAGTGGCCTTGATCAGGCTTGCTCTGTCTGGCCTATAAAAATGCAGTTTGCACTCGGCACAGATTTGGCAGTTCCTGGTCATGGTCCTGACCTCCTCGATGGAGTAGGGCAGGTTACGGGATTTGATGAAATGGAAGAACCTGGTGACCCCCGGGTGGCAGAGGTCATTGTGGAGGGTCTGCAGTCTATCAACCTGCGCGTTGGCGCATGTACCACGTGATAGGGCATCTGGGGGCTCATTGAGTTTCCTGGGCCGGTACAAGATATCGTAATTGTAGGTGGAGAGTTCAATTCTTCACCTCAAGATCTTGTCGTTCTTGATTTTGCCCCTCTGCTTATTATTAAACATAAAAGCCACTGAACGCTGGTCAGTGAGCAGGGTAAATAGTTTTCCGGCCAGGTAATGCCTCCAATGTCGCACCGCTTCCACAATGGCCTGGGCCTCCTTTTCGACAGAGGAGTGTCGAATCTCGGGGCCCTGGAGGGTCCTTGAGAAAAAGGCCACGGGTCTCCCCGCCTGGTTAAGGGTTGCAGCTAGGGCGAAGTCGGATGCGTCGCTCTCCACTTGGAAAGGGATGGACTCATCCACTGCGTGCATTGTGGCCTTCGCAATATCTCCTTTTATGAGAGTGAAGGATGCACATGCCTCTGCTGTCAGGGGGAAGGAGGTGGGCTTGATGAGGGGTCTGGCTTTGTCCGCATAGCTGGGCACCCACTGAGCATAGTAAGAGAAAAACCCTAGGCATCTCTTCAGTGCTTTTTGGCAGTGGGGGAGGGGGAGCTCCATAAGGGGGCGCATTCTGTCGGGGTCGGGGCCGATGACTCCGTTCTCCACTACGCAGCCAAGAATGGCGAGGCGCGTGGTGCGAAACATACATTTGTCCTTGTTGTATGTTAGATTCAGCTGCTGGGCCGTACGGAGGAATTTCTCTCGGTTAACGTCATGGTCCTGCTGGTTGTGGCCGCAGATGGTGACGTTGTCTAGATAGGGGAAGGTGGCCTGCAGCGCGTTCTGGTCAACCATTTGGTCCATCTCCCTTTGGAAGACCGAAACCCCGTTGGTGACGCCGAAGGGGACTCGGAGGAAGTGGTAGAGACGACCGTCAGCTTCAAAAGCTGTGTACTGGCGGTCCTCAGCCCTGATGGGGAGCTGGTGGTATGCCGACTTCAGATCAATCATCGAGAACACCCGGTATTATGCTATCTGATTGACCATGTCAGATATGCGGGGGAGTGGGTATGCATCTAACTGGGTGTAGCGATTGATCGTCTGGCTGTAGTCAATAACTAGGCGCTGTTTTTCGCCAGTCTTCACTACCACCACTTGTGCTCACCATGGGCTAGTGCTACCCTCAATAATCTCTTCCTTCAGGAGTCTTGCTACTTCGGATTTAATGAAGCTCCTATCCCCAGCACTGTACCGCCTGCTTTTGGTAGCGATGGGCTTACAGTCGCGGGTGAGGTTAGCGAACAAGGGGGGGGGGAGACTTTAAGCGTGGAGAGGCTGCAAATGGTGCGCGGCGGGCGATTTAAAAGCTGCTGGCTGCAGACTGTGAGTGGGGGAGGGGTCCGCCGTACGCTAATGTGACACTTTTAAGGTGGCACTGAAAATCCAACCCCAGTAGAACGGCAGCGCAGAGATGGGGCAGGACAAGAAGTTTAAAATTTTTGTATTCTGTGCCCCTTACTGAAAGAGTCACTACACAGTAGCCACCGACGTCTGCTGAATGGGATTTGGAAGCCATAGAGATCTGATGGCGCGTTGGCAGGACCGGGAGAGAGTAACTGCGCACCGTGTCGGGGTGGATAAAGCTCTCCGTGCTCCCGCTGTCGAAAAGGCAGGTAGTGGCGCGGCCGTTTACCGTAATGTCCATCATGGACTTGGACAGTTGGTGAGGGAGAGATTGGTCCAGTGTCACGGAGGCCAGTGTATGGTCGAGCAAGTCGCTGTGGTCGTCAGACGAGGCGGTGGTTGAGTCCGGGTCACCCGCGATTGGAGTTGGAGGGGTCCAAGATGGCGGACAAAATGGCTGCGCCCATGATCCCGATCCCCACGCGGCTGGAGGTGTCCAAGATAGCGGACAAGATGGCTGCCCCCACGGTTCACACGTGGCGCTGCTGGCGTTAGCGGTTTTACCTTTGCAGACGCTGACGTAGTGTCCTTTCTTCCCGCAGCCAGAGCAGGTAGCGTTTTTCGCCGAGCAGCGTGCTCTGGGGTGTTTTGCCTGGCCACAAAAGTAACATTTCGGGCCCTTGGACATCGCTGCAGCAGTTGGTGCCGGGGGTGGCGGTCCCATGACCCAAGGTTGCGGCATCCACGGTGCGGAGCGGTTAGGGGAGAATGCGTCCATATTCCGGTGGGCCGCGTCTAGCGAGAGCGCGAGGGACACTGCCTTCTTCAGGTCGATTTCGCCCTTCTCCAACAGTCTCTGCCGGGAGTAGTCGGACTTGAGGCCCGCAACGAAAGCACCTCGGATAAGTCCCTCCATGTGTGTCGCGGCCGATACCTCTTTACAATCGCAGGCTCGGCCGAGTATCTGTAGTGCCCGTAGGAATGCCTCCACCGATTCCCCGGACTGCTGTTTGCGGGATCTCAGGAGGTGTCTGGCATAAACCGTATTTACCGGGCGTGTGTATTGTCCTTTTAGCAGATCGATAGCCGCCGCGTAGGTAGTCGCGTCCTGGATGAGCGTATAGACTTGGTGGCCCACCTTGGAAGCCAGGATTTTTAGTTTGTTTCCATCTAGTGTCACGGCTGAGGCTTCCAGGTAAGCTTCGAAGCAACGCAGCCATTGTGCGAACTTGATAGACGAACCCGCCTCTTGAGGGTCTAGGTCCAGGCATGTTGGTCTGAGGGCATGCAGCAGCGCCTGCTGCTCAGCGTTTGGTGCCGTCATTTGCTGCAGCGCCTGCTGCTCAGCGTTTGGTGCCGACATTTTGTTTTTGTTAATAAAATTGATGCGCTATCAATTACTCATAAAAGACAGAGAGTTAGGAGAGTAACTAAAAGGCTTTTATTAACAAAGAACAGAGCATGCCTCTCGTGGTTGACTGGTTTCCAAGAAGGCAGGGGGCTGCAGAGCAGTCACCTTTATACCTGGGCATGTGGGTGGAGCCAGGGGCGGAGCCAGCTGAGGCATGCATAGATACAACAGTGTGCAACAACAACAACAACGGTGAGCAACAATAACAGTGGTTTACCACAAAGGGGTAAGCCATTTAGGACTGAAATGAGGAGGAATTTCTTCACCCAGAGAGTAGTGAACCTGTGGAATTCTCTGCCACAGAGGGCGGTGGAGGCCAGTTCATTAAATATATTCAAGAAAGAGTTGGATATATTTCTTGAGGCTAAAGGGATCAAGGGATATGGGGAAAAGGCAGGGACAGGGTACTGAATTTGGATGATCAGCCATGATCACATTGAATGGCGGAGCAGGCTCGAAGGGCCGAATGGCCTACTCCTGCTCCTATCTTCTATGTTTCTATGTTTCTACCCATAGCCCTTTATTAAATTAATACCAATCCCACTGTCCTGCTCTCTACCCATAGCACTTTATTAAATTAATACCAATCCCACTGTCCTGCTCTCTACCCATAGCCCTTTATTAAATTAATACTAATCCCACTGTCCTGCTCTCTACCCATAGCCGTTTATTAAGTTAATACTAATCCCACTGTCCTGCTCTCTACCCATAGCCCTTTATTAAATTAATACTAATTCCACCGTCCTGCTCTCTACCTATAGCCCTTTATTAAATTAATACTAATCCCACTGTCCTGCTCTCTACCCATAGCCCTTTATCAATCTAATACTAATCCCACCGTCCTGCTCTCTACCCATAGCCGTTTATCAATCTAATACTAATCCCACCGTCCTGCTCTCTACCCATAGCCCTTTCTCAATCTAATACTAATCCCACTGTCCTGCTCTCTACCCATAGCCCTTTATCAATCTAATACTAATCCCACCGGCCTGCTCTCTACCCATAGCCCTTTATCAATCTAATACTAATCCCACCGTCCTGCTCTCTACCCATAGCCCTTTATTAAATTAATACTAATCCCACTGTCCTGCTCTCTACCCATAGCCCTTTATCAATCTAATACTAATCCCACCGTCCTGCTCTCTACCCATAGCCGTTTATCAATCTAATACTAATCCCACCGTCCTGCTCTCTACCCATAGCCCTTTATTAAACTAATACTAATCCCACTGTCCTGCTCTCTACCCATAGCCCTTTATCAATCTAATACTAATCCCACTGTCCTGCTCTCTACCCATAGCCCTTTATTAAACTAATACTAATCCCACTGTCCTGCTCTCTACCCATAGCCCTTTATCAATCTAATACTAATCCCACTGTCCTGCTCTCTACCCATAGCCCTTTATCAATCTAATACTAATCCCACCGGCCTGCTCTCTACCCATAGCCCTTTATCAATCTAATACTAATCCCACCGTCCTGCTCTCTCCCTATAGGCCTTTATCAATCTAATACTAATCCCACTGTCCTGCTCTCTACCCATAGCCCTTTATTAAACTAATACTAATCCCACTGTCCTGCTCTCTACCCATAGCCCTTTATCAATCTAATACTAATCCCACTGTCCTGCTCTCTACCCATAGGCCTTTATCAATCCAATACTAATCCCACCGTCCTGCTCTCTACCCATAGCCCTTTATTAAATTAATACTAATCCCACTGTCCTGCTCTCTACCCATAGCCCTTTATTAAACTAATACTAATCCCACCGTCCTGCTCTCTACCCATAGCCCTTTATCAATCTAATACTAATCCCACTGTCCTGCTCTCTACCCATAGCCCTTTATCAATCTAATACTAATCCCACTGTCCTGCTCTCTACCCATAGCCCTTTATCAATCTAATACTAATCCCACCGTCCTGCTCTCTACCCATAGCCCTTTATCAATCTAATACTAATCCCACTGTCCTGCTCTCTACCCATAGCCGTTTATCAATCTAATACTAATTCCACCGTCCTGCTCTCTACCCATAGCCCTTTATCAATCTAATACTAATCCCACTGTCCTGCTCTCTACCCATAGCCCTTTATTAAATTCATACTAATCCCACTGTCCTGCTCTCTACCCATAGCCCTTTATTAAACTAATACTAATCCCACTGCCCTGCTCTCTACCCATAGCCCTTTATTAAACTAATACTAATCCCACCGTCCTGCTCTCTACCTATAGCCCTTTATTAAACTAATACTAATCCCACTGTCCTGCTCTCTACCCATAGCCCTTTATTAAACTAATACTAATCCCACCGTCCTGCTCTCTACCTATAGCCCTTTATTAAACTAATACTAATCCCACTGCCCTGCTCTCTACCCATAGCCCTTTATTAAACTAATACTAATCCCACCGTCCTGCTCTCTACCTATAGCCCTTTATTAAACTAATACTAATCCCACTGTCCTGCTCTCTACCCATAGCCCTTTATTAAACTAATACTAATTCCACCGTCCTGCTCTCTACCCATAGCCCTTTATCAATCTAATACTAATCCCACTGTCCTGCTCTCTACCCATAGCCCTTTATTAAATTAATACTAATCCCACTGTCCTGCTCTCTACCCATAGCCCTTTATTAAACTAATACTAATCCCACCGTCCTGCTCTCTACCCATAGCCCTTTATTAAACTAATACTAATCCCACCGTCCTGCTCTCTACCCATAGCCCTTTATTAAACTAATACTAATCCCACTGTCCTGCTCTCTACCCATAGCCCTTTATTAATCTAATACTAATCCCACTGTCCTGCTCTCTACCCATAGCCCTTTATTAAACTAATACTAATCCCACCGTCCTGCTCTCTACCCATAGCCCTTTATTAAACTAATACTAATTCCACCGTCCTGCTCTCTACCCATAGCCCTTTATTAAACTAATACTAATTCCACCGTCCTGCTCTCTACCCATAGCCCTTTATTAAACTAATACTAATCCCACTGTCCTGCTCTCTACCCATAGCCGTTTATTAATCTAATACTAATTCCACCGTCCTGCTCTCTACCCATAGCCCTTTATTAAACTAATACTAATCCCACTGTCCTGCTCTCTACCCATAGCCCTTTATTAATCTAATACTAATCCCACTGTCCTGCTCTCTACCCATAGCCCTTTATTAAACTAATACTAATCCCACCGTCCTGCTCTCTACCCATAGCCCTTTATTAAACTAATACTAATTCCACCGTCCTGCTCTCTACCCATAGCCCTTTATTAAACTAATACTAATTCCACCGTCCTGCTCTCTACCCATAGCCCTTTATTAAACTAATACTAATCCCACTGTCCTGCTCTCTACCCATAGCCGTTTATTAATCTAATACTAATTCCACCGTCCTGCTCTCTACCCATAGCCCTTTATTAATCTAATACTAATCCCACTGTCCTGCTCTCTACCCATAGCCCTTTATTAAGTTAATACTAATCCCACTGTCCTGCTCTCTACCCATAGCCCTTTATTAAACTAATACTAATCCCACTGTCCTGCTCTCTACCCATAGCCCTTTATTAAACTAATACTAATCCCACCGTCCTGCTCTCTACCCATAGCCCTTTATTAAACTAATACTAATCCCACCGTCCTGCTCTCTACCCATAGCCCTTTATTAAACTAATACTAATCCCACCGTCCTGCTCTCTACCCATAGCCCTTTATTAAACTAATACTAATCCCACCGTCCTGCTCTCTACCCATAGCCCTTTATTAAATTAATACTAATCCCACTGTCCTGCTCTCTACCCATAGCCCTTTATTAAATTAATACTAATCCCACTGTCCTGCTCTCTACCCATAGCCGTTTATTAAATTAATACTAATCCCACCGTCCTGCTTTCTCCCTATAGCCCTTTATTAAACTAATACTAATCCCACCGTCCTGCTCTCTACCTATAGCCCTTTATTAAACTAATACTAATCCCACCGTCCTGCTCTCTACCCATAGCCCTTTATTAAACTAATACTAATCCCACCGTCCTGCTTTCTCCCTATAGCCCTTTATTAAACTAATACTAATCCCACTGTCCTGCTCTCTACCTATAGCCCTTTATTAAACTAATACTAATCCCACTGTCCTGCTCTCTACCTATAGCCCTTTATTAAACTAATACTAATCCCACTGTCCTGCTCTCTACCTATAGCCCTTTATTAAACTAATACTAATCCCACCGTCCTGCTCTCTACCTATAGCCCTTTATTAAACTAATACTAATCCCACTGTCCTGCTCTCTACCCATAGCCCTTTATCAATCTAATACTAATCCCACTGTCCTGCTCTCTACCTATAGCCCTTTATTAAACTAATACTAATCCCACCGTCCTGCTCTCTACCCATAGCCCTTTATTAAACTAATACTAATCCCACCGTCCTGCTCTCTACCCATAGCCCTTTATTAAATTAATACTAATCCCACTGTCCTGCTCTCTACCTATAGCCCTTTATTAAACTAATACTAATCCCACCGTCCTGCTCTCTACCTATAGCCCTTTATTAAACTAATACTAATCCCACCGTCCTGCTCTCTACCTATAGCCCTTTATTAAACTAATACTAATCCCACTGTCCTGCTCTCTACCCATAGCCCTTTATTAAACTAATACTAATCCCACTGTCCTGCTCTCTACCCATAGCCCTTTATCAATCTAATACTAATCCCACTGTCCTGCTCTCTACCTATAGCCCTTTATTAAACTAATACTAATCCCACTGTCCTGCTCTCTACCCATAGCCCTTTATTTAACTAATACTAATCCCACTGTCCTGCTCTCTACCCATAGCCCTTTATTAAACTAATACTAATCCCACCGTCCTGCTCTCTACCCATAGCCCTTTATTAAACTAATACTAATCCCACTGTCCTGCTCTCTACCCATAGCCCTTTATTAAACTAATACCAATCCCACTGTCCTGCTCTCTACCCATAGCCCTTTATTAAATTAATACTAATCCCACTGTCCTGCTCTCTACCCATAGCCCTTTATTAAACTAATACTAATCCCACTGTCCTGCTCTCTACCCATAGCCCTTTATTAAACTAATACCAATCCCACTGTCCTGCTCTCTACCCATAGCCCTTTATTAAACTAATACCAATCCCACTGTCCTGCTCTCTACCTATAGCCCTTTATTAAACTAATACTAATCCCACCGTCCTGCTCTCTACCCATAGCCCTTTATTAAATTAATACTAATCCCACCGTCCTGCTCTCTACCCATAGCCCTTTATTAAATTAATACTAATCCCACTGTCCTGCTCTCTACCCATAGCCCTTTATTAAACTAATACCAATCCCACTGTCCTGCTCTCTACCCATAGCCCTTTATTAAACTAATACTAATTCCACCGTCCTGCTCTCTCCCTATAGGCCTTTATCAATCTAATACTAATCCCACCGTCCTGCTCTCTACCCATAGCCCTTCATCAATCTAATACTAATCCCACTGTCCTGCTCTCTACCCATAGCCCTTTATTAAACTAATACTAATCCCACTGTCCTGCTCTCTACCCATAGCCCTTTATCAATCCAATACTAATCCCACCGTCCTGCTCTCTACCCATAGCCCTTTATTAAACTAATACTAATCCCACCGTCCTGCTCTCTACCCATAGCCCTTTATCAATCTAATACTAATCCCACTGTCCTGCTCTCTACCCATAGCCCTTTATTAAACTAATACTAATCCCACTGTCCTGCTCTCTACCCATAGCCCTTTATCAATCCAATACTAATCCCACCGTCCTGCTCTCTACCCATAGCCCTTTATTAAACTAATACTAATCCCACCGTCCTGCTCTCTACCCATAGCCCTTTATCAATCTAATACTAATCCCACTGTCCTGCTCTCTACCCATAGCCCTTTATCAATCTAATACTAATCCCACCGTCCTGCTCTCTACCCATAGCCCTTTATCAATCTAATACTAATCCCACCGTCCTGCTCTCTACCCATAGCCCTTTATCAATCTAATACTAATCCCACTGTCCTGCTCTCTACCCATAGCCGTTTATCAATCTAATACTAATCCCACCGTCCTGCTCTCTACCCATAGCCGTTTATCAATCTAATACTAATCCCACTGTCCTGCTCTCTACCCATAGCCCTTTATTAAATTAATACTAATCCCACTGTCCTGCTCTCTACCCATAGCCCTTTATTAAACTAATACTAATCCCACCGTCCTGCTCTCTACCCATAGCCCTTTATTAAACTAATACTAATCCCACCGTCCTGCTCTCTACCTCTAGCCCTTTATTAAACTAATACTAATCCCACTGTCCTGCTCTCTACCCATAGCCCTTTATTAAACTAATACTAATCCCACCGTCCTGCTCTCTACCTATAGCCCTTTATTAAACTAATACTAATCCCACTGTCCTGCTCTCTACCCATAGCCCTTTATTAAACTAATACTAATTCCACCGTCCTGCTCTCTACCCATAGCCCTTTATCAATCTAATACTAATCCCACTGTCCTGCTCTCTACCCATAGCCCTTTATTAAATTAATACTAATCCCACTGTCCTGCTCTCTACCCATAGCCCTTTATTAAACTAATACTAATCCCACCGTCCTGCTCTCTACCCATAGCCCTTTATTAAACTAATACTAATCCCACCGTCCTGCTCTCTACCCATAGCCCTTTATTAAACTAATACTAATCCCACCGTCCTGCTCTCTACCCATAGCCCTTTATTAAACTAATACTAATCCCACTGTCCTGCTCTCTACCCATAGCCCTTTATTAAACTAATACTAATCCCACCGTCCTGCTCTCTACCCATAGCCCTTTATTAATCTAATACTAATCCCACTGTCCTGCTCTCTACCCATAGCCCTTTATTAAACTAATACTAATCCCACCGTCCTGCTCTCTACCCATAGCCCTTTATTAAACTAATACTAATTCCACCGTCCTGCTCTCTACCCATAGCCCTTTATTAAACTAATACTAATTCCACCGTCCTGCTCTCTACCCATAGCCCTTTATTAAACTAATACTAATCCCACTGTCCTGCTCTCTACCCATAGCCGTTTATTAATCTAATACTAATTCCACCGTCCTGCTCTCTACCCATAGCCCTTTATTAATCTAATACTAATCCCACTGTCCTGCTCTCTACCCATAGCCATTTATTAAGTTAATACTAATCCCACTGTCCTGCTCTCTACCCATAGCCCTTTATTAAACTAATACTAATCCCACCGTCCTGCTCTCTACCCATAGCCCTTTATTAAACTAATACTAATCCCACCGTCCTGCTCTCTACCCATAGCCCTTTATTAAACTAATACTAATCCCACCGTCCTGCTCTCTACCCATAGCCCTTTATTAAACTAATACTAATCCCACCGTCCTGCTCTCTACCCATAGCCCTTTATTAAACTAATACTAATCCCACCGTCCTGCTCTCTACCCATAGCCCTTTATTAAATTAATACTAATCCCACTGTCCTGCTCTCTACCCATAGCCCTTTATTAAATTAACACTAATCCCACTGTCCTGCTCTCTACCCATAGCCGTTTATTAAATTAATACTAATCCCACTGTCCTGCTCTCTACCCATAGACCTTTATTAAACTAATACTAATCCCACCGTCCTGCTCTCTACCCATAGCCCTTTATTAAACTAATACTAATCCCACTGTCCTGCTCTCTACCTATAGACCTTTATTAAATTAATACTAATTCCACCGTCCTGCTCTCTACCTATAGCCCTTTATTAAATTAATACTAATCCCACTGTCCTGCTCTCTACCCATAGACCTTTATTAAATTAATACTAATTCCACCGTCCTGCTCTCTACCTATAGCCCTTTATTAAACTAATACTAATCCCACCGTCCTGCTCTCTACCCATAGCCCTTTATTAAACTAATACTAATCCCACTGTCCTGCTCTCTACCCATAGCCCTTTATCAATCTAATACTAATCCCACTGTCCTGCTCTCTACCCATAGCCCTTTATTAAACTAATACTAATCCCACCGTCCTGCTCTCTACCCATAGCCCTTTATTAAACTAATACTAATCCCACCGTCCTGCTCTCTACCCATAGCCCTTTATTAAACTAATACTAATCCCACCGTCCTGCTCTCTACCCATAGCCCTTTATTAAACTAATACTAATCCCACCGTCCTGCTCTCTACCTATAGCCCTTTATTAAATTAATACTAATCCCACTGTCCTGCTCTCTACCTATAGCCCTTTATTAAACTAATACTAATCCCACCGTCCTGCTCTCTACCCATAGCCCTTTATTAAACTAATACTAATCCCACCGTCCTGCTCTCTACCCATAGCCCTTTATTAAACTAATACTAATTCCACCGTCCTGCTCTCTACCCATAGCCCTTTATTAAACTAATACTAATTCCACCGTCCTGCTCTCTACCCATAGCCCTTTATTAAACTAATACTAATCCCACTGTCCTGCTCTCTACCCATAGCCGTTTATTAATCTAATACTAATTCCACCGTCCTGCTCTCTACCCATAGCCCTTTATTAATCTAATACTAATCCCACTGTCCTGCTCTCTACCCATAGCCATTTATTAAGTTAATACTAATCCCACCGTCCTGCTCTCTACCCATAGCCCTTTATTAAACTAATACTAATCCCACCGTCCTGCTCTCTACCCATAGCCCTTTATTAAACTAATACTAATCCCACCGTCCTGCTCTCTACCTATAGCCCTTTATTAAATTAATACTAATCCCACTGTCCTGCTCTCTACCTATAGCCCTTTATTAAACTAATACTAATCCCACCGTCCTGCTCTCTACCCATAGCCCTTTATCAATCTAATACTAATCCCACTGTCCTGCTCTCTACCCATAGCCCTTTATTAAACTAATACTAATCCCACTGTCCTGCTCTCTACCCATAGCCCTTTATCAATCCAATACTAATCCCACCGTCCTGCTCTCTACCCATAGCCCTTTATTAAACTAATACTAATCCCACCGTCCTGCTCTCTACCCATAGCCCTTTATCAATCTAATACTAATCCCACTGTCCTGCTCTCTACCCATAGCCCTTTATCAATCTAATACTAATCCCACCGTCCTGCTCTCTACCCATAGCCCTTTATCAATCTAATACTAATCCCACCGTCCTGCTCTCTACCCATAGCCCTTTATCAATCTAATACTAATCCCACTGTCCTGCTCTCTACCCATAGCCGTTTATCAATCTAATACTAATCCCACCGTCCTGCTCTCTACCCATAGCCGTTTATCAATCTAATACTAATCCCACTGTCCTGCTCTCTACCCATAGCCCTTTATTAAATTAATACTAATCCCACTGTCCTGCTCTCTACCCATAGCCCTTTATTAAACTAATACTAATCCCACCGTCCTGCTCTCTACCCATAGCCCTTTATTAAACTAATACTAATCCCACCGTCCTGCTCTCTACCTCTAGCCCTTTATTAAACTAATACTAATCCCACTGTCCTGCTCTCTACCCATAGCCCTTTATTAAACTAATACTAATCCCACCGTCCTGCTCTCTACCTATAGCCCTTTATTAAACTAATACTAATCCCACTGTCCTGCTCTCTACCCATAGCCCTTTATTAAACTAATACTAATTCCACCGTCCTGCTCTCTACCCATAGCCCTTTATCAATCTAATACTAATCCCACTGTCCTGCTCTCTACCCATAGCCCTTTATTAAATTAATACTAATCCCACTGTCCTGCTCTCTACCCATAGCCCTTTATTAAACTAATACTAATCCCACCGTCCTGCTCTCTACCCATAGCCCTTTATTAAACTAATACTAATCCCACCGTCCTGCTCTCTACCCATAGCCCTTTATTAAACTAATACTAATCCCACCGTCCTGCTCTCTACCCATAGCCCTTTATTAAACTAATACTAATCCCACTGTCCTGCTCTCTACCCATAGCCCTTTATTAAACTAATACTAATCCCACCGTCCTGCTCTCTACCCATAGCCCTTTATTAATCTAATACTAATCCCACTGTCCTGCTCTCTACCCATAGCCCTTTATTAAACTAATACTAATCCCACCGTCCTGCTCTCTACCCATAGCCCTTTATTAAACTAATACTAATTCCACCGTCCTGCTCTCTACCCATAGCCCTTTATTAAACTAATACTAATTCCACCGTCCTGCTCTCTACCCATAGCCCTTTATTAAACTAATACTAATCCCACTGTCCTGCTCTCTACCCATAGCCGTTTATTAATCTAATACTAATTCCACCGTCCTGCTCTCTACCCATAGCCCTTTATTAATCTAATACTAATCCCACTGTCCTGCTCTCTACCCATAGCCATTTATTAAGTTAATACTAATCCCACTGTCCTGCTCTCTACCCATAGCCCTTTATTAAACTAATACTAATCCCACCGTCCTGCTCTCTACCCATAGCCCTTTATTAAACTAATACTAATCCCACCGTCCTGCTCTCTACCCATAGCCCTTTATTAAACTAATACTAATCCCACCGTCCTGCTCTCTACCCATAGCCCTTTATTAAACTAATACTAATCCCACCGTCCTGCTCTCTACCCATAGCCCTTTATTAAACTAATACTAATCCCACCGTCCTGCTCTCTACCCATAGCCCTTTATTAAATTAATACTAATCCCACTGTCCTGCTCTCTACCCATAGCCCTTTATTAAATTAACACTAATCCCACTGTCCTGCTCTCTACCCATAGCCGTTTATTAAATTAATACTAATCCCACTGTCCTGCTCTCTACCCATAGACCTTTATTAAACTAATACTAATCCCACCGTCCTGCTCTCTACCCATAGCCCTTTATTAAACTAATACTAATCCCACTGTCCTGCTCTCTACCTATAGACCTTTATTAAATTAATACTAATTCCACCGTCCTGCTCTCTACCTATAGCCCTTTATTAAATTAATACTAATCCCACTGTCCTGCTCTCTACCCATAGACCTTTATTAAATTAATACTAATTCCACCGTCCTGCTCTCTACCTATAGCCCTTTATTAAACTAATACTAATCCCACCGTCCTGCTCTCTACCCATAGCCCTTTATTAAACTAATACTAATCCCACTGTCCTGCTCTCTACCCATAGCCCTTTATCAATCTAATACTAATCCCACTGTCCTGCTCTCTACCCATAGCCCTTTATTAAACTAATACTAATCCCACCGTCCTGCTCTCTACCCATAGCCCTTTATTAAACTAATACTAATCCCACCGTCCTGCTCTCTACCCATAGCCCTTTATTAAACTAATACTAATCCCACCGTCCTGCTCTCTACCCATAGCCCTTTATTAAACTAATACTAATCCCACCGTCCTGCTCTCTACCTATAGCCCTTTATTAAATTAATACTAATCCCACTGTCCTGCTCTCTACCTATAGCCCTTTATTAAACTAATACTAATCCCACCGTCCTGCTCTCTACCCATAGCCCTTTATTAAACTAATACTAATCCCACCGTCCTGCTCTCTACCCATAGCCCTTTATTAAACTAATACTAATTCCACCGTCCTGCTCTCTACCCATAGCCCTTTATTAAACTAATACTAATTCCACCGTCCTGCTCTCTACCCATAGCCCTTTATTAAACTAATACTAATCCCACTGTCCTGCTCTCTACCCATAGCCGTTTATTAATCTAATACTAATTCCACCGTCCTGCTCTCTACCCATAGCCCTTTATTAATCTAATACTAATCCCACTGTCCTGCTCTCTACCCATAGCCATTTATTAAGTTAATACTAATCCCACTGTCCTGCTCTCTACCCATAGCCCTTTATTAAACTAATACTAATCCCACCGTCCTGCTCTCTACCCATAGCCCTTTATTAAACTAATACTAATCCCACCGTCCTGCTCTCTACCCATAGCCCTTTATTAAACTAATACTAATCCCACCGTCCTGCTCTCTACCCATAGCCCTTTATTAAACTAATACTAATCCCACCGTCCTGCTCTCTACCCATAGCCCTTTATTAAACTAATACTAATCCCACCGTCCTGCTCTCTACCCATAGCCCTTTATTAAATTAATACTAATCCCACTGTCCTGCTCTCTACCCATAGCCCTTTATTAAATTAACACTAATCCCACTGTCCTGCTCTCTACCCATAGCCGTTTATTAAATTAATACTAATCCCACTGTCCTGCTCTCTACCCATAGACCTTTATTAAACTAATACTAATCCCACCGTCCTGCTCTCTACCCATAGCCCTTTATTAAACTAATACTAATCCCACTGTCCTGCTCTCTACCTATAGACCTTTATTAAATTAATACTAATTCCACCGTCCTGCTCTCTACCTATAGCCCTTTATTAAATTAATACTAATCCCACTGTCCTGCTCTCTACCCATAGACCTTTATTAAATTAATACTAATTCCACCGTCCTGCTCTCTACCTATAGCCCTTTATTAAACTAATACTAATCCCACCGTCCTGCTCTCTACCCATAGCCCTTTATTAAACTAATACTAATCCCACTGTCCTGCTCTCTACCCATAGCCCTTTATCAATCTAATACTAATCCCACTGTCCTGCTCTCTACCCATAGCCCTTTATTAAACTAATACTAATCCCACCGTCCTGCTCTCTACCCATAGCCCTTTATTAAACTAATACTAATCCCACCGTCCTGCTCTCTACCCATAGCCCTTTATTAAACTAATACTAATCCCACCGTCCTGCTCTCTACCCATAGCCCTTTATTAAACTAATACTAATCCCACCGTCCTGCTCTCTACCTATAGCCCTTTATTAAATTAATACTAATCCCACTGTCCTGCTCTCTACCTATAGCCCTTTATTAAACTAATACTAATCCCACCGTCCTGCTCTCTACCCATAGCCCTTTATTAAACTAATACTAATCCCACCGTCCTGCTCTCTACCCATAGCCCTTTATTAAACTAATACTAATCCCACCGTCCTGCTCTCTACCCATAGCCCTTTATTAAATTAATACTAATCCCACCGTCCTGCTCTCTACCCATAGCCCTTTATTAAACTAATACTAATCCCACCGTCCTGCTCTCTACCCATAGCCCTTTATTAAACTAATACTAATCCCACCGTCCTGCTCTCTACCCATAGCCCTTTATTAAACTAATACTAATCCCACCGTCCTGCTCTCTACCCATAGCCCTTTATTAAACTAATACTAATCCCACCGTCCTGCTCTCTACCCATAGCCCTTTATTAAATTAATACTAATCCCACTGTCCTGCTCTCTACCTATAGCCCTTTATTAAACTAATACTAATCCCACCGTCCTGCTCTCTACCCATAGCCCTTTATTAAACTAATACTAATCCCACTGTCCTGCTCTCTACCCATAGCCCTTTATCAATCTAATACTAATCCCACTGTCCTGCTCTCTACCTATAGCCCTTTATTAAACTAATACTAATCCCACTGTCCTGCTCTCTACCCATAGCCCTTTATTAAACTAATACTAATCCCACCGTCCTGCTCTCTACCCATAGCCCTTTATTAAACTAATACTAATCCCACTGTCCTGCTCTCTACCCATAGCCCTTTATTAAACTAATACCAATCCCACTGTCCTGCTCTCTACCCATAGCCCTTTATTAAATTAATACTAATCCCACTGTCCTGCTCTCTACCCATAGCCCTTTATTAAATTAATACTAATCCCACCGTCCTGCTCTCTACCCATAGCCCTTTATTAAACTAATACCAATCCCACTGTCCTGCTCTCTACCCATAGCCCTTTATTAAACTAATACCAATCCCACTGTCCTGCTCTCTACCTATAGCCCTTTATTAAACTAATACTAATCCCACCGTCCTGCTCTCTACCCATAGCCCTTTATTAAATTAATACTAATCCCACCGTCCTGCTCTCTACCCATAGCCCTTTATTAAATTAATACTAATCCCACTGTCCTGCTCTCTACCCATAGCCCTTTATTAAACTAATACCAATCCCACTGTCCTGCTCTCTACCCATAGCCCTTTATTAAATTAATACTAATCCCACCGTCCTGCTCTCTACCCATAGCCCTTTATTAAATTAATACTAATCCCACTGTCCTGCTCTCTACCCATAGCCCTTTATTAAACTAATACTAATCCCACCGTCCTGCTCTCTACCTATAGCCCTTTATTAAATTAATACTAATCCCACTGTCCTGCTCTCTACCCATAGACCTTTATTAAATTAATACTAATTCCACCGTCCTGCTCTCTACCTATAGCCCTTTATTAAACTAATACTAATCCCACCGTCCTGCTCTCTACCCATAGCCCTTTATTAAACTAATACTAATCCCACTGTCCTGCTCTCTACCCATAGCCCTTTATCAATCTAATACTAATCCCACTGTCCTGCTCTCTACCCATAGCCCTTTATTAAACTAATACTAATCCCACCGTCCTGCTCTCTACCCATAGCCCTTTATTAAACTAATACTAATCCCACCGTCCTGCTCTCTACCCATAGCCCTTTATTAAACTAATACTAATCCCACCGTCCTGCTCTCTACCCATAGCCCTTTATTAAACTAATACTAATCCCACCGTCCTGCTCTCTACCTATAGCCCTTTATTAAATTAATACTAATCCCACTGTCCTGCTCTCTACCTATAGCCCTTTATTAAACTAATACTAATCCCACCGTCCTGCTCTCTACCCATAGCCCTTTATTAAACTAATACTAATCCCACCGTCCTGCTCTCTACCCATAGCCCTTTATTAAACTAATACTAATCCCACCGTCCTGCTCTCTACCCATAGCCCTTTATTAAATTAATACTAATCCCACCGTCCTGCTCTCTACCCATAGCCCTTTATTAAACTAATACTAATCCCACCGTCCTGCTCTCTACCCATAGCCCTTTATTAAACTAATACTAATCCCACCGTCCTGCTCTCTACCCATAGCCCTTTATTAAACTAATACTAATCCCACCGTCCTGCTCTCTACCCATAGCCCTTTATTAAACTAATACTAATCCCACCGTCCTGCTCTCTACCCATAGCCCTTTATTAAATTAATACTAATCCCACTGTCCTGCTCTCTACCTATAGCCCTTTATTAAACTAATACTAATCCCACCGTCCTGCTCTCTACCCATAGCCCTTTATTAAACTAATACTAATCCCACTGTCCTGCTCTCTACCCATAGCCCTTTATCAATCTAATACTAATCCCACTGTCCTGCTCTCTACCTATAGCCCTTTATTAAACTAATACTAATCCCACTGTCCTGCTCTCTACCCATAGCCCTTTATTAAACTAATACTAATCCCACCGTCCTGCTCTCTACCCATAGCCCTTTATTAAACTAATACTAATCCCACTGTCCTGCTCTCTACCCATAGCCCTTTATTAAACTAATACCAATCCCACTGTCCTGCTCTCTACCCATAGCCCTTTATTAAATTAATACTAATCCCACTGTCCTGCTCTCTACCCATAGCCCTTTATTAAATTAATACTAATCCCACCGTCCTGCTCTCTACCCATAGCCCTTTATTAAACTAATACCAATCCCACTGTCCTGCTCTCTACCCATAGCCCTTTATTAAACTAATACCAATCCCACTGTCCTGCTCTCTACCTATAGCCCTTTATTAAACTAATACTAATCCCACCGTCCTGCTCTCTACCCATAGCCCTTTATTAAATTAATACTAATCCCACCGTCCTGCTCTCTACCCATAGCCCTTTATTAAATTAATACTAATCCCACTGTCCTGCTCTCTACCCATAGCCCTTTATTAAACTAATACCAATCCCACTGTCCTGCTCTCTACCCATAGCCCTTTATTAAATTAATACTAATCCCACCGTCCTGCTCTCTACCCATAGCCCTTTATTAAATTAATACTAATCCCACTGTCCTGCTCTCTACCCATAGCCCTTTATTAAATTAATACTAATTCCACCGTCCTGCTCTCTACCCATAGCCCTTTATCAATCTAATACTAATCCCACTGCCCTGCTCTCTACCCATAGCCCTTTATTAAATTAATACTAATCCCACTGTCCTGCTCTCTACCCATAGCCCTTTATCAATCCAATACTAATCCCACTGCCCTGCTCTCTACCCATAGCCCTTTATCAATCTAATACTAATCCCACCATCCTGCTCTCTACCCATAGCCCTTTATTAAACTAATACCAATCCCACTGTCCTGCTCTCTACCCATAGCCCTTTATTAAACTAATACCAATCCCACTGTCCTGCTCTCTACCCATAGCCCTTTATTAAATTAATACTAATCCCACCGTCCTGCTCTCTACCCATAGCCCTTTATTAAATTAATACTAATCCCACTGTCCTGCTCTCTACCCATAGCCCTTTATTAAATTAATACTAATCCCACTGTCCTGCTCTCTACCCATAGCCCTTTATTAAATTAATACTAATTCCACCGTCCTGCTCTCTACCCATAGCCCTTTATCAATCTAATACTAATCCCACCATCCTGCTCTCTACCCATAGCCCTTTATCAATCTAATACTAATCCCACCGTCCTGCTCTCTCCCCATAGTCCTCTATCTTCAGCTAGCCAGTCGTAGCCAGATAATCGCCCTCAATGGTTTCTCTTCCCACTCCTGTACTGTTACCTCTGGTGTTCCCCAAGGATCTATCCTTGGCACCCTCCTGCTACTCACCTACATGCTCAGTGACATCATCTGAAAACACAACATCAGGTTCCACATGTACGCTGACAACACCATCACCACCACCTCTCTCCACCCCTCCCCGTCTCTGATTTTTTTCACGCTTCTTGCCCAACATCCAGTGCTTGACGAGCAGAAATTTCATCCAACTAAATACTGGGAAGACCAAAGCCATTGTCTTTGCTCCCCGCCACAAACTCCGTTCCCTAGCCATTGACTCCATTCCTCTCCCTGGTCACTGTCTGACTTTGAACCGGACTGTTCGCAATCTTGGCGTTCTATTTAACCCTGAGATGAGCTTCCGACCACATATCCGATCCATCACCAAGACCCCCTACTTCCACCTCTGTAACATTGCCCGCCTCCACCCCTGCATCAGCTCATCTGCTGCTGAAACCCTCATCCATGCCTTTGTTACCTCTAGACTTGACTATTCCAATGCACTCCTGGCTGGCCTTCCATATTCCACCCTACATAAACTTGAGGTCATCCAAACACAGCTGCCTGTGTCCTAACTCGCACCAAGTCCCATTCACCCATCGCCCCTGTGTTCGCTGACCTACATTGGCTCCCGGTTAAGCAACGCCTCAATTTCAAAATTCTCATCCTTGTTTTGAAATCCCTCCATGGCCTCGCCCCTACCTTTGGCGGCCGTGCCTTCAACTGCCGAGGCCCTAAGCTCTGGAATTCCCTGCCTGAACCTGTCCGCCTCGCTACCTCTCTTTCCTCCTTTAAGACACTCCTTAAAACCTACCACTTTGACCAAGCTTTTGGTCACCTGCCCTAATTTCTCCTTATGTGGGTCGGCGACAAGTTCTTTGTCTTATAATACTCCTGTGCAGCGATTTGGGACGTTTTACTATGTTAAAGGCGCTATATAAATACACGTTGTTGTTGTTCTAGTCCTTTCTCCCTCATGTGTTTATCGAGCTTCCCCTTAAATGCATCTATACTATTCGCCTCAACTACTCCCTGTGGTAGTAAGTTTCACTTTTCAACCACTCCCTGGGTAAAGAAGCTTCTCCTAAAGTTTATGATATTTATTAGTAACTATTTTATATTTATGGCCCCAGTTCTGGTCTCCCCCACAAGTGGAAACAGCTTCTCCATGTCTACCCTACCAAACCTTTTTTATAATTTTAAAGACCTCGATCAGGTCACCCCCCTCAGCCTTCTCTTTTCTAGAGAAAAGAGCCTCAGCCTGTTCAATTTTTCCTGATGGGTATAAACCTCTCAGTTCTGGTATCATTCTAGTAAATCTTTTTTGCACCTTCTCCCGTGCCTCTGTATTCTTTTTATAATATGGAGACCAGAACTGTGCTCAGTACTCTGTGTGGTCTAAACAAGGTTCTGTACAAGTTTAACATCACTTCTCTACTTTGCAATTCTATCCCTCCAGAAATGAACCCCAGTGCTTTGATTGCTTTTTTTATGGTCTTATTAACCTGTGTCACTATTTTTAGTGATTTGTGTATCTGCACCCCCAGATCCCTCTGTTCCTCTACCATTACAAGGCTATGGACCAAGAGCTAGAAAGTGGGATTGGGCTGGACCGCTCATTTTCAGCCGGCACAGACACAATGGGCCGAATGGCCTCCTTCTGTGCTGTAAAGTTCTATGATTCTAAGTGCTGCAAGAGGCTGATCCTTAAATCCGTGCACTGAGCAAATACCAAGACAAAAAGGAAAAGCTGATTGTGATTGAATGGCTTTGCTTGTTAAAATGTTGTTCCGGGGGTGATTATGCACTCCAGCCCCTCTCTGATGGATTGCTCTAAAGAATTGTTCAGGATGGCCACTTGGGGGCGCTCTGGTTACCCGTTTTTCTTGAGAGATCCAGGTGTTGGAGAGTTTACAACACGCACTGAATGCGTTCTCAGCAGGTGTATTTTGGCCTGGGATGTGTAAGAGCTTGGGAGGAATACATCAGAAAGGCACCACGTCTGAGGCTGTATTTACCCTGTAACCGTAGGTGTTCCCATGCGCCTGCTGCCCTTGTCCTTCTAGGTGGAAGAGGTCGCGAGTTTGGGAGGTGCTGCCGAAGAAGCCTTGGCGAGTTGCTGCGGTGCATCTTGTAGATGGTACACACTGCAGACACGGTATGCCGGTGGTGGAGGGAGTGAATGTTTAAGGTGGTGGATGGGGTGCCAATCAAGCCGGCTGGTTTGTCCTGGATGGTGTCGAGCTTCTTGAGTGTTGTTGGAGCTGCACTCATCCAGGCAAGTGGAGAGTATTCTATCACACTCCTTACTTGTGCCTTGTAAATGGTGGAAAGGTTTTGGGGAGTCAGGAGGTGAGACACTTGCCGCAGAATACCCAGCCTCTGACCTGCTCTTGTTGCCACAGTATTTATGTGGCTGGTCCAGTTAAATTTCTGGTCAATGGTGACCCCCAGGATATTGATGGTGGGGGGATTTGGTGATGGTAATGGTGTTGAATGTCAAAGGGAGGTGGTTAGACTCTCTTGCTGGAGATGGTCAATACCTGGCACTTGTGTGGTGCGAATGTTACTTGCTGTCAGGTAAGGCCTGTTGTGGGAGGGGGAGCGCGGATGCCAAGGGGCATGAGTTGCAGCTTTCCACATTTGAACCTACAGGGACATCCTGGTATTTGTACAGTTCAGCAAACCGCAGTTTCTATCTTTGCTGTGCAGGCATCTGAATTCTACACTGCCATCGTCTATCATACAAATAACTTCCAGGTCAGAGGGCACAGTTGGATCTTCCTGAACTTCACTACCAGTGCCAAGTTTCAATCCAACAGCGGGAAGCAGGGCAGACTGGGTGCCAACCAGCTGTGCTCCGGGACCAGGGCAGGGTCACCCAGTTGAAACCATAGATGTGCCACCGTGGGTGCAGCGTGCCTGCCTGCGAGGGGGAGGAGGGGGAGGTGGTTAGAAAGTGGTGCTGGCCAGTCACGTTTGAATAGACAACTTTTATATTTTAAAACGCTTCACGAGGGATCAGGGTGAGTCAGTCTCTGATGGAGGGTCACTCCCAAGTATTGAACAGCCTTTTCATTTTTAGCTGCTGTTTGCACTTTTCAAACATTTCGTAACACATGAGGCGAGAAACTGCAGTTGGTGCTAATAACAGAGGTATCCTTAATGTGGTCATTTGAAGCCCCTCTCTCTGCTATTTTAAACAGAAGGTTTGACCTATTTAAAATAAATTGATTAAATGCCCTCCATTGAAATAGGTGACAGAGACAAGCCAGTCGCAAGTGTTAAACATTCACCCACTATCAGCAGCAGCAGTAATCTGTGGCTTATGTTTCTCTTTGGGCTTTGTCAGTATGGTTTTTTAAATTTCTTGTACCTGAAATAAAAACCGTGGCAGATCACAAACATTAAAACAAAACAACCAAAACTTGTTTTGCAGGAATGGGGGCAGGGGTTGAATTTTTGTGCTCTCGACTAACTGCCTCGAGTCGGGAGTCTGCAATCTCTCGTTGAGTATTGACGTTACTGTTCTAATACGGTGAGGACTCACTCCCCAATAACCAGGGGAACACTGTCATGTTAAATTTGACTGAATCTAAAAGTGGCCAAATGTACCAACAAGCTTTGAGTCCCCATCCACCACCACCCTCCTCCGCCTGGCTGAACTTGTTCTCACATTGAACAACTTCTCCTTTGACTCCATTCACTTCCTCCAAATTAAAGGCGTTGCTATGGGAACCCGCATGGGCCCTAGCTATGCCTGCCTTTTCGTGGGATATGTGGAACACTCTTTGTTCCAATCCTAGTACGATAGCATTCCGTAGGGACCGCTCCCTCCGAGACAACCTAGTCCACTCCTCTATCACCCCCAACAGCCCTTCCCCGTCGCCTGGCACCTTCCCGTGCAAGCGCAGGAGATGTAACACCTGCCCCTATACGTCCCCCCTTCCCACTGTCCAGGGCCCCAAACACCCCTTCCAGGTGAAACAGCGATTCACTTGTACTTCTTGCAATCTAGTATACTGTATTTGCTGCTCACAATGCGGTCTCCTCTACACTGGGGAGACCAAACGCAGATTGGGTGACCGTTTTGCGGAACACCTCCATTCAGTCCGTAAGGGTGACCCCGAGCTTCTGGTCGCCTGTCATTTTAATTCACCGCTCCATTCCCACTCGGACCTCACCGTCCTTGGCCTCTTGTATTGTTCCACGGAAGCTCAACGTAAACTTGAGGAACAGCACCTCATCTTCCGATTAGGCACTCTGCAGCCTTCCGGACTCAATATCGAGTTCAACAATTTCAGATCATAACCTCGGCCTCTCTTTTTTCCTTTTAATTTTTTCCACCCCTTTGTTTTGGGTCCTCCTTTCCCCGCTCCCCCTCCTTTCCTTTTGTTTCTCTCTCTCACCTGGCAGCTGTCCTTATCCTGCCAGTACACTTCACACCTAATCTCAGCTGCCTTTTGTCTCCACGGGCCCATTACCATCTCATCTGGCTTCTATTGTCTCCTTTTCTTCTTTTGTTCGATCGCAGCTTTGCCTTCGATCTTTTTATTTTCTTTCCAGTTTTGAAGAAGGGTTTCAACCCGAAACGTCAACTCAAATTTCTCTCCACGGATGTTGCCTGACCTGCTGAGTTTTTCCAGCATTCTCTGTTGTTATTTTGTTCCAATCCTACTCAGGTCCCCACCCTCACCTCTTTTTCCGGTACATTGATGACTGTATTGGTGCCATTTCCTGCTCTCGCCCTGAACTAGAAAATTTCATTCACTTTGCTTCCAATTTCCACCCTTCCCTCACCTTCACATGGTCCAACTCCAACTCTTCCCTTCCGTTCCTTGACTTCTCTGTCTCCATTTCTGGGGATAGGCTATCGACAAACATTCACTATAAGCCCACTGACTCCCACAGCTACCTGGACTACACTTCATCCCACCCCACTTCCTGTAAGGACTCTATTCCTCTTACAGACTGTAGGTACTGCAGGGAATTGAGGGCCAGAGTAGTCTCCTGGACTTGTTTCAATCGCCTAGATGGGTTGGAGAGGAAGTTTCCAGATTTTTTCCCCTGAGTTTTTTACCTGACTTTTTGCCTCTCCCAGGAGATCACTTGGTTTCGGGTGGGGTGGAGAGTGTATATTGTGATACACAAGGTATCACAATTGTGTGGGACAGGCTTGATGGGCCAGAGGGTCTTTCCCTGTCCATCATTGTTCGTATGTTTGCAACTCTCAGAAACCATCTGCTCATCTGAAGGCATTTCTGCCTCGAGTTCTTGCACAAGTAACAGAGAGAGAAAGTAACGTTTGGTTGATTGAGAGCCAATGTGCCCTCTAATATTTTTGTACTGAATGGGCCACAAACTCCTTTGAGTGTGACCTTTTTGTCCATGGGCAACTTTTGACTACAACATAGAAACATAGAAACATAGAAGATAGGTGCAGGAGTAGGCCATTCGGCCCCTCGAGCCTGCTCCGCCATTCAATGAGATCATGACTGATCATCCAAATTCAGTACCCTGTCCCTGCTTTCTCTCCATATCCCTTGATCCCTTTAGCCTTAAGAAATATATCCAACTCCTTCTTGAATATATTTAATGAATTGGCCTCAACTGTCTTCTGTGGCAGAGAATTCCACAGGTTCACCACTCTCTGGGTGAAGAAATTTCTCCTCATCTCAGTCCTAAATGGCTTACCCCTTATCCTTAGACTGTGACCCCTGGTTCTGGACTCCCCCGCCATCGAGAACATCCTTCCTGCATCTAGTCTGTCTAGTCCTGTTAGAATTTTGTAAGTTTCGATGAGATCCCCTCCCATTCTTCTAAACTCTAGCGAATATAAGCCCAATCGACCCAATCTCTCTTCATACGTCATTCCTGCCATCCCAGGTATCAGTCTGGTGAATCTTTGCTGCACTCCCTCCATGGCAAGAACATCCTTCCTCAGATAAGGCGACCAAAACTGCACACAATACTCAAGGTGTGGTCTCACCAAGGCCCTGTACAACTGCAGCAAGACATCCTTGCTCCTGTACTCGAATCCTCTCGCTGTGAAGGCCAACATACCATTTGCCTTCTTAACTGCCTGCTGCACCTGCATGCTTACCTTCAGCGACTGGTGCACAAGGACGCCCAGGTCTCTTTGCACTTCCCCTTTTCCCAATCTATTGCCGGTTATATAATAATCTGCCTTCCTGTTTTTGCCACCAAAGTGGATATCAACTTTTACAACAACAACCTTTACAACAACATCTTCTCCAACAACTTTTACAACAACAACAATCACTTAAAAGCATATATACAGTAATGCCATATTGCCATATTAATGTGAGGAAATGCATAGAAAGATAAGGATGTGCCACTGTACTCACCTTTCCAGACCTGCATAGGTCATTAAACCGCTGCCTACACTGAATCCAGGAGCATGGCGCCACGCTGCTGCTGTTGACCTCCTCTGCCACTTCCAACCATGGCTCCTTGGTCTCAGTTGCAGGCTTCTTCCTCCCATTGCTTGGAAGAATATCTCTCTCCGACTCCTCACAGCCCACAGCAGCACATCCAGACAGGCGTCACTGAAACGGGGCACAGCATTTGCCTGTCTGGACTCCATTCTGACACTTGCTTCTCTCTGCTTCCCAACTCCAAACTCTTTCAACTTGAATGTTTGGATTGAGAGCACTGGAGTTGAGATCGTATTATGCGGGTCCTCATCATGTCCGATGCCGCTGATTGGACAGGAAACCCGGAAGTAAAATGATAATGAGGTGGCTGAGTTAAAAAGCCACTGACAGATGCGCTGAACTTACCTCTGGGTTTCACGCACACTATCAGACCCCTCCCCCAACCCCCTCCCCCCGCTCCCAGTGTGTTGCAAACTTAAAATCGGGGCCAATGTATTTAAGAACATAAGAACATAAGAAACAGGAGCAGGAGTAGGCCAATCGGCCCCTCGACCCTGCTCCGTCATTCAACAAGATATGTTTCAATGAGATCCCCTCCCATTCTTCTAAACTCTAGTGCATACAGGCCTAGTCGACCCAATCTCTCCTCATACGACAGTCCTGCCATCCCAGGAAACAGTCTGGTGAACCTTCGCTGCACTCCCTCTATGGCAAGTATATCCTTTCTTAGGTAAGGAGACCAAAACTGCACACAGTACTCCAGGTGTAGTCTCACCAAGGCTCTGTACAACTGTAGTAAGACACCCTTGCTCCTGTACTCAAATCCTCTTGCAGTGGAGGCCAACATACCATTTGCCTTCCTAACTGCTTGCTGCACCTGCATGTTTGCTTTCAGTGACTGGTATACAAGGACACCCAGGTCCCTTTGTACATCAGCATTTCCCAATCTAGCACCATTTAAATAATATTCTACCTTTCTGTTTTTCCTACCGAAGTGGATAACTCACATCTATCCACGTTATACTGCATCTGCCATGTATCTGCCCCCTCACTCAACTTGTCTAAATCACCTTGAAGCCTCTTTGCATCCTCCTCACAACTCACAATCCCACCTAGTTTTGTGTCATCAGCAAACTTGGAAATATTACATTTGGTTCCCTCATCCAAATCATTGATATATATTGTGAATAGCTGGGGCCCAAGCACTGATCTCTGGGGTACCCCACTAGTCACCGCCTGCCACCCCGAAAAAGACCCATTTATTCCTACTCTCTGTTTCCTGTCTGTTAACCAATTTTCAATCCATGCCAGTATATTACCCCCAATCCTATGTGATTTAATTTTGCACACTGACCTCTTATGTGGGACTTTATCAAAGGCCTTCTGAAAATCCAAATACACCACATCCACTGGTTCTACCTTATCTATTCTATCAGTTACATCCTCAAAAAACTCCAGTAGGTTTGTCAAATACGATTTCCCTTCCATAAAGCCATGTTGACTTTGTCTAATCCCGTTGATATTATCTAAGCGTCCTGTTATCACATCCTTTATAATAGACTCTAGCATTTTCCCTACTATTGATGTTAGACTAACAGGTCTGTAGTTCCCTCTTTTCTCCTTCCCTCCTTTTTTAAATAGTGGGGTTACATTTGCCACTCTCCAATCTGCAGGAACTGTTCCATAATCTATAGAATTTTGGAAGATGACAACCAATGCATCCACTATTTTCATGGCTACCTCTTTTCGTACTCTGGGATGCAGATTATCAGGCCCATGGGATTTATCAGTTTCCAGTCCCATTAATTTCTCCAGCACTATTTTTTTTACTAATACTAATTTCCTTTAATTCACCCTTCTCACTAGAAACTTGGTTCCCTAGCATTTTTGGGAAGTTATTTGTGTCCTCTTCCGTGAAGACAGAACCAAAGTATTTGTTTAATTGCTCTGCCATTTCCTTGTTCCCCATTATAAATTCTCCCATTTCTGACTGTAAGGGACCTACATTTGTCTTCACTAATCTTTTTCTTTTTACATACTTGTAGAAGCTTTTACAATCCGCTTTTATGTTCCTTGCAAGTTTACTCTCATATTCTATTTTTCCCCTCTTAATCAATCTCTTGGTCCTTTTTTGCTGAACGCTAAACTGCTCCCAATCCCCAGGCTTGCTACTTTTTCTGGCAACTTTATATGACTCCTCTTTGGATCTAATACTATCCTTAATTTCTTTTAGTACACTTGGTCCCTTCATCCAAGTCATTAATATAGATTGTAAATAGTTGAGGCCTCAGGACTGATCCCTGTGGCACCCCACTAGTTACCATTTGCCAACCGGAAAATGACCCATTTATCCCGACTCTCTGTTTTCTGTTAGTTAGCCAATCCCCTATCCATGTCAAAATATTACCCTCAACCCCGTGCGCTCTTATCTTGTGCAGTAACCTTTTATGTGGCACCTTATCGAAAGCCTTCTGGAAATCGAAATACACTACACCCACTGGTTCCCCTTTATCCACCCTATTTGTTACATTCTCAAAGAACTCTAGCAAATTTGTCATAAAACCATGTTGACTGCTTGATTGTCTTATGATTTTCTAAATGTCCTGCTATTACCTCCTTAATAATGGATTCCAGCATTTTCCCAATGACAGGTGTTAGGCTAACTGGCCTATAGTTTCCTGCTTTCTGTCTCCCTCCTTTCTTGAATAGTGGCGTTATATTTGCGATTTTCCAATCCGCAGGGACCTCTCCAGAATCCAGGGAATTTAGGTAGATTACAACCAATGCATCCACTATCTCTGCAGCCACTTCTTTTAAGACCCTAGGATGCAGGCCATCATAGAAACATAGAAGATAGGAGCAGGAGTAGGCCATTCGGCCCTTCGAGCCTGCTCCGCCATTCAATGAGATCATGGCTGATCATCCAAATTCAGTACCCTGTCCCTGCCTTCTCCCCATTTCCCTTGATCCCTTTAGCCTTAAGAAATATATCCAACTCTTTCTTTAATATATTTAATGAACTGGCCTCCACCGCACTCTGTGGCAGAGAATTCCACAGGTTCACCACTCTCTGGGTGAAGAAATTCCTCCTCATTTCAGTCCTAAATGGCTTACCCCTTATCCTTAGACTATGACCCCTGGTTCTGGACTCCCCGGCCATCAGAAACATCCTTCCTGCATCTAGTCTGTCCAGGCCTGACAGAATTTTATAGGTTTTGATGAGATCCCCTTTCAATCTTCTAAACTCCAGTGAGTATAAGCCCAATCAACACAATCTCTCCTCATACGTCATTCCTGCCATCCCAGGTATCAGCCTGGTGAATCTTCGCCTCACTCCTTCCATGGCAAGAACGTCCTTCCTCAGGTAAGGCGACCAAAACTGCACACAATACTCAAGGTGCGGTCTCACCAAGGCCCTGTACAACTGTAGCAAGACATCCTTGTTCCTGTACTCGAACCCTCTTGCTACAAAGGCCAACATACCATTTGCCTTCTTAACCGCCTGCTGCACCTGCATGCTCATGTCCAGGGGACCTGTTAGCCTTTAGCCTTTAGTCTAGTACTTTTTCTCTCGTAATAGAGATTGTTTTAAGTTCCTCCCTCCCTATAGCCCCTTGATTATCTATTATTATTGGGATGTTTTTAGTGTCTTCTACCGTGAAGACCGATCCAAAATAATTGTTTAGAGTCTCTGCCATTTCTCTATCTCCCATTATTAATTCCCCAGTCTCATCTTCTAAGGGACCAACGTTTACATTAGCTACTCTTTTCTTTTTTATATACCTGTAGAAAACAAGATGGCTCCTGTGCTGGCAGCTCCCTAGGGAGCTCCTTTGCCATCCTTGGCCATCCGTTGCCATCCTTTGCTCTTTTTCCCCCCTGTAGTGTATGTAACCTGTACCACCTTAAGAGGATACCTTAAGGTGATGGACTACTTTTTGATGGCTCCTGTACATTGTAGTACCGGTGGTGACCACACCGGTATATAAACCCTGTGGAGCAAAGTGTATTCCAGTTCAGCCCTGACCCTCAATTACTAAAGACCTGTTTAATAATTTCTGTAGTCTGTGTCCAGTTATTCAGCATAACTACATTTGGAAACACAGACTCAACAGTGGCGACGAGTCTGATCTTACCTAGCGGCAGTTGCATCAAAGGAAGCTTCGCCTCTGAAACGGGCGTCGATCAAGGACATCCACCCTCAACATCCTGCTGGGCACTGCATAGCACGGGAGGCAATCGGGAACCCGGGTTGGTTTCTGGCCACGAAGTCAAACATCAGTGAACGTCCCTTCGACGACAGCGGCGGGTAAGCCTGATCGAGCGGCACGGGGGGGAAGTCGGCCGAGTTGTCAGTAAGAGAAGGGGAGGGAAACGACGAAAAGGGCGGAGAACACGACCGCAGCCGGTGTCAGGGGCCGGACTGCAATCGGGGCAGAGACGCGCAGCAGCCAGAAAAGCGTTTATGTCCACAAGGACCGCGGGAGTGGCGGGGAACAAGAGCAGCAGCGTAGGGGAAAATAAAGGACCGCTGGGAGGCGAGAATGGCAACAGCGCGGTAATCGCCATTTTGAGTTGGCGGGGGAAGAAGACAAGCGCGGGAAAAGCCGCCAAGCGCGGGAAGCCGCCATTTTGAAAAAATAAATAAATAATAATAATCATATCTGAAGGAAAGGAAACTCAACAAGGATGCCAAAAATGGGTAACATCACTGCTTTTGATAGCGATGTGGAAGATTGGGCCACTTATGTGGAACGCGTCGAAGTTTACTGTACAACAAATGAGGTACCGGAGGATAAGAAAGCACTAACCCTATTAAACTCGATGGGTGCGAAGACGTACGGGTTATTAAGGAACCTTGTAACACCAGATAAACTGGTAGGAAAGAGTTTCGCGGATATTGTTACTATCCTGCAAGAGCATTTAAACCCCACGCCGCTGCTGATAGCGGAACGATTTAAATTCTACAAAAGAATTCAACTTAAAGAGGAAAGCAACGCTGAATTCTTAATCGAACTGCGCAAGTTATCAAAGTACTGTCAGTTTGGTACAGGACTAGCAGACGCACTGAGAGATAAGTTTGTGTGTGGGCTCCTAAGGGAAGGAACCCAGAAGCGACTGCTAGAGGAAAAGGATCTTACGCTGGACAAAGCTTTCAGCATTGCAGCATCGCATGAGGCAGCAGCACGAGGCGCTGCAGAGATACAGCAAAGGCCATTGGAATTCAGCACCAATGAAATGGCATTGGGCGCAGTAAAGTGCTATCGTTGCGGAAGGACAACGCATGACCAGAACCAGTGCTGGTTCAAAGATAAAGAATGCAGGCAATGTGGCAAACTTGGTCACATAGCGAGAGTATGCCGGTCAGGAAAGAAGACCAGCAGCAAAAAGTCGCCGCAGGAGAAGTACAAAAAAGTACACAAGGTGACAGAGAACAGTTCGGATGAACAGAAGATGGATTCAGACTCCAGCAGTAAGGAACTGGGTTGTCTAAAAATACATAATGTGGGTAACACAGCAGACCACCAAACTATCTGGGTCATGCTTCGGATAGCAGGAGTCCAAGTGAAGATGGAATTGGACACTGGATCGGCATTGACGGTCATGAATAAGCAAGATTACAAAAGGTTATTCTCGCACATTCCCCTGAGGGATACGGAGATTGTATTGAAAACATACACGGGGCAAATAGTATACCCCATCGGAAAGATAAAAGTAAATGTGGTCTACAATGGTAAAGAAAGTCAGGAAATGGACTTGTATGTGTTACCTGATGGAGGTCCGCCACTACTGGGACGGGAATGGATCCGGAGAATAAATGTGGACTGGCATTCCATACAAGCACTGACTGTAGATTCCTGTAAAGAGGACGACGTCAAACCTAAACGACTGTCCAAAATATTGGACGATGCTAAGGAGGTGTTCCAACAGGGACTGGGAACACTGAAAGGAATTACGGCAAACATCAAGGTTGAAGAACATGCAAACCCAAAATTTTTCAAAGCCAGACCGGTACCTTATGCGATACGACCTGCTGTGGAAGCAGAGCTGGAAGGGCTAGAACGTTCAGGAGTACTGTCAAAGGTGGACTGGAGCGAATGGGCCACACCCATTGTTCCTGTCATGAAGCGTTCGTTGAGCAACAAGCCGGGGGAACCTGGGAAGGTTCGCATCTGTGGCGATTTCAAGATCACTGTTAATCCGGTTCTTCACACGGTGCAATATCCGCTTCCGCGGATTGAAGATATCTTCGCTTCGCTGTCTGGCGGGAAACACTTCACCAAGATAGACCTGGCGCAGGTGTACCTACAGATGGAAGTTGATGAAGCGTTACGCCAGTATCTCACGATCAACACACATAAGGGCTTATATCGGTATAATAGACTGGTTTTTGGAGTGGCATCGGCTCCAGCGATTTGGCAAAGGGCCATGGAACAGGTATTGCAGGGAATTCCAGGCACACAATGCTACCTGGACGACATTCTGATTACAGGAGATGATGATAAGGATCACCTCACGAATTTGGAGCAGGTGCTCACCAGATTGAAAGAATATGGGCTCAGAGTTAATCGCCAGAAATGTGAGTTCTTTCAAAAGCGAATCTCGTACTGCGGCCACGTCATTGACCAGGAGGGGCTCCATAAGTCACCTGACAAGATCGAAGCTGTTGTGAAAGCTCCCGCTCCGGAAAATGTATCCCAGTTGAGGTTGTTCCTTGGGTTGGTTAACTATTACCACAAGCTTCTTCCAAATTTATCCATGGTGTTACACCCGCTGAACACTCTTTTGCAAATGGGAATACCATGGAAGTGGAACGATGATTGTAAGCGGGCTTTTCAAAAAAGCAAGGCACTGATCACCTCTAAGGAAGTGTTGGCTCACTTTAACCCAACGCTGCCTATTCGCTTAGCTTGTGATGCTTCTCCATATGGTATTGGGGCAGTGCTCTCACATAAGTTTCCAAATGGCTTGGAAAGGCCAGTCGCGTTCGCATCCAGATCATTGACCTCCGCAGAGCGCAACTATGCTCAAATAGATAGGGAGGCTCTCAGCCTCGTGTGGGGAGTTAAGAAATTTAACCATTACCTGCAAGGCCAAAAGTTTACGCTGCTGACAGATCACCAGCCGTTGGTTTCCATTTTTAACCCTAAGAAGGGTGTTCCGGTTATGACGGCGCAGAGGCTTCAGAGATGGTCCCTTTTCCTAGGGGCACATCAATATGATATCGAATTCAAAGGTACAAAGCAACATGGTAATGCTGATGGGCTGTCGCGCCTGCCACTACCTACAGCGGAAGAGGCAACGGCAGTTGACCCTGTCGAGATATTTCACTCGACCATCATCGAATGCTTACCAATCACCAATGCGGGTATTGAGAGAGAGACCCGAAACGATCTGACACTGTCTCGGGTCTACGATTTGACAGTGAAGGGATGGCCAGCACATGGCGACCCACTGTTACCAGCATTCTCAGCCAGACGAGAACAGCTGTCCGTCTGTCAAGGAACATTGATGTATGGAACAAGGGTGATTATTCCTCCTAAATTAAGGGAGAGAGTTCTGAAGGAATTGCATGAAGGTCATCTGCGGGGGGTCAAGATGAAAAGCCTTGCTAGGGCTTATGTGTGGTGGCCAGGTATCGACAAACAAATAGAGGGTCTGACTAAAAGCTGCTCAGGGTGCCAAAAAGTTCAAAACGCACCTCCAATTGCACCGCTGCATCCGTGGGAATGGCCTTCAACCCCATGGCAATGTGTGCATATCGACTTTGCAGGTCCATTCATGGATTCCATGTTTTTGATAGCAGTAGACGCACATTCTAAATGGCCAGAAGTGATTAAGATGTCGACCACTACCTCTGAAAAGACGATCGCAGTTCTAAGAACCATATTTGCAAGGAATGGGTTGCCGGAACAAATATGTTCAGACAACGGACCACAGTTCGTGTCAGAAGAATTCCAGAAATTCATGAAAAAGAATGGGGTGAAACACTATACATCTGCCCCATATCATCCGGCTACAAATGGGTTGGCCGAGAGATTTGTACAAACGTTCAAAAAGGCGATAAAGGCCATGAGCGAAGATCATATTCCACTACAACACAAGGTGGACAATTTCCTGATGGCATATCGAAATGCCACGCATGCAGTGACAAATCAAAGCCCTGCCATAATGTTCTATAACAGGAGGTTGCGGTCCCGGTTGGATTTGTTAAAACCCAATGTATGTAGGGAAGTCGAAAACAAGCAATTCCAGCACGTAAATAACAAGGCCACTCGGAGTTTCGAAATAGGACAACCAGTGTTGGCCAGGGACTATAGGAATGATAAATGGCAATCCGGAACAATTCGTGCCCGACAAGGACCCTTGATATGCACGGTAGACGGAGAGAACGTAATACGACGTCATGCTGACCAACTTGTGGAATCGAGAACAAGGGTCGACCCCATGTCTACGGCAGAGACACCAGTTGAAGAAGTTATTGAGCCTGTAGCATCTACCTCAGACTCGAACGTACATGATGATGTTCAATCCATAGGAGATCAAATGGATGAGTCACCCCAGCAACGAGAACCAGAGACCCCTGAAAGGCGTTATCCGGCCCGGATCAGGAGGCCTCCTCAGAGACTGAATCTTTGAACAGTTTTGTGTGAAAGTTGTATATATGTTATCCATGTAATGTTTAAATTGGGGTGTACACTGTTAAGCTAAAAGGGGAGGAATTGTAGTGTATGTAACCTGTACCACCTTAAGAGGATACCTTAAGGTGATGGACTACTTTTTGATGGCTCCTGTACATTGTAGTACCGGTGGTGACCACACCGGTATATAAACCCTGTGGAGCAAAGTGTACTCCAGTTCAGCCCTGACCCTCAATTACTAAAGACCTGTTTAATAATTTCTGTAGTCTGTGTCCAGTTATTCAGCATAACTACATTTGGAAACACAGACTCAACACCCCCAGTCTCCTCTTTTCTGCTGTTTAAGTTCCCCTGGCTCTAATAGTGGGTGCATTTTATCCCTAACTGCAAGTTCAAGCTGCAAGGTTAAAGTTACCTGAGCCAACTGCCCACCCCCCGACCATGCCTGTTCTTTGTTCTCAGTGAGCACTGGCTCTTCACTTAAACTTAGCTCCCAAATTTCCAGACCTCTCCGCCGTCAAGACTACGCTTCTCCACTAGACTAGTGATCTAGTGACTAGTGGATCGCGAGTGGAGTTCGGGGCTAGGGATCACAAGAATATCAGTGCTAATTTGATCCTGTGAGAGACAACATCATTCATGACTGAGGCCGGGACCCAGGCGAGGACGAGCCCAGCAGCGAGGTCAAGGCGCAGGAGTGGCACAGCGTGGACCAACAGCGGGGTCAGGGCCCAGGGAAGGTGCGGCACGGGCCAACAGTGAGGTCAGGAGGACCACAATGCATCCTACGAAACCCAGGCAGAGAGGACCTGCGGGAAGGAGGGAGGAGGACAGTAGGTGTATATTTGTGTGTGTGTGCTAGGCCGTTGTAGCAGAGCCTGGTCTCCAATCATCTTGGATCCCCTTGCCATTGGACCAAGACCTTGCTCTGTCAAGCCCGTGTGGTAGCTGGTGTGCAACGCCACCCCACACTAAAAGAATTCACGCACAGGCATCTTCTACCCTTTAAAATGAAGTTCGGGACCTGGAACATCAGGACCCTTATGGACAACCCCAACAGTGACAGACCGGAATGCCATACTGCTATCATTGCCCGGGAGCTCAGATGTTTTGACATTGACATTGCCGCCCTAAATGAGACCCAACAGGCAGGGGAAGGCCAGTTCAAGGAGCAAGGCGGTGGCTACACCTTCTTCTGGAAAGGCAAACCTGAAGAAGAACGCCGCTTCCATGGGGTAATCTTCACCATAAAAAATGAACTAGTTGGGCATCTCAGAGACTCCCTTAGCGGTATAAACGAACGCCTCATGACTCTGCGGCTAACCCTAGCCTCCCGGAACTAGTGCGCTACGGTCATCAGTGCATACGCCCCAACACTGGAAGCCACAGACGAGACCAAACAGGAATTCTACTCCAGCCTCGAACAATCATTGTCTCGAGTCCCAACGGGTGACAAGCTGATCCTCCTTGGAGACTGTGGTAAACCACTGTTTGTATTCCACTGTGTACATGCCTGGACATGCCTCGGCTGACTCCTCCCACAAGTCCTAGTATAAAGGTGACTGCTCCCCAGCCCCCTTTGTATTCTGGACCGGTCGACCACTCGAGGCAGACCTTCATTCTTTTGTTAATAAAAGCCTTTAGTTACTCTCTTAACTCTCAGTCTTTTATGAGTAATTGATAGCGCATCAATTTTATTAACAAAATTTTATAATGGAGAAGATCCTCACACCAGCATGCCTGGACTTAGATCATCGGGAGGCGGACTCATCCACCAAGTTTACTCACTGGCTTAAGTGTTTCGAAAAATTCCTGACCGCCTCCGCAGCAATCAAATCGGACGAGGACAAACTGGATGTCCTGACCTCCAAAGTGAACCACCGAGTGTACTCGGTCATCCAAGACGCGACCTCGTACGCGGACGCTATCAAGCTCCTCAAGGACCAGTACACGCGCCCAGTGAACGAAGTGTACGCCAGGCACCTTCTGGGGAGTCGTAAACAACAACCTGGGGAATCGACCGTGGAATACCTTCAGGCACTGTCTGTGCTTGGCCGGGCCTGTGGTTGTAAGGATGTAAAGGCCGCCGTGTACACAGAGGAACTTATCCGGGACGCTTTTGTAGCGGGCCACAGATCCAATTACACCCGACAGTGACTGTTGGAGCAGAGTGACCTCGACCTCAACAAGGCCTCTGAACTCGCACTATCACTGGATGCAGCCTACCGGGGCATGGATGCCTACTCCTCTGCACCGTGGACGCCGCGGGGAATGACAGCCTGGGACATGGTAGGAGCGCCTCATAGCGCTGTGCCACCCCAGCCACACCCCAGCAACGGCCCAACTACCGCAGCAGTGTCCCAAGGCCAGACAGCAGTGCCCCAAGGCCAGAAATGCTACTTCTGTGGCCAGGCAAAACACCCCAGAGCGCGCTGCCCGGCGAAAAAAGCGATCTGCTCGGGCTGCGGGAAGAAGGGACACTACGCTAACGTCTGCAGGGCCAAAGCCACCCCGAACCCCAGCAGCGCCGCGTGTGGGCCATGCGGGCCGCCATCTTGGGCCTCCCCGGCCATGTGCGAACCACCGGTACAGCAGCCATTTTGGACGCCTCCAGCCACATGGGGATCATGGACGCCGCCATCTTGGACGACAGCCGGAACGCAGCAGGCCCCCAACACCGCCTCATCTGATACCCGCAGCGACACACCGACCCCTACGCTGGCATCCGTTACACTGGACCAAGCGAGACCGCACCAGCTGGCCAGCTCCACAATGGACATTAAGGTAAATGGCCACGATACAATCTGCCTTTTTGACTCTGGGAGCACGGAGAGCTTCATCCACCCCAACACGGCGCGGCGTTGCTCTCTCCCAGTCCTGCCTGCGCACCAGCGGATTTCTATGGCCTCCGAGTCCCAGTCGGCAGACATCGGCGGCTACTGCGTAGTGACACTCGTAGTAGACGGGACCGTGTACGATCATTTTAAACTTCTGGTCCTGCCCGACCTCTGCGCTGCCGTCCTGCTGGGGTTAGATTTTCAGTGCCACCTTAAAAGTGTTACGATGGCGTACGGTGGACCCCTACCCCCACTCAGTCCGCAGCCAGCAGCTCCCAAATTGCCCGCCGCGCACCAGGTGCAACCTCTCCACACTCAGAGTCACCCCCCCCCCACTGTTTGCTAACCTCACCCCCGACTGTAAGCCCATCGCCACAAAGAGCAGGCGATACAGTGCCGGGGACAGGGTTTTCATTAAAACCGAAGTGGAGCGGCTCCTGAAGGAAGGGATTATTGAGGGCAGCACCAGCCCCTGGCGAGCCCAGGTTGTGGTCGTTAAGACCGGCGAGAAGCAGCGCCTGGTCATCGACTACAGCCAGACAATAAATCGCTACACCCTGCTGGACGCCTACCCACTCCCCCGCATAGCTGATATGGTCAACCAGATCGCGCAGTACCGCGTCTTCTCGACCATTGACCTGAAATCAGCGTACCACCAGCTCCCTATCCGCCCTGAGGACCGCCAGTATACTGCCTTTGAGGCAAATGGCCGCCTCTATCACTTCCTTAGGGTTCCCTTTGGCGTCACCAACGGGGTCTCCGTCTTCCAAAGGGAGATGGACTGGATGGTAGATCAAAATGCGTTGCAGGCCACTTTCCCATATCTGGACAATGTGACCATCTGCGGCCGTGACTTGCAGGACCATGACGCAAACCTCGAAAAATTCCTCCCACCGCCCAACTCCTGAACCTGACATATAACCAGGAGAAGTGCATATTCCGCACAAACCGCCTCGCCATCCTTGGCTGTGTTGTGGAACACGGAGTCATCGGCCCCGACCCCGACCGGATGCGTCCCCTTATGGAACCCCCACTGCCCCACTGCCTCAAGGCCCTGAAGAGGTGCCTAGGGTTTTTCTCCTATTATGCCCAGTGGGTCCCCTACTATGCGGACAAAGCCCATCCGCTGATCAAGTCCACCTCTTTTCCCTTGACGGCAGAGGCCCGCTTAGCCTTCCACCGTATCAAGGAAGACATTGCCAAAGCCACCATGCACGCAGTGGACGAATCCATCCCCTTCCAGGTGGAAAGCGACGCGTCCGACTTTGCCCTGGCCGCTACCCTCAATCAGGCGGGGAGACCCGTGGCCTTCTTTTCACGAACCCTCCAAGGCCCGGAGACCAGACACTCCGCTGTTGAGAAGGAGGCCCAGGCGATTGTGGAGGCTGTGCGTCATTGGAGGCACTACCTGGCCGGAAAACGATTTACCCTGCTCACTGACCAACGTTCAGTTGCTTTCATGTTTAACAACAAGCAGAGGGGCAAAATCAAAAATGACAAGATCTTGAGGTGGAGAATCGAACTTTCCACCTACAATTACGAGATCTTGTACCGGCCCGGGAAGCTCAATGAACCCCCGGATGCGCTATCGCGTGGCACCTGCGCCAGCGCGCAGATCGATAGACTGCGGGCCCTCCACAATGACCTCTGCCACCCAGGGGTCACCAGGTTCTTCCACTTCATCAAGGCCCGCAACCTGCCTTACTCTATTGAGGAGGTCAGGACCATGACCAGGAACTGCCAAGTCTGCGCTGAGTGCAAACCGCACTTTTATAGACCAGACAGGGCCCACCTGATAAAAGCCACTCGCCCCTTCGAGCGCCTGAGCGTTGATTTTAAAGGGCCTCTCCCCTCCTCCGACCGCAATGTGTACTTCCTCAATATTATTGATGAGTACTCCCGTTTCCTGTTCGCCATCCCCTGCCCGGACATGACCAGTGCCGCGGTCATTAAATGTCTGAACGACCTCTTCACCCTGTTCGGTTTCCCCAGCTATATCCATAGCGACCGGGGCTCATCGTTTATGAGCGACGAACTCCATCAGTACCTGCTAACTAGGGGTATTGCCACAAGTAGGACCACCAGTTACAACCCCCAGGGGAACGGACAGGTGGAAAGAGAAAATGCGACAGTTTGGAAGGCCGCCCTGCTAGCCTTAAAGTCTAGGGGCCTTCCAACCTCCCGCTGGCAGGATGTGCTCCCCGATGCGCTCCACTCTATTCGGTCACTGCTCTGCACTGCCACTAACGCCACCCCTCATGAGAAAATGTTTGTCTTCCCAAGGAAGTCCACATCGGGGACATCGCTACCGCCATGGCTGACGTCCCCAGGGCCGGTCCTACTGAGAAGGCACGTGAGGACCCATAAAACGGACCCCCTGGTCGAGAGGGTCGACCTCCTCCACGCCAACCCCCAGTATGCTTACATTGCATACCCGGACGGGCGGGAGGACACAGTCTCCATAAGAGACCTTGCACCCTCGGGGGCCGCAGTAACCCACTACTCACTACCACCCCCCCCCACGATCCGATATCCAGCCCCAGCAGATGGCAGGCCTGGGCCCAGCGACCCGCTCGACACCTACGAGGATGACACGCCTGTGCCACAGCCTACGCGGGACTCGACGCCGGAAGCTCCACTACCCCTGCCGTCGCCACGCCGATCACAGCGGCAGACAAGACCTCCGGAGAGACTCCAATACACTAACTTTTAATACACTTCACCCCGCCGGACTCAATTTTAAGCAAGGGGTGAATGTGGTAAACCACTGTTTGTATTCCACTGTGTACATGCCTGGACATGCCTCGGCTGACTCCTCCCACAAGTCCTAGTATAAAGGTGACTGCTCCCCAGCCCCCTTTGTATTCTGGACCGGTCGACCACTCGAGGCAGACCTTCATTCTTTTGTTAATAAAAGCCTTTAGTTACTCTCTTAACTCTCAGTCTTTTATGAGTAATTGATAGCGCATCAGAGACTTTAACGCCAGAGTTGGAAAGGACACAGACCTCTGGGGAGGTGTGAAGGTGTGATCGGCAGAGAGGGGGTAGGGAAAGCCAACTCCAATGGTACCCTCCTCCTGTCGAAATGCTTAGAACATGACCTTGTCATAACAAACACCTTGTTCCGTCAGAGAGACAAGTACAAGGCTTCATGGCAGCACCCTCGCGCCAAGCACTGGCACGTGCTGGACTACGTCATCGTCTGAGTGAGGGACTGCAAGGACGTCCACATCACCCTCGCCATGACAGGAGCTCACGACTGCTGGACAGACCACCGCCTAATCCGCTCTGTCACCTCCATCAATGTAGCCCCAAAACAGCGGCGGCAACAGAAGCAATGCTGCAGGAAAATCAACGCTGGAGCACTGAAAGACCCCGCTAAGAAAGCCCTATTCAGCCTGCGCCTCACAAACAACCTGATGACTCCCAGTGATTCAGAGACACAGAGTGCCCACAGCGTCTGGTCTGCACTCAAGGCCTCCATAATCAGCACCTGTGAAGAGACACTCGGTCACTCGACCAGGAAACACCAAGCCTGGTTCGACGAGAACGACCAGGAGATCCAGGAGCTAATAAGCCGCAAGCACAAGGCATTCCTGATTTGGAAACAGCAACAGAACTCGAGAGCAAGAAAGCAGCTCTACAGACGCCTGAAGGCCGAGGTCCAACAAAAAACTCGCGACCTAAAGAACAGATGGTGGGTGGAAAAAGCGCAGCTAGCCGACAACCACGACGTGCGTGGATTCTTTAGCGCAGTCAAGGCCATCTACGGCCCAAGCACCCAAGGTCCTACCCCACTGTGGGCCAAGAACGGAGAGGTACTCATCAAGGACAGAGAGGCAGTCAGTGCCCGCTGGAAGGAGCACTTCGAAGATTTCCTTAACCGCGACTCTGTCTTCGACGCGAGTGTCCTCAACTCCATCCCGCAGCATGCTGCCCGCCACCATCACAGCACAACCCCAGCCCGGCATGAGGTTGAAAAGGCCATCCGACAACTGAAGAACAACAAGGCCTCAGGAGCAGATGGAATCCCCGCCGAGGCACTAAAGCATGGTGGAGAAGCACTACTGGCGCGAATACATTAACTCATTTCTCTTAGCTGGAAGGAGGAGAGCATGCCAGGGGATCTCAGAGACGCCGTAATTGTGACCATCTTCAAGAAAGGTGACAAGTCCGATTGCGGTAATTACAGAGGAGTTTCCCTGCTATCTGCCACAGGGAAAGTCATCGCAAGAATCCTCCTCAATCGCCTTCTCCCAGTGGCTGAAGAGCTCCTCCCAGAGTCGCAATGCGGATTCCACCCACTAAGGGGCACAGTGGACATGATCTTCACCGCACGTCAATTACGAGAGAAATGCAGGGAACAGCACCAACCGCTGTTCAAGGCCTTCTTTGATCTCACAAAGACCTTCGGCACCATCAACCGTGAGGGATTATGGAGTGTCCTCCTCAAATTCGGCTGCCCTCAAAAGTTTGTCACCATCCTCCGCCTGCTTCACAATGACATGCAAGCCATGATCTTGACCAACGGTTCCACCACAGACCCAATTCACGTACGAACCGGGGTCAAGCAAGGCTGTGTCATCGCACTAATGCTCTTCTCGATCTTCCTTGCTGCAATGCTCCATTTCACCCTCAGTAAGCTCCCCGCTGGAGTGGAGCTAATTTACAGAACAAACAGGAAACTGTTCAACCTCCGTCATCTCCAGTCCAGATCCAAGGTCGTCCCATCCTCTGTCGTCGAATTACAGTATGCAGACGATGCTTTCGTCTGCGCTCACTCAGAGGTTGAATTCCAAACCATCGTCAACACCTTCACCGAAGCGTACGAGAGCATGGGCCTTACACTAAACATCCATAAGACAAAGGTCCTCTACCAACCTGCCCCCGCCACACAGTACTGCCCTCCGATTGTCAAAATCCACGACAAGGCCTTGGATAACGTGGACCACTTTCGATACCTTGGGAGCCTACTGTCAACAAGGGCAGACGTCGACGACGAAGTCCAACACCGCCTTCAGTGTGCCAGTGCAGCCTTCGGACGCCTGAGGAAGAGAGTGTTTGAAGACCAGGACCTCAAACTCAGCACTAAGCTCATGGTCTACAGAGCAGCAGTGATACCCGCCCTGCTGTATGCCTCAGAGACATGGACCATGTACAGCAGGCACCTCAAAGCACTGGAGAGGTACCACCAATGCTGCCTCCACAAGATCCTGCAAATCCATTGGCAGGATAGGCGCACCAACGTCAGTGTTCTCACTCAGGCCAACATCCCCAGCATCGAAGCTCTGACCACGCTCAATCAGCTCCGATGGACAGGTCACATTGTCCGCATGCCTGATACGAACTCTCAAAACAAGCGCTCTACTTGGAGCTCTGGCATGGCAAGAGAGCCCCAGGTGGGCAGAGGAAATGCTTCAAGGACACCCTGAAAGCCTCCTTGAAAAAGTGTAACACCCCCACTGACACCTGGGAATCCCTGGCCCAAGACCGCACAAAGTGGAGAAGCACCCGGGAAGGCGCCGAACACCCCGAGTCTCTTTGCTGGGAGCAAGCGGAAGCCAAGCGCAGGCAGCACAAGGAGCGCACGTCAACCCAAGCACACCACCCACCTGCTCCTTCAACCACCGTCTGCCCCACCTGTGACAGAGACTGTCGGTCCCGCATTGGACTCATCAGTCACCTGAGAACTCATTTTTAATGTGGAAGCAAGTCATCCTCAGTTCCGAGGGACTGCCTAAGAAGAAGGAAGATACCTGTAGAAGCTCTTACTGTCTGTTTTTATATTATTTGCTAGTTTACGCTCATACTTTATCTTCTCCCTCTTTAAACATTTTTTAGTCATCTTTTGCTGGTTTTTAAAAATTTCCCAATCCTCTGGCCTACCACTAACCTTCGCAACATTGTCTACCTTTTCTTTCAATTTGATACCATCCTTAACTTCCTTAGTTAGCCACGGGTGGTGCATCCTTCTCGTAGAGCCTTTCTTTCTCACTGGAATATATCTTTGCTGAGATTTATGAAATATCTCCTTAAATGTCTGCCACTGCTGATCTACCGTCTTACCTTTTAATCTATTTTCCCAGTCTACTTTAACCAACTCTCTCCTCATACCTTTGTAATTGCCTTTATTTAAGTTTAGGACACTAGTTTCAGACCCAAGTTTCTCACCCTCAAACTGAAATTGAAATTCTACCATGCTATGATCACTCTTTCCTAGGGGATCCTTTACTATGAGATCATTATTTAATCCTGTTTCATTACACATTACCAGATCTAAAATAACCTACTCCCTGGTTGGTTCCTCAACGTATTGTTCTAAGAAACCATCCCGAATACACTCTCTGAACTCGTCCTCAAGGCTACCTTTGCCAATTTGAGTTGTCCAATCTATATGAAGATTAAAATCGCCCATGATTATTGCAGTACCTTTCTTACAAGCCCCCATTATTTCTTGATTTACACTCTGTCCTACAGTATAGCTATTGTTAGGGGCCTATATACTACTCCCACCAGTGGCTTCTTACCCTTACTATTTCTTATCTCCACCCAAACTGATTTTACATCTTGAGCTTCTGAACCAATATCATTCCTCACCACTGCAGTGATCTCATTCTTTATTAACAGAGTGATATACCTATCAATTTATCCAATGAAAAGCGATGAGTTAAGAAAGTAACTATAGGTTTTTATTGGCTAAATAACAGAGCCCACCCTCGTGGGTGATCGGATCCAACAAGGAGGAATACCAGCCAGTCGACCACCTTTATACCTGGGCAGGTAGGTGGAGCCGTGGGCGGAGTCAGCAGTGGTCAGCCCAGGTATAACAGCGTGACAAGAGGCGACCTCGTATAGTGATACAACAGTGTGAACAGTGATAACCATAGAGTAACGATATAACAGTGATAACTATAGTGTAACGATAGTGAACGATAAAAGTGGTTTACCACACAGAGCTACCCCACCTCCTTTTCCTTTCTGCCTATCCTTCCGAAATGTCAAATACGCCTGAATATTCAGTTCCCAACCTTGGTCACCTTGCAACCATGTCTCTGTAATGGCTATCAGATCATACCCATTTATTTCTATTTGTGCCATCAACTCATCTATCTTGTTATGAATGCTGTGTGCATTCAGATAATGAGCCTTTAATTTTACCTTTTCATTTTTCCTTATTCTGACTCTATTTTCTGGTGCATTCTTATGCTTGTACGCTCTGCCCCTTCCTGATACATTCTGGTTATCGTTACCCTGTCGTTGTCCTGCACTATTGCCTTCTCCTTTGTATTTTAATGTATTAAAATGGCGGAGCAGGCTTAAAGGGCCAGAAGACTGACTCCTGTTCTTTTGTTATGTGATACACCTAGTAAACTTGTAGGTACTTGAACAAAAGGAGGATGCTTCACACGGACAAGGTACTCTTTAGCACACTAACAGAATATATTGGCCGTGGTTCAAAGGGATATACTACTGATAGGCCACGCCACTAAGAGATCGTATTGGGTACGGCCTAGCACAGTTAGGGTTATCTCTGACAGTTCCTTGAGTGAGAGAGAGGATTACAGTCCTGGCATGACGTTGGTTGTATTCAGCATTTGATCAAAGTCTGGTTAAACGTCACCCTTGCACAACTGGAAAATCAGCAGACGGGAACCATGCGCATTGTTTGAAGACATTGCTGGGCAGGTGAGTACAGGTCCAATAGCTGAGCCAGACAGGTCTGTGGTGTTCTGATGAGTCAGGTATCATGCGGCTCTATTTTTGTTGTGGCTTCTCTGATGAATCAATGCATGAATGTACGTATAAGTTGGGATATATGGATCAGGAAGGTACCAGGATGGATCCCTGGTTTGTGGTGCCAGCTGACCATAGCTCATCGGAGCGGTTTCAACATTCCAAAGCACTTTACAACCAATGATGTACTTGAGCACCAATCAAGTGTATTCACTGTTGTAATGTAGGGAAACTCAGCAGCCAATTTGAGCACAGCAAGGTCCCATGAACAGCAATGAGATAATGACCAGCTCATCTGGGTTTTTTTTATTCATTCTCAGTGACGGTGCTGACGGTCCTATATCTTTTAGTGATGTTGGTTATGAGTTAAATATTGGCCAGGACACTGGGGAGAACTCCCCTGCTCCTCTTCGAAATAGTGCCATCGGATCTTTTACGTCCAGCTGAGAGAGCAGACGGGGCTTCGGTTTAACATCTCATCTGAAAGACGGCACCTCCGACAGTGCAGCACTCCCTCAGCACTGCACTGGAGTGTCAGCCTAGATTTTTGTGCTCAAGAGTGACCTCATTTACATATATGATAATGAGGGGTAGGGCGCTGCAGCTCCAAGTTTCCTGCTGTTTACTCTTGCAGTGCAGTCGGGGTAAGCTAGACTGAGAATTGTGAGGCGCACATGTGAGGAGTTACGAAGCCTGAAGTGTGGAGAGTTTTGACTGGCGACATCTGCAGTTGGGAGCGACTTTTGCAGCCATTTCTTTTGCCTTTCTGTCGATACAGACTGAGTCTCGCTTCTCACTGCCTCTGGAGATTTTCAGCGCCACCCTCACAGCAATAGCTTCTCAGGAGCAGGAATGGCCATACCTTTAGTGTACACCCTTGTGTGCTATTATCATGGCGGAACAGCACAAGGTGGAGCAAAGGAGAGTCAGGCAGCATTTAAGGTGGATGCAACTTGTGATGAAATATGTCATTCATCAGACTCTGTATTTAACTACACATATTGTATTGCCTGCTCCGGTGTTTTTACCTTGTATTGTATATAGTGCACCGCCCCCTTTCTCCCCATTGGATGTGTCGGCTCCGCCCATACCTGGCCCTACTTAAGACAAGCCCAGGCTTGTCTTGCAGTAGAACAGCAGAATGCTAGGTGAAGCTAGGTGAAGACACAGGCATCTTCCTTTGCTAATAAAAGCCTTGTTTTATTCAGTTAACTTTGAGTCTTGAAGTTATTGAGGCGCGTCAATTTTATTAGCAAACTTTTAACGATGGATCAACTTTTGAAACCGGAACGCTTGGATTTGGACCCGCATGCTTCGGATGCATCGGCACGGTTTGGACACTGGTTCCAGTGCTTGGAATTTTTTATGGCCAACTCCGAAGCCGTCACAGCCTCTAAAGCCACTGGAGATGTGAAACTCGGGATCCTGCAGAATCGGGTAAGCCACCGGGTTTTTCCACTCATCCAAGACGCCGCCACCTACCTGGACGCCTGCAACATTCTAAAGGCCCACTATCAGCGGCCTACCAACGAGGTGTACGCCAGGCACCTGCTTGCTACCTGCACACAGCGACCCGGAGAGTCGCTAGAGGACTTCCTAGTCACCCTAAAAGTGCTTGGCAAAGACTGCAAATGCAAAGACGTGAAAGCCACGGTATACACAGACGAGCTTATTCGGGATGTCTTTATCGCAGGCCTTAGCTCTAATTACATCCGGCAGAGACTGCTAGAGAAAACGGGCCTAGATCTGACACAGACTGTGGACACAGCGCGATCGCTGGATGTGGCTCAGAAGAACTCTGACTCCTACTCGTCAGGCCGCATGGCCCACGCCGCCTCTGCTTCCCCGCCCGGTAGCCCAACACCGTCGGGGCCCTGCTCTCCCCCCAGAAGCCCTACGACCGCCGCGACGCATCGGGACCTGTGCCCGGCGAAAGGCACCACCTGCTGTAAGTGCGGTAAGAAGGGGCACTTTGGGAAGGTGTGCAGAGGGAACCCCGCAGGCAAAACCGCCACCGCCGCGTGCGCGCCGTGGGAGCGGCCATCTTGGACGCCATCTTGTCCGACCTCGTGGGGTCCGCCATCTCGCGAGCAGACATCGTGGACGCCATCTTACCCGGCCTCGTGTGGCCCACCATCTTGTCCCGATCAGGGCCCTACAGTGGCGTCGATCACAGTGGACCAGTCCAGACCGCACCCACTATCCAAATCGATGGTGGACATCGAGGTAAACGGGTGCAAGGTTAAATGTTTAATTGACAGCGGGAGCACGGAGAGCTTCATTCACCCTGATCTGCTACAACGACTCTCTCTAACTATAGTCCCTACTCAGGGCACGATCTCTATGGCCGACAAAACCCAGATATCGACTATTGCGGGTTATTGCGCGGTACGATTGTCCGTTAAAGGCACTGTATATAATAATTTTAAACTGTTAATTATGAAGGATTTATGTGTGAGCGTGATCTTGGGCCTGGATTTTCAGTGCCACCACCAAAGCATCACGCTCAATTTCGGTGGGACCCAGCCGCCCCTCACAGTGTGCGGTCTGGCTACCCTGAAGGTAAAGCCGCCTTCGCTATTTGCGAACCTTACCCCTAACTGCCGGCCAATAGCAACCAAAAGCAGGAGGTACAGCTGGGAGGACAGGTGGTTTATCGCGACCGAGGTAGACAGGCTCCTGAAGGAGCGCATTATTGAACGCAGCAACAGCCCGTGGCGCGCCCAAGTGGTGGTGGTGAGGGGTAGCGAGAAGTCAAACAGTCAACATCTATACCCAACTAGACGCCTACCCGCTACCCCGCATATCCGAGATGGTGAACCAAATCGCCCAATACCGGGTGTTCTCCACCATCGACCTCAAGTCAGCGTACCACCAGCTCCCTATCAGACCAGAGGACCGTTCGTACACCGCCTTCGAGGCAAACGGACGCCTCTACCAGTTCCTCAGAATCCCCTTTGGGGTGACGAATGGGGTCTCGGTCTTTCAGAGGGAGATGGACCGCATGGATGACCACCACTTTCAGGCAACCTTCCCCTATCTCGACAACGTCACCATCTGCGGCCACAACCAACAGGACCACGACTCAAGCCTTGCGAGGTTTCTGAAAACCGCACAAAAACTCAACCTCACCTACAACGAGGACAAGAGCGTTTTCAACACCACGCGCCTCTGCATACTAGGCAGCGTGGTGGAGAATGGGGAAATCGGACCAGACCCCGACCGATTGCGCCCCCTACGGGAGCTGCCCCTGCCCAACACTCCCAAAGCCCTGAAAAGGTGCCTGGGGTTATTCTCGTATTATGCCCAATGGGTCCCTAACTACTCCGATAAAGCCCGCCCCCTCTTGAAAGCATCCTCTTTCCCGCTCTCTGCTGAGGCCCATGCTGCCTTCAAAAGCATTAAGCAGGATATTGAGCGGGCCACGCTACAGGCAGTGGACGAGAACACTCCCTTTCAAGTGGAAAGTGATGCGTCTGACTTTGCCTTGGCGGCCACCCTCAACCAGGCGGGGCGGCCCGTAGCTTTCTTCTCGAGGACCCTCCAGGGGCCCGAGATCAGACACTCCTCCGTGGAAAAGGAGGCCCAAGCCATCGTGGAGGCAGTGCGCCACTGGCGGCACTACCTAGCCGGCAAACGCTTCACCCTACTTACCAACCAGCGGTCGGTAGCGTTTATGTTCAATAATAAACAGAGGGGGAAGATTAAAAATGATAAGATTCTTAGGTGGCGGATCGAGCTCTCCACCTTCGAGTACGACATCATATACCGGCCGGGGGCCCTTAACGAATCCCCCGACGCCCTCTCATGAGGGATGTGTGCCAACGCCACCGGGGATCGGCTACAGACCCTCCACAACGACCTCTGCCACCCAGGGGTCACACGTCTGTTCCACTTCATAAAGTCCCGCAACTTACCCTACTCGATTGAGGAAGTTCGGTCCCTGACCAGGAACTGCCGCACTTGCGCTGAGTGCAAGCCTCGGTTCTACCGCCCTGATAGAGCCCACCTAATCAAAGCTACACGGCCCTTTGAGCGGCTTAGCTTAGATTTCAAGGGCCCCCTCCCGTCCGTCGACCGCAATGTTTACTTCCTGAACATTGTGGATGAATACTCCCGTTTCCCATTCGCCTTCCCCTGCCCAGACATGACCAGCGCCACGGTCATTAAATGCCTCAACAGCCTGTTCTGCCTGTTCGGTATGCCAAGCTATATCCACACGGATAGGGGGGCGTCCTTCATGAGTGAAGAGCTACGCCAGTACATGCTGTCCAAGGGGATTGCCACGAGCCATACCACCAGCTACAACCCCCGGGGTAACGGTCAGGTGGAGCGAGAGAACGGGACAGTATGGAGGGCAGTCACTCTAACTCTAAGGACCAAGGGCCTCCCTATCTCCCGCTGGCAGGAAGTCCTCCCAGATGTGCTCCACTCAATACGGTCACTATTGTGTACTGCCACTAATGCCACGCCTCATGAGCTAATGTTTGTGTTTCCCCGGAAATCCACCTCAGGCGTATCCATACCGTCATGGCTCTCCACCCCAGGTCCGGTACTTTTGCGGAAGCATGTGAGGGGCCACAAGACGGACCCTCTCGTGGAGCCAGTGCACCTGCTCCACGCCAACCCACAATATGCGTATGTCCGGCACGCCGATGGACGGGAGGACACTGTGTCCATAAAAGACCTCGCCCCAGCCGGTGACAACAGCAACAGCGACAATGACTACAACAACAACAGCAACAACGACAACAACCACAACAACTATTACCCACCCACTCCACCCACTATTCTTTCATCACCCCCGGAAGAACACCAGCCAACGGTACCCCCACCACCTACTCCTTCAACAACCCCGGTGGCGCCCCTGGCAGAGACCCAGGAGGTCACCCGGGACACCCAGCCGGCACCCGCGGCACTGCAACCGTTACGTCGGTCACAGAGGACTATCACACCCCCGGACAGACTAAATCTGTAGAAGGGGTGAATGTGATGAAATATGTCATTCATCAGACTCTGTATTTAACTACACATATTGTATTGCCTGCTCCGGTGTTTTTACCTTGTATTGTATATAGTGCACCGCCCCCTTTCTCCCCATTGGATGTGTCAGCTCCACCCATACCTGGCCCTACTTAAGACAAGCCCAGGCTTGTCTTGCAGTAGAACAGCAGAATGCTAGGTGAAGCTAGGTGAAGACACAGGCATCTTCCTTTGCTAATAAAAGCCTTGTTTTATTCAGTTAACTTTGAGTCTTGAAGTTATTGAGGCGCGTCACAACTCACCAGATATCACACCCCTCCTTCGAATATAGAGGCAGCAGAGGTCATGGGGGGTGGTCTCACCGAGGGGTAAGGGGAGCTTCACCAACGAGCTCATAGGGCAGCTCTGTCACCCACTGCATGAAGTCTTGCAGCCATGGTCACCAGCCCGTGTTGCTCCCTGTGTGACTACGACCGCACTCAAACCTTTACAGCACAGGCTCATTTCAGGCAGTCACGAAGAATCTCTGGAATGTCAGCCAGGCTGCCATACGGGCGTGGATTCGGTAGGTGACCGACGCACTTTATGGGAGAGATAGGGAATTCATTACCTTTGGCATTACAGCGAGATAGGGCCATGCAGTTTTACGGAGTTGCTGGCCTGCTCCAGCAATCAATGGTATCCATGCTGCTTTGCGAGCTCCCACAGGAAACATTTCAACTACCTCAAGAGGTACACAAAGAAAGGTCCATCTCATTTGCCTTCTACCATCCTGGTACAATGCTACAACGTTCATGGAGTTGTTGACTAACCATAGCAATCAATCTCTATCAATTAGTCTACAACAGACTCAGACATGAGGTGAGGAAAACCCCCAGTGTTGGAGAGCTTTGGGAACCAGAGGTCCAAAGTCACCTGTTCCTCCCGCGGGTGCTACACTCACCACATGTCATGTCCCAAATTACTCAAATACTGTATCCCAAAGTATTATTTTCTGAAAGAAGGGCTTCCACTCCCTCAGTATACAGAGTGACATAAGAAAACTACTAGGCACTTGGTCTAAGCGTTAAACAAAGCTTTAATCAACTGTTTTACAACATGGAGGTCTAGTTGTGTCCTTCACTAGTTCCTGTTAAGAATGTCCTGTGCAAGCTGGGCCTGTGCCCGAGTATTTATACTCTCCCTGTACAGCGCCACCCGCAGGCCACTCAGTATTATTTCATAAGTCTTTCTTTCATGAATGGCTGATTCATGTCACAGAGTGTGTGTGCCAACATGCAAAGGATCCTACCCGTCAATATTAGAAGTGCTGGAAGCTGTCACAGTGCATACATCTTTCGGAGTTCGGCCCTGCCTGACGTCGTCAGAGAAGAAAATCGTGTCAATGGATGGCTTGTTAGTAACGAAGCTGATCCGCTGCTCCTGTGGATATGAAGGGATATTTACTAGTCCTAGCCCCTTTAGGGCTACCCCGGATCAGGCATATTTCTCAGACGTTCACTTTCAACTAAAGTTTGAGGTAGCCGAATCCTAAAGACGCTTAATTGGGTCTAAAGGTCTGGGCTATCTCTCCCTAAAGGAAAGGAACAACCTGAGAATGTTACCACCCTCCAAATAGTGCTTTTAATAAGTTTAGCTAGACTGTAACATCCCGGATATTATGAGGGTCCGAAGATCTCCCCCAGAAATCTGTAACTCTTCACCAGTGTACAGAAATTGAGTTTGCGAGTTATTGATACAGAAGGCTTATATGAGACAATTCTAAAAATATATAGAGATTTATTAAAGAATCGACATGCAATCTACAGTTGGTGAATCAGTCAATTGCAACATTAACAGTTCTAAAAAGAGAAAAAATACTATTTTTTTAACAGAGAATCTTACTTTTAAATCTTAACTTTGCTACAGTATTACAGTTCTTAAAGTTTTCTGTGCAGGATATCCATCAATATCAAATACCTTTGATCCCCAAGGCACAAAGAGTTGGAGAACACAGAGCCGCCTCTGTGGTTGAGAATTGCTTTACCCGATTAAAGCGAGTCTGATATCCCATTTGAAACTTCAATATTTATACCCTTTTTCAGTGGTATTTTCTTTAAAGTTTCTGCAGATGCAAGTCAATTATCCCTATTCATCTTTCTGCCAACCTCTGCAATTCTTACTGCTACATCAGCCTGAATCTTGTCTCATCTCCAGGTGTTCTAGGGTCACCATATAGAACGGTATGAAGGGCAAATGTTCCTTTATTTTATGTCATCTTTACGAAGTTTAAATTAGAACACCTTATCCAGGGTGAACCATTGTTTTTGTTTCCAAATGTCAGCCTGTCGGAGCCATGCACCTTCTGTTTCAATGAGGTTATTTATTCAGGGTCAACAACTGTCTTATCTCAAAAGCCAGAATTCTTTCACAGCTATTTCATCGTTACGTTTCTAAATTTCCAAACCCAGTTTGTCCTGTTTTAATAAGGCCAGAATTCTTTCATAAAATGGTGTCTTTTTCTGAATAGGTTACATGGCTTATTCCGTCACAGATAATGACCTCCACTAAGAGTGGCCCGAACAGCAGCAGTGGTCGCAAGCCTCTACAAGATTGAGCGAACCATTGGGGTCTTAAAGGGCCACATTTGCTGCCTGGCCAGGTCGGGACCGATTCCACAGTATGCTTCAGCTCATGTGCCATGCGTAGTTGTAACCCAGATGAGCAAAAATATTCTCCAATTAAATATTGGGAAGACCGAAGCCATTGTTTTCAGTCCCCGCCACAAACTCCATTCCCTAGCCACTGACTCCATCCCTCTCCCTAACATCTGTCTGAGGATGAACCACACTGTTCGCAACCTTGGTGTCATATTTGACCCTGAAATGAGCGTCCGACCACATATCCACAGCGTAACAAAGACCGCCTACTTCCACCTCCGTAACATCGCCCGTCTCCGCCCCTGCCTTAGCTCATTCGCTGCTGAAACCCTCATCCATGCCTTTTTACTTCTAGGCTTGACTATTCCAACGCACTCCTGGCTGGCCTCTCACATTCCACTCTACATAAACTTGAGGTCATCCAAAACTCGGCTGCCCATGTCCTAACTCACACCAAGTCCCATTCGCCCATCACCCCTGTGCTCGCTGACCTACATTGGCTCCTGGCTAAGCAGCGCCTCGATTTCAAAATTCCCACCCTTGTTTTCAAATCCCTCCATGGCCTCGTCCCTTCCTATCTCTGTAATCTCCTTCAGCCCCACAACCGCCCGAGACATCTGCGCTCCTCTAATTCTGCCCTCTTGAGAATCCCTGATTATAATCGCTCAACCTTTGGTGGCCATGCCTTCTGTTGCCTAGGCCCTAAGCTCTGGAATTCCCTGCCTAAACCTGTCTGCCTCTCTACCTCTCTTTCCTCCTTTAAGATGCTCCTTAAAACCTACCTCTATGACCAAGCTTTTGGTCACCTGCCCTAATTTATCCTTATGTGGATCGGTGTCAAATTTTTTTTTTGTCTTAAAATACTCCTGTGCAGCGCCTTGGGATGTTTTACTATGTTAAAGGCACTATACAAATACAATTTTTTGTTGTTATTGTTGCTGAGCACTGCACAACTTTCAGTGAACAAAACGAGTCTGACAGTGGTATATACTTCAATGCAAGGATTATAGGGAATAAGGCAGATGAGCTGAGAGCACAAATAGACACTTGGAACTATGATATTATAGCTATTATTACTGAGACATGGCTGAAAGAAGGACAGGTATGGCAGCTCAACAGTCCTGGTTACAGGGTTTTCAGATGGGATAGAGAGGGGGGTAAAAAAGGAGGGGGGGTCGCAGTATTGATTAAAGAAACAACTACAGCTGTGAGGAGGGATGATATGTTAGAAGGATCATCAAATGAGACCATATGGGTTGAATTGAAGAACAAAAAAGGGGCAATTACACTGCTGGGAGTGTACTATAGACCCCCAAACAGTGAGATGGAGGTAGAAGAACAAATATGTAGGCAAATTTCTGAGAAGTGCAAAAACTATAGGGCAGTAATAGTAGGGGATTTCAACTACCCTAATATAAACTGGGATAAAATTAGTGTGAAAGGTATAGAGGGTGCGGAATTCCTAAAATGCATTCAGGAGAACTTTTTTAGCCAGTATGTAGCAAGCCCAACAAGGGAGGGGGCAGTTTTGGACTTAGTTTTCGGGAATAAAGCTGGGCAGGTGGAAGGGGTATCAGTGGGAGAGCATTTTGGTGCTAGTGATCATAATTCAGTTAGTTTTAGGGTAATTATGGAAAAGGACAAAGATAGAGCAGGAATAAAAGTTCTCAACTGGGGAAAAGCCAATTTTGCTAAGCTCAGAGGGGATTTAGCCGAAGTGGACTGGAAACAGCTACTTGAAGGTAAATCAGCGTCAGAGCAGTGGGAGGCATTCAAGGAGGAGATCCCGAGGGGTCAGAGTAAGTATGTTCCCTTAAAGAAAAAAGGGTGGGACTAACAAATCTAGAGCCCCCTGGATGTCAAGGGACATACAGGGTAGGATAAAGAAAAAAAGGGCGGCTTATGACAGATACTGAGGGTTCAGTACTGCAGAAACTCTAGAGGAGTATAGAAATGTGGGGGTGCAATTAAAAAGGAAATTAGGAAAGTAAAGAGAGCATGAAAAAATTTTGGCAAGTAAAATCAAGGAAAACCCAAAGATGTTTTATAAATACATTAAGAGCAAGAGGATAACTAAAGAAAGAGTAGGGCCTATTAGGGACCATAAAGGTAATCTGTGTGTGGAGGCAGAAGACGTGGGTATGGTTCTTGATGAATACTTTGCATCTGTTTTCACAAAAGAGAGGGACAATACAGACATTGCAATCAGGGAAGAGGCGTGTGAAATATTAGATGAAATAAACATAGTGAGAGAGGAAGTATTAAGCGGCTTAGCAGCTTTGAACGTGGGTAATTCCCCAGGCCCGGATGAAATGTATCCCAGGTTGTTAAGAGAAGCAAAAGAGGAAATAGCAAAGGCTCTGACTATCATTTTCCAACCCTCTCTGGCTACAGGTGTGGTACCGGAGGACTGGAGGACTGCTAACATTGTACCTTTGTTTAAAAAGGGAGAAAAGGATAGACCAAATAATTACAGGCCAGTCAGCCTAACTTGGTGGTGGGAAAATTATTGGAAAAAGTTCTGAGGGACAGGATAAATTTTCATTTAGAAAGACACGGATTAATCAAGGACAGTCAGCATGGATTTGTTAAGAGAAGGTCGTGTCTGACTAACCTGATTGAATTTTTTGAGGAGGTAACAAGGAAGGTAGATGAGGGTAGTGCATTTGATGTAGTGTATATGTACTTTAGCAAGGCTTTTGATAAGGTCCCACATGGCAGACTGGTCACAAAAGTGAAAGCCCATGGGGTCCAGGGCAAAGTGTCAAGTTGGATCCAAAACTGGCTCGGAGACAGGAAGCAGAGGGTAATGGTTGATGGGTGTTTTTGTGACTGGAAGGCTGTTTCTAGTGGGTTTCCACAGGGCTCAGTACTAGGTCCCTTGCTTTTTGTAGTATATATCAATGATTTAGACTTGAATGTAAGGGGTATGATTAAGAAGTTTGCAGATGATACTAAAATCGGCTGTGTGGTTGATAATGAAGAAGGAAGCTGTAGACTGCAGGAAGATATCAATGATCTGGTCAGGTGGGCAGAGCAGTGGCAAATGGAATTCAATCCGGAGAAGTGTGAGGTAATGCATTTGGGGAGGGCAAGCAAGGAAAGGGAATACACAATAAATGATAGGACACTGAGAAGTGTAGAGGAACAAAGGGACCTTGGAGTGCATGTCCACAGATTCCTGAAGGTTGCAGGCCAAGTAGATAAGGTGGTTACGAAGGCATACGGACTACTTGCCTTTATTAGCAAAGGCATAGAATACAAGAGCAGGGGGGTTATGCTAGAACAGTATAAAACACTAGTTAGGCCACAGCTAGAGTACTGCGTGCAGTCCTGGTCACCACATTACAGGAAGGATGTGATTGCACTAGAGAGGGTGCAGAGGAGATTTACGAGGATGTTGCCTGGGCTGGAGAATTGTAGCTATGTGGAAAGATTGGATAGGTTGGGTTTGTTTTCTTTGGAATAGAGGAGGCTGAGGGGAGACCTTATTGAGGTGTATAAAATTATGAGGGGCCTAGATAGAGTGGATCGGAAGGACCTATTTCCAGTAATCCAGAGGCCTGGACTAATGATCCAGAGACATGAGTTCAAATCCCACGACAGCTGGGGAATTTAAATTCAGTTAATTAAATAAATCGGGAATAAAAAGCTAGTATCAGTAATGGTGATCATGAAACTATCGAATTGTCGTAAAAACCCATCTGGTTCACTAATGTCCTTTAGGGAAGGAAATCTGCCATCCTTACAGCAATGTGGTTGACTCTTTACTGCCCTCTGAAATGGCCTAGCAAGCCACACAGTTGTAGAAGGGCAATTAGGAATGAGCAATAAATGGTGGCCTGGCCAGTGACACCCACATCCTGTGAAAGAATACATTAAAAAAAATTAATGAGAAGTTCTTTACACATGACTTTCTAGATGTAGGACTGCGTGTACTGCTCTGTAATCTTAAGATGAATATTTCAAAACAATAATGAACGTGTTTAATTGTGAGACATATCTCTAGCTTCTACGAATTTGTTATTAAAACTGGGTTAACCTAACCCTCACCCCACCCGACACCCTCACCCCCGCCCCCCGCCCCCACACCGTAACACTGTATAAAATGATTCCAATAAAACACTTTGGCTAGACTCTGCGGTAGGTCTTCCTGCCCTATTCCCAGGTTGAATCCGGGTCCTGGTGGTTGCTGGGCTTGGCAAATCCCCACAGAATCAAGATTCAGGTCACACAAGTTTAGACAAGTTGAGTGAGTGGCAGATGCAGTATAATGTGACTAAATGTGAAGTTATCCACTTCGGTAGGAAAAACAGAAAGGCAGAGTCTTATTTAAATGGTGACAGATTGGGAAATGTAGATGTACAAAGGGACCTGGGTGTCCTTGTACACTAGTCACTGAAAGCAAACATGCAGGTGCAACAAGCAGTTAGGAAGGCAAATGGTATGTTGGCCTTCATTGCAAGAGGATTTGAGTACTGGAGCAAGGATGTCTTACTACAGTTATACAGGGCCTTGAGACCGCACCTGGAGTACTGTGTGCAGTTTTGGTTTCCTTACCTAAGAAAGGATATACTTGCCATAGAGGGAGTGCAGCGAAGGTTCACCAGATTGATTCCTGGGATGGCAGGACTGTCGTATGAGGAGAGATTGGGTCGACTAGGCCTGTATTCACTAGAGTTTAGAAGAATGAGAAGGGATCTCATTGAAACGTATAAAATTCTGACAGGGCTTGTAGGGAGTGGTGTGTGGCTCATCTTCTCCTCTGACTTCTGAGCGGTTCGGATCACTCCCACTCCCTTGATTCTAGACCTTGGGCTTATTTGGGGGTTGTGACAAAAGTGCAGCAGACAACTGGTTTTGGTGCAAGAAACTTTGATCTTAATTCAAGAAAGAAAATATAACACAGCAATCTTCTACTCTAATAAAAATGGGGAACACTTCGATACATATGAGGGAAAATACAGTAGGAAAATACCTCACTCCTCCCAATCCCACTTCCTAGCTAAGTTGGACACTAGAGGACCAGGGATAATGCTCACCAAAACAAATCCTTGACAGTTGAGCTGGTTCGCGGTTTCGGGGTTCACTGGATGTGTTGGTCGGTGTCTGCCGTCCCCCGTACGTGGTAGAAGACTTCGACTATCTGCTGGTCAGTCTTTGCGAGTCCGCTGATGCGGTAGGGTGCGTTTTGGATCCATGGGGTGAGTACCCACTTTTCTTCGGTAGAGATAGGGTTTAGAGTTCCTTTTAAGTAAAAATCTTACCCGGGGTAAGTCAGGAATAGCTTGTAGAGTGGAAACTTTTGAATCTTCGGTTTTTCTCCTGAGTTGTTTTTCTTTGGTGGTAATATTCTTTTGGTAGTTTCGTAAGGCTCTTGTTGCCATGGGGCGTCCGACGATGTCCTGGGTCACTGAAGCTGTTGAACTTGGGTGTACGGTAGAATGCTGCCCCGTTTCGATGCTTCAGTTTCTCTTGTGTGTTGCTTCTGGGGCGAGCTTTCTGAGAGAGAACTTCTTGAGTTGTCTCGAACTTCTGGAGAGTGTTCCCTTCCTTTAGAAAACAGGCCTTTAATTATACTAATTGGGGCCTCCTAATCTGTGCGCCAAATCAGTCCCAGTTTATTGTTTGATTTGGGCTGGCTCATTAAGGTAACTTGATTAAAAATGTGAAAAATGGTTTTGGGATGTTGTACTGTTCAGTCAATGAGTTGTTGATCACCTAGTTCATTGTCATAGTTATATTCAGGTTTCGAGTATCCTGTCTGAGCCTGAGATTTCTATGTAGGTTGGCGAGGTGATTTGCATTATGCATGTTTTGGATGGGTCCTGTGTTTTGGGTGGGGACTGCTCCTTCGTGGATCGATTGTTAGGATGAATTGAGGTTACACAGTTCCCCAGGCAATTTGATTTACTCCCATATCCAAACTGTCTTTACAGAGGTTGATCCCATTTCCTGTTGCAGCCTTTTCTTGAGGTTACACAGTTCCCCAGACAATTTGATTTTACTCCAATATCCAAACTGTCTTTACAGAGGTTGATCCCATTTCCTGTTGCAGCCTTTTCTCCCTGTACAGGTCCAAACGTGCCTTTTTATTTTATCATCCTGAAACTTGTTTAGAAAGAGTCCAAAGTCATTTTCCTTAGGGTTTTCTTCTAGGTTTGGGGATCTGTGAATTTTGAGAATCTTACAGTCCTCCCTGTGATACTTTACTTGCTAGAGTATCATACTAAGTGAGCAAAATTCTTGATCCCCGAGAGCCAACCTTCCCCCTGTAGTTTCCCTATCTAAGACCCACAGCATACATTCCCCTTTAAATGTAGTGTTCAGATGCATACACAGGTAAAATTCAGTTACATTGATATCCAAGCATGGAGGGGGTCCAACACCCCTGCACCACTCGGAAAATACTGTACATACATAGTAAAATAATACGCGGTCCCCCACTTTATTACAATGACAATTAAGGCTCGTCCAATACATGATCAAAAACTTTATTGTAATGCTCGTCCAATACCCTCTCATGTCGGGATCGGAGCTTTCTGCCCCTCCCGTTGCACTTTGTGCATAGTAAGTGGAAAACTATACTGAGCTGGCAGACCACTAAAATATGGGAGGCCATTCTGATCCAGGAAGGGACCTCTATATTTTCAAAAATATCCCACCAGGGTGGAGCTATGATATCCGAAATCTCACCCCCTATCTCGACTGTTTTTTGTTCTAGAGTATAGAAATGTTTTTGTGATATTTCTACGGCTTTGAGTAGGGCGGTAAGATGTTCGGGTAGAGGGGGAATTTCATAGCCAAAGTGGGTAACATAGTCTTTCAGGTTGGTTATGTTTTCAGTTACAGTGAGGTGAACTGTGGAGGGTTCAGGAATGGGGACAATCCATTCCTGGGCCACTTGAACTTCTGCCTCGGGTTTAAAGCAGAAACTGCTGTCACTTATCGGACACCAGATGTGCTATCCAAGCTGGTAGTGGGGCGCACTTGTGGTGACACAATATGTCCCACCCCCTAAGTATGCTACCTGTGGGGAAACATGGTCTTGTGCCATTACCTCCATGGTACAGTTTATTGGTTGTGCGCGAGCAGCTTTAAACCCGCACTGTGGTCTAGAATAGGCATTCAAGTGCTGGGGACACAGTATTATGTGTGCACCCCAGCTCCGACACCCGGAGAGGTCAGTACCTGTCATAGCGTGCTCCCACTTTATGACATAACATGGGACCGCTGCGAAACGGACATGTGCACCTCCCTGAATGATCCCAATGTTCTTCACCCTGTATGTCGGGCTGTCCCACCCATGACCAGCATCCTCACTACTATCCCCATGATAGTGTGATTGGAACGCCCGCAATCTACTGGGACAGGGTAGGCTTCAGAGGCTAGGCGGAGCTGACACGGGCTCAGCGAATTGCTAAATGGGTGGAGGGCTGCGAGGTGCTTGCTGCTGATCCAGGAGGGGACTAAACCTTGTTTTAAATCCTCCAGGTTTCTGCGGCCCTCGCCCAGCAAACATGCCCCATATAGCACACACACCTCATTCTGTGCAGCCTGATCCGAAGCATTCCTATCCTCCCGTATGAGTGCATTTACTGTTTTTTCGTGTCATTCTAGCTCAGCAATAATTTCCTTTAAATGGACCATCATAGCTTGGTCCTCATGTAGCTCTGAGCCTACCACTGTGTTTTCTTCCATTAGGATCTTTCGTAGTTGGGTTTTTAGACCATTTATTTGTGTTTGCAGTTATATATCGTCCAGGCTATTTATTACAGAGGATCCTGTATTGTAGGTAGTGAAAATATCGTTCCAGGTTCCCCTTCTTTGTCTCCCTGTGCCCATAGTGTACTCAGCGTTTAATGTGTATAGCTCTGCTTTGTCTACGTTGGCAAAGTCGAATTCGTAAAATTTCCTGAACATTTCTTTTAGTAGGGCCTGGTATAGCTGTTCTGTCTCTGTAGGGCACCATTCAGGTAAGTGTACTTCGGTAAGGTTTAGGATAACTGAAGCTACTGCATAGTGTACCCCCTGGTATAGTACCTTTTCGGTCGGCACTAGCACTAACCCATTCCCTGGTCCCTTGGTGGTGGTAGGAGACCTCTCTAGTACTGTCCGTGCTGTCGGGGTCGTGGACAGGGGCTTTCGGGTGCGTGCTACGAGTTCGGTGGCATTGACTGGGATCGGGGAGTGTGGGACTGCGCACGCATGCAGGTTAGAATCCCAACCCATCCCCTTCCCGGTATCTTGCCATTGTCTGGAGAAGATGATGGATATGCCTGTGGGGCAGGCTCTCTCTGATCCCCACATGCGGATGTAAATTCCCTGTTCCGACTCCCACCACTTATCCCAACACACACTCACGCCCCCTTGGGTCCCCGTTATCGTCCAATAGGTGTCATTCCCCAGTCATTCCCAGTCGGCTGTATGGTCCCCTATGTCCCTGCTCAGCTTCCTGAGCCACCACCACCTATCCAGGGGAATCCGTCCTTTACATGTAAGACACACACGTTTCCCCTCAGTGACACTGATCCGTGTAGCAACGACATGTACCCTGGGGCATGGGATGGAGGCCTCCCTGTAGGTGAACCCGGTCTGGCTGGTGTATTGCATAGAGTTAGACCCCAGCCACACTGGCCACCTTCCCTCATGGAAATAAATACATAGAAACATACAAGATAGGAGCAGGAGTAGGCCATTCGGCCCTTCGAGCCTGCTCCGCCATTCAATGAGATCATGGCTGATCAACCAAATTCAGTACCCTGTCCCTGCCTTCTCCCCATATCCCTTGATCCCTTTAGCCTTAAGAAATATATCCAACTCCTTTTTGAATATATTTAATGAACTGGCCTCCACCGCCCTCTGTGGCAGAGAATTCCACAGGTTCACCACTCTCTGGGTGAAGAAATTCCTCCTCGTTTCAGTCCTAAATGGCTTACCCCTTATCCTTAGACTATGACCCCTGGTTCTGGACTCCCCGGCCATCATAAACATCCTTCCTGCATCTAGTCTGTCCAGGCCTGACAGAATTTTATAGGTTTCGATGAGATCCCCTCTCAATCTTCTAAACTCCAGTGAGTATAAGCCCAATCGACACAATCTCTCCTCATACGTCATTCCTGCCATCCCAGATATCAGCCTGGTGAATCTTCGCTGTACTCCTTCCATGGCAAGAACGTCCTTCCTCAGGTAAGGCGACCAAAACTGCACAGAGTACTCAAGGTGTGGTCTCACCAAGGCCCTGTACAGCTGTAGCAAGACATCCTTGTTCCTGTACTCGAACCCTCTTGCTACGAAGGCCAACATACCATTTGCCTTCTTAACCACCTGCTGCACCTGCATGCTTACCTTCAGCGACTGGTGCACAAGAAAATAGCGAGCTCCTCCACACCCGGTTCGCCACCCCCAGCGGTAACGATCGGCGCTCTCTCTCCTGAGCACCCATAAATGTGGGAGTCCTCCACATCACCTCAGTCACCGATGCTCACCCCTACCAGGGCGAGCAGGAGCAGAACCATTCTCATGCCGATTTCCTCTCTGTAGGGACACACAAAACAGATAGCCATGTCCCGAGAAGGTTCTCTGGCTTGACAAAGTGATCGAGTTTTGAAACTTAAACTTACTTCGAAGATAATTCAATAATAAACCTAAGCTACCAAAACTGTAAAAACACACCTAAATACATCAGAAATGCTATGTACATCCAGCGCCCGTCTCCGGGCGGCCAGGCTAATTCCTGTTCGGCCTCTGTCTTCTGCGGCTTCTGGGCAGCTTGTACGCCTGGGCGTAAGGTGACCTGTACCGCAGGACACAGAGAGTCCTTCTTGTAATGATCAGTAACATGTCATTCTAGAATGGTACACTAGGTGGAGCTGTATGTTTAGTAGGGGGCTACCCACAAGGCAGTAGTCAAGATGGATGCCTGTACACTGGTCCACATGGCTGAATAAATGACTAGCCTAGCTGTTCATAATGAAAACGTCTATTTATTTATGAACATAACATGGTACCAGGATTGGTAATATCTGCTGAATAATGTGAAATGCGACATGGAGAATTTGAAGCCACCGGAGGGTTTGAAACTCACGGGGAATGTCGACTGCAATTGGCGGACTTTCAAACAACAATTCGAACTCTATATTGCCGCCATCGGATTCGGTACGATGCCAGACGCAAGTAAAATAGTGTTGCTGCTCACGGTTGCAGGCCCGGAGGTGATAGAGGTATTTAATACATTTGTATTTGATCAAGAGGAGGATAGAGAAAAGATGGACGTCGTGCTAAAGAAGTTTGATGCACATTGTTCTCCCAAAAAGAACGAGACCGATGAGAGGTATGAGTTCCGTTCACGGACACAGCAGCAAAATGAGACTTTTGATAGCTTTGTGACCGATCTGAAACTGAAAGCACAGACATGTAATTTCTCTGAACTGAAATTATCCATGATTCGTGACCAGATTGTGTTTGGTATTCATGATAAAAAGGTCAGGGAACATTTGTTGAGAGAAACCGAACTAACATTGGAGAATGCTGTGAAAATATGCCATGCCAGTGAGCTAGCTCAACAGCACGCAAAGACTTTCAGTGAAATTAATAATGATGCGACTGTAATGAGTGACTGTGCTGCTGTCGGTGCTGTGTCCTACAAAGGGAAGAAACGTGGACAGAACAGAAATGCAAAGCAATCGTAGGATGGAATTTTTAATTGTAAACGCTGTGGTTACCAGCACCAGTCAAGACAATGCCCAACGTTTGGGAAAATGTGCACAAAATGTAATGGAAAGAATCACTTTGCCAAACAATGCTTTTCAAAAGTAAAAACAAAGAAAGGGCAACAAGTCAATGTGATTGAGGACACTGATTTAAGTGAGACATTTTTTGTAGGAATGGTGTCATGTGACAATATAGAAAAGGATACAGAAAATGTGCAGCCCTCAGGAATGGACAATGCTGAACATAAAGTTAATGCAGTAAAAGAGGACAAATGGATGATGCCACTGCAGGTAAATGGAGCATTAGTTACATTGAAACTAGACACTGGGGCAAAAGCAAACTTAATCAGTATGAGTGACATAAAAAATATGAAAGAAAAGCCCAAAATACAGAAAAAGTCAGTACTACTGAAGGACTATAATGGACAGAAAATAGATAGCTTAGGTGTATGCAGACTTAAAGTGACAGTCAAAGACAAAGTGCATCATCTCACGTTTTCTGTTGTGGCTGAAGGACTTGATGACAAAGCTTGTGAGGACTTAGAACTGGTCAAGAGAGTCTACCGTATAAACTGTGCCATAAGCAGACCAGATGACTCAGTGGATTCTGTAGTGAGTAATTTCCAGGATGTGTTCAAAGGATTTGGAGTTCTACCATTCACTTACAAGATCCAGCTAAAGGAGGATGCTCAGCCAGTGGTACATGCTCCACAGAGAGTTCCAGCACCCCTGCGTGACCGGCTCAAGAAAGAACTGGACAGAATGACCACACTAGGAGTCATCAGGAAAGTCGAAGAGCCAACAGACTGGGTTAACTCCATGGTATGTGTAAAGAAAAAGAACAATGATCTAAGAGTATGCATGGATCCAAAGGACTTAAATGCAAACAAAAAACGTGAACACTACCAGATTCCCAAGCGAGAAGAAATCACCAGTGAAATGTCAGGTGCCAGATACTTCGCAAAGCTCGATGCCTCACAAGGATTTTGGCAACTAAAATTGGATGAAGAGAGCACCAAATACTGTACCTTCAACACACCATTTGGCAGGTATTGTTTCCTCAGAATGCCTTTTGGGATAATATCTGCATCTGAAATCTTTCATAGAGCGATGGAACACATAATTGAAGGTCTGGAAGGAGTTCGGGTCTATGTTGATGACATCATCATCTGGGGCTCCACACTGAAAGAACACAATGAGAGACTGACTAAAGTGCTACAGAGCATACGCCGGAATGGACTGAAGCTCAACAAAGCCAAGTGTCAGTTTGGCATCCAGGAAGTCACTTTCCTAGGAGATAATCTATCTGGTAAAGGAATAGAGCCAGATATGGAAAAAGTAAACGCCATACTCAACATGCCCCGACCCACTGACAAAAAAGGAGTGCTACGCATCATGGGGATGATAAACTTCATTGGAAAGTTCATTCCTAACTTGTCAGCCAAGACAGCCTGTCTGCGAGACCTGCTACATAAAACAAATGAGTTCGCATGAACAGAAAGACATGAACAAGAGTGGATGAACCTTAAAACAGTGCTGACAACCACACCTGTACTCACCTTCTTTGACCCAACAAAGAGAATCAAAGTGTCAACGGATGCATCAAAAGATGGCCTAGGCGCGGTCTTGCTACAAGCAGAGGGTAAAGATTGGAAGCCTGTTGCCTATGCCTCCAGGTCTATGGCTGATTCTGAGTGTCGATACGCCCAGATTGAAAAGGAATGTCTAGGCTTGGTAGTTGGACTAGAAAAGTTCCATGGCTACATATATGGACTTCCCACCTTCACAGTTGAGACAGACCACTGCCCACTGGTTGCCATCATAAAAAAAAATCTGAATGAGATGTCTCCAAGGATTCAAAGACTCATGATGAAGCTGCAAAGATATGACTTTGAACTGATCTACACACCAGGCAAATACATAGTGTTAGCAGATGCACTATCCCGAGCACCCACAATGTGTCATGTGAGCTCTACTGAGGAATACGTGGATATTCACGTGAGTATGGTCACTGCTGCGCTGCCCGTGTCAGACACAAAATCAAAGCAAATAGCAGAAGAAACAGTAAAAGATACAGTGTTACAAACAGTAATAGAGAACATTCATCATGGTTGACCAAAAGGTTCCTGTCCAAAGTACTATCACATAAGGTCAGAGTTGAGTGTCGCAAGTGGACTATTACTAAAACAGAACAGAATAGTCATTCCACAGGCTCTACGTCGAGACATGCTCAAAAGGATTCATGAGGGACACCTCGGAATTGAAAAATGCAAAAGGAGAGTAAGAGACACTGTTTATTGGCCTGGCATAAATAAGGACATTGAGAACATGATAGGCGAATGTGAGACATGTCAGAAACACGAAAACAAACAAGCAAAGGAACCAATGATAGTAGCTGACTTACCAACAGCACAATGGCAAAAGGTTGGTATGGACCTCTTTCATTTGCATGGTAAAGACTATCTAATAGTGATTGACTACTATTCTAACTATCCTGAGATGGCGCTGCTCTCAAGCACATCAGCAAGCAGTGTCATAATGCATGTTAAATCCATCTTCGCCAGACATGGAATCCCCAGGATTGCCGTTAGCGACAATGGTCCGTGCTTCAACTGTAAGGAGTGGCAACAGTTTGCAGCACATTATGACTTTCAACACATCACATCCAGTCCTCTGTATGCTCAGTCGAATGGTAAGGCAGAGAAAGGTGTTCAAGTTCTCAAACAGCTACTGAAGAAAGCAACAGAAAGCAAGTCTGATCCTTATCTCGCCCTGCTGAGCTACCGAGCCTCCCCTTTAGACTGTGGTTCTTCACCTGCTGAACTCCTAATGGGTCGCAAGTTGCGCAACACGCTACCCTGCTGTGCAAAATAAAAGCAGAGTAAGGAACTGAGACAGAGACTTCAACTGTTAAAGCTGAAACAGAAATCACACGATGACAAGTCATCCAAAACTCTGAAACCATTGACAAGGGATGATGTTGTCAGGATTGAGGATCCAGATGCATGGAACAGGAAAGCTACAGTTCTTGAGGAAGTAGGACCAAGGTCATACACTGTTAGAACTGAGGAAGGACAGATTCTCAGGAGGAACCGCCGTTCCCTCCTGAAAACACAAGAAACTATCCAAGAGCAAATCGAGGACAATGCCGCAACTGAATCTTGTCACTCACCACCAGAACAATCTAACACAAACACACATACAGGCTCTCATGAAAACACATCAGACTTACCTGTGCTGAGAAGATCTACACGTGAAGTAAAAAAGCCTGATAGACTTAATCTTTGAGTACAAAGAAAACTATAATAAAAGAATGAAAAGCTGAGTTCATAAAGTAAAGCTTTGAAAATGTGTTGACTGTTGTGAAGATGTTTATGTCATTATGATTGATTGATATTGATTGATATTGATTTTGTTTAACCTCTAAGGAAGGGGGATGTAATGATCAGTAACATGTCATTCTCGAATGGTACACTAGATGGAGCTGTATGTTTAGTAGGGGGCTACCCACAAGGCAGTAGTCAAGATGGATGCCTGTACACTGGTCCACATGGCTGAATAAATGACTAGCTCAAGCTAGCTGTTCATAATGAAAACATCTATTTATTTATGAACATAACACTTCTGAAAACAACTGGGGGTTTCCCTGAATCCCAGATGATCGGGGGAGTGTCCCTTCCTGTACAACAGCACACTACCCCCTTCGGTGTGGCTGCTGAGTCCCTGTCCTGTCCTGTGGGTTCCTTGCAGCCTGAGGCCGCAGCCTGGGGATCCCTCTCGTTCTCTTTGCCCACCGTTACCTCTCCTGTGAGTCCCTCACCGTTGGAGGCTGCAGGCTGGGGATCCCTATTCCTAGAACGATCCCTGACCTTGGGCATTCTTTTATGGATTGCGGCCCTTCCGGGGCTGAACCATTGAAACTGATGCGCTGGTGACCACGGTAGTTTTGGCTGTGGTGGGCGAGGAGACCTTCTTAGGGCTCCGGCTATCGGGGGTGCGTCCGAGTCCCAAATAATTGGTGGGACAGCCCCTCCAGTAATACAAGCCACTGCCCCCACTGCTGCGATCTGTGAGTCTGCCACAGCTGCTGGCTGAGGATCCCTGTCCTTAGGACGGTTCACCCTTGCTGGCCATTCCCCTTTCTCGGGTTTGAACAGTTTACACTGGTTAATGTGGAACCACTTCATGCGGCGGGGCAGCTTTATGGCGTAGACCATGGGGCTTGCCTTGTCGACAATGTTATATGGCCCCATGTACAATGGTTCAAAACTCACTACCCGCGCAAAGTTCCTAACCATGACCTGATCCCCTATCTCCCACTCGTGGTGCTTGCGGGGTTCTAGCAGCAATCGGTTACTCCGATGCTGCTTTCCCATGTTGCTAGCAGCCTGCCAGTGAACCCGTTTAAGGTGTTCAAACAGATTCCTGACGAAGCTGTCCCGGTTCACCTCTCTAAGCTGACCTTCCGTGAGCACCGAGGCTAGCACATGGGTGGGGGTCCGCATAATCCTACCAGTCATGAGCTCGTGTGGGGAATACCCCGTGCTTTTTGACTGGCTGGCTCGGATCCCCATTAGGACCAATGGTAAAACTTCTACCCACTTCTTGGGTGAGTCTCCCGTCTCGTTCCGCAGCCTTTCTTTAATGGTACGGTTTAAACGCTCCAGAGGACCCGATGACTGCGGGTTGTGGGCGACATGCCATTTCCCTTCAATGCCGAGTACCATGAGGGTCTCTATCATGACCTGCCCGGTAAAGTGACTCCCTTGGTTGGACTCCTCATACTGCGGTAGTCCCCATCGTGAGAACACTTCCCTGACCAGGATCCTAGCCGTACCCAATGCGGTAGCAGTACGGCATGGAGAAGCTTCCACCCACTTTGAGAACACATCCACCAGGACTAGGCAGTACTTGTAGCCTCCCTGGGTGGTGGGTAGGGGCCTGATGTAGTCGACCTGGATCGACTGCCATGGTCCCTCTACCCTCCTGATGTGTCCCATAGATACCTTCCTTTTCCGGGGGTTAGGGTTGTTAGCAGCACACACCAGACAGCCGGCACAAAACTCGCGGACATGTTCTCTGAGTCCTGGCCACCATCCTGCCTGTTCCACCCGTTGCCAGGTGGTTTCAGGTCCGTGATGCCCCGCTCCTGGACCCTCATGGGCCAGTTGGAGAAATTCCCTTTGGTGCTGCTGTGGCACTACCCACTGCTCCCCCCTGAACAGCATGCCCTCCTTTACGGTGATGCCTGCTGAGCCATACGGGCCCTCTACCTTTTCCCCTTTAGAGAGCGCGTTCAGGACGGTTCTTAGGACGGGAACTTGGGTTTGAACCGTTTTCAAGTCCGGTGCCAATGCTACCCCTGAACTCCCTTGAGTTCCGCCTCTGCCCCTGATCGCTGCTATGGGACTTAACTCGTATGGGTCCCAAAAAGTGCCCGCACGAGCACCATCTTTTGCCAGTATGTCGGCTTGCTGATTTCCCTTGCCACGGGGTTCAGTGGAGGAATGGGCTTTTACTTTGTGTATATAGACCTTTCCTTCCTCCCCCACGACCACCATAATTTTCTCCAGCAGAGGCTTAATTGTGAGGGGTCTCCCGTCAGCGGAGGTATATCAGCGACGGGACCAGATAGCCAGGTATTCCGTACACGAATTGCATGTGATCATACTGTCCGAGCAAATCGTGTACGGGGTAGGGTGTGTGACCACGTACACTACCGCGGATAGTTCAGCATGCTGGGCGCTCATGGTGATGGGGAGTTTAATTGCCAGGGCAAAGACTGCCTCTGGATCATAAACTCCACACACGGTAAGTCGCTCGCCAGCAGATATTGTGCTTGAACCGTCCACATAGATTTCGCAGCCTGCGGGGTGTATCCCGGCCTGAAAACCTATGTTAACTTCCCATACCCCTTCTATGGAACACCCGTGGGCTGTCCCTGGGTAAATCATGTTGGCCGCGAGCTTCGGCTCGCAGAGACCTTTCACTTTCAGGTCCATCTGGGAGAGAAGCAGGGTCCAGCGAGCAATGCGGGCACTGCTCACTGTCCCGTCTTTGATTCTCCCATCCAGGAGCATCTGGGTGGGCGTGTGATGTGTGAGGAGTGTGATGGGAGATGTTCCTGTGAAGATCAATGATCTTTTCACAGCCCAGTGAGTGGCGAGGAGGTGCCTCTCACAGTTGGAATAGCCCTTCTCCACATCAGTGAGTATCCTGGAGGAGTAAATCACTGGTCTCAGCTGGCCGTGCCGCTCTTGGAGCAGCACGGCACTCAGACTGTCCCCGCTGGCTGCCACCTCCAGGAAAAAACCCTTTCCCCCATCAATAGCCCCTAGAGCCGGCGCGGTCTGCAGATCTTTCTTGAGTTTCACAAATGCTGCCTCGCAACCCTCGTCCCAGGCCCACTCCACTCCCTTGTGTAGGAGTCAGAGCAGAGGGGCTGCTGTGGCTGCGTAATCCTCAATGAAATCTCTGCAATACCCGGTTAGCCCCAGAAAAGATCTCACTCCTGTGACTGTATTGGGGGCTGGTAACTCCTGCACTGCTTCCCTTCTAGCTTTACTGATGGCCCTCTCCCCAGCGCGCATAGTCAGCCCCAGGAATTTCACTTCCTGCTGGCCGATCTGTGCTTTCTTCGGGTTCACTTTGAAGCCTTCTTGCCTGAGCAGCTCCAGCAGTTCAGCCAGTAGTGGACCATGCTCCTCTCCCTCATCGGTAAATAGGAGCAGGTCATCCACATACTGTACCAACTGCCGAGGCCGGCTGAAGCCCTTCAAACAATTAGCCATGCATTGGTGGAAAATGCTAGGGCTGTTGTGGAAGCCCTGAGGTAGACAGTTCCAGGTATATTGTTGGCCTTTAAATGTGAAGGCGAACTTGTACTGGTCCTCTCTCTGTAAAGGGATGGACCAAAACCCGTTGGAAATATCCAGCACCGTGAAGGTGGTCGCGGATGCTGGGATACTTCCAATGAGGTCGGCGATCTCTGCGACCGTGGGTGCGTAGGCGGGGATGTTATGGTTGAGTACCCGATAGTTCACTGTGGCCCTCCAGGAGTTGTCCGGTTTTCTAACCAGCCACAGTGGAGAGTTTACGTGGGTGGCTATCGGTCTCAATACCCACTGTTTGACTAAGGAAGCCATGGCCGCTTCCATGTCTGCCTCCGCCTCCCTGGGGAAATTGTATTGCTTTTGTGGTCCCCGTTTATCCTCCCACAATCGTGTTTGTGAGTGACAAATGTGGCGAGGTGTGCTCGCACAAGTGCCTGGTATTCCATCGGAGTGTTACTGACCATCAGTTCGAGGTCGTAACCCTCCTTTGGTTTCACGGTGCACAAGGTCCCCTTGCCCTGTTTCTCTGGGGTAACTACCACTTCACTTTCTTTGCCGGTACATGCTCCCCACAGACAGTGGTTCCTAAGATCCACTAGAATCCTGTGGCCTATGATAAAATCGGCCCCCAGGATCCCCTTCCTTTCCTGCTCCCATTTCATTAAGACACAGGTCCACTTGGTGTGGAGTGCTCCTAAATGAATGGACAGCGGGATGGAGAACGAGCCAGCCTGCTCGTTACCTGTAAACCCCACTAAGCTGTACGGGACGCCGTTAGACAGAGGTGAGGCGGCGGGGTTAGCTGAATAGACGTTGGTGCTCGATGCTCCAGTGTCTAACAGATAAGTCCCTTTCACCTTCTCCACTTCCATCTGAACAAGCGGTCTCTTCCATGCATCATATTCAAGGGGACACAGGTAGACAGGCTGTGCTGGTTCTAGTCATGGGTCTGGGTTTGGGTTGCATGGGGCAGATGGGGTTAAAGCACCAGTGGTGGTGGCTACCTTCCCTGGGCCATTTAATAAAGTTCGGAGCGCAGCTACGAATGAGTCAAACGTGGGGGGAGAGGTCGGTGTCTCGGTCTTTTGGGCAGCAGCTGGGGAGTTCTTTCCTATGTTATCCTTCCACAGATTCCTACAGTCCCTTCTCCAATGCCCATTCTTCCCGCACCCGAAGCAGTAACGCTTCGTATCAGAAGGGTTACCTCCTTCCTGGTGCCACTCCTTTTTATTCTGACTAGGCTTTATTTCATGTACTTTTCCTTTAGGTGGGTGCTCTTCTGTCCCTCTACCGTTCCGGTAAGCCAGGGTCAGTTGTCTGACCACTGTCTCCTCGGTGACCCGGGGGTCCTTCGGGTCAAACCAAAGCTCAACCTTGGCTCTGATCCACGGCAAGCTGTTTGCCACCAGGCTTCGGAGCCAGTGGGCCAGCTCGTCCTGGTTCAGGTGAGCCCGGTCGAGAACCCCACTGCAGGCACTCCTGTACACAGGCCACAGCCTGTCTGCAAAAGCCTGTGGGGTCTCCCCTGCGAGCTGTACTGCCCTCTCCACCCGGGAGAAGGGACTTCCATCTTTCATGCCCATGGCCTCCAGAACTTCCTCCCGTATAACAGCGTATCTGCCCTGCCCCTTCTTGCTCTCCGCAGAGAGGGATTGGTAGAGTTTGCTATCCAGGGAGAAAAGTAGCATTTTTGCCATTTCGGAGTCATCGCACTCATTAATGCCCGCTGCCTGTTCCACTTCCATGAAGTGGACCAAGGGGTCCCCTTTTTGAGTGAGCTTACTCAGGTGGCTTACCATAGCCCTAAGCTGTTGGATGCCGTGGGGAGCCACGAATTGGCTTTCAAGGGGTCCCTGACCCCCACCACCACCGGGCGGGCCAAACTTTTGCTGCCGGACCGGGCACATCAGCCCCGGCTCCGACCCTTCTTGCATTGGCTTGGCCTCCTCTCCCTGCTGCCAAACTGAGTTAAAACCCAACACCACAGGTGGTGGTGGTGTGCACTCCCTGCCGGCCTCACAAATCGTCCGTCCCTCCTGCTGCCCAACCGGGTCGTTCCCCGGCGCTACAGGTGGTGTCCAAACAGTTTCCCCTTGCTCTCCCAGGTCTACCCGAGCCGCACCCGGGCTTATTAGGCATACCATGCCTTTGGCGCTGGACAGAGCAAGGTTCAAACTGTCGATTTGTTTCTGACAGGGGCCGTGATCTCCCCCCTCAAACTCCCTAGTACTTGCTATTTTGTAAGCTGCCTGGACGTGTCTCAACCTCTCCTCCTGCTCTCTTACTTGCCTGGCGAGGTGAGCGTTCTCTTCCCGTAACACCAGTTCATTATTTTTAGCTTCGGTGAGCTGACACCGAAAGTATTCCTGTCTGTTTCTGTGTGTTTCCACTAGCTGCATTTTTCCCCGGTTTTGTGCGTTTAGTTCTTCCAATAACCTTTCCCCTGCTAGAGCCCTTGTGTGAGACTGTTGAACTGATTCCTGTAGCTCTGCTGCCAGTGCCTCAATGCGTTTATCCAAAAGCTGGACATGTCGCTGGAAGCATACCAACCAGATTTCTTTCTCCACAGATTTCTTATGGTCCTTGCTCTCAGTCCATTTGGCTGCAGCGTCTATCAGACACTCAGCGTGCAACAGACTGAGCATCCATTTCTTGGTGATATTTACTCTCTTGAACACGTAAGAGGAAATCCTCTCTTCCATCTTAGTTCTCTCCTCAAAAACAGTGTCCACTGTATCACATCCCTTTTGCCAAGGTCCTGCTGTGGTCGCCATTGTGTAGGGGGTGGTGTGTGGGTCAGCTTCCCCTCTGACTTCTGAGCGGTTCGAATTGCTCCCACTCCCTTGATTCTAGGCCTTGGGCTTATTTGTGGGTTGTGACAAAAGTGCAGCAGACAACTGGCTTTGGTGCAAGAAACTTTGATCTTTATTCAGGAAAGAAAATATAACACAGTAATCTTCTACTCTAATAAAAATGGGGAACACTTCGATACATATGAGGGAAAATACAGTAGAAAAATACCTCATCCCTCCCAATCCCACTTCCTAGATAAGTTGGACTCTAGAGGACCAGGGATAATGCTCACCAAAATGAATCCTTGACAGTTGAGCTGGTTCATGGTTTCGGGGTTCGCAGGATGTGTTGGTCAGTGTCTGCTGTATCCCATACGTGGTAGAGGACTTCGACTATCTGTTGGTCAGTCTTCGCGAGTCCGCTGATGCAGTAGGGTGCGTTTTGGATCTATGGGGTGAGTACCCATTTTTCTTCGGTAGAGATAGGGTTTAGAGTTCCTTTTAAGTAAAAATCTTACCTGGGGTAAGTCAGGAATAGATTGTCGAGTGGAAACTTTCGAATCTTCGGTTTTTCTCCTGAGTTGTTTTTCTTTGGTCGTGGTGGCTCAATATTACCGGATTGGTTGGTGGTAATATTTTGTTGGTAGTTTCGTAAGGCTCTTGTTGCCACGGGGTGTCTGATGATGTCCTGGGTCACTGAAGCTGTTGAACTTGGGTGTACGGTAGAATGCTGCCCTGTTTCGATGCTTCAGTTTCTCTTGTGTGTTGCTTCTGGGGCGAGCTTTCTGAGAGAGAACTTCTTGAGTTGTCTCGAACTTCTGGAGAGTTGACTTTCTTTCGAAAACAGGCCTTTAATTATACTAATTTGGGCCTCCTAATCGGTGCGCCAAATCAGTCCTGGTTTATTGTTTGATTTGGGCGGGCTCGTTAAGGTAACTTGATTAAAAATGTGAAAAATGGTTTCGGAATGTTGTACTGTTTAGTCAATGAGTTGTTGATCACCTAGTTCATTGTCATAGTTATATTCAGGTTTCGAGTATCCTGTCTGAGCCTGAGGTTTCTATGTAGGTTGGCGAGGTGATTTGCATTATGAATGTTTTGGATGGGTCCTGTGTTTTGGGTGGGGACTGCTCCTTCGTGGATTGATTGTTAGGATGAATTGAGGTTACACAATTCCCCAGACAATTTGATTTACTCCAATATCCAAACTGTCTTTACAGAGGTTGATCCCATTTCCTGTTGCAGCCTTTTCTCCCTGTACAGGTCCAAACGTGCCTTTTTATTTTATCATCCTGAAACTTGTTTAGAAAGAGTCCAAAGTCATTTTCCTTAGGGTTTTCTTCTAGCTTTGGGGGATCTGTGAATTTTGAGAATCTTACAGGCTAGACAGACTGGATGCAGGGAGGATGTTTCCCCTGGCTGGGGGTCTAGAACGAGGGGTCACAGTCTCAGGATACGGGGTAGGACATTTAGGACAGAGATGAGGAGAAATGAGGGGGTGACTAGGTGTGTGGATGAGGGTAACGCAGTGGATGTGGTATACATGGATTTCAGTAAGGCCTTCGATAAAGTCCCGCACAGGAGACTGGTCAAGAAGGTAAGAGCCCATGGAATCCAGGGTGCCTTGGCACATTGGATACAAAACTGGCTTAGTGGCAGAAGGCAGAGGGTGATGGTCGAAGGTTGTTTTTGTGACTGGAAACCTGTGGCCAGTGGGGTACCACAGGGATCGGTGCTGGGTCCCTTGCTGTTTGTGGTCTACATTAATGACTTGGATATGAATGTAAAGGGTATGATCAGTAAATTCGCGGATGATACTAAAATTGGTAGGGTGGTAAATAGCGAGGAGGGTAGCCTCAGTCTGCAGAACGATATAGATGGGTTGGTCAGATGGGCGGAACAGTGGCAAATGGAATTTAACCCGGAAAAGTGCGAGGTGATGCACTTTGGGGGGTCTAACAAGGCAAGGGAATACACAATGAATGGTAAGACCCTAGGCAAGACGGAGGGTCAGAGGGATCTGGGTGTGCAGGTACACAGATCCCTGAAGGCGGCGGAACAGGTGGATAAGGTGGTAAAAAAGGCATATGGGATACTTGCCTTCATTAGCCGAGGCATAGAATATAAGAGCAAGGAGGTTATGATGGAGCTGTATAAAACACTGGTTAGGCCACAGCTGGAATACTGTGTGCAGTTCTGGTCGCCACACTACAGGAAAGATGTGATCGCGTTAGAGAGGGTGCAGAGGAGGTTCACCAGGATGTTACCAGGGCTGGAGCGCTTCAGCTATGAAGAGAGACTGGGCAGATTGGGTTTGTTTTCCTTGGAGCAGAGGAGGCTGAGGGGGGACATGATTGAGGTGTACAAAATTGTGAGGGGCATAGATAGGATGGATGCTGAGGAGCTTTTCCCCTTAGTAGAGGGGTCAATAACTAGGGGGCATAGATTCAAGGTAAAGGGAGGGAGGTTTAGAGGGGATTTGAGAAAGAACTTTTTCACCCAGAGGGTGGTTGGAGTCTGGAACTCACTGCCTGAAAGGGTTGTGGAGGCAGAAACCCTCACAACATTTAAGAAGCATTTGGATGAGCATTTGAAATGCCATAGCATACAAGGCTACGGGCCAAATGCTGGAATATGGGATTAGATTAGACAGGGCTTGATGGCCGGCATGGACACGATGGGCCGAAGGGCCTCTATCTGTGCTGTATTACTCTATGACTCTATGACTCTAAATTTCTTCACTCAGAGGGTGGTGAACCTGTGGAATTCTCTACCACAGAAGGCTGTGGAGGCCAAGTCACTGAATATATTTAAGAAGGAGATAGATAGATTTCTTGACACAAAAGGCATCAAGGGGTATAGGGAGAGCGTGGGAATATGGTATTGAGATAGATTGATTCTGGAGATGAAGGAGTTGTCTTATGAAGACAGATTGAGCAGGTTGGGCCTATACTCATTGGCGTTTAGAAGAATGAGAGGGGATCTTATTGAAACATATAAGATTCTGAAGGGGCTTGACAGGGTAGATGCAGAGAGGATGTTTCCCCTCATGGGGGAATCTAGAACTAGGGGCCATATTTCAGAATAAGGGGGCACCCTTTTAAACCGGAAATGAGGAGGAATTTCTTCTCTCAGAGGGTTGTGAATCTTTGGAATTCTCTTCCCCAGACAGCTGTAGAGGCGGAGTCATTGAATATATTTAAGGTGGAGATAGGCAGATTTTTGAAAGTTAAGAGAGTGAAGGGTTATGGGGAGCAGGCAGGGAAGTGGAGTTGAGGCTAAGATCAGATCAGCCATGATCTTATTGAATGGCGGAGCAGGCTCGAGGGGCCGAATGGCCTATTCCTGCTCCTATTTTTCTATGTTTTCTTTTTTACACTTCGGGAGTGGGCGTCACTAGCACAGGTCTTACCATAAGGTGTTGGCAGCTGGTGTTGTGTAAATACTCCTGAGTGACTGCAAACATCATTAGTGATGAAAGCACCAGGAGACTCAAGGCTGCCTGATTAATGGCAGCTCATGTTTGACAAGCCTACAAAGCAGCAAGTCATTATTTCATGCGTCAGTGATAAGGGGTATACTGTAAGTTGTCAGAGAGTGCAATGTCTCACTTGAGCACTGCGTTCCTGCAACCTGGCTCTGCATCGGAAATTGGAAGTACAATTTCAAAATTTGCAATTGACACCAAATTGAGGGGTGCAGTTAATAACAACAACTTGCATTTATATAGCGCCTTTAACATCGTAAAACGTCCCAAGGACCTCCACAGGAATGTTATCAAACAAAATTTGACACTGAGACACATAAGGAGATATTAGGACAGATGACGTAGATTTTAAGCAGCGTCTTAAAGGAGGAGAGAGAGGTAGAGAGGCTGAAGGTTTAGGGAAGGAGTTCCAGGGCCTAGGCAACAGAAGGCACGGCCACCAATGGTTGAGCGATTAAAATCGGGGATGCTCAAGAGGGCAGAATTAGAGGAGCGCAGAGATCTCGGACGGTTGTGGGGCTGGAGGATATAGGGAGGGGTGAGACCATGGAGGAATTTGAAAACAAGGATGAGAATTTTGAAATTGATGCGTTGCTTAACCGGGAGCCAATGTAGGTCAGTGAGCACAGGGGTGATGGGCGAACAGGACTTGGTGCGAGTGAGGACAGGGGCTGCAGAGTTTTGGATGACCTCAAGTTTACGCAGGGTAGAAAGTGGGAGGCCAGGCAGGAGTGCGTTGGAATAGTCAAGTCTAGAGGTAACAAAGACATGGATGAGGGTTTCAGCAGCAGCCTGTGGAGGGAGCAATAAATGACAGACTGTAACTTCAGGATTTCTGTGTTAGGGTGCGCATGCACTGAATCCTGAAGCTGCGGTCAGTTTCAAAGGCAAAATGAGGCCGAATGCTGCCAGCTCGCCATCATTAGGACCACAAATTCTGGGCCATTAAATGTCTCTAAAAGTTTCTCCGCCACTGACATTCAGCTGACTGGCCTGCAGTTGTCGGGTTCATCCCTCCCCGCTTTTTTGAACAGGGGTGTAACATTTGCAATCCTCCAGTCCTCTGGATTGCAAGATTGTGGCTAGAGCCTCCACAATTTCCACCCTTACTTCCTTCAACAACCTAGGATGCTTCCCATCCGGACCAGGTGACATTTCTGCTTTGAGGTCTGCCAATCCTTTAAGTACCTCCTATTTTTATCCTATCCAATATCGCTACTACTTCCTCCTTTAGTGTGACACTGACAGCATCCTCTGCTCTAGTGAAGACAGATGCAAAGTATTCATTTAGTACCTCAGCAATGCCCCTGCCTCCACCAGAAGATCTCTTTTTTGGTCCCTAATTGGCTCCACCCTTCCTTTGACTACCCTTTCACTATTTATAAATTTATGAAGGACTTTTGGGTTCCCTTTTATGTTACTTGCTAATCTATTCTCACGCATTGCAACAGTGACTACACTCCAAAAGTACTTCATTGGCTGTAAAGTGCTTTGAGACGTCTGGTGACCATGAAAGGCGCTATATAAATGCAAGACTTTCTTTTTTCTTTACACTCTCTTTGCCCCTCTTATTTCCTTTTCCAAATTTTCCTTTTTCAATTCTCCTCTGCACTTTCTGTATTCAGCTTGGTTCTCTACTGAATTACAAACCTGACATTTATCATAAGCCTCCTTTTACTGTTTCATTCTAATCTCTATATCTTTAGCCATCCAGGGAGCTCTAGCTTTGGATGCCCTACCTTTCCCCCTTGTGTGAATGTGTCTATTCTGTATCCTCCTTGAAGGCCTCCCAGTGTTCAATTACTGTTTGCCCTGCCAGTCTTTGATTCCAATCCATCTGGGCCGGATCCCTCCAGCTCACTGAAGTTAGCCCTCCTCCAGTTGAGCACTTTCGCATTTGATTTTTCCTCGTCCTTTTCCGTAACTACTCTAAACCTAATGATATTGTGATTTCTAAGGAGAACAACCCCAGTTTCGCTAGTCTCTCCACATAACTGAAATTCCTCATCCCCGGGACCATTCTAGTAAATCTCCTCTGGCCTTGACATCCTTCCTAAAGTGTGGTGCTTAGGCAAACAGTGTCAATACTTTCCTCCGTCCATTAGTTTTAAAGAACCTGGAACCCAGTTTACAAGCAACATGTTTACAAATTTATTAAGACCGAGAGACAAAACCACAGGGCACAGGAGTGAAGTGGTCACAGCACTGGACTAGCAACCCAAAGATCATGAGTTCCATCATAACTAGTTGGGTAGTTAAAACCAACAGGGGTAAGTTTAACTTTGGCGATGGTGTACAACGGGCAATATCGGATCGGCTGGCTGTTATTCACCCCGCTTGGTTGGCCTTTCTATTAACGTCAATGGGAATGAAAATCAGGCGGGGGATATAATGGGCGGCTGATCCAATATCACCCGTTCACCACCACTGCCCAAAGTTAGAACTACCCCCCCAATAAATGTGGTCATTTGCGGGCTGGCATCAGGAGAAAGTGATCAGGAAACTAAACTGGTTCACTACTCTCTGACCACACGACATGGGTTTGTGCAAATGATTGCTCCAAGTTTCTTCAACAAGGTGGTGCAGAGCAACAGGAGACGGGCACCCCTGCCAGCTTCGTCCACGCACCCACCCACCCCCCCACCCGACCCCAGCAACAAATAAAAAGAACCAATGGGGGAATGTCATTGCGCTGTTTCCCAGGGCACCGCAATGTCATGGCGTCACTTTGTGGGTCATCACAGCCCACTGGGCCTGTCGCAAACTGTAAACAATTCCATGCACCACTCTATCTCTCATACACCTCCACCCCTTTTCTCTGACAAATGTCCATCTATTTCCCTTTTGAATTTTCCAAGGCGATCCAGGAAATTACATCATGCCAAGGACTCCCTTGTTAAAGATTTATTTTCTATTTTCTGGGTGACAGACATGCTCCTTCTCCCCCCCAGCTCAGGGACATCAAGTCATTTGTTATCAATGAAGCACCCAGCCTTTTCACTGATGCTGGTTAAAGCTTCACTAAAGTAAAGTTACAGTGCTTACAAGAAATGTTCCCTCTAATTTTTTGTGTGTGCATGGTCCCTTTAAATTTGCTGTGCGGCTGCTGCATGGCCGCACATGTGTGTTATCTTTTCCAGTGGCAACAGTTGGTGAGCGGCCTGCGTGGGGCCTCCCGATCGATGTGTGGCCACGCGCCTGCGCACCTTAGAGGAAACGTTTCTTACAATGCAAAATCATGTCACACACACACACAATGATGCCAGATCACTTGCCCTGGTATAACTCTGCTTAATTGCCACATATTATTGCACAGGACGAAAGAAAGAAAGAACTTGCATTTATATAGCACCTTTCACCACCTCAGGACATCTCAAAGTGTTTTACAGTCATTGAAGTACTTTTGAAGTGTAGTCACTGTTGTAATGTAGGGAAACACAGCAGCCAGTTTGTGCACTCAAGACCCCATTAACAGCAAGGTGGCAACGACCAGATAATCCACTTGAGAGAGCAGACGGGGCCTTAGTTTAACATCTCATCTGAAAGACGGCACCTCTGATAATGCAGCACTCCCTCAGTACTGCCTTGGAATGTCAGCCCAGCTTTTTATGCTCAAGTCTCTGGAGTGGGACTTGAACCCACAACGTTCTGAGCCATGGCTAATACCACGGCTGAAAGGCTGGTGGAAGGAGCTTCAATAACAACTTTCAAAAGAGAATTGGCTAAATACTTGAAGGGGAAAAATTTGCAGGGCTATGGGGAAAGATGAGGGGAGTGGGACGAATTGGAGAGCTCTTTCAAAGAGCCGGCACAGGCACGATGGGCCGAATGGCCGCTTTCTTTGCTGTATCATTCTATGATTCTATGATTCTAAGTGAGCGTGCGGTGAAGGACATGTTCCCATTTGCTGGGAAACAGCCGGGTATCGTATTCGCTGCCAAATGGAAACTGTGTGGGGAGTTAAGAGTGCTGTAGAATGTGGGCTAGAGGAGAAGTTGGATGTGTGTTGCGAACAGCAATGTTGCCTTGTTCTTTGTTAAATGTTGCTGTACCTGTTCAGGCAAGCAGCTCTTACTGTGGGACTAGCCTCAGGTTACCTAGCCCACAAAGCAAAAGTACATAATGGCAGATTGTTAACTAAGCAGAAACATTGGGGCCAAGGGTGGGTTTCTGTCGAGCACTAAAATTCCAGCTGTCGGAAACCCAGCCCATCCTTCTGGGATCCTAACTCCCATTCTTAGATCCCGCTGTATTTTGTACCTCCCTAACATTTTTTTTTGCTGGTTCTGCCTGGCCGAATACTCCAAACCTTTATCACTCGCTCCGTAAAGGGTAGGCAGGCCTTCCGATCAGCGAGTACATGACGCTTAACCCACTCGTACGACATTCCTTTATGTTCGCAGGAGTTAACCTATTTAAGATAAATGGGTTAACTGGCTGTGCGAAAGTAGTGAGTACAGTACAGGTGTGCTAATCTCAAGCTTAACCTCTCAAAGGACTGCCGTTCTCTTTCAGCTCATTCTCTCTATTAATTAGAATGAGGAACTCGCTATCACACGGAGTAGTTGAGGCGAATAGCACAGATGCAGTTAAGGGGAAGCTAGATAAACACATGAGGGAGAAAGGAATAGAGGGTTATACTGCTAGGGTGAGATGAAGTAGGGTGGGAGGAGGCTCATGTGGAGCTGAATGGCCTGTTTCTGTGCTGTATATTCTATGTAATTCTATGTAATTATTTGGGAGCTCATTTTTTTTTGTATTTTAAAACATCTTTCTCCTGTTAGCAGCAGATAATCCATTGCTGGAAGAGAAAAGTTTAATTTATTAAAAAAATGGCTGATTGCTGATGGAGGATTTGAGCCCAGTTTTATTGATCATGGGGTCATTGCAGTCGGGCTGTAGATTCCAAATGCTGCCCCCACCTACCTTTCCATACTATTTCTAAAAGGGAATAGGGTCATGATTCCCAGGAAAATATTGTATCTTTCCATTAGAAGTGATGCATTCTGGTTCTTCACTATTAATGGATTTTTAATATGAACAACGAAAAGGGAGAAGCGTTGGTCATTGACATGGAATTACACAGCTATTCCCGCATGGAATCAGGCCGATCGGCCCTGCAGTCCATGTTGGTGTTTCTCCTCCACACAAGCAGTGCTCCGAATTCCATGTGCCCGCTCTGTTCCCATATCCCTTCGTCCCCCTTGCCTTCAACAACCTCCCTAACCTATCCTTTAGTATTGACATGGGCTGGACGTCCCTCCCATTGGCAGGTTAGCAGCAGGGCGGGCCTATTAGACTCTTTCTCTCTCTGCACCTGGGTGTCAGGAGAACTCACTGCTGTTGAGGACAACTACTCCAAACACACAAGAACCTCCTTCACTCAAAACTACTCACTCACCTTACTTGGCTGCCACATGGGCTCCTGCTAGTTTTCAAGGACAATTCATTTAACTGTAGGGTTTGAAAATCCACAACCACGTTTTATTGGAGCCCTCTAAGGGCAAGGTGACCAAAATTGGATTGCCCTATACAGTTTAAAACCAACATTTTCGGCCAATGCAGTGGTCCCGAAAAGCAGGCTGGGATATCTGAATACAGGGGACTGTGGCTCAGAAGCGAGCCATAGATGTCGGCCAATCGAAACAAAGTGCATTCTCAAAGGCCAATCAGGGGACTGAGTTGGACCTGAAGCAAGGAAATCCCCGGCCAATGGGAACGACCCGGCCCAGGTTTGAATATGTGACTCACCCCTAATCGAGCTATGAGTACAGGCCATCATCACCTTAATCAACTCGGACTAGGGACAATAGTTTTGGGATCACTACAGTTAAGAGGTGGCCCAAAATAATCAAGTCCCAGGACTGACACAATGGGACAGCAGACTTGGAGGAGCCGCTGTGCACTCAAAACAATACCCCTGCCCTCACACTTGTAAACACCAATTTAATTGGGCGCGAAGAGGCCGAAATGGAATTGGGTATAAAATACAGAACCAAGAGATTATTAGAAAACCAGAAGAAAGAGCAGGAGAGCGAGTTAAGAAGCTGAGGGAGAGACGAGCTGGGGCGAACTACCATCTAAAGAACTCCAACCACGCTGATGAGAAGATCCACCATCAGGCCCCAGACTCAATCGGCATACTGAAAGTTTACTCCGCTACCAGACGGCGCAACATCACCGCAAGAAACTGCACCGTATACCGACTCCCGTCCCGGGGACATCAACAAGAAGACACCAACGACCGAAGTGGCTGTGGAAGACGGCATTCACTCCCGCTATTTCGGGAGCCTTTTCCATCAAGCACAAACCAACCAACAACAGCAACAACCCAACAACCACACTCAAAATAGGCTGTGAGTATAATCCAAGGGCCTGCAACTGTCAGTCTAGTCTAGGTAGGAAAGTGGGTTGGTGGGATTGGACTTGGTAAAGTTAAAACAGTGTAAAACATTTTCGTTATGTCCGTTCTCTCCCATATTTTATTTATAGTTATAGAGTGTGTGTGTTTATTACGTTTGTGGTAGAACCAAATAAAATTGGTTGTCACCTGTTTTTTCCAAGGACTACTTGTCTCCGAGTGTCTATTTAAAGTGCATCGTTCTCCATCCAAATTCTGGAGTTAGAACAAGATAGGGGCATTAGGGCGCTTCGAACCCGCCAAACAAGGGAACAGCAGGCTAGGGAAAAAGAGAGAGGACTATAGGAGCCCTTGGGCTCAGGAGTACCCCGCAGATTAGGTATAAACTGTGCGGGTCGTCACCGTATTCTAGTCCTCCTCTATAAGCTGTTCTCTATCTCCTTAGAGGGTGTTTAGTGACACCCGACCTGCAGGCTAACATAAGCTGCAAGGGTATAAAGGAGACAGAGGCCCAATACATTAACAGGCACTAAAGACCCCTGTAATTGGGCAGAGCAAACCCACATGGGCTCCTGCTAGTTTTCAAGGACAATTCATTTAACCATCTCGAACAAATCACCCCTTAATCTCCTCTGTTATAATGAAAACAGACCGAATTTTTCAAATGTCATTTTAGTTTGCAATAGACCCAAAAGCTGGTTCAACAATCACACTCTGCCCTCCAAGCTCACCCCCCCCATTCACCGCCATACTCTCCCCAACCCCCATTTACCGACACATTCTGCCCTTCCAACACTCTCAGTTCAATCTGACACTCACTTTTCCCTCTCTTACTCACTGAGACCATTAACTGGGATTGGTTAGAAGCTCCCGGTTGCCTCCTCATTCTCGTATTTCTATTGAGTAAGAGTGTGCTGAGCTGGGTTAGTTAAAGATATGACGGTCCATTCTTCCTTTATTAGTAACAGTACCTGGGTGTGGAGAAAACAATCTTTGAGCAAGAGGTCTAAGTGCAGCAATATTGTTATCTGTGAGAGTAGTTTTTTCTCACTGAGGTCTCATTTGCCAGTATTGATAAGAAAACAGAAACTGAATACAAAGCATGGGTTTATAGAGCGGACTTACACTTTCTCCTTAATGCATCATTCTCATTAAGTGTTCGATTTGCTTGGTTTGCTACTGTTGCCGGGAGGTCGATTTAACAACAAGTTCAGTGTCCTGTGAGACGACATTAGTTGTGATCTAAGAGCTAAGATCACGTAACAGGGTGGGCCGTGAGAAGGCTGTCATCATCCACCCCATGCTTGGAAGAACTGTGACATACGGGATGGATTCCTCATAGAGGACCCCACAGTACAACCTGAAGGATCAAACCTTCCTCGCAAACAGTGGACACCCATCAACCGCATCAGAACTGGTCATGGTAGATTCTGCCACCTTCTCCATAGATGGAAGATTAAAGCATCCCCATCGTGCGACTGTGGAGCTTCTAATCAGACCCTGGAGCACATCATTGAGCACTGCCCTCAGAGGAAAGTCGCAGACAGCCTACAAGGTATCCACACTGTTACACCGGAAGCTTTGGCCTGGATACCTGACTTAGATATTGACATTTGATTTGATTTGCTACTACCATATAAAAAAAGATTAAGTGTTTTTACGTTAGAGGGACACAGCCGACTGCAGTCTCACATTCTCCCACCATTAGCTACAGTACACTCCTCCGTACTGCAGGGGACCAACAGTACTGTCTGTACATCTGCAATTGGATTAAGTGCCTCGTGTTGCGCTGGGAGCTAATCCCACAGAGTTACATTTCCATAGAATCAGCTCTCCATGTTATGTATGGCACTATTTTGAAGAAGAGCAGGGGAGTTCTCCCCAGTGTCCTTGCTAATATTTATCTCTCAATCAACATCATTAAAGCATATGGGGAACTAAAATCAATATCCCCCATAAACTTCATTTTTAGGTGCACCTGGTGCTGCTCTTCTGCACTCCTCATTGAACCATGGTTGGTCCCCTGGCTTGATGGTAATGGTAGAGTGAGGGACATGCCGGGCCATGGCTGATCTTCTACCAAATCTCCACCTTCCCGCACTATCCCCATATCCCTTGAGTCTCTTAGTATCCAAAAATCTGCCGATCTCTGTCTTGAATATACTAACCGAGTCATCAGCCATGTTCTCAGTGGATGGCCCTCGTCACTCAGTATCCACCCTTTGGTTTGCCGTGGTGGCTCAAATGCAGTTGGCACAATGGACTGCCACAGAATGAAGGCATCATGACCAATGCTCCACATCATTTCTTTTGGGTTGCGCGGCCCCTTTAAGGGGCTGTGTGGCCCATTTGCATTTTCGCGCGAAATTTAACATGGGAAAAGCTGGCCTCGGGCTCCCCGGGACCAGCTGAGAGCTGCTTGGCCTCGCGGCCGCAAAGCTTACAGGAAGCATTGATCATGACTGCTGCCAGGATACCGGGCATTGACCTGCATGATTCGTTGCCTATGGTCGCACACCAGTTGGATGTTGAGGGAGTGGAACCCCTTTAATTTCTGTTATATGGCAGAATTGACATGCGGCGCCCGCAAAATGATGTGCATGCAGTCAATGACACCCGGCACTATGGGGAAGCCTGCAATCCTCGCGAAGCCACGTGCTCCCTTCGTCTGCTGGCCTGTGGCAAGAGAGAATAAAGTGTAGCCAGCTCTTTTGGAACAGAGAGCCTCAGTGACCTCCCTCATGCATCAGCGGACGACAAACTGCGAGATGTGGCAAATATCTCCAGCTCCAGCCTGGAAGGAGCCAGATGCATAAAAGTTCATTGCCAAGGTCACCTTCATATCCACTGGCAATGTGGTCCTCGCCCTGCTCTGAGGTTGCAGTTGTGGTTGCAGCAGGTGACAGATTTCAGTGAGGACTTCCTTATTAATGCGCAGATGTCTGACACACTGTTCGCTGAGATTTAGATAGGAGACTTGCTCCCTGAAGACCCTGGACGGAGATGGCCTACTCCTGAGAACCCTTCTCCCCCTCCTCCGCCCTCTTCCAGCAGCTTGTCCTGCTCTGCATGGCCTCTGTTCATTCTCCAAGTCATGCTGTATTCCAAGGGAAATTCCTACTACAGCAAATGGTTTGTGCAGAAGCCTTGAAGTCAGGAAAAAGTCCTTTAGCACCTGCCACACCACTTCCTGTAGACACTTGCAACTTGAAACAACTGTAGAAAGCACCAAACACTTGTAGAATCGTAACAATAACCAGAAGAAATCAACCAGCAAATAACCTGTAAATAGGTGATGGTCCCTTTAAATATCACTGGTGTGGGGTCCTTCCTGCTGCTGAACTCGTGTTCAGCTATGTCAGGTTAAGAGAGGGTGTTAGCGATTTACTCCACAAGTGTGCACGCGCGCGCTGCAGATGCCATTTTGGAGTTCTAAGGGTACTCATAGCGCCTAAAAAACAGATCCAAATTTCGCACCCATGACCTGGTCATTGCTGTGACTACATTTCAAAAAGTACTTAATTGGTGTAACCCTACAACCCTCCGAGATCTCTGCACTCCTCCAATTCTGGCCTAATGCGCATCCCTGATTTGAATCGCTCCACAATTGGCGGCCGTGCCTTCAGCTGGCAAGGCCCTAAGCTCTGGAATTCCCTCACTTAGCCTCTCCGCCTCTCTACCTCTCTCTCCCTCTTTAAGACGCTCCTTAAAACCTACCTCTTTGAGTGCTAATCTCTCCTTATGTGGCTTGATGTCAAATTTTGTTTGATAACGCTCCTGTGAAGCGCCGTGGGACGTTTTACTATGTTAAAGGCGATATATAAATACAAGTAGATGTTGTTGTTGTAAAGCGCTTTGGGGCGTCAATGAACTCTCAAAGTCCCATTGTTATTTGTGTGTTTTTTTTTCTGGAGGGGGGATGTATAACTAAAATAAACCAGGGATTATTAATAATTAAAACAGAAAATGCTGGGAACACTCAGCAGGTGAGGCAGCATCTGTGGAGAGAGAAACAGAGTTAACGTTTCAGATCTGGGACCTTTCGTCAGAACCTTTGAAAGGTGCTTATTAACTTTTTGATTTTACTTCAAGCCTCTCCCAGTGCCACTGAAAATCTCCCACGCGTTGCGTGAGAGGCAAGTATTATAAACGATTTAAATAAAACTAATCAACTAGGCCGTGATACGGAAACTGTAGTGAGAAGGATAATTGGTGTGGGAGTGGAGAGCAGGAAGGAGGGAAGCAGTCGGTGCTCCGACTTTAATCTTCCAGATAAGGAGACCGATAAAGGCAGAGAGACAAGTAGGTTGTTGTTAGTTTCTCAGATTTCTCAGGGAGAGCGAGTTAGACAGGTATGAGACGGTAGAGGAAATATTCCTTTCATTTCCAACTACTCAGCTCTTTCAGTTAATGACAAAGGGGTTGATTTCACGGGTGTTAATTTACTGGGAAAAGGGAGAACCGATTGCAACTGGCCTTCATGTATTCTGCTTCACTTCCAGGAGTGCTATTGCCAGAGGGATGGATGGACCAGAGCTTTTCCCACCGCCTCCTCCGAGGATTCACAATGCAAACGGCAGGAGCCGGCGGGCTTCATCCAAGAGAGCGGGGACTCTGGGGATGATCTCCAACCCCAGGAGTCACAACGAGCAGGACTATGGCTCCCTGCTGAAGAGTTGCCTGCAGAGGCGCAGCTTGTTTGAGGACCCAACTTTCCCCGCTGACTGGACGTCCATCGGAGACAGCAAGGTCCAAGCGGCCCAGTGGATGAGACCCCATGTGAGTAGTGACTTGAGGCCTTGACCACTGGCCAGGCTTTCCTCCTACTGTTGACCACTGGCCAGACTTTCCTCCAACTGTTGACCACTGGCCAGGCTTTCCTCTAACTGTTGACCACTGGCCAGGCTTTCCTCTAACTGTTGACCATGGCCCAGGCTTTCCTCTAACTAACTGTTGACCACTGCCCAGGCTTTCCTCTAACTAACTGTTGACCATGGCCCAGGCTTTCCTCTAACTGTTGACCACTGCCCAGGCTTTCCTCTAACTGTTGACCACTGCCCAGGCTTTCCTCCAACTGTTGACCACTGCCCAGGCTTTCCTCTAACTCTTGACCACTGCCCAGGCTTTCCTCTAACTCTTGACCATTGCCCAGGCTTTCCTCCAACTGTTGACCACTGCCCAGGCTTTCCTCTAACTAACTGTTGACCACTGCCCAGGCTTTCCTCTAACTGTTGACCACTGCCCAGGCTTTCCTCTAACTGTTGACCACTGCCCAGGCTTTCCTCCAACTGTTGACCACTGCCCAGGCTTTCCTCTAACTAACTGTTGACCACTGCCCAGGCTTTCCTCTAACTGTTGACCACTGCCCAGGCTTTCCTCTAACTGTTGACCATGGCCCAGGCTTTCCTCTAACTGTTGACCACTGCCCAGGCTTTCCTCTAACTGTTGACCACTGCCCAGACGAGTCCCCCTGGCACCTGGGAGAAAGGTCACCTCACTGCTTTCAACTTTGTGTTGTCTTCAAAACTGAGTGATTTTAAGAATATTATGGGGCTTCCCTATCTGACCTCTGCCAACTATTGACACTGTAGCAATACTATAATTTTGTATATCATTGCTGTTTGTGGGAGCTTGCTGTGCGCAAATTGGCTGCCGCGTTTCCTACATTACAACAAAAAAAAGTACTTAATTGGCTGTAAAGAGCTTTGAACCGTCCGGAGGTCATGAAATGCGCTGTATCAGTGTAAGTATTTATTTATTTTTTAAGTCTAAAAGTATATACAGGGCCAGTGGAAATTACTGAGATCCACCTGGCCAGTGGTAAAGTTTGAATATCACCATCCGCTACCCCTGTGCTCCCAGTACTCTCCTGTATATATCTATCTCTGTATCTTTCTATCTCTCGCAGTCTATATCTCTCTATCCACCTGTTATGTTTACTCATTTTAAACACTCTCTGGATTACTAGTCCAGTAATATAACAATTATGAGGAGCATAGATAGGGTAGATAGAAAGGAACTATTCCCCTTAGTAGAGGGGTCAATAACCAGGGGGCATAGTTTCAAGGTAAGGGGCAGGAGGTTTAGAGGGGATTTGAGGAAAAAAAATTTCACCCAAAGGGTGGTTGGAATCTGGAACTCACTGCCTGAAAGGGTGGTAGAGGCAGGAACCCTCACAACATTCAAGAAGCATTTAGATGAGCACTTGAAACGCCATAGCATACAAGGCTACGGACCAAGTGCTGGAAAATGGGATTAGAATAGACAGGTAGCAAAATACTGCAGATGCTGGAAATCCGAAATAACAACAGAAAATGCTGGAAAAACTCAGCAGGCCAGGCAACATCCGTGGAGAGAAATTAGAGTCGATGTTTCGGGTCGAACCCTTTTTCAAAACTGGAAAGGAAATGAAATAGATCGAAGGCAGGGCTGCGATAGAACAGAAGAAGTAAAGAGACATTAAGAGGTATTCAAAACCAGACGAGATGGTAATAGGACAGTGGAGACAAAAGACGGCTTAGATTAGGTGTGAAGTGTACTGGCAGGATGAGAGACATCTCCATCTCTGGGGATAGGTTATCGACCAATATTCGCTACAAGCCCACTGACTCCCACAGCTACCTGGACTACACTTCCTCCCACCCCACCTCCTGTAAGGACTCTATTCCATTCTCCCAGTTTCTCCGTCTCCACCGTATCTGCTCCGACGATGCCACCTTCCACACCAGTGCTTCCGACATGTCTTCCTTTTTCCTCAACCGAGGATTCCCCTCTACCGTGGTTGACACGGCCCTCCACCGTGTCCGTTCTATCTCCCGCACTTCTGCCCTCACCCCTGCCCCTCCCTCCCGGAACCACGATAGGGTTCCCCTTGTCCTCACCTTTCACCCCACCAGCCTGCACATTCAACGGATCATCCTCCGCCATTTCCGCTACCTCCAAAGTGATCCCACCACCAAACGTATCTTCCCCTCCCCTCCCCTTTCAGCATTCCGTAGGGACCACTCCCTCTGAGACACCCTAGTCCACTCCTCTATCACCCCCAGCACCCCTTCCCCTTCGCCTGGCACCTTCCCGTGCAAGCGCAGGAGATGTAACACCTGCCCCTATAACTCCCCCCCCTTCCCACTGTCCAGGGCCCCAAACACCCCTTCCAGGTGAAACAGCGATTTACTTGTACTTCTTGCAATCTAGTATACTGTATTCGCTGCTCACGATGCGGTCTCCTCTACATTGGGGAGACCAAACGCAGATTGGGTGACCGCTTTGCGGAACACCTCCGTTCAGTCCGTAAGGGTGAGCCCGAGCTTCCGGTCGCTTGTCATTTTAATTCACCGCTCCATTCCCACTCGGACCTCACCGTCCTTGGCCTATTGCATTGTTCCACGGAAGCTCAACGTAAACTCGAGGAACAGCACCTCATCTTCCGATTAGGCACTTTGCAGCCTTCCGGACTCAATATTGAGTTCAACGATTTCAGATCATAACCTCGGCCCCTATTACATTTTTACTTATATTTTTGTTCCACCCCTTTGTTTTGGGTTTTCCCTCCCCCCCCTTTCCTTTTTTTTCTCTCTCCCACATGGCAGCTGTCTATCATCCTGCCAGTACACTTCACACCTAATCTAGAGCCGTCTTTTGTCTCCACTAGTCCTATCACCATCTCGTCTGGTTTTGAATACCTCTTAATGTCTATTCACTTCTTCTGTTCTATCGCAGCCCTGCCTTCGATCTATTTCATTTCCTTTCCAGTTTTGAAAAAGGGTTCGACCCGAAACGTCGACTCTAATTTCTCTCCACAGATGTTGCCTGGCCTGCTGAGCTTTTCCAGCATTTTCTGTTGTTATTTAGAATAGACAGGGCTTGATGGCCGGTGTGGACACGATGGGCCGAAACTCTATGACTCTATGTAACCTTTTTGTTCCTTGGAGTTAGCTGCTTAAAAATTTGTAGATGTAAAATTTGTAATGATTTTCCTGTATTTGAATATTTCACCTCTTTTTCTGCTGGATCATTTGGATTTGTGGCTCGATACAGAGAAAACAAGATTAGATATCTCATGTAGGCAAAAGGACAAAGAATAGTAATTAACCCTTTGGTGAAGCAATAAAGATCGGGGATGTGCAAAAGGCCAGAATTGGGGGAGCGCAGAAATGTTTTATTACGCAGTGAGTTGTTGTGATCTGGAATGCTCTGCCTGAAAGGGCGGTGGAAGCAGATTCAACAGTAACTTTCAAAAGGGAATTGGATAAATACTTGAAATGGAAACATTTGCAGGACTACGGGGAAAGAGCAGGGGAGTGGGACTAATTGGAGAGCTCTTTCAAAGAGCCGGCACAGACACGATGGGCTGAATGGCCTCCTCCTGTGCTGTACGATTCTATTGCTTCAGGAAGGAGGAACAGTCAACTGTTCCTACCTGTGGGGGCATTATCCTCTTTAAATGTGTGACCTTGTGCATCAAGGACATTCGAGTCGTCCTTGGATCATTGAATCATTTAGCTTCTCGAATTGGAAAAAAACGTTGGTGAATGTCTCACTTAAAAATAGGAACATAAGAACATAAGAAATAGGAGCAGGAATAGGCCACTTGGCCCCTCGAGCCTGCTCCGCCATTCAATAAGATCGTGGCTGATCTTGGGCTCAAAGCCACTTCCCTGCCCGCTCCCCATAACCCTTCACTCCTTTATCTTGCAAAAATTTGTCTATCTCCACCTTAAATATATTTAATGACCCAGCCTCCACAGCTCTCTGGGGCAGAGAATTTCACAGATTTACAACCCCCTGAGAGAAGAAATTCCTCCTCATCTCAGTTCTAAAAGGGCGACCCTTCATTCTAAAACTGTGCCCCCATGTTCTAGATTTCCCCACGAGGGGAAACATCCTCTCTCCATCTACCTTGTCGTGCCCCCTCAGTATCTTGTATGTTTCAATAAGATCACCTCTCATTCTTCTAAATTCCATTGAGTATAGGCCCAGCCTGCTCAATCTTTCCTCATAAGTCAACCCCCTCATCTCTGGAATTAACCTCGTGAATCGTCTCTGAACTGCCTCCAGTGCAAGTATATCTTTCCTCAAATAAGGAGACCAAAACTGTACGCAGTACTCAAGGTGTGGTCTCACCAATACCCATGTACAGTTGTAGCAGGACTTCCCTGCTTTTATACTCCAATCCCTTTGAAATAAAGGCCAACATTCCATTTGCCTTTTTGATTACTTGCTGTATCTGCACACTAACTATTTGTGTTTCATGTACAAGGACCCCCAGGTCCCTCTGAACAGTAGCATTTTGTAATCTCTCTCCATTTAAATAATAATTTGCTTTTTTATTTTTCCTGCCAAAGTGTATAACTTCGTACTTTCCCACATTATACACCATCTGTCAAATGTTTGCCCATTCACTTAGCCTGTCTATATCCCTTTGCAGGTTCTTTGAGTCCTCTGCACAACTTGCTTTCCCACCCATCTTTGTATCATCTGCAAACTTGGCTACATTACACTCGGTCCCTTCATCCAAGTCATTAATGTAGATTGTAAATAGTTGAGGCTCCAGCACCGATCCCTGTGGCACCCGACTAGTTACCGTTTGCCAACCAGAAAATTACCCATTTATCCCGACTCTCTCCTTTCTGTTAGTTAGCCAATTCTCTATCCATGCTAATATATTACCCCCAATTCCGTGAGCTCTTATCTTATGCAGTAACCTTTTATGTAGCACCTTATCAAATGCTACTGGTTCACCTTTGTCCACCCTGCTCGTTACCTCCTCAAAGAACTCCAGCAAGTTTGTTAAACATGATTTCCCTTTCATAAAACCATGCTGACTCTGCTTGACTGCATTATGATTTTCCAAACGCCCTGCTACTGTTTCCTTAATGAAGGGCTCCAGCATTTTCCCAACGACAGATGTTAGGCTAACTGGTTTATAGTTTCCTGCTTTCTGTCTCCCTCCTTTCTTAAATAGGGGTGTTACATTTGTGGTTTTCCAATCTGCTGGGACCTCTCCAGAGTCCAGGGAATTTTGGTATATTGCAACCAATGCATCCATTATCTCTGCAGCCACTTCTGTTAAGATGCAGGCCATCTGGTCCAGGGGACTTGTAATCTTTTAGTCCCATTATTTTACCGAGTACTATTTCCTTAGTGATGGTGATTGTCTTTAGTTCCCCGTTCCTTGTGGCCCCTTGATTATCCATTATTGGGAAGTTGTTAGTGTCTTCTACCGTGAAGACAGATACAAAATATTTGTTCAGAGTCTCTGCCATTTCCCCATTCCCCATTATTAATTCCCCAGTCTCATCCTCTAAGGGACCAACGTTTACTTTAGCTACTCTTCCTTTTTATAAATCAGGAAATAGTTGGGGCTTGTAATAAGGGAACAACTATAATCATGGGGGATTTTAACTGGACAAATCAAATTGGGCAGGGCAGCATTGAGGAAGAGTTCATAGAGTGCATTAGGGATGGGTTCCTTGAGCAGTATGTTACTGAACCAACCAGGGGGCAGGCAATCTTAGATCTGGTCCTGTGTAATGAGACAGGATTAATAAAAAATGTCCTAGTAAAGGATCCCCTTGGAATGAGTGACCATAACATGGTTGAATTCCAAATTCAGTTGGAGGGTGAGAGAGTTGGATCTCAAACCAGCGTACTAAGCTTAAATAAAGGAGACTATGAAGGTATGAGAGCAGAGTTGACTAAAGTGGACTGGGAAAATAGATTAAGGTGTAAGACGGTACATGAGCAGTGGTGTACATTCAAGGAGATATTTCACAACTTTCAAGAAAATATATTCCACTGAGGAAAAAGGGGCATAAAAGAAAAGACAGCCATCCGTAGCTAAGTAAAGTAATAAAGGATAGTATTTGACTGAAAACAAGGGCATATAAAGTAGCCAAATCTAGTGGGAGGATAGAAGATTGGGAAGCATTTAAAAGCCAGCAAAGAATAACTAAAAGATTAATTAAGAAAGGGAAGATAGATTATGAAAGTAAACTAGCAAAAAATATAAAAACAGACAGCAAGAGTTTCTACAGTTATATAAAAAGAAAAAGGGTGGCTAAAGTGAATGTTGGTCCCTTAGAGGACAAGACCGGGAAATTAGTGGTGGGGAACATGGAGATGGCAAAAACGCTGAACAAATATTTTGTATCAGTCTTTACAGTAGAGGACACGAAAAATATCCTAACACTGGACAAACAGGGGGCTATGGGGGGGGAGGAGCTAAACACGATTAAAATCACGAAGGAGGTGATACTCGGTAAGATAATGGGACTAAAGGCGGATAAATCCCCTGGACCTGATGGCTTACATCCTAGGGTCTTGAGAGAAGTAGCGGTAGGGATTGTGGATGCATTGGTGGTAATTTTCCAAAACTCCCTGGATTCAGGAAAGGTCCCAGCAGATTGGAAAACTGCAAATGTAACGCCCTTATTTAAAAAGGGAGGTAGACAAAAGGCTGGAAACTATAGACCAGTTAGCCTAACATCTGTGGTTGGTAAAATGTTGGAGTCCATTATTAAGGAAGCAGTAACAGGACATTTGGATAAGCATAATTTAATCAGACAGAGTCAGCATGGTTTTATGAAGGGGAAGTCATGTTTGACAAATTTGCTCGAATTCTTTGAGGATGTAACATACAGGGTGGATAAAGGGGAACCAGTGGATGTGGTGTATTTGGACTTCCAAAAGGCATTTGACAAGGTGCCACACAAAAGATTACTGCACAAGATAAAAAATCACAGGATTGGGGTTAATATACTGGCATGGGTGGAAGATTGGCTATCTAACAGAAAACAGAGAGTTGGGATAAATGGTTCATTCTCGGGTTGGCAATCAGTAACTAGTGGTGTTCCGCAGGGGTCAGTGCTGGGACCCCAACTCTTTACAATCTATATTAACGATTTGGAGGAAGGGACCGAGTGCAACATATCCAAGTTTGCCAACGATACAAAGATGGGAGGGAAAGCAGTGAGTGAGGAGGACATAAAAAACCTGCAAAAGAACATACAGGCTAAGTGAGTGGGCAGAAATTTGGCAGATGGAATATAAAGTTGGAAAGTGTGAAGTTATGCAGTTTGGCAGAAAAAATCAAAGAGCAAGTTATTATCTAAATGGAGAGAAACTGCAAAGTGCTACAGTACAAAGGGATCTGGGGGTCCTGGTGCATGAAACACAGAAGGTTAGTATGCAGGTACAGAAGGTGATCAGGAAGGCCAATGGAATCTTGGCTTTTATTGCAAGGGGGATGGAGTATAAAAGCAAGGAAGTCTTGCTTCAGTTATACAGGGTACTGGTGAGGCCACACCTGGAATACTGCGTACAGTTTTGGTTTCCATATTTAAGAAAAGATATACTTGCTCTCGAGGCAGTTCAGAGAAGGTTCACTCGGTTGATTCCAGAGATGAGGGGGTTGACTTATGAGGAAAGGTTGAGTAGGTTGGGCCTCTACTCATTGGAATTCAGAAGAATGAGAGGCGATCTTATCGAAACATATAAGATTGTGAGGGGGCTTGATCGGGTGGATGTGGTGAGGATGCTTCCACTGATGGGTGAGACTAGAACTAGGGGGCATAATCTTAGAATAAGGGGCTGCCCTTTCAAAATTGAGATGAGGAGAAACTTCTTCACTCAGAGGGTAGTAAATCTATGGAATTTGCTACCTCAGAGAGCTGTGGAAGCTGCGACATTAAATAAATTTAAAACGGAGATAGACAGTTTCCTAGCTGATAAGGGAATTAGGGGTTACGGGGAGCGGGCAGGGAAGTGGATGTGAGTCTAGGTTCGGATCAGCCATGATCCTATTGAATGGCGGAGCAGGCCCGAGGGGCCGTATGGCCTACTCCTGCTCCTACTTCTTATGTTCTTATGTTCTTACCTGTAGAAGAACTTACTGTCTGTTTTAATGTTTCTTGCCAGTTTACTCTCATAATTCACCTCTCTCTTTATTATTTTTTTAGTCATCCTTTGCTGTTTTTTTAAAAATTTCCCAATCCTCTGGTCTCCCACCAATCTTGGCAACATTGTATGCCTTCATTTTCAATTTGATACCATCCTTTACTTCCTTAGTTAGCCACGGATGGTGCTCCCTTCTCTTAAAATCTTTCTTTCTCACTGGAATATATTTTTGTTGTGAGTTATGAAATATCTCCTTAAATGTCTGCCACTGCATTTCAACTTTCTTACCCTTTAATTTATTTTTCCAGTCCACTTTAGCCAGTTCTGCCCTCATGCCAATATAATTGCCTTTGTTTAAGATCAGGACACTGGTTTGAGATACAACTTTCTCACCCTCCAACTGAATTTGAAATTCAACCATGCTATGATCACTCTTTCCTAGAGGATCCTTTACTATGAGATCATTTATTAATTCTGTCTCATTACATAGTACCAGATCCAAGATAGCCTGCTCCCTGGTTGGTTCCATTACATACTGTTCTAGGAAACCATCTATGAACTCCTCCTCAAGGCTACCATGGCCAATTTGATTTGTCCAATCAATATGGAGATTAAAAGCACCCATGATTATTACCGTACCTTTTTTACAGGCCTCCATTATTTGTTGATTGATACTCTGTCCAACAGTATTGCTACTGTTCGGGGGCCTGTAGACTACGCCCACCAGAGACTTTTTCCCTTTATTATTTTTTATCTCCACCCAAACTGATTCTACATCTTGATCTTCTGAGCCAATATCACTTCTCACCACTGCCCTGATCCCATCCTTTACCAACAAAGCCACCCCACCTCCCTTTCCCCACCCCACCTCCCTTTCCTTTCTGTCTATCCTTCTGTATTGTCAAATACCTTGAAATATTCAGTTCCCAGCCCTGATCACCTTGCAACCACGCCTCTGTAATGGCGATCAGATCATACCCATTTGTATCTATTTGTGCCGTCAACTCATCCATCTTGTTACGAATGCTGCGTGCATTCAGATATAGAGCTTTTAACTTTGTCTTTTTACCATTCCTCCTTGTTTTGGCCCCATTTTCTGTTGCACTCTTATTTTTAAACATTCTGTCCCTTCCTGTCACACTCTGGTTATTATTTCCCCCTTCTCTATCCTGCTCTATTGCTTTCTCATTTCTCATTGACTTTTTAAATTTCCGCTCACCTGGATCCGCCCCCCCACTCTTTAGTTTAAAGCCCTCTCTACAGCCCTAGTTATTCGATTTGCCAGGACTCTAACCCCAGCATGGTTCAAGGGAAGCCCGTCCAAACGGAACAGCTCCCTCTTATCCCAGTACTGGTGCCAGTGCCCCACAAGTCGAAACCCATTTCTCCCACACCAGTCTTTGAGCCACTCATTCATTTCTCGGATCTTATTAACCATATGCAAATTCGCTCATGGCTCAGGTAGTAATCCAGAGATTATTACCTTTGTGGTTCAGCTTTTTAATTTAGCCCCTAGCTGCTCAAACTCTCTCAGCAGAACCTCTTTCTTTGTCCTACCTATGTCATTGGTGCCTACGTGGACCATGACAGCTGGATCCTCCCCCTCCCACTCCAAGTTTCTCTCCAGCCCAGAGGAGATGTCCCTAACCCTGGCACTGGGCAAGCAACACAGCTTTCATAGAAACATAGAAGATAGGAGCAGCAGTAGGCCATTCGGCCCCTCGAGCCTGCTCCGCCATTCAGTGCGATCATGGCTGATCATCCAAGTTCAGTACCCGGTCCCTGCTTTCTCCCCATACCCCTTGATCCCTTTAGCCTTAAGAAATATATCCAACTCCTTCTTGAATATATTTAATGAATTGGCTTCTACTGCCTTCTGTGGTAGAGAATTCCACAGGTTCACCACTCTCTGGGTGAAGAAATTCCTCCTCATCTCTGTCCTAAATGGCTTACCCCTTATCCTTAGACTGTGACCCCTGGTTCTGGACTCCTCGACCATCGGGAACATCCTTCCTGCATCTAGTCTGTCCAGTCCTGTCAGAATTTTATAAGTTTCAATGAGATCCCCTCGCATTCTTCTAAACTCCAGCGAGTATAAGCCCAGTCGACCCAATCTCTCCTCATACGTCATTCCTGCCATCCCAGTTATCAGCCTGGTGAATCTTTGCTGAACTCCTTCCATGGCAAGAACATCCTTCCTCAGATAAGGCGACCAAAACTGCACATAATACTCAAGATGTGGTCTCACCAAGGCCCTGTACAACTGCAGCAAGACATCCTTGTTCCTGTACTCAAACCCTCTCGCTACTAAGGCCAACATACCATTTGCCTTCTTAACTGCCTGCTGCACCTGCATGCTTACCTTCAGCGACTGGTGCACACGGACACCCAAGTCTCGTTGCACTTCCCCTTCTCCCAATCTATTGCCATTCAGATAATAATCTGCCTTCCTGTTTTTGCCACCAAAGTGGATAACCTCACATTTATCCACGTTATATTGCATCTGCCATGCTTCTGCCCAATCACCCAACCTGTCCAAATCATCCTGGAGTTTCTCGGCATCCTCTTCACAGCACACACGCCCACCCAGCTTTGTGTTGTCTGCAAATTTGGAGATATTACATCTAGTTCCCTTGTCTAGATCATTAATATATATTGTGAATAGCTGGGGTCCAAGGACCGATCCCTGCGGTACACCACTAGTCACTGCCTGCCACTCGGAAAAAGACCCGTTTATTCCAACTCTTTGCTTTCTCTCTGCCAACCAGTTCTCTATCCAAGTCAATACCTTGCCCCCAATCCCATGTGCCTTAACTTTACACGTTAATCTCTTATGCGGGACCTTATTGAAAGCCTTCTGAAAGTTCAAATACACCACATCCAGTGGTTCTCCCTTATCTATTTTACCAGTTACATTTCGGGACTCACTCTCTCGGATGCAGAGAACAGTGTCTATACCCCTAACTATACTATCCCCTACCACTACAACATTTCTTTTTACTCCTTCCACTTGAATGGCTCCCTGTACCACGGTGCTGTGGTCAGATTGCTCATCCTCCCTGCAGTCCCTGCCCTCGTCCACACAGGGAGCAAGAATCTCGTACCTGTTAGACAAGGCCAAGGGCTGAGGCTCCTCTATCACTAACTCCTGGATCCCAATACCTGCCTCGCTTGTAGTCACACCCTCCTGTCCCTGACCATGGGCCAAATTGGAAGTAATTACTCTAGTGGGTGTGACTGCCTCCTGGAACTTAGTGTCCAGGTAACGCTCCCCCTCCCTAATGTGTCGCAGTGTCTGAATCTCGGACTCCAGCTCATCAACTCTGAGCCGAAGTTCCTCGAGCAACCAACATTTGCTGCAAATGTGGTCGCCTTGGACCTCAATGGTGTCCACCAGCTCCCACATGCAACAACAACACATTGCCTGGTCTCCCATCTCAATTAATTAATTTTGTTTAAAAATTTGGAACACGTATATCTTTTAATCTACACCAAGGCACTTAAATTTAGACGCCCAAGATTGGGGAAAAAAAAGCGAGAAATATAGAAATACTCACCAACCAATCACTTACCTGCTTTCTAGTGACGTCACACTTCGATTACTTTTTACTGTTTTTCACTCACCGGTCTGTTGTAGTTGCTCACCTGGTCTCTCGCTCACCTGGTCTCTCGCTCACCTGGTCTGCCGCTCACCTGGGCTCCCACTCACCTGGGCTCCCGCTCTCCTGGTCTTTCGCTCACCTGGGCTCCTGCTCACCTGGGCTCCCGCTCACCTGGGCTCCCGCTCACCTGGTCTCTCCCTCACCTGGGCTCCCGCTCACCTGGTCTCTCGCTCACCTGGGCTCCTGCTCACCTGGTCTGTGGCTCACCTGGTCTGCCGCTCACCTGGTCTGCCGCTCACCTGGGCTCCCGCTCACCTGGTCTCTCCCTCACCTGGTCTCTCCCTCACCTGGTCTCTCGCTCACCTGGTCTGCCGCTCACCTGGTCTGCCGCTCACCTGGTCTGCCGCTCACCTGGGCCCCTGCTCACCTGGGCCCCTTCTCACCTGGTCTCCCGCTCACCTGGTCTCCCGCTCACCTGGTCTCCCGCTCACCTGGGCTCTCGCTCACCTGGGCTCTCGCTCACTTGGGCTCCCGCTCACCTGGGCCCCCGCTCACCTGGGCCCCCGCTCACCTGGGCCCCCGCTCACCTGGGCCCCCGCTCACCTGGGCCCCCGCTCACCTGGGCTCCCGCTCACCTGGGCTCCCGCTCACCTGGGCTGCTGCTCACCTGGGCACCCGCTCACCTGGTCTGCCGCTCACCTGGTCTGCCACTCACCTGGGCTCCTGCTCCCCTGGTCTCTCGCTCACCTGGGCCCCCGCTCACCTGGGCCCCTGGGCTCCCGCTCACCTGGGCTCCTGCTCACCTGGTCTCTCGCTCACCTGGGTTCCCGCTCACCTGGTCTCTCACTCACCTGGGCCCCCGCTCACCTGGGCCCCTGGGCTCCCGCTCACCTGGGCTCCTGCTCACCTGGTCTCTCGCTCACCTGGGTTCCCGCTCACCTGGTCTCTCGCGCTCCTGGGCTACCGCTCACCTGGTCTCTCACTCACCTGGGCTCTCGTTCACCTGGTCTGCCGCTCACCTGGGCTCCCACTCACCCGGTCTCTCGCTCACCCGGTCTCTCGCTCACCCGGTCTCTCGCTCACCTGGGCTCCCGCTCAACTGGGCTCCCGCTCTCCTGGGCTCCCGCTGTTTTTGTAGCTCCGGACTCACGCTCTCCTGGGCTCCTGCTGTTTTTGTAGCTCCGAACTCACGCTCTCCTGGGCTCCCGCTGTTTTTGTAGCTCCGAACTCTCGCTCTCCTGGGCTCCTGCTGTTTTAGTAGCTCCGAACTCACGCTCTCCTGGGCTCCCACTGTTTTTGTAGCTCCGATCTCTCGCTCTCTCCTGGGCTCCCGCTGTTTTTGTAGCTCCGGACTATTGCTCTCATGGGCTCCTGCTGTTTTTGTAGCTCCGAACTCTCACTCTCTCATGGGCTCCCGCTGTTTTTGTAGCTCCGGACTCTCGCTCTCTCCTGGGCTCCTGCTGCTGCAGCCAGATCCTTAAGTAAAGTGTACTGTTGTTTTTAATTGTAAGTGGCTTATAATGAGGGATTGCCACATGTCTGAAAGCATTGTCTGACTCATTGAAGAGCTGTACAGCATTTCACAAAGCACAGATTGTGTAGGGAGCAGGTTGACGGGCAGGCTTAAAACAAATTCTGAGATGAGGTAGGGTTGTCTATTGATGATTTATTTGTCCAGTACTGCGCTCAAGATGGTAATGGAAACAGCGATGACTGACGTGAATCTCGGTGACACTGTCATGAGAAAAATGATTAACAATCTACCATTTTGCAGGCAAAGAGTAGACAATTTACACGGACATGGAGTAATGAATCAATAATAGAAACAACGCGCGTTGACTGAATTGAAACAAGACAGCTCCAATATTGTGGGGGTGTTCAATGAATGGTTACAGATAGATTCCCTACATGTGCAATGAGCACTTGCATTAATGGCACTCGAAGTGCACAGTTTTTTATTGATTCATTCTCGGGATGTGTTTGTCGCTGGCAAGGCCGGCATTTATTGCCCATCCCTAGTTGTCCTGAAAAGGTGGTGGAGGGCCCTCTGCAGCTGAGTGGCTTGCTAGGCCACTACAGAGGGCAGTTAAGAGTCAACCACGTTGGTGTGGGATTGGAGTCACACATAGGTCAGACCGGGTAAGAGTGGCAGGCTTCCATCCCTAAAGGACATTAGCGAACATGTTGGGTTTTACGACAATCTGACAGGAGAAATTCCTTCACTCGGAGGGTTGTGAATCTTTGGAATCTTCTACCCCAAAGGGCTGTGGATGTTGAGTCGTTGTGTATATTCAAGGCTGAGCTAGATAGATTTTTCAACTCTAGTGGAATCCAGGGATATGGGGATTGGGTGGGCAAGTGGAGTTGAAGTCAAAGATCAGCAATGATCTTATTGAATGGCGGAGCAGGCTCAAGAGGCCGTATGCAAAGTGGTCAGATTTACAGATGTTGCCAAATTAGGAGGGGGAAATGGAATTGGCAGCTCCCAAATTACAGACAAAACATGTGCATGGGCAGAACAATGGCAGATGAGACTTAATCCAGATAAATGCATATAGGAAAGAAAAATAAGCGACACACCTACTCCAGGACTGGTGTTGAAATATCTCAGGATGAAGTGGAAGGGGATCTCGGAGTCTGAGTAGATACGACACTCGAGGCTGGAATTTTCCTTACCTTGGCAGGTCCGGTGCGGGCGGTGTCCATGGTGGGTCGCGACCCCGCTGCTGGCTCCATCCCGCTGTACAAAATGAACTTACCTTAATGTGGCTTATTAAGCCTGCCCAGCGCGTTATCCGGCCCAATTAGATGGAGTGGGTCTGATGACGTCACTCATGGCGAAAATTAAATTAGTCATATTCAGGGACTGAAAGCAAATTGAACCAGTGGAATAAGTGATGAGAATGAAACTGTTACAGTTGATGACTTGATTTAATGTGTAACTGGACAATCACAGTATACTGTGAGAAAACCCTGTCTAGAAACAAGACAAAAATGTATTTAAATGGTATGTGTCATTTTTTAGAGTGCAGATCAATTCACTGCAATTACTGTTCTGTTGGAAGGAAACAGCCAAGAATGGCCAGTGAAAAATTAACATTTGCCAGTAGCTTTTCAAGTAGAACAGAATCTCCATCAATCTGTTGGCTAATGTAGCCAACATGTTTTTATTTTGGTTTGTTTTCCACGCTGTCAAGTAATCAGCTGGAGCAATGGCCATGGAACTCACACCGCAGGTTGACAGACGTGGTTCCCAAGCTGTGTGAATCCCGTGGCCATGCAGGGAAATTTAAAAAGTAGGGGGGAGAAAGGCTCTTAAGTGCCTGTAAAGTACCTCATAATGATTTCAATTGGGTCCCCCGCCCCTGCAGGTCGGGTCGGCTCCGCGATGACAGATGCACCTGTGGGAAAGGCGCATGGGAGCGAGTTGACAGCGGGCACCCGACCCGCTGTCAAAAAAAACAACTTTCTGACCCGACCGGCCACCGGCTGCGCCCGCTACCATCATGGAAAATTCAGCCCAACCGGTCCAACCAGTGCAGGGCAGAGGTCAGCAAGGTCAATAGGATGTTGAACTACACCCAACCCAGTAGCGCACAAGCCAGAGGATGGAGTGACCAAACCGTACAGTGCTCGGGTCAGACCGCATCCCGAGAACTGCGGCCAGCTCTGGTCACCAGGAAACGAGAGACGTTCAAAGAATGGCGGCAGTGTGGAGTCACGAGACTGATCCCTAGTAGCAGAGCAGAGTTCGGAGGAAGGACTGGAGAGACTCGGGCTTCAGACTACGAAGGGGGCGTCAGAGAGGTGGCCTTAGAGAGGGTTGTAAGAGTATAGAGAAAGTTAAACCTGGAATAGTCCTTTAAAAAAATGGCAGAAGTAGAACAAGGTTGAAACCAGGCAAATTTAGGATTGATATCAGGAAATTCTCCTTCACACAAAATGGTATCAACACATGGAATAAATGTCCAGGAAGAGTAGTGGAGGCAAAAACCCTGGATTCATTGAAGAAACAAGTGAATGTTGAAACGGGGGACAATAGAATCATCGAATCACAGAATCTTACAGCACAGAAGGAGGTCATTCAGCCCATTGTGCCTGTGCCGGCTCTTTGAAAGAGCTCTCCTAATTAATCCCACTCCCCTGCTCTTTCCCCATAGCCCTGCAAATATTCCCGCTTCAAAGTATTTGCCCAATTCCCTTTTGCAAGTTATTATTGAATCTGCTTCCACCGCCCTTTCAGGCAGTGCATTCCAGATCACAACAACTCGCTGCGCAATAAAAAGATTTCCTCATGTCGCCTCTGGTTCTTTTGCTGTCTCTCTGGTCTTCTGTAATTATCTTGTAATGACATCACCCATTGTACTACTAAACCACGTAGGCTGGAAAGTCTGATTCCCTGTTTGTGCTGAGCTAATTAATCCACAAGACAGACTTCTCCAGCAGCAGCGCTGGCCGAATTTGATTGGAAGGGAGGCTGTATTTGGTTCACTTTTGAGGACCTTATTTTTAAAAAAGAAATCTATGCACTTGGAATATGCAGTTGGCCTCATTGCTGTGGGCTAGTGAGAAGGAAGCCAAACAGGGTTCCTATAACTGGTGCCGATGTTAAGGCAGCAGAGTTCTGACGAGAGGTTAAAGTTCGCGGGATTGTTTCCTCGGTAACAGACAAGGCTCGGAAGTGGGGCAGAGAGTATTGAAGTATTCAGGAGCCTGAACGGTGCTAACATGTTCGAGATTGCCCCCAACTAGGGTTTCCAACTCTGGTTGGGCATATTCCTGGCGATTTCATCACATGACTTCCCATCTCCAACCGCCCCACCCAGTCAAACGGCTTCCTTTGCCAACTCTAATATTTTTATGACTATTAATAATAATAAACAATAGTGTTCAAAGAAAATGGAAAACAAAAACGCCCAATTTGATTTTTCCCCCCAGGGTAGCATCAGGAGATTAACCTTTAATTCTAAGAGACTCCCGGAAAATGCTTGAGGTTTGGAAACCCGACCCCTGGCTGTAGGACTAGGGGAACACAGGCGGAGTTTCAAAGAGGGAAGGTGTGCGGGCAGTTTAGATTAAACTACTTCATGTAGAAGACAGGGAATGTGTGTAACAAAGTGCCCGGGCAGATGGCCAGGGCAGACAATGTGGGAAGATTTAAAGGATAGATCTGTGAGGGAGTAGGTGGTTGAGGTGAATTCGTTCTTTGGACCGTCCGGAAGGATGGCAGAGACTTTCCCGGTCCTGCCCTTTCCTGTGTCTACCTGCTCCTAATTGCTACCCAGTGACTCCAACTGGGCATAGGGTGAGGACAGGACCAGGCTTGGCTATGCTGCTTTCCATATTTGAATAGCCTGCCGAGGACCAGGGTCTAGGCTCAGGTGTGGGGCACCTGTCCAAGTATACACCAGGAAAAACCTAGCTATGTGGAGAGGAGAGGGAGAAGCAGAGGGAAAATTAGAAAACAAAATACTTATCCAATGCTGTGTTGGTAAATTCTAAAGATCTACAGATGTACAATGTTTCTTGACCTTTGAACTGCACACATCTGAATGTAAAACAATGCCTTTTTTCCCCAGGAAATCCATCGGAATCCCCAGTTTTTTGTGGATGGAGTCAGTCGGTTCGATCTGTGCCAAGGGACTGTGGGTAAGGTTCTGTCATCTGTACTCTGTGTGCGTGTGTGTACCCAGTACATCTAACCCTGACCTCCCCCTCTGTATTAGCCCAGAGCCTCCCCCTCTGTATTAGCCCAGAGCCTCCCCCTCTGTATTAGCCCAGAGCCTCCCCCTCTGTATTAGCCCAGAGCCTCCCCCTCTGTATTAGCCCAGAGCCTCCCCCTCTGTATTAGCCCAGAGCCTCCCCCTCTGTATTAACCCTGACCTCCCCCTTTGTATTAACCCTGATCTCCCCCTTTGTATTAGCCCAGAGCCTCCTCCTCTGTATTAGCCCAGACCTCCTCCTCTGTATAAGCCCAGAGCCTCCCCCTCTGTATTAGCCCAGAGCCTCCCCCTCTGTATTAGCCCAGTGCCTCCCCCTCTGTATTAGCCCAGAGCCTCCCCCTCTGTATTAGCCCAGAGCCTCCCCCTCTGTATTAGCCCAGAGCCTCCCCCTCTGTATTAGCCCAGAGCCTCCCCCTCTGTATTAGCCCAGAGCCTCCCCCTCTGTATTAGCCCAGAGCCTCCCCCTCTGTATTAGCCCAGAGCCTCCCCCTCTGTATTAGCCCAGAGCCTCCCCCTCTGTATTAGCCCAGAGCCTCCCCCTCTGTATTAGCCCAGAGCCTCCCCCTCTGTATTAGCCCAGAGCCTCCCCCTCTGTATTAGCCCAGAGCCTCCCCCTCTGTATTAGCCCAGAGCCTCCCCCTCTGCATTAGCCCAGAGCCTCCCCCTCTGTATTAGCCCAGAGCCTCCCCCTCTGTATTAGCCCAGAGCCTCCTCCTCTGTATTAACCCTGACCTCCCTCCTCTGTATTAGCCCAGAGCCTCCCCCTCTGTATTAGCCCAGAGCCTCCTCCTCTGTATTCGCCCAGAGCCTCCCCCTCTGTATTCGCCCAGAGCCTCCCCCTCTGTATTAACCCAGAGCCTCCTCCTCTGTATTAGCCCAGAGCCTCCCCCTCTGTATTAGCCCAGAGCCTCCCCCTCTGTATTAGCTCAGACCCCTCCCTACATTATAGCCCAGACATCCCGCGATGTTATAATCCAGAGCTTCCCCTATGTTATAACTCTGACATCTCCCGACAGTATATCCCAGAGCTTCCCCTATGTTAGAATCTTATGGTTCCCCTCTGCTATAACCTGCCTGTTTGCACACCGCAAGATCCCACAAACAGCAATGAAATTATGTTATCCTAGATTATAAGTGGATAGACGGGACAGATTGCCCGACCCGCTGGTGGGTAACACTGATGGGTTGTTTTTCTCCCTCCAGGAGACTGCTGGTTCCTGGCTGCATTAGCGTCCCTGACAATGCACCAGGACCTCTTGGCTCATGTTGTGCCACACAATCAAGATTTTCAAAGAAATTATTGTGGCATTTTTCACTTCCGGGTCAGTATAAAAGTTAACGTGTCGGCTGTTGTACCCCACTGTTGCTATGGTAATGTGTCGGCTGCTGTTCCCCACTGTTGCTATGGTAATGTGTTGGCTGCTGTACCCCACTGTTGCTATGGTAATGTGTTGGCTGCTGTACCCCACTGTTGCTATGGTAACGTGTCTTCTGTTCCCTGTATCCCACTGTTTCTATGGTAATATATCTGATCTTTTAACTGCCACTTACGATGATCAATCAAGGAGCAAACTAACAAAAATGCCCCCTTTTTAAAGGGACACAAACAATAAACTCCAAATTATAAATAAAACAGATGGATGGCCACCTTGGCCAGGGATAATGTGCCTGCTGCTCTCTGACTCCCACTGTTGCAGTACTCCATAAACCTAAAAAAAGAAGCAGAGAAAGTGGGGCAAAGTTATTAGTTGAGGTTCATCACTCAGACTCTGGCAGTGTAGCAACCTGTACTAAATAAGAGCTAAATGTTGCAGGCTATAAGGTCCTTAGAAAGAACAGTGAAATTGGGAAAGGAGGTGGTGTAGCAAAATTGATTTAAAAAAACAATGTTACAACAGTTGAAAGACGAGATATCAGTAAGGGTGAGCAAGCAGTGGAAACACTTTGCATAGAATGAAGGAACAGCAAAGGATACGAGACTCTGGTGGCAGTTGTCTACAGACCTCCTGGCAGCAGTGATGGAGTAGCAGGATGCATAAATACAGAGATCAGAGGAGAAATTAGTAAAAGCAAAGCTGTTATAATGGGAGATTTTAATTTTCACATAGACTGGGAGATGCAAAACAGCTCAAGATCAGTTTAAGTAAGGCGGACTTCGAGGGGACGAGAATCAAGGGATATGGGGATTGGGCGGGAAAGTGAAGTTGAGGTAGAAGATCAGCCATGATCTTATTCAATGGTGGAGCAGGCTCGAGAGGCCATACAGCCGATCCTGCTCCTACTTCTTATGTTCTTACGAGACATAACCTGACCACAATAAACAGGGCTGAACTGTTAATGGGTAAACCTACTGACCAACAGTGGGAGGTATTCAAAGAAATATTTGGTATCATACAAGACCAGTACATACCCCTAAAAGGCAAAAGCTCCACTTATGTAGTTAAGCAACTGTAAGAGACAGTATAAAGCTAAAAGGGGCTTACACAAATGCAAAGTAAAGTGGAAATCCAGTGAACTGGGAGCTATAAAAAGCAACACAGGGATACAAAGAAAGGATTAAGAGCTGCAGAAAAAGGGAATATGAAAAATAGACTTGTAAGGGGTATCAAAACTAGCAGTAAAAATTTCTATAAATATATTAAGAGAAAGAGAGTGGCTATAGGAAATGTTGGCCCCTTAAGGACAGATGCAGGTGATACTGCAATCAACAATAAGGAAATGGCAGACTTATTAAATGAATACTTTGCAGCAGAGGAAGAGGACAAAATGCCAGCAGTACAAGGGAAACTAAAAATAAATCAAGAGGAGGAGCTTATTGGATTTAAAATAAGTTAAAAATGGTAATAGCGAAAATAATGGGAATTAAGATAGACAAATCTCCAGGACCTGATAGTTTCCACCCCAAGGTATTAAAATAAGTCAGTGAAGAAATTGCAGAGTATTAATCATAATCTTCCAAAGTCTCTTGATTGGGAAATTGTGCCTTTGGATTGGAAAATTGCAAACGTCACTCCATTATTTAAGAAGGGCGGGGGAGAGAAACCAGATAACTACAGACCTGTCAGTCTAACGTCAGTCGTGGGGAAGGCACTAGAATCTGTCATTAAGGTCAGAGTGACTGAGCATTTGGTCAAATATGAGCTGAGTCTGAGAGAGTCAGCGTGGATTTGTAAAGGGTAATATTTATGTCTGACTAACCTAGTTGAATGTTCTGAGGTCACTAGCATGGTGGATAAGGAAGTCTATAGATGTTATCTCTGGATTTCTAGAAGGCATTTGAAAAGGTTCCACACAAGAGATTATTAGCAAAAATAAATGCACCCGGAATTGGAGGCAACCTTGGGACAGAGGTTGGGAGATAGGAGACAGAGTAGAGATAAAGAGCATGTACTCTGATTGGTGGGATGTGACAAGTGGTGTTCCCCAGGGATCTGTACTGAGGGGCTGGATTTTGTCAATGGGGAGCTTTTGGAGGCGGGACTCCCACTTGTCGGGTTGTAGTCCCGCCTCCATCGACTTGCGGCCAACCCACGCTATTTTCCCTTGATTGACCTTGTTAAGCCCGCCCAGTGGGCTCAGCAGGCCAATTAAGGGAAAACCGGTCACAGGTGACGTCAGAGCTCTTGACAGATGAAATGTCAGCGTTTGAGAGCTCTGTGAAGCTGTCAAACACTCACAATCTGTCCTCTAAGTTCAGTCCTGTCACTCAGGCTCAGTTAGGGAGCTCTCCTGAGCAGAAAGCAGAAAGCTGCAGCTTTTGACAGTTCAGCGGCCATTCTGCTTTCTGTGCCGGTGAGCTGAGGGACTCCTGAGAAGTAAAGGTAAGTAAAACTTATTAAAACACTTTACACACACCTCACACACTTACCTCTGCAGACATGCACCCATCACTCACCTGCACACCGGACATCTTGGCCCCTCTGGCCCCCGCAGATCGACGCCCCGCCTCGCTGACCCTGGCGAGGTTCAGAGCCATCAGGAAGCCCACACTTCAGGGCTGAAAATGGGGATTCTCCAAAAAACTGCCTGTTAACAGGCAGTTAATTGGCACTAATTCCCTTCCCACCTCGGGGAGATGGGACCCGGCACGGGTCGGGTACCCGCCTCCTGGGAAGATGGCACGGAGGCGGTTGGGAGCGGGATGGGTACCCGCCCCCAGATTCTGACATTTTCCCAGCAGTCCCGCCTCCAAACCCGCCTCCCCAGGGCTGGCAAAATCGCCCCCGAGGTCTCCGCTTTTCACCATACAGATCAATGACTTGGATGAAGTAACAGAGTGGGTAAAACTATGGCAAACACCGTTCAGTGAGAGGTAGTGTGAGGTTATCCACTTTGGATCTATGAGGGACAAATCAGAGTATTTTCTAAATAGTGAGGAAATAGGAACTGTGGAGGAGCAAAGGGATTTGTGTCCATGTACACAAATCAGTGCAAGTTCGTGGATAGGTACAAAAAGTTATCAAAAAGACTAATGGAATGTTGGCCTTTATCTCGAGCGGCCTGGAATACAAAGGGGAGGAAGCTATGCTTCGGTTGTATAGATCATTGGACAGACCCCATCTGCAGTACTGTATTCAGTCTGGGCAGCGCACCTCAACAAGGATGTACTGGCTCAGTGGATAGCACTCTTACCTCTGGGCCAGAAGGTTGTGGATTCACAGTCCCACTCCAGAGACTTGAGCACAAAATCTAGGCTGACACTCCAGTGCAGGACTGAGGGAGTGCTGTGCTGTTGGCGGTGCTGTCTTTCAGATGAGATGTTAAACTGAGTGGACCGTTCTCCCTGGTGTTCTGGCCAATATTTATCCGTCAATCAACAACAACAACAACAACTTGTATTTATATAGCGCCTTTAACATGGACTGTCAGCCTAGATTTTGTGCTCAAGTCCCTGGAGTGGGATCTGAACCCGACTTCCTGACTCAGAGGCAAGGGTGTCACCCACTGAGCCACTGCTGACACCGACCTTAATATATCCTCAGGATGTCGTGTGGTAGCAGAGTATTGGATGTTCTTGTACTTTTTTTCAAGAGATTTGAGTGGAAAAGAAGCTAGATAAACACATCAGGTGAAAGGAATGGAAGTTTATGCTCATAGGGTGAGATGATGTAGGGTGGGAGGAGGCTCGTGTGGAGCATAAACATCGACACAGACCAGTTGGGCTGAATGGCCTAATTCTGTGCTGTACATTCTATGTAATTCTATGTAATATGCAGGAAAGAAGAGGGATTTGTCAATGGCCTAAATGTAAAGTGTCTTCCTTTCTAATTTCAGTTCTGGTATTTTGGTGACTGGGTTGATGTTGTAGTCGACGACTGCCTTCCTACAGATGAATTGGGTCAGCTGATTTTCGTCAGGTCACCTGACAAGAATGAGTTCTGGTGCGCTCTGATGGAGAAAGCCTATGCCAAGTAAGGACAGGGAGGCACCGAACCGTGGCACAGTAAAGCAGGTGCTGCTTACCGAGAGAGCCCTTCAACACCTGGCAGCTCTTCCCGGAGATCGGCTTCCCCTCTGTACACCACTTACTGCCGGCTGCTGCTGGGGGGCGGGATAATGGCAGCTCTTCCCATCACTTTCTCCCGCCTTTCCCTGACCATTGTAGTGGGTGGGGGGGTGGCGCAGGGCGTGGAACCACAGCCACACCTGATCTTTTTCTCACCCAGCAGCCACACACATCCGGCAGAAGTGACTGGATGGCGATCGGCGGGGGGAGGGGAAACCCCTATCTCTTCCCCAGCCCTAGGGTACTGAGACCAACTGGAGCTCTCCTCCCAATACCCCAGCTGAGATCAGCACAGACCAGGAATTGGTAGCTCTGAACCACACTGGGTACAGCCTTTACCCATGAGGTCATTTGGAAGGGGCACAGGGGCTGTGAATTTCTCCCAAGAATTAGCATCGACGGTACCTGGTAGTGTGTCACTGCAGGTCGTCTCATTAAAGTTCAAGATGAAGAGTAAAGATTTACAGGACTACAGGGAAAGAGCAGGGGAGTGGGACTAATTGGAGACACCTTACACAGGCACAATGGGCCGAATGTCCCCCTTCTGTGCTATGTGGGGCCTCACAGAAGGTCGGCTACTTTGGATAATTAATTTCACAAAATGAATACTCGCCTCAAATTATACTACATGTTACACCCCTCACCCCCATCCCTGATATATCCCAATCTCCTCCTCCCTTCTTGTAGGATGTTTATGTACCCATGCATACCAGGTCCACTGGTCTCCCATTTGAGGGAAACATAGAAGATAGGAGCAGGAGTAGGCCATTCGGCCCCTCGAGCCTGCTCCGCCATTTAATGAGATCATGGCTGATCCAAATTCAGTACACTGTCCCTGCTTTCTCCACATATCCCTTGATCCCTTTAGCCTTAAGAAATATATCCAACTCCTTCTTAAGAATAGAATAGAAACACAGAAGATAGGAGCGACAACCCTCGGAGAAAAGGAATACCTGCTGGCTGCTAACCTGACTCGCTGTATTTTAGAGACACACAGCAGTTCGTACTGTGTCGATTCATTCAAATACAAATGAGAGAGATTTCTTTCAGAAAATAACATTTTGGGATACAGTGTTTGAATAATTTGAGACATGACGTGTGGTGAGTACAGCATGCTCGGGAGCAACAGGTGACTTTGGCCGTCTGGTTCCCAAAGCTCTTCACCACTGGGGGTTTTCCTCACCTCATGTCTGGCTCTGTTGTAGACTAATTGATAGAGATTGATCGCTATGGTGAGTCAACAACTCCGTTATTGTTGTATAACGTGACTACCATGATGGTAGATAGCGAACTAGATGGACCGTGGTCTTTCTTTGTCTGGTAATGCCTATGTTCCTATCCCCTCTACTTCCACAATCCATTTCTAATATCTTTACCAAAAACACTGGACCCAATACTTTCATCATTTTACAAACCTCAGGGGGCTGCTCTCAACAATCCACAAAGAAGCTGTTGAATCAAGTGGTTTGGATGTTCTGAGGTAGAGATTTGCCTTGGGCGGTAGAGGAAACAGGTGGTATCGCATTGGTCGCCTGTTAGACCCCCGCCCAATGTTCAGTTCCAAAATGAAATGACTCCCCGAGGTAACAGTTCGGGCATAGACCCTTGATCAGAGTTCCTACAAAGGGTTACTTCCGAAACATTAATCGATCTTTTCTCTTTAGAGCCCCTGACTGACCTGACGGTCATCATGAAAAGCAAAGGGGCTGAAATTCCGGGGGGTCCCGCTCCGCTGGTGCCATTCCAATGGCGCAGATCCTCCCCCATTCGCCCGAGTTCAAGGTCGAGGATCACATCCTGAATTGCAAGGAAGTGGTCATTTCTGGATGGACTTCCGGTGCCTGCAAAGGTGCTTCAGCAGTGCCCGTCTTAATCCTTACAGGAAAGGAGGAGCAGCCCACAGCCAGAGGTGCCCTAGGCCCTGCCTGTGCTGAGGAGAAACACAATTCTACAACAATGTCTTCAGCTCCAATAGGAGCCAGGAGTCTTTCAAAAAGAAGGTAATTGATCCCCTCTGGAACAGATTACCTTTGCCTCCTAGAGGTCCAGGGCCTTTCAAAAGGCCCCAGAAGATCTCAAGCCAACTCTCAGCTGCCGAGCATTGCCTTGAGGTCTTGCAAGCGGGGAATGGGCAGAGTTCATGGCACAGCCCCCAGACATGCCCCTAGATGGGTGCTGGGGTGAGAAACGGTGTGGAGGATGAATGGATGGAAGATCCGGCCAAAGCCGCCTCCTCCTCCCAGAAGATGGCTGGACATGAGAAGCAGGGCGGAACCCCAGTTAATTAATATCCTACTAGGGTAGGGTGTGTAATCATGACAATGATGGATAATAACCAGATATAACTGTGTGATAGGCTGTATGGATCATATGGAGATTTGCATATGGGACGAATTTCTGAAGCAATGGTGGACTTCACGGGTGGGATTAAATCCACGATCTCACTGAAGAACCCACCTTCGGATCTGTGGAAGATTTTGAAAAAGGCCGTCAAGCTTGAGTCCTTCATGGGCTGCAACACTGCCTCGGTGGTAAGAGTCGCGCTTTTTCCTTCCTTTCTCTGTGTGAACTCTAGCTTTATTAAAAGGGATAAAAATTACTAGCTGATCCTCAAGTAGAAATAATCTTCATCGTGATAAACAACTGGGAAGTCTATAAAATGATGTACTGGGAGCGTAAGGTTGTGGGAATGAATATCTTCCCTGAGAGGAGCCTTCCTCACGGTGATGGACTGGGATATTTGGAAGGGAACAGGAGGAGCATCTAATGCAGAGCTGCATGGACCTTCGAATGGCCTGCTAAGGAAGGTAGCTATCCCGACATGGAAGTGTAGGATGTAAAATTGACTCTCCTACCATCTGTACAATTGGCTTCAACCTGTTTACGCTGGTTATGTCGAGTGCTGATGTAACAGCCATTCTGGAGTTTTATCTTTGGGGGAGCGGCAGAAAGGAGCATCCTACTAGGATAGTGGGTACAGTGTAGTGGTCATCTTGCTGGACTAGTAATCCAGAGAATGTGAGTTAAAATCCCACTGTAGCAGTTTGAGAATTTGAATTCAGTTTTAATAATCTGGAAATAAAAAAGTTGTCATAAAAACCAAATTGGTTCACTAATGTCCTTTAGGGAAGGAAACCTGCCATCCTTACCCGGTCTGGCCTGTATGTGACTAGTCACACAGCAACGTGGTTGACTCTTAATTGCCCTCTGAAGTGGCCGAGCAAGACTTTCAGTTGGATTAAACTGCTTGAAGTGGGTCCACCTCCACCTTGGGCCAATGATGCCACATCCTTGAATGAATAAACAAATATATGAAACGCCTGTTGGGTGAATTGCCATAGAGCCAGGAGAACAGTGTAATGAGCGCTGTTGAGTGCAATGAGGACCACTCAATACGCTTGTATTCGCTCTGCTTCTCATTTTGTCCATCCAAGGTGGTTGACAGGCTCTGTAGTCTCCACCCCACCTGCCCCAGGATTCAAACCCTGCTTCTCCGAAGCACTTAGGCCCGAGCTTATATCTGTGAAAGACGCGTAAACTGGGCTGTGTCCACAGGAACGCGCTAGAGCCCTGGTACTCACCATATGGGAATTGTAGTTGCTGACAAGTATCCCATGACTGTGTGGTGTAGGGTATTGGAACTCCCAACACACTGCACCATCATAACACCAGTTCCACCACAAGTTTACTGCAGATAAAGAATGAATAAATGTTATCTTCTGGTGACTTTGTGCTGTTTGTTTTTCTAACCAGAAAGCCGGAGAGCAGGTGCTAGCTAACGGACTGGTGATGACTCATGCCTATTCGGTAACCGGTGTTGAAGAGGTAATGTCTTCAGATTGTCCCTATTCAACGATTATCCCAAAAATCTACAGAGACTCGAGATTGTCCGGGTGACACCAGCTGCAGGGGGCGGGGTGGGGGAGTGAAATTTTCCAACTTGTGCAGACATCAGGGCCAGTCCTTCAGGACATGTGAAGCCGACACTTTGAATCGCACGGGGCTGGATAAGATGGGACAGCGACTGATCTCGGACTTACCTCTCTTCTCCCTTCTAATCTGCAAATAGACTGAGCTTCACCTCGACTCCTCTCTGCATCCTGACTGCATCGTCTCCTCTTTGGCCAAGCTTTTGGTCACCTGTTCTAATATCTCCATATGTGGCTTGGTGTCCGTTTTTGTCTGATTTACGTTCCTGGGAGGGAAGAGGGGAGGGGAGGGAGGACTGGTGAAGCCCACTCATGGATTTATTGGTTGCATCAGATTTAGTCGTAGCGATATCAGCCACGCAACATGATGCAGGTCAGAAGCCAATAGGAGGGGGTGAGGGGTAATGTGAGATCTGCGTGTTTATCCTCTCTCCAGCCTGTGTGTTAATCCTCTCTCCGGCTTGTGTGTTAATCCTCTCTCCGGCTTGTGTGTGTGATGAAATATGCCATTCATCAGGCACTCTGTATTCTCTGTGTTTGATTGTGACTGTGACAAGCAGGGGAGTTTAGTTTCAGTTTCATTTCCTTACCTGTATTGTATTGTGTGTAGGGCTCCGCCCATACCTGGCCCCTACTTAAGCAGGCCCCAGTGTGTCTCACAGGCAGTACAGCAGATCTCTGGATGAGAGACACTTCTCCACTGTGTATTACTTTCTGAGTTAATAAAAGCCTTGCTTTGCTCCGTTAACGTTGAGTCTCGGATTCATTGAGGCACATCAATTTTATTAACTCAATTTTCAACGCAATGGATCAACTCTTGAAACCCGAACGTTTGGATTTGGACCCGCATGCTTCGGACGCATCGGCACCATTCGGACACTGGTTTAAGTGTATGGAATTCTTCCTGGACAATTCCGCAGCCATCACAGACGCTACGGACGCTGAAAGTATGAAACTCGGAATCCTGCGGAATTGGGTAAGCCACCGGGTTTACCCCCTCATCCAAGACGCCGACACGTACCCGGCCGCCTGCGACATCCTAAAGGCGCATTACCAGCAGCCTACGAACGAGGTGTACGCTAGGCATCTGCTCGCTACTCGCACACAGCGACCTGGGGAATCGCTGGATGAGTTCCTAGTCACCCTGAAAACGCTTGGCAAAGACTGCAAGTGCCAAGATGTAAAAGCCGCAGTGTACACTGACGAGCTTGTTCGTGATGCCTTTATCACAGGCCTCAGCTCCGCTTACATCCGGCAGAGACTACTGGAAAAAACGGGATTGGACCTGAAACAGGCTGTGGACACAGCGCGATCCCTGGATGTGGCCCAGAGAAACTCGGACGCCTACTCTTCAGCCCGCGCCGCCCACGCCGCCACGTGTGCACCAAGGGCGCCGCCATCTTGGAAGGCATCTTCCCCGCCCGGCAGCCCGACACCGTCGGGGCCCCGCTCTCTCCCCAGAAGCCCTACGACAGCCGCGACGCGTCGGGGCCCCAACTGCTACTTCTGCGGGCAGCCGAAGCACACCAGAAACCTGTGCCCGGCGAAAGGCACCACCTGCTTTAAGTGCGGTAAGAAGGGGCACTTCGGGAAGGTGTGCAGAGGGAACCCTGCTGGAAAACCCGCCACCGCCGCGTGTGCGCCGTGGGAGCGGCCATCTTGGACGCCATCTTGCCCGACCTCGTGGGGTCCGCCATCTTGTGAGCAGACAGCGTGGACGCCATCTTGTCTCGATCAGGGCCCTACAGTGGCATCAGTCACAGTGGACCAGACCAGACCGCACCCGCTATCCAAATCAATGGTGGACATCGAGGTAAACGGGTGCGGGGTTAAATGTTTAATTGACAGTGGAAGCACGGAGAGTTTTATCCACCCTGAACTAGCACAACAACTCTCTCTAACGGTGGTCCCTGCTCGGGGCACCATCTCTATGGCTGATAAAACCCAGACATCGACCATTATGGGTTACTGCGCGGTACAATTGTCCGTTAACGGAACTGTATACGATCATTTTAAATTACTAATCATGAAGAGTCTATGTGCGAGCATGATCTTGGGCCTGGATTTCCAGTGCCACCACCAAAGCATCACGCTCAATTACGGTGGGTCCCAGCCGCCCCTCACAGTGTGCGGTCTGGCTACCCTGAAGGTAAAGCCGCCTTCGCTATTCGCGAACCTTACTCCCAACTGCCGGCCAATAGCGACCAAAAGCAGGAGGTACAGCTGGGAGGACAGGCGGTTTATCGTGACCGAGGTGGACAGGCTGCTGAGGGAGCGCGTTATTGAACGCAGCAACAGCCCGTGGCGCGCCCAAGTGGTGGTGGTGAGGGGTAGCGAGAAGAAACGGATGGTGATCGACTATAGCCAAACGATCAACATGTACACCCAACTAGACGCCTACCCGCTACCCCGCATATCAGAAATGGTGAACCAAATTGCCCAATACCGGGTGTTCTCCACCATCGACCTCAAGTCAGCGTACCACCAGCTCCCTATCAGACCAGAGGACCGCCCGTACACCGCCTTCGAGGTGAACGGACGCCTCTACCAATTCCTCAGAGTCCCCTTTGGGGTGACGAATGGGGTCTCGGTCTTCCAGAGGGAGATGGACCGCATGGTCGATGACCACCACTTGCAGGCAACCTTCCCCTACCTCGACAACGTCACCATCTGCGGTCACAGCCAGCAGGATCACGACTCGAACCTCGAGAGGTTCCTGAAAACCGCACAAAAACTCAACCTCACTTACAACGAGGACAAGTGCGTTTTCAACACCACGCGCCTCTGCATACTAGGCAGCGTGGTGGAGAATGGGGAAATCGGACCAGACCCCGACCAATTGCGCCCCCTACGGGAGCTGCCCCTGCCCAACACTCCCAAAGCCCTGAAAAGGTGCCTGGGGTTATTTTCTTATTATGCCCAATGGGTCCCCAACTACTCCGACAAAGCCCGCCCCCTCTTGAAAGCATCCTCTTTTCCGCTCTCTGCTGAGGCCCACGCCGCCTTCAAAAGCATTAAGCGGGATATTGAACGGGCCACGCTACAGGCAGTGGACGAGAACACTCCCTTTCAAGTGGAAAGTGATGCGTCTGACTTTGCCTTGGCGGCCACCCTCAACCAGGCGGGGCGGCCCGTAGCTTTCTTCTCGAGGACCCTCCAAGGGCCCGAGATCAGACACTCCTCCGTGGAAAAGGAGGCCCAAGCCATCGTGGAGGCAGTGCGCCACTGGCGCCACTACCTAGCCGGCAAACGCTTCAACCTACTTACCGACCAGCGGTCGGTAGCGTTTATGTTTAATAATAAACAGAAGGGGAAGATTAAAAATGATAAGATTCTCAGGTGGCGGATCGAGCTCTCCACCTTCGAGTATGACATCATTTACCGGCCAGGGGCCCTTAACGAATCCCCCGACGCCCTCTCACGAGGGATGTGTGCCAGCGCCACCGGGGATCGGCTACAGACCCTCCACAACGACCTCTGCCACCCAGGGGTCACACGGCTGTTCCACTTCATAAAGTCCCGCAACTTACCCTACTCGATTGAGGAAGTTCGGTCTCTGACCAGGAACTGCCGCACTTGCGCTGAGTGCAAGCCTCGGTTCTACCGCCCAGATAGAGCCCACTTAATCAAAGCTACACGGCCCTTTGAGCGGCTTAGCTTAGATTTCAAGGGCCCCCTCCCGTCAGTCGACCGCAATGTTTACTTCCTGAACATTGTGGACGAATACTCCCGTTTCCCATTTGCCTTCCCCTGCCCAGACATGACCAGCGCCACGGTCATTAAATGCCTCAACAGCCTGTTCTGCCTGTTCGGTATGCCGAGCTACATCCATACGGATAGGGGGGCGTCCTTCATGAGTGAAGAGCTACGCCAGTACATGCTGTCCAGGGGGATCGCCACGAGCCGTACCACCAGCTACAACCCCCAGGGTAACGGCCAGGTGGAGCGAGAGAACGGGACAGTATGGAAAGCAGTCACTCTAGCTCTAAGGACCAAGGGCCTCCCTATCTCCCGCTGGCAGGAAGTCCTCCCAGATGTGCTCCATTCGATACGGTCGCTATTGTGTACCGCCACTAATGCCACGCCTCATGAACGAATGTTTGTCTTTCCCCGGAAATCCACCTCAGGCGTATCCATGCCGTCATGGCTCTCCACCCCAGGTCCGGTATTTGTACGAAGGCATGTGAGGGGCCACAAGATGGACCCTCTCGTGGAGTCAGTGCACCTACTCCATGCCAACCCCCAATACGCGTATGTCCGGCACGCCGACGGAAGGGAGGACACCGTGTCTATAAAAGACGTCACCCCAGCCGGTACCGACAACAACCACGACAACAACAGCAACAACGATCACAGCAACTCTTACCCACCCACTATCCTTTCATCACCCCCGGAAGAACATCGACCAACGGTGCCCCCACCAACTACCCCTTCAACAACCCTGGCGGCGCCCCTGGCAGAGACCCAGGAGGCCACCGGGGACACCCAGCCGACACCCGCGGCACCACAACAGCTACGTCGGTCACAGAGGACTAATAAACCCCCGAACAGACTAAATATGTAGAAGGGGTGAATGTGATGAAATATGCCATTCATCAGGCACTCTGTATTCTCTGTGTTTGATTGTGCCTGTGACTATGACAAGCAGGGGAGTTTAGTTTCAGTTTCATTTCCTTACCTGTATTGTATTGTGTGTAGGGCTCCGCCCATACCTGGCCCCTACTTAAGCATGCCCCAGCGTGTCTCACAGGCAGTACAGCAGATCTCTGGATGAGAGACACTTCTCCACTGTGTATTACTTTCTGAGTTAATAAAAGCCTTGCTTTGCTCCGTTAACGTTGCGTCTCGGATTCATTGAGGCACATCAGTGTGTTAATCCTCTCTCCGGCCTGTGTGTTAATCCTCTCTCCGGCCTGTGTGTTAATCCTCTCTCCGGCCTGTGTGTTAATCCTCTCTCCGGCCTGTGTGTTAATCCTCTCTCCGGCCTGTGTGTTTATCCTCTCTCCGGCCTGTGTGTTTACCCTCTCTCCGGCCTGTGTGTTTATCCTCTCTCCGGCCTGTGTGTTTATCCTCTCTCCGGCCTGTGTGTTAATCCTCTCTCCGGCCTGTGTGTTTATCCTCTCTCCGGCCTGTGTGTTTACCCTCTCTCTGGCCTGTGTTTATATCCTCTCTCTGGCCTGTGTGTTTATCCTCTCTCCGGCCTGTGTGTTTATCCTCTCTCCAGCCTGTGTTTACCCTCTCTCCGGCCTGTGTGTTTATCCTCTCTCTGGCCTGTGTTTATATCCTCTCTCTGACCTGTGTGTTTATCCTCTCTCCGGCCTGTGTGTTTATCCTCTCTCCAGCCTGTGTTTACCCTCTCTCCAGCCTGTGTGTTTATCCTCTCTCTGGCCTGTGTTTATATCCTCTCTCTGGCCTGTGTGTTTATCCTCTCTCCGGCCAGTGTGTTAATCCTCTCTCCGGCCAGTGTGTTTATCCTCTCTCCGGCCTGTGTGTTTATCCTCTCTCCGGCCTGTGTGTTTACCCTCTCTCCGGCCTGTGTGTTTGCCCTCTCTCCGGCCTGTGTGTTTACCCTCTCTCCGGCCTGTGTGTTTACCCTCTCTCCGGCCTGTGTGTTTACCCTCTCTCCGGCCTGTGTGTTTATCCTCTCTCCGGCCTGTGTGTTTACCCTCTCTCCGGCCTGTGTGTTTACCCTCTCTCCGGCCTGTGTGTTTACCCTCTCTCCGGCCTGTGTGTTTACCCTCTCTCCGGCCTGTGTGTTTACCCTCTCTCCGGCCTGTGTGTTTACCCTCTCTCCGGCCTGTGTGTTTACCCTCTCTCCGGCCTGTGTGTTTACCCTCTCTCCGGCCTGTGTGTTTACCCTCTCTCCGGCCTGTGTGTTTACCCTCTCTCCGGCCTGTGTGTTTACCCTCTCTCCGGCCTGTGTGTTTATCCTCTCTCCAGCCTGTGTTTACCCTCTCTCCGGCCTGTGTGTTTATCCTCTCTCTGGCCTGTGTTTATATCCTCTCTCTGGCCTGTGTGTTTATCCTCTCTCCGGCCAGTGTGTTAATCCTCTCTCCGGCCAGTGTGTTAATCCTCTCTCCGGCCAGTGTGTTTATCCTCTCTCCGGCCTGTGTGTTTATCCTCTCTCCGGCCTGTGTGTTTACCCTCTCTCCGGCCTGTGTGTTTACCCTCTCTCCGGCCTGTGTGTTTACCCTCTCTCCGGCCTGTGTGTTTGCCCTCTCTCCGGCCTGTGTGTTTACCCTCTCTCCGGCCTGTGTGTTTACCCTCTCTCCGGCCTGTGTGTTTGCCCTCTCTCCGGCCTGTGTGTTTACCCTCTCTCCGGCCTGTGTGTTTACCCTCTCTCTGGCCTGTGTGTTTACCCTCTCTCCGGCCTGTGTGTTTACCCTCTCTCCGGCCTGTGTGTTTACCCTCTCTCCGGCCTGTGTGTTTACCCTCTCTCCGGCCTGTGTGTTTACCCTCTCTCCGGCCTGTGTGTTTACCCTCTCTCCGGCCTGTGTGTTTACCCTCTCTCCGGCCTGTGTGTTTACCCTCTCTCCGGCCTGTGTGTTTACCCTCTCTCCGGCCTGTGTGTTTACCCTCTCTCCGGCCTGTGTGTTTATCCTCTCTCTGGCCTGTGTGTTTACCCTCTCTCCGGCCTGTGTATTTATCCTCTTTATCTCTTGTATCTGTAAACCAAAACAATCTTAAATTGTCGTTTGGTTTTGTTTTGGGGAAGGTGTTGTACAAAGACCGAATGGAGGAGTTAGTCCGAGTGAGGAATCCATGGGGGAATGAGACCGAGTGGAATGGGCGTTGGAGTGATCGGTGAGTTCAGCAGTTACTGTGACAACTGATTATTAAGAACTGTGTTCATCCAAACTATCTTCAGAACAGCCCCGCCCGCTGGTCTCACTGAGTCTCAGTTACAATCGGAGTTTGAGGTGGGACCTCGAACCCTTGAAAACAGGTAGTCCTTTGCTACTCCCATGTGTTTGTGGTAATGGAGTTTGAGCGTGCCCCGAAGAATCCCTCCAGGACCCGCAGGATTCAGTTAGATTCAACCCTTGCCCGGGGCACTATGAGTCCACGATGATGTTAGAAACCTTAGGCATCATTCACAACTCTCCTGTCCGGAACGGGCAGAAAGATTGTGGGAAGCGGCCCTTAGCCATCCGCCAGCGCTCAGTTAAGTTGAGTGTCAGCCTTGGCTCAGTGGGTAGCACTCTCTCACCTTTGAGTCAGAAGGTTGTGGGTTCAAATCCCATTCCAGATATTTGAGCACAAAAATCTAGGCTGACACTCCAGTGCAGTGCTGAGGGAATGCTGCACTGTCGGTGGTGCAGTCTTTTGGATGAGACATTAAACCGAGGCCCCGTCTGCTCTCTCAGGTGGATGCAAAAGATCCCATGGCATTATTTTGAAGAAGAGCAGGGGAGTTCTCCCCGGTGTCTTGGCCAATATTTACCCCTCAACCAACTGGAGGCCTGTGGCCAGTGGGGTACCACAGGGATCGGTGCTGGGTCCCTTGCTGTTTGTGGTCTACATTAATGACTTGGATATGAATGTAAAGGGTATGATCAGTAAGTTCGCGGATGATACAAAAATTGGTAGGGTGGTAAATAGCGAGGAGGGTAGCCTCAGTCTGCAGGACGATATAGATGGGTTGGTCAGATGGGCGGAACAGTGGCAAATGGAATTTAACCCGGAAAAGTGCGAGGTGATGCACTTTGGGGGGACTAACAAGGCAAAGGAATACACAATGAATGGAAAGACCCTAGGCAAGACGGAGGGTCAGAGGGATCTGGGTGTGCAAGTACACAGATCCCTGAAGGCAGCGGAACAGGTGGGTAAGGTGGTAAAAAAGGCATATGGGATACTTGCCTTCATTAGCCGAGGCATTGAATATAAGAGCAAGGAGGTTATGATGGAGCTGTATAAAACACTGGTTAGGCCACAGCTGGAATACTGTGTGCAGTTCTGGTCGCCACACTACAGGAAGGATGTGATCGCGTTAGAGAGGGTGCAGAGGAGGTTCACCAGGATGTTACCAGGGCTGGAGCGCTTCGGCTATGAAGAGAGACTGGGCAGATTGGGTTTGTTTTCCTTGGAGCAGAGGAGGCTGAGGGGGGACATGATTGAGGTGTACAAAATTATGAGGGGCATAGATAGGATGGATGCTGAGGAGCTTTTTCCCTTAGTAGAGGGGTCAATAACTAGGGGGCATAGATTCAAGGTAAAGGGCAGGAGGTTTAGAGGGGATTTGAGAAAGAACTTTTTCACCCAGAGGGTGGTTGGAGTCTGGAACTCACTGCCTGAAAGGGTTGTGGAGGCAGAAACCCTCACAACATTTAAGAAGCATTTGGATGTGCACTTGAAATGCCATAGCATACAAGGCTACGGGCCAAATGCTGGAATATGGGATTAGATTAGGCAGGGCTTGATGGCCGGCGCGGACACGATGGGCCGAAGGGCCTCTATCCGTGCTGTATTACTCTATGACTCTATGACTATCACTAAAACAGATGATCTGGTCATTATCACATTACTGTTTGTGGGAGCTTGCTGTGCGCAAATTGGCTGCCGCGTTTCCTAAATTACAACAGTGACTACACTTCAAAAAGTACTTCATTGGCTGTAAAACGTCCTGAGTTCATGAAAGGTGCTATATAAATGCAAATCATTCTTTAAGTGTAGAGGCCCTAACATTGCTTGGGCAGGCCCGAGGGTTACCCATCATGACAGATGCCCCCACCCCACCCCATACAAATAGCGAACAGGGGCACCTCAGACAGATGGGTCAGCTCTCAGTCCTGTTCATTGCTGTCCTCACCGCGCTCATCTACATACAGACAGGTCAGGAACACTCATTGCTGTCCTCACCGCGCTCATCTACATACAGACAGGTCAAGAACGCTCATTACTGTCCTCACCCCGCTCATCTACATACAGACAGGTCAGGAACACTCATTACTGTCCTCACCCCGCTCATCTACATACAGACAGGTCAAGAACGCTCATTACTGTCCTCACCCCGCTCATCTACATAGAGACAGGTCAGGAACACTCATTACTGTCCTCACCGCGCTCATCTACATACAGACAGGTCAGGAACACTCATTACTGTCCTCACCCCGCTCATCTACATACAGACAGGTCAGGAACACTCATTACTGTCCTCACCCCGCTCATCTACATACAGACAGGTCAGGAACACTCATTACTGCCCTCACCGCGCTCATCTACATACAGACAGGTCAGGAACACTCATTACTGCCCTCACCGCGCTCATCTACATACAGACAGGTCAGGAACACTCATTACTGTCCTCACCCCACTCATCTACATACAGACAGGTCAGGAACACTCATTACTGTCCTCACCGCGCTCATCTACATACAGACAGGTCAGGAACACTCATTACTGTCCTCACCCCACTCATCTACATACAGACAGGTCAGGAACACTCATTACTGCCCTCACCCCGCTCATCTACATACAGACAGGTCAGGAACACTCATTACTGTCCTCACCCGCTCATCTACATACAGACAGGTCAGGAACACTCATTACTGCCCTCACCGCGCTCATCTACATACAGACAGGTCAGGAACACTCATTACTGTCCTCACCACGCTCATCTACATACAGACAGGTCAGGAACACTCATTACTGTCCTCACCCCGCTCATCTACATACAGACAGGTCAGGAACACTCATTACTGCCCTCACCCTGCTCATCTACATACAGACAGGTCAGGAACACTCATTACTGTCCTCACCCGCTCATCTACATACAGACAGGTCAGGAACACTCATTACTGCCCTCACCGCGCTCATCTACATACAGACAGGTCAGGAACACTCATTACTGTCCTCACCACGCTCATCTACATACAGACAGGTCAGGAACACTCATTACTGTCCTCACCCCGCTCATCTACATACAGACAGGTCAGGAACACTCATTACTGTCCTCACCGCGCTCATCTACATACAGATAGGTCAGGAACACTCATTACTGTCCTCACCCCGCTCATCTACATACAGACAGGTCAGGAACACTCATTACTGTCCTCACCGCGCTCATCTACATACAGACAGGTCAGGAACAATCATTACTGTCCTCACCGCGCTCATCTACATACAGACAGGTCAGGAACACTCATTACTGTCCTCACCGCGCTCATCTACATACACAGACAGGTCAGGAACACTCATTACTGTCCTCACCCCGCTCATCTACATACAGACAGGTCAGGAACACTCATTACTGTCCTCACCGCGCTCATCTACATACAGACAGGTCAGGAACACTCATTACTGTCCTCACCGCGCTCATCTACATACAGACAGGTCAGGAACATTCATTACTGTCCTCACCCCACTCATCTACATACAGACAGGTCAGGAACACTCATTACTGCCCTCACCGCGCTCATCTACATACAGACAGGTCAGGAACACTCATTACTGTCCTCACCGCGCTCATCTACATACAGACAGGTCAGGAACACTCATTACTGTCCTCACCGCGCTCATCTACATACAGACAGGTCAGGAACGCTCATTACTGCCCTCACCCCACTCATCTACATACAGACAGGTCAGGAACACTCATTACTGTCCTCACCGCGCTCATCTACATACAGACAGGTCAGGAACACTCATTACTGTCCTCACCCGCTCATCTACATACAGACAGGTCAGGAACACTCATTACTGTCCTCACCCGCTCATCTACATACAGACAGGTCAGGAACACTCATTACTGTCCTCACCGCGCTCATCTACATACAGACAGGTCAGGAACACTCATTACTGTCCTCACCCCACTCATCTACATATACAGACAGGTCAGGAACACTCATTACTGTCCTCACCCCGCTCATCTACATACAGACAGGTCAGGAACACTCATTACTGCCCTCACCGCGCTCATCTACATACAGACAGGTCAGGAACACTCATTACTGTCCTCACCGCGCTCATCTACATACAGACAGGTCAGGAACACTCATTACTGCCCTCACCCTGCTCATCTACATACAGACAGGTCAGGAACACTCATTACTGTCCTCACCCGCTCATCTACATACAGACAGGTCAGGAACACTCATTACTGCCCTCACCGCGCTCATCTACATACAGACAGGTCAGGAACACTCATTACTGTCCTCACCACGCTCATCTACATACAGACAGGTCAGGAACACTCATTACTGTCCTCACCCCGCTCATCTACATACAGACAGGTCAGGAACACTCATTACTGTCCTCACCGCGCTCATCTACATACAGACAGGTCAGGAACAATCATTACTGTCCTCACCGCGCTCATCTACATACAGACAGGTCAGGAACACTCATTACTGTCCTCACCGCGCTCATCTACATACACAGACAGGTCAGGAACACTCATTACTGTCCTCACCCCGCTCATCTACATACAGACAGGTCAGGAACACTCATTACTGTCCTCACCGCGCTCATCTACATACAGACAGGTCAGGAACACTCATTACTGTCCTCACCGCGCTCATCTACATACAGACAGGTCAGGAACATTCATTACTGTCCTCACCCCACTCATCTACATACAGACAGGTCAGGAACACTCATTACTGCCCTCACCGCGCTCATCTACATACAGACAGGTCAGGAACACTCATTACTGTCCTCACCGCGCTCATCTACATACAGACAGGTCAGGAACACTCATTACTGTCCTCACCGCGCTCATCTACATACAGACAGGTCAGGAACGCTCATTACTGCCCTCACCCCACTCATCTACATACAGACAGGTCAGGAACATTCATTACTGTCCTCACCCGCTCATCTACATACAGACAGGTCAGGAACATTCATTACTGTCCTCACCCGCTCATCTACCTCCTGTAAAAGTGGCTTTAGTAGAGAATTCAGACTAAGTCAGGGTTCGGACACTGCTTGGCAGACGGTGGACTAATGCTGGCGGAGAACCTCAATACCAAACCCGGGCAGACAAACTGCTGTGTTTCACTGGGCACTGAGTGCCAGAATTGGGCCTTCACTCCTTTGAAAGTTAAAATGGTCTGTTATTGTGCTAGTGCCAGCCCGATTGCAGTTATCAAAACTCGAGGATTAGTTATTCTTGTTGTATGGATGTTTTTTCACACAGTCTGTGTCTGAGAATTAGAAAAGGATTATTCAACTCTAGCCTGCAGGCCTTTGGCCCTGAGCCAGGCCCTGTCTATTCTGCAGCAATTAACTTGTTATTGCATAGGTGCCTGGGGCATTTATTAAATTAAAATATATATATAAACGCTATCAGATTTCTTAATGACATCAGCAGAATGAGAGCTGCAGGCAAGGGAGGAGAGCCTTGGTGATGGAAACTTTGCTAACCTGCCAACAATGAAGGAAGCATTGCTGGATCTGGTTCTGGGGAATGACGTGGGCCAAATGGCGCAAGTGTCAGTAGGGGTACATTTAGGGAACAGAGATCATAGTATCATAAGGTTTAGATTAGCTATGGAAAAGGACAGGGAGCAATCTAGAGTAAAAATACTTAAGTGGAGGAAGGGAAATTTAACTGGGTTGAGAACAGATCTGGCCCGGGTAAATTGGAATGGCAGGCAAAACTGTAATCGAACAATGGGCTGCCTTTAAAGAGGAGATGGTTCCGGTACAGTCGAGGTACATTCCCACGAGGGGGAAAGGTAGGACAACCAAAGCCAAAGTTCCCTGGATGACGAAAGAGATAGAGAATAAGATGAAGCAGAAAAAGCGGGCGTATGACAGATGTCAGGTTGAATATAGAAAGTTCAGAGGGGAAGTGAAAAAGAAAATAAATGGGGCAAAGAGAGAATATGAAATAGATTGGCAGCTAACATAAAAGGGAATTCAAAAGTCTTCTATAAGCATATAAATAATAAATGGGTAGTAAGAGTCGGGGTGGGGCCGATTAGGGACCAAAAAGGAGACCTACGCATGGAGGCAGAGGTCATGACTGAGATACTAAATGTGTACTTTGCATCTGTCTTCACCATGGAAGAAGATGCTGCCAAAGTCATAGTGAAAGAGAAGGTAGTGGAGATACTGGATGGGATAAAAATTGATAAAGAGGAGATACTAGGAAGGCTGGCTGTACTTAAAGTAGAAACGTCACCAGGACCGGATGGGGTGCATCTCAGGACGCTGAGGGAAATAAAGGTGGAAATCGTGGAGGTACTGGCCATAACCTTGCAGTCCTCCTTAGATACGGGGGTGGTGCCAGAGGACTGAAGAATTGCAAATGTTACACCCTTGTTCAAAAAAGGATGCAAAGATAAACCCAGCAACTACAGGCCAGTCAGTTTAACCTCGGTAGTGGGGAAGCTTTTAGAAACGATAATCAGGGACAAAGTTAACAGTCACTTGGACAAGTGTGGATTAATTAAGGAAAACCAGCACAGACTTGATTGAGTTTTTTGATGAGGTAACAGAGAGGGTTGATGAGGGCAATGCAGTTGTTTTTCAGATTGGAGGAAGGTATACAGTGGTGTTCCCCTGGGGTTGGTACTAGGACCACTGCTTTTCTTGATATATATTAATGACTTGGACTTGGGAGTACAGGGCACAATTTCAAAATTTGCAGATGACACAAAACTTGGAAGTATAGTGAACAATGAGGAGGAGAGTGATAGACTTCAAGAGGACATAGACAGGCTGATGAAATGAGCAGACACGTGGCAGATTAAATTTAACGCAGAAAAGTGGGAAGTGATACATTTTGGTAGGAAGAACGAGGAGAAGAGGCAACATAAACTAAAGGGTACAATCCTAAAGGGGGTGCATGAACAGAGAGACCTGGGGGTATATATACACAAATCGTTGAAGGTGGCAGGGCAGGTTGAGAAAGTGGTTAAAAAAGCATATGGGATCCTGGGCTTCATGAATAGAGGTATAGAGTACAAAAGCAAGGAAGTTATGATGAAATAGCAACAGAAAATGCTGGAAAAACTCAGCAGGCCAGGCAACATCTGTGGAGAGAAATTAGAGTCGACGTTATGATGAACCTTTATAAAACACTGGTTCGGCCTCAACTGGAGTAATGTGTCCAATTCTGGGCACCGCACTTTAGGAAGGATGTGAAGGCCTTAGAGAGGGTGCAGAAAAGATTTACAAGAATGGTTCCAGGGATGAGGGACTTCAGTTACGTGGATAGACTGGAGAAGCTGGGGTTGTTCTCCTTAGAGCAGTAGATATTAAGGCAGATGACCGAAAGCTTGGTCAAAGAGATAGGTTTTAAGGAGCATCTTAAAAGAGGAAAGAGAGATAGAGAGGCGGAGAGGGTTAGAGAGGGAATTCCAGAGCCTTTTTCACCCAGAGGGTGGTTGGAATCTGGAACTCACTGCCTGAAAGGGTGGTAGAGGCAGGAACCCTCACAACATTCGAGAAGCATTTAGATGAGCACTTGAAATGCCATAGCATACAAGGCTATGGACCAAATGCTGGAAAATGGGATTAGATTAGATAGGGCTTGATGGCTGGCGCTGGACACGATGGGCCGAAGGGCCTCTTTCTGTGCTGTATGACACTATGGGGGAGAAATTCGGTTGAGGCACCAAACTGGCGCCAAGTTCGCCTGGGCGCTGGTTTTTGCGCAGCGTTCGAAGCTGTAGCGATCGTCAGAAATTCAGTTTCAGTGCCCCTAGAGGGAGACGGGGCGAGGCTTGAGGCGCTCCGCGTCCCTCTTAGGGCGCTGAAACTGAATATCGCAGCGCAACGTGCCGTAGCGCCACACGCTGCGGCACGGCACGCTGTGGTACTGCAGGCCTTCCTCCCACTGTTAAGGGGGAGGGGCCTGCAACAGCGCGAACCCCGATCGCGAGTGCCGGCAAAAGAGCCCGGCACCAAGGAGAAGTGCCGGGCTCTCGGGAAACAGCCGGCAATGCCGCGGGGGGGGGGCACCAGGAGGCCGGGGACGGAGGTGCTGGCAGGCGGCCGCCGAAAAAGTGGCTGCCCCGCACCTCCACCTTAACTTACGCCTCTGCCGGCGCAGCAAGGCCCCGTGAACCAGGCGCGGGTAGCGAACGGCGCTACAGCGGCGTTCGCTGCCAAATATCGCGTTCGGGGCGCGAATGGGGCGCTGCGCACACCGATGACGTCATCGGTGGCGGCGCAGCGCAAATGGCTAACGCCACCATTAGCGCCCCTGCTGAATATCACGGGAGGCGCAGCCAGTGGCGCTACAGCCACTGACTGCCTCTTTAGGCGCTAACAGGTGGCGCTACTCACCCAATTTCTCCCCCTATGACTTAGAGCCCAGGTAGCTGAAGGCACGACCACCAATGGTGGAGCGATTAAAATCTGGGATGCGCAAGAGGCCAGAATTGGAGGAGTGCAGCTATCTCGGAGGGTTGTAGAGCTGGAGGCGGTTACAGAGATAGGAAGGGGCGAGGCCAGGGAGGGATTTGAAAACAAGGATGAGAATTTTTAAATCAAGGCTTTGCCACACCGGGAGCCAATGTAGGTCAGCAAGCACCGGGATGATGGGTGACCGGGACTTGGTGCGAGTTAGGACACGGGCAGCAGTGTAATTTGCCCCATACGGTTCGAGCTATGCCCATTAATGCTCTTAGAAAGGGCTAGGTTAATAGTGGAGCATCTGATGTGCGGTCTACAACTGGGAATGTTCCAAGTACTCTGCAATCTCCCCCCGCCAAACTTGGCACCAACCCCACAACACACCTCTCCTGATGGCAGTGCATTCACTTCCTGAGCCCAGCGGCACAGGAAGAGCGACCCTGTTAGACAGCAGCTCGAGAGAAGGTAGCAGAGCGCGTGTGCACTGATGACCGACTGCTGTCCTGCCCTGCATTGCGGCACAAACTGATTCCAACCGCTTGTTAAACCACTGTACCAATAGGCACAGTGATGGTGCCCCCTGCCCTACACTAGGCCTCAGCATCCCTGTGTGAGCGAGAGAAGAATCAGCCAGTTTTTCCACTCCTGACTGATATCTTAGCGATGTGATGCACTCTTGCCTTTGGGTCAGAAGGCCGTGGGTTCAAGCCCCACTCCAGAGACTTGAGCACATAATGCAGACTGATACTCCAGTGCCGTACTGAGGGAGTGCTGCACTGTCAGAGGGGCCCTCTTTCGGATGAGACGTTAATCCGAGGCCCCGTCTCTGTGTTTTGATGGTTCCTGTGGATATTAAAGAGCTAATGGCAGTATTGAGTGAATCGCAGGGTATTCTCCCCGTGTCCTGGCCAATATTCCGCCCTCAAGCACCATCACTAAAACAGATTAATTAGTCCTTCATCTCGTTGCTCTTTGTGGGAACTTGCTATGTGCAAAATGGCCTCTGTGACAAAAGTCACTGTATTCAAAAAAACATTGGGATAGAAACTGCTGTTTTAGATCCCCACATAGAAAATGGGCTGTGGTGAGCAAGGAATTAGTTAACCATATACCTGTTAATGGGGCTTTTTCACAATGTGCTGTAGAGGGTGGGATATTGTAACCATACACTGTCACAGTTATTGAGGTTTCATTCACTCATACTAGGACTGGTATGACAGGAAGTCTCTGATGCTAGAATTAGCTATGCCCATTGTTTTTGCCTCAGCATTGATTCTTATTTCCCAAACAGGTCCGTGCAGTGGAACAGGATCGATCCCGAAATAAAGGAGCAATTGTTGTTGTCTCGGAATGATGGAGAGTTCTGGTAAGGAAAAATGTTATTAATGTTTTCTGCTGGTACCTCACTCTCTAGTGTACAGTCTTCATGGGACAGTCACACTCGGATAGCTCACTCACTAGTGTACAGATCACAGGGTGAGTCACACTCTGATACCTCAACAACTTGCATTTATATAGCGCCTTTAACATAGTAAAATGTTCCAAGGCGCTTCACAGGAGCGATTATCAAACAAAATTTGACACCGAGTCACATAAGGAGATATTAGGACAGATGACCAAAAACTTGGTCAAAGAGGTAGGTTTTAAGGAGCATCTTAAAGGAGGAGAGAGAGAGAGGAGGAGAGGTTTAGGGAGGGAATTCCAGAGCTTAGGGCCTTGGCTGCTGAAGGCACGGTCACCAATGGTGGAGCGATTAAAACCGGGGATGCACAAGAGGCCAGAATTGGAGGAGTGCAGATATCTTGAAGACTGTAAGGGCTGGAAAGGGTTACAGCGATAGACAAGGGGTGAGGCCATGGATGAATTTGAAAACAAGGCTGAGAATTTTAAAATTAAGGCGTTACCGAACTGGAAGCCAATGTAGGCCAGTGAGCCCCGGGGTGCTGCGTGCGAGTTAGGAAACAGGCAGCAGAGTTTTGGATGAGCTCAAGATTACGGAGGGTGGGAGGTGGGTGACACATACAGACAGGAAGAATGTTCGAGAGGAAGGGAGAAAGAGAGTTAGGCACCAGGATTGAATATAAATGGGAAGGGTAGTGAGAGACGGAGTGGGAGGGAATGTAAATGCGGAGAGAGTTGCTCTGAGAGACTGGTGTGGGCCTGCACTCCCAAATCTGGAGTAGGAAGTCAAAGAGCATTCTTGAGCAGAGGCCTGCCCGATCTTTCTGCTGAGGATGGCTCATGATACAGGGGGACGGGAGAGCAGGGGGAGAAAACGATTCCTGAAGGAATTCCATCGGAAGCAGCAACAGCCCCCACGGTTCCTCTCCCACGGATTGGAAACCCTGCTTGAATTTTGAGTGTCCGACGCAGTTCCTTTCCTCTCCACAGGATGGCGATGCAGGACTTCAGGGCACAATTTGAGGAGCTGGTGATTTGCAGTTTAACCCCAGACTTCCTGAAAGGTGCAAACCAGCAGAAATGGGCCCTGTCCGTCCACCGTGGCACCTGGCTCAAAGGACACAGTGCTGGAGGCCGCATTGACAGTAATGGTATGTGCATGTGCTCAGTGCTCCCAGGACCCTCGTCACTCTTGTACTGTAGAAATGCGGCAGCCAAATTGCGCACAGCAAGATTCCATAAACGGCAATGTGATAATGATCAGATAATCTTTTTTTTAGTGAGGTTGGTTGAGGGATCATTATTGGCCCAGGACACCGGGGAGAACTCCCCTGCTCATCTTTGAAATAGTGCCGTGGGATCTTTTACATCCACCTGCGAGGGCAGACGCAGCCCCAGTTTAACGTTTCCTCTGAAAGACGGCACCTCCGACAGTGCAGCACTCCCTCAGTACTGCACTGGAAACTCAGCCTAGATTGTGTGCTCAGGTCTCTGGAGATGGGCTTGAACCCACGACCTTCTGACTCGGAGGAGGAGGAGGAGGAGGGAGCCAAGGACAGATCGTTGGGGTATATGGAGGTAAAAATGAGGGAGCGAGAATCGGGTTACCAACTCTGGTTCGAGGTATTCCTGGAGGTTTGATCCCGTGATGCTTTGACCACATGACATCTGACCATGTGACTCCTAATCACGTGACACCGGATTCTTCATCTCTCCCTGAGCCCCCAATTCCCCAGCTTGGGAACCCTAGGTGGGAAGAGAAGCCATTGCCAGAGAAGCTAATGGCTCCGACTGGACAGGGAAGAGTGGAAACAGGCGAGTACAGCCTCACCCAGCTGGAATATTGTTAAGTCTGTGTGTTCCAGTTGTATTAAGATTAATTACTGACACAGACTACAAGAATAAAGTTCAACAGGTCTTTACTAGTTGGAGGTCAGGACTATACTAAATACAATATCACTACACAGTACTTATATACCGGTGGTCACCACCGGTATTACGTATACAGCAGCCAGAGAAAGTAGTACATCTCTTAAGGTGGAACAGGCTTAAGTTCTCTTAAGGTGGAACAGGTTACATACACCACAAATATGGAGGAGAGGCCTTGCAGGAGGATGGTGCGATTGACCCTGGTGAAGTCTGCAGAGAGGTTGAGGAGGACACGGAGGGACAGTGCACCGCGGTCACAGACGATATCGTTTGTGACTATGGTTCAGGCTGTTTCAGTGCCGTGGGAGGGGCGGAAACCTAACTGGAGAGATTCACACGGGGAGTTATGGATCTGGGAGGTGACAAAAGAAAGAAAGACTTGCATTTCTACAGCCCCTCTCACCATCTCGGGACGTCCCAACAGGCTTTACTGCCAATGAACTACTTTTGAAGTAGTCACTGTTGCAATGCAGGGAAACACGGCAGTCAAGTTGCGCACAGCAAGATCCCACAGACAGCAATGCGATATTGACCAGTTAATCTCTTTTAATGATGTTGGCTGAGGGATCGTTATTGGCCCAGGACACCAGGGAGAACTCACCTGCTTTTCTTTGAAATACTGCCATGGGACCGAGCATCTTGTATAAATTCCCCGTTAATTTCTGCAGGGATGTTTTGCATGAACCCACAGTACAGTGTGACGCTGACTGAGAGCAATATGAAAAAAAAAACCAAGAGCTGCCCCTTCACCGTGAGCCTCCTGCAGAAGCCAAGGGACCGCCGGAGAAACAAAAGCCCCAACCTTTACATAGCCTGTCTCCTTTTCAAGGTAGGTGACATCGCTGGGCAACCGTCTAAATACTCGCCATGGTAACGGCAGCCTCCCACCCATCCCCTCCCAAAGCCCCACAGAGGATGATGAAGGGGGTGAGTGAACTGATTCAACAAAAAGGTGTTGAAACCAGTCGGGTGTCAGTCGCGGCATTTTCAGGCTGCATCTCAGTCTCTCTCTCGCTCTCTCGCTCTCTCTCGCTCTCTCTCTCTCTCTCTCGCTCTCTCGCTCTCTCGCTCTCTCTCGCTCTCTCGCTCTCTCTCGCTCTCTCTCGCTCTCTCTCGCTCTCTCTCTCTCTCGCTCTCTCTCGCTCTCTCTCGCTCTCGCTCTCTCTCGCTCTCTCTCGCTCTCGCTCTCTCTCTCTCTCTCTTTCTTTCCACTCTGGCTTTTCTCCCCACTTCCTGGTTCAGTCTCTCAGCTCCCCCCACCCCCCTCACTCCGAGTGCTGATGCTGCACTTGCTCCAACTGCCCCCGCCCCCCAAAACCCTCTCTGGGATTTCTTGACCAGAACCTCACCGGCTAACGGCGAGAGCAGGTTAAGTGGAGACATGCACAGGACGCTGAGCTACAAACAATTGGCTTGCCTTACTGATCACAAGGGTTACCACTCCTTTTAGTCAGGACCCCAGGTATTGCAATCCCTCACCCTGCCCCCCTCCCCAACCCAGACACAGCCTCTGAGTCGGAGGGTAGTGGGTTTAAGCCACAGTCCAGGACTTGAGCACATAACCTAGGCTGACATTCCAGTGAAGTACTGCTGTATTGTCGGAAATTCTGTCTTTCTTTTGACTGAACAAGCAAATGTCCAACCCATATCCTCCCATCCCCAAGACCACCTACTTCCACCTCCGTAACATTGCCCGTCTCCACCCTTGCCTCTGCTCATCTGCTGCTGAAACGCTCATATCCTTTGTTATCTCTAGACTTGACTATTCCAACGCTCTCCTGGCCGGCCTCCCATCTCCCACCCTCGGTAAACCTGAGCTCATCTAGATCTCTGCTGCCCGTATCCCAACTCGCACCAAGTCCTGTTCACTCATCACCCCTGTGCTCGCTGACCTACCCTGGCCCCCGGTCCAGCAACACCTAGATTCTAAAATCCCCATCCTTGTTTTCAAATCCCTCCATGGCCTCGCCCCTCCCTATCTCTGTAACCCCCGAGATCTCTGCGCTCCTCCAATCTGGCCTCTTGAGCATCCTTGATTTTAATCGCTCCAGTATTGGTGGCCGTGCCTTCAGCTGCCTCGGCCCTAAGCTCTGGAATTCCCTCCCGAAACCTACCTCTTTGACCAAGCTTTTAGTCACCTGTCCTAACATTTCCATCTTTGTTTCGGTATCAATTTTTGCCTGATTACTCTCCTGTGAAGTGCCTTGGAATGTTTTCCTACATTAAAGGAGCCCTATAATCCAAGTTGTTATTTCAGTGTTTTTTTAGCCAGGTAGGCGATACTTTGAATCTCACATCCTGCGTGCAGAGTGGTCGATGAACCATGAACCAGGCTCACCTGCTCCTTAGAGGTAGAGAAGATGAAAGGCTCGTCCATCCAGGGACAATCTACAACCCCCACCCACCCCTCGCCATTACAGCACACGGTTTAGACTGAACTAGTGTTCCACACCGTTTTCAATGGGCCAGAAAATGCTGTATCAGGGCACAGGCTTGAGGGGCTGAATGGCCCACTCCTGTTGTTCCTATCTAACAGTGTCTGCCATTAGTTAGAGGTGCCTCTGCACCCTTCAGCTAAAAAAAAAATGTTTGCCCACAAAGTTGCTGAAAGTGCAAGCTGATAATGGCGCAGCTTCTGGGACCTTGGTCAACAGGGTATCTTCTTAACCAATAAGATTCAAGGATTGGGAAATAAATAGCGGAAGGACTGAGAAGAAGGGTGAATTAAGGGGGGGTGAATTCAATGTCAAATCAGGTACAGAAAGAGAGGGAACGAAAGATTGGATTAAGAGAGAGAAACAAAACACAAAAGAGAAAATAAAGTAAAAAAAATGTTTTAATGTAAAATTTGCCATTTTTAAAATCGCCCCGAAAACTTCAAATCCTGAAGGATCAAGGGGGGAAAATTGAGTCGCGTCCCCTTTGGGGAGATAACTTCGCCGGCCCGAAAAGGTTCGTGCCCCCGTGCCCAAAATTGAATTGTAGCGCCCCAAGCAGGAGGCGGGGCTACTGGAAATGCTCCCCCTCCCTCTTGGGGCGCTCCCATTGAATATCGCAGCACTACATGCAGCAGCGCCATGCGTGTTGGCACGTAGCACCGTGGTACTACAGGCCTTCCTCCCCTGATTAAAGGGGAGGGGCCTAGCGCAGTGTGCACCGGGGCCCTGCTGGACCATCGAGGAGCGGGTGCCAGCAAAAGAGCCCAGAACTCAAGAGGAGTGCCAGGCTGACGGATCGCGGCCGGCACCCCACAGCAGGAGACCAGAGGGGGCAGGTGCTGGCAGGCGGCCCAAAGAAAAAGGCCGCCTGGCACCTGTCCTTTAATTATCGCCGCCCCGGCTGCAAAAACGCCACCCTGGCCCTGTTGGATGTATCGTCGGGTGGTAGGTCAGGGGTCTGGAGACAAGTTTGCGAGCAATGCGCTGCGCACGGCAATGACGACATTGCTGGCAGTGCAGCGCCATGGGGTGCTACTAGCTACCACCGCCGCTAACCTCCCGCTGAATTTCGCGGAAGGCGTTAGTGCTGCCGCGCCCGGGCACTAGTTACTTTGCACCAATGGGAGGTGCAAAACAACCGAATTGTTCCCACTATGCCTCCAGACTTGTAATAGTTAAATTTGAGTACCAGAGAGATTGATTGGCAGTCATTAACACGTACCGCATAGTTACAAGGTTACTTACGCTTGTAATGATAAAACTTAACGTTATGTGACGAGTTTGAGGGGTAATTATTGGTCAGATGCAGTAAGTTCCTAAAAAGAAAGGGAGGCTAAGGGTGAGATGCCATTTTCGCGAAGCTAACGGTGGTAAGGCGCAACTCAGAGAGCAACTTTTGGATATTCATATTTAAATGCACATCTGCCCCTTGCCTCTACTATTTACCCATAAATAATGCAGTCTTGCCGTTTTTTTGACAGCAAAATCTGACTCAATATCTTCTGTCCCTCAAATCTCCAGAGGAAGGGAGGAGGTAATTGGTAACTTGCAGCCTACAAGGAGATAGATATGGCAATCAAATGAGAATACCTCTGTGCAAACTATATACAGTTGACATTCTCTTCCCTCTTCTTTCCTTCAGGTGCCTGCCACAGTAAGTATATATATTTCTTAGATTTTTACAGCGTGCTTTGTGTTGGCAGATATTCTAACCACGTTTACCCAATTAATGCTTACACTCAATGTACAGGAGCTTTAATTGCCCCATAGTCCTGATTACACTCAATGTATAGGAGCTTTAATTGCCCCATAGTCCTGATTACACTCAATGTATAGGAGCTTTAATTGCCCCATAGTCCTAATTAATGCTACAATATTAAAATTTGCCGGGCTGAGGGGAAAGAGCAGTGGGGCGTGGGACTGATTGGATGGCTGTTTCAAAGAGCCAGCACAGCCATGACAGGCCGAGAGCCCTCCTTCTCTCCTGTCTGATGCTGTGATATGATTCTACTGCGGTTTTTTTCTTTCTGTGTAAGTTCCAGGTACAGAATGGGAAGCTGCCACAGACTTTCTTTGATGAGCAGCACCTGGTAAAACGAGGGACAAAGTACCAGAACGCCAGGGAGGTGAGCGACACCTACATGCTGGGACCCGGCACCTACATCTTGGTGCCATGTACCTACAACCCGAACGAGCAAGCAGAGTTTGTCGTGCGCATCTACTTCCGGAAGGGGAAGTATCAAAAGTAATTTATTGTTTTTTAATCCTTTTCCTCTGTTTCCGTTTCCCTCTCCCGCTATTTCTTTTTCTCTGTGTCCCCTTTATTCTCCATTTTTCTCTGCTGGGAAACCCATGCGAGGAGCCGGACCTTCGGTGCAGGCAACTCTAGGGATGAGAAGAGTTGGAAAGGAGAGGAGGGTCCCCTAGTGGTTATTAGCACTGGACGAGCAGCTCAGAGATTGGGAATTCAAATCCCGCCATGGCAAATTGGGAAATTGAATTCACTAAATCTGGTGATTTATGGACTGACACCATAAATAAATCCGTGAGTGCTGCCAAATATGTAATAAAAACTTAACTGGTTCACTATTGCCCTTCAGGGAAGGAAACCTGCCGTCCTTAATGTTGAATCCGTGAATCTTTAGGTAGTGTGTCCTTCAAATAATCGACAGAGACTGCGGAGGAACAATCAACAGGTGTTTACTGGATGAGGGTTGCTCTAAAACTAAACAGTACAGATTCCTACTCAGGGTTATATACAGGTGTGGTCACTGCCGGTACTACAGTATACAGGAGCTGTAAAAAGTAGTTCTCCCCTTAAAGGCACATACACTACAATTCCTCCCCTTTTAGATTAACAGTACCATAACATTCATTTAACAATTAACACTTTTAACATGCAACATTAACTGAAAATAGTCCATTTATAAATTCAGTCTTTGGGGCGGCTTCCTGATCCTTTCTGGATAGCGCCTTTCCTGAGTGTCTTGCTCTTGGTGCGGAGGCGATTCTGGCCCCCTGTCGTCGGTTGGTTCATCAGCTTCCGATACTACTGTTTCTGGGGTAGATGCTACCTGTATGTCGGGTTCATTACCAGGTACGTGAGATATGGGGTTGACTCGTTCCTGTGACGCTAGGATCTGGTCGACATGGCATCTCACAATGTTCTCCCCAACATTCACTGTGTACATTAGTGGCCCCTGCCGTGTGCATATCGTTGCCATTTCTCTGTTCGGTAGTTGCGGGCCAAGACTGGTTGCCCTACATTGAAGCTCCTTGTCGGCTTCTCATTGATGTGCTGGAATTGCTTATTCTCAACATTTCTTCGTACATTTGGTCTGAGCAAATCCAGACGAGATCTCAACCTTCGGTTAAAGAACATCATGGCCGGGGTCTGGTTGGTAACTGCATGTGTCGCATTTCTGTAGGCTAACAGGAAATTGTCCACCTTATGCTGCAGTGGAATGTCGTCATCGCACATGGCCCTTACGGCCTTTTTAAATGTTTGTACGAACCTCTCAGCCAATCCATTTGTGGCTGGATGATACGGGGTGGATGTGTAATGCCTTACCCCATTCCTTTTCATAAATTTCCGAAACTCTTCGGACACAAACTGTGGTCCGTTATCAGAGCAAATCTGCTCTGGCAAGCCGTTCCTGGCAAATATGGTCCGTAGGACTGCAATCGTTTTCTCCGTGGTGGTGGAGGACATTTTGATCACCTCAGGCCATTTCGAGTGCGCATCCACGGCTATTAAGAACATTGGCCTAGAAATTCAGTTGGGCGCGCCAGCCGTTAGCGCCTTAGGAGGAGTAGATCTCGAGCGCTAGGCGCTTGGCGCCCGGGCGCAGCGCGATCTGCGCCTCGCCCCAACTTCAGTAGACACTTAGCGCCGGCGCAAAGTCTTAGCGCGCGCCCTGCTGCGCGCGCAGATCATGATGTCATTGCGTCGTGCAACGCCCTTTGTGCGCCCGGAACCGGAACTTCACTCGCGCCGCCCCATTGTGCGCCGGGCGGCCCTAACGACTGCGAAGTGGAACGGTACACAGCCGAGGCGGGCCGCGGGGAGCGCAAATTAAAGGGCACTCCTGCAGTAGAAAAGGCAGCCGTTTTGCAACACTTTGTGAGAGACAAAGATGATGATGATGATGGAGGAGGGGTGGTGGTGGTGGTGGTGGTGGTGGTGTGCCGGTACCACATAACAAACTGATGGAGAGAAGCCCTCCCCAACAACACAAATACAGCAGTCTCGGCCTTTCAAAAAACCAAATCCACCCTCCCCCTTTAAGAGCTCACCGGAGCCAGAGTGTCTGCCGTCAATCAGCAGCTCGCCGCACCTGCCCTGCGCCCACCTTCCGGTGTTAGCGCCCGGGCCGCCGGCTTAGCGCCTAAAGAGAGCCGTGCATCGCCAGTTTTAGCGCTCGAGCAAACTCTTAGGGCGAAGCTAATGAATATCGGGGAAGTGGCCTCGAATTTGCGCCGGGCGCAAACTTTAGCGGCCGCCCGACTTTACCGCCCCAAAAGTGGCTATAATGAATTTCTAGGCCATTGAGTCCATGAATGGACCAGCAAAATCAATATGCACCCGTTGCCATGGAGAGGAGAGCCACTCCCATGGGTGTAGAGGGGCATGTGGTGGTGCATTTTGGACCTTCTGGCATCCTGAGCAGCTCTTTGTCAGGTCCTCGATTTGCTGATCGATCCCCGGCCACCACACATAAGCCCTAGCAAGGTTTTTCATTTTCACCCCTCCCAGATGGCCTTCGTGCATCTCATTGAGCACTCTCTCCCTTAACTTGGGTGGAATTACCACTCGGGATCCACACATCAAGGTCCCCTGGCATACTGACAGCTGTTCTCTTCTGGATGAGAATGCTGGCAACAGTGAGTCGCCATGTGTTGGCCATCCCTTCACCGTCAAATCATATACCCGAGACAGTGTCTGGTCATTTCAGGTCTCCTTCTCTATATCCGCATTAGTTACTGGCAAGCGTTCAATTATAGTCGAATAAAATATTTCGACAGGGTCCACTGCTGGTGCTTCCTCCGCAGTAGGCAGTGGCAGGCGTGATAGCCCATTAGCGTTTCCATGCTGTTCGTGCCCTTATACTCTATTTCATATTGGTTCGCCCCTAGAAAAAGGGACCATCTTTGTAGCCGTTGCGCAGTCATCACTGGAATGCCCTTCTTTGGATTAAAGATGGAGACAAGTGGTTGGTGGTCAGTCAGCAAGGTGAACTTCTGCCCGTGCAGATAGTGGTTGAACTTTTTCACTCCCCACACTAGGCTGAGGGCCTCCCTGTCAATCTGGGCGTAGTTACGCTCGGCTGAGGTTAGTGACCGAGACGCAAAGGCTACTGGCCTCTCCAAACCGTCCGGGAATTTGTGCGACAGCACCGCTCCAATACCATAGGGTGATGCATCACACGCCAACCGAATTGGTAGTGCTGGGTTGAAATGAGCCAACACCTCTTTTGATGTGATCAATTCTTTGCACTTCTGGAAAGCTTGTTTACATTCGTCATTCCACTTCCATGGTACCCCCGTTTGCAGTAGGGTGTTCAGTGGGTGTAGTAACGTAGACAAATTCGGCAAGAACTTATGGTAGCAGTTCAGCAGCCCGAGGAATGACCTCAGTTGTGACACATTTTCTGGTGCTGGAGCCTTGACTACTGCCTCAATCTTTTCAGGGGACTTATGTAACCCCTCTTCATCAATAACGTGGCCACAATACGAGATCTGCTTCTGGAAAAACTCGCATTTGTGGCGATTAGCTCAGAGCCCATATTCCTTCAATCTAGTGAGCACCTGCTCCAGGTTGGCGAGGTGATCACTGTCATTTTCGCCCATGACCAGGATGTCATCCAAATAACACTGGGTCCCTGGAATCCCTTGCAGGACCTGATCCATTGCCCTTTGCCAAATAGCCGGAGCTGATGCTACCCCGGACACCAGCCGGTTGTATTGGTAGAGACCTTTGTGAGTGTTGATCGTGAGGTACTGTTTCGAGGCTTCTTCTACCTCCATTTGCAGGTATGCCTGGGCCAGATCAATCTTAGTGAAGCGTTTTCCTCCAGATAGCGAGGCGAAAATATCTTCAATCCTTGGAAGCGGATATTGTACCGTGTGAAGGACTGGGTTCACTGTCACCTTAAAGTCCCCACAGATACGAATCTTCTTTGGTTCCCCAGGCGTATTACTCAACGACCTCTTCATTACAGGAACGATGGGTGTAGCCCACTCGCTCCAGTCCACTTTGGACAGTACTCCAGAACGTTCCAAACCTTCCAGCTCTGCTTCGACGGCTGGGCGGATCGCATAAGGCACCGGTCTGGCCTTAAAAAAAACTTTGGGCTTGCATTTTCCTCTATTTTGATCGTCGCTGTTATGCCTTTTAGTGTTCCGAGTCCCTCCTGGAACACTTCTTGTGCGTCAGTTAGCATTTTTGACAGTCGTCCAGGTGTGACGTTGTCATCCTTTTTGGCATCTACCGTCAGTGCTTGTATGGCATGCCAATCTAACTGTATCTTCCGGATCCATTCACGTCCTAGTAGTGGTGGTCCTCCATCTGGCAATACATATAAGTCCATTTTTGGTGTTTCCTTGCCGTTGTATATCACGTTCACCCTTATTTTTCCTTTGGGGTAGACTTTTTGCCCCGTGTACGTCTTCAAGGTAATCTCTGTATCTCTCAAGGGTATATGTGAGAATAGCCGCTTGTAGTCCCTTTGGTTTATGACTGTTAGGGCTGATCCTGTGTCCAATTCCATTTTCACTTGGACTCCGTCTATCTTGAGCGTGACCCAGATAGTTTGGTGATCCTCCATTTTGGTTACATTATGTAGTTTCAGACAACCCAGCTCCTTGCTTCCGGAGTCTGTATCACTTTTCTGTTCGTCTGAACTACTCTCCGTCACCTTATGTACCTTTTTGTACTTCTCCTGTGGCGGTTTCTTGCTGCTAGTTTTCTTTCCCGACCTGCAGACTCTTATTATGTGTCCTACTTTTCCACACTGTCTGCACACTTGGTCCTTGAACCAACAATCCTTATGGTCGTGTGTTGTTCTGCCGCAGCGATAACACTTCACTGCTCCATATGCCATTTCATTTGTGCCATATTCTTGCGGTCTCCGTTGTATCTCTGCAGCGCCCCGTGCGGCTGCTTCGTGTGATACTGCCATGTTGAAAGCCTTGTCCAGCGTAAGATCCTTTTCTGATAGAAGCTGTTTCTGGGTTCCTTCACTTTGAAGCCCACACACAAACTTGTCCCTTAAAGTATCTGCTAGTCCCGTTCCAAACTGGCAGTGTTTCGATAGCTTGCGCAGTTCCGTTAAATACTCAGCATTACTTTCGTCTTTATGCTGGTTCCTTTTGTGAAACTTAAATCTTTCTGCTATCAGCAGCGGTGTGGGGTTTAAGTGGTCCTGTAGGATTGCCACTATGCTTTCAAAATCCTTTTCCACTGGCTTCTCTGGGGTGACTAGGTTTCGCAGTAAGCCGTACGTTTTTGCACCCATGGAATTCCACAATACCAGTGCTTTCCTGGCATCTGGCACTTCATTCGCTTTGCAGTACTCCTCTATGCGTTCTACATATGTCGCCCAATCTTCGACTTCATTGTCGAACGCTGTGACCCTGCCACTCTTCTGCATCCCTGGGTGTGGTTAGACTGGTTAAAAATGGCATCTCCCGCACTCTCCCTTCTTCTCCGCTGGCTCAAAATGGCGTCTCCCGCGCTTTCTTTTCTTCCCCCGCGGACGCTGCTCAGCCCTTGAACACCGGCCGCGCTCTGTGCGTTTTCCTGCACGCTTCTCTTGTTGACGCCGCTCGGTCTTCAACCCCGGCTGCGCCCTGCGCGCTTCACCCTCTCTCGTTGACACCGCTCGGTCTTCAACCCCGGCTGCGCCCTGTGCGCTTTACCCTCTCTCTTACCCGTCGACGCTGCTTGGCCTTTTTCTGTGCCGTCGGTCGGCTCCCGCCGCCGCTGTCCGGGAAGGGTCTGCGCCGTACCTGCTGCCAGCCCGCTGCGCTGGATCGTCGCGGCTGGAGAACCAAGCCCAGCTCTCCACAGCCTCCTCTGCCTGCTCAAGTCCTCTCCGGATGGTCGACGCCCAAACTGATGGAATCGGCCTTCTTCTGCAGAGTTGCAGGTAGGTTCGAATCACCTCGTCGCCAATGTTGAATCCGTGAATCTTTAGGTAGTGTGTCCTTCAAATAATCGACAGAGACTGCGGAGGAACAATCAACAGGTGTTTACTGGATGAGGGTTGCTCTAAAACTAAAACAGTACAGATCCCTACTCAGGGTTATATACAGGTGTGGTCACTGCCGGTACTACAGTATACAGGAGCTGTAAAAAGTAGTTCTCCCCTTAAAGGCACATACACTACACTTACCTGGTCTGGCTGAAATGTGATTCCAGTCCCACACCAACATGGTTGACTTTTAATTGCCCTCTGAAGGGGCCCGGCAAGCCACTCAGTGGTATCAAACCAGTACAAACACGGACTGCTTAGCCCACCACCACCCTCTCAGGGCAACTAGAGAATAAGCAATAAATGCTGGTCTTGCCAGCGATGCCCATCTCCTAAGAATGAAAGAGACCCAACATTTCAGGTGGGCTGGAGACCAAGCAATACGTTCACCTCAGATCAGAAGTTGGCTCCAGCTCCCCCTCTCTCTGTGTAAAGCAAATTGATTAAATTTGTAGTTTAAAACTGAATATATAACATGTCTCTATATTTCTTTTCTTGCAGAGATACGAATTACAACTCTAATCTTCAGAATCCTACGGTACCCACCAGCTTCTTATCTAAACAAATAAAGAAAGAACAAACTTTCTTAACTTTCTTTTATTTATTCATTCACGGCATGTGGGCGTCGCTGGCAAGGCCGGTGGATGTACTGTACTTAGATTTCCAGAAGGCATTTGATAAGGTGCCACATCGAAGGCTATTGCGGAAAATAAAAGCTTATGGTGTAGGGGGTAACATATTGGCATGGATAGAAGATTGACTAGCTAACAGGAAACAGAGAGTAGGCATAAATGGGTCATTTTCTGATTGGCAAGATATAATGAGTGGTGTGCCACAGGGATCAGTGCTGGGGCCTCAACTTTTTTACAATTGATATAAATGACTTGGATGAAGGGACCGAAGGTATGGTTGCTAAATTTGCTGATGACACAAAGATAGGTAGGAAAGTACATTGTGAAGAGGACATAAGGAGGCTACAAAGGGATATAGATAAGTTAAGTGAGTTGGGAAAGATCTGGCAAATGAGTATAATGTGGGAAAATGTGAAGTTGTCCATTTTGGCAGGAAGATAAAAAAGAAGCATATTATCTAGATGGTGAGAGATTGCAGAGCTCTGAGATGCAGAGGGATCTGGGTGTCCTAGTGCATGAATCACAAAAGGTTACTATGAAGGTACAGCAAGTAATTAGGAAAGCTAATAGAATGTTATCGTTTATTGCGAGGAGAATTGAATACAAAAGTAGGGAGGTTATGCTTCAGTTATACAGGGCATTGGTGAGACCACATCTGGAATACTGTGTACAGTATTGGTCTCCTTATTTAAGGAAGGATGTAAATGCATTGGAAGCAGTTCAGAGAAGGTTTACTAGACCAATACCTGGAATGGGCGGGTTGTCTTATGAGGAAAGGTTGGACAGGCTAGGCTTGTATCCGCTGGAGTTTAGAAGAATAAGAGGTGACTTGATTGAAACATATAAGATCCTGAGGGGTCTGGACAGGGTGGATGTGGAGAGGATGTTTCCTCTTGTGGGAGAATCTAGAACTAGGGGTCACTGATTAAAAATAAGGGGTCGCCCATTTAAGACAGAGATGAGGAGAAATTTTTTCTCACAGAGGGTCGTGAGTCTTTGGAACTCTCTTCCTCAGAGGGCGGTGGAAGCAGAGTCTTTGAATATTTTTAAGGCAGAGGTAGATTCTTGATAAGCAAGAGGGTGAAAGGTTATCGGAGGTAGGCGGGAATGTGGAGTAATCGGATCAGCCATGACCTTATTGAATGGCGGAGCAGGCTCGAGGGGCCGAGTGGCCTACTCCTGCTCCTAATTCGTATGTTCGTATGTATTTATTGCCCAGCCCTAATTGCCTTTGAGAAGGTGGTGGTGAGCCGCCTTCTTGAACCGCTGCAGTCCGCTTGGTGAAGGTGCTCCCACAGTGCTGTTAAGGAGTTCCAGGAATTTGGCTCAGCGACGATGAAGGAACGGCGATATGTTTCCAAGTCTAGATGGTGTGTGATTTGGAGGGGAACTTGGAGGTGGTGGAGTTCCCATGCGCCTGCTGCCCTTGTCCTTCTAGCTGGTAGAGCTCGCGGGTTTGGGAGTTGCTGCCGAAGAAGCCTTGGCGAGTTTCTGCAGTGCATCTTGTAGATTATAGAGCTCCTTTCACATTCCAAAGCATTTCACAGCCATTTGAATTACAGCCATTTTCTGCACTGCAAGGTCCCACAAACAGCAATGTGATAATCGCCCAGATAATGTTTCAGTGATGTTGGTTGAGGGATAAATAGTGGCTGGGACGCCAGGGAGAACTCCCCTCCTCTTCTTCAAATAGTGCCTCAGGATCGTTTACATCTATCTGAGGGCCTCGGTTTAACATCCCATCCGAAAGACAGCACCTCTGACAGTGCAGCACGCCCTCAGTACTGCAGTGTCAACCTTTTTTGCTCAAGTCTCTAGATTGAGACTCGACCACAACCTTCTGGCTCCGAGGGGAGAGTGGTACCCACTGAGCCACGGCTGACAAACCAAGTAAGCGTCAATAGCAATGCATGGTAGTCTCAATAAAAATATTTTAACATTAGTGATCTTTAACTCTTCGACTCCCACAGAAGCCTGGGAGTGGGACTGGAACAGAAGGAGGTCTCAAATTTTGGGGGATTTGGTGCAAAGACATAGGTGAAGGTATTAGGACGATGTGTGATTGAGGGAAACATGTTACACAACTTAATTCCCATCATTTATGTCCTCGGACATAAAATTTAAATGATGGATTTGGGCCTAAGGGGAAGCCAGCACATTTTAAAATTGGTCTGCCGTTGCCCTAGGACTGTGGGCCCCACTTACACTGCGCGTTGCTCCCCTCCCCCGCCCATCTGAGGTGGACTAGGTGATTCCAGAGCCTGCACAAAAAATGGCATTGGCTTTGACCCTGGGGAAAAGGTCACCAAAGGTCGGGCTCGCACAAGCTTTGCCCCCCCTTCCACTCCCGCTCCTCAGGTGGCTGTCAATTACCCGCTGTCCAGTTTCTGTACTTGGCAAAAGGCAGCAGCCCCCTCAACCTCCCACCCCTCAGCAATGGGGAGTCCTTGGGGAAAGTGGGCTCTCTCCTAACTCCTAGCAGTTCCAGGCAGGATAGGAGGCCTTGGGTGTCGATCGACTCTCTCCTCCGTCCTGTTTAGGGACATGCCATGGCCCAAAAACACTGATAGTGAGGAAAAGGAGACGGCAAATATTGATTGAAAAGGTCGTGTGTGGAGATGTGTGGCCTTTTTTTAATGTGATATCTCTCTCTCTCTCAGCCAGAACAGAGCAGACAGGATGACAGCTCTTGGGAAGGGATTTTCGATAAATATGCCCAGGTGAGTGTTGCCAAGGGGCCCTCTGTTACTGTTCTGTGTGTAGTTTGAGTAACTGAAGAGAATTCGGCCCGTCCAGAAAACTGGGCCCGCTGACGAGGGAGCCAGCAAGAGCTGAGCAGGTGGGTACATCGGAAATATTATCAGAGTCCCAACGGCAGGGTTTCACAGTCCTGTGACACATCGCCCTTCTCTCTTTCCCCCCCCCTCGCCCCACAGCCCACCCCCCTCGCCCCACATCCTCTCCTCCTCCCCCCGCCCCCGACATCCTCCCCTCCCTGCTGATCCTGCAGTAGGGGCACCCCTCGAGGAAGAAAGGACTTGCAGTTTTATAGCTTCTTCCACCACCTCAGTATGTCCCGAAGTGCTTCACAACCAATGAAGTACTTTTTGGAATTGCAGTCACTGCGGGCAGATAACACAACCAGTCAAGCGTCAATGAGATGAATCAGTTTTGGTTGAGGGATAAATGTTGGCCAATGCTGCTCTTTGTCAAATAGTGCTACAGGATCATTTACATCCACCTGAACAGGTAAACGGGGCATAGCAACTCTGGAAGGATGTATTGGCCTTGGAGGGAGCACAGCACAGATTCACCAGAATGATACTGGGGCTGAAAGGGTGAAATTATGAGGACAGGTTGCATAAAGTTGGCTTGTATTCCCTTGAGTTTAGAAGGTTGAGGGATGATCTAATCGAGGTGTTTAAAATGATTAAGCAATTCAACACGGTAAATACAGAGAAACTATTTCCTCTGGTGGGGGAATCCAGAACAAGGGGCACAATCTTAAAATTAGATCTAGGGCATTTAAGAGTGAAATCAGGAAGCACTTCTTCACACAAAGGGTGGTGGAAATCTGGAACTCGGTCCCCCAAAAGGCTGTGGGTGCTGGGAAAATTAAAAATGTCAAGACTGAGATCGATCGATTTTTATTAGTTAAGGGTATCAAGGTATATGGAGTTAAAGTGGGTAAATGCAGTTGAGGTACAGATCAGCCATGATCTAATTGAATGTCAGGACAGGCCCAGGGGGCTGAATGGCCTCCTACTGTTCCTATGGTCAAATGGCTCAATCGAAAACAGCACCTCAGGCAGTGCAGCACTCCCTCAGTACTGCACTGGATTGTCGGCCTAGATTATGTGCTCAAGTCTCTGGAGTGGGTCTTCAACCCATGACCTCCATGTCAGGTGAGAGCGCTATCACTGAGCCAGGGCCGACTCTTGTGGATTATTTCATTGTTGACTTACCTGGTTTAGGAGAGAGTAGCTGCCCAGGTGATGTTCTGTGCGCACCTCACATTCACCGATTGTATTTGCCTCTTCATAGGCCCCACAGCCAAGGTGGTCAATGCCTCGATCCAGCTGCTCTGACTGTTTGAGCCCCCCTGTGTCCCCTGACCCTACGTCTCACACCACAGTGCAGGTAAGCTGATTTCCATTCTTGTCCAGTATGTGGTCGTGTGTTGTTTTGCAGTTAAACACAATAACCAATTTGCACACAAACTGCGGTATTCTGCGGCGAGTGTCTCAACTCCTGACTCCCCAAAGCCTTTCCACCATCTACAAGGCACAAGTCAGGAGTGTGATGGAATACTCTCCACTTGTCTGGATGAGTGCAGCTCCAACAACACTCAAGAAGCTCGACACCATCCAGAACAAAGCAGCCCGCTTGATTGGCACCCCATCCACCACCTTAAACATTCACTCCCTCCACCACTGGCGCACCGTGGATGCAGTGTGTACCATCTACAAGATGCACTGCAGCAACTTGTCAAGGCTTCTTCGACAGCACCTCCCAAACCTGCAACCTCTTCCACCTAGAAGGACAAGGGCAGCAGGCGCATGGGAACACCACCACCTCCAAGTTCCCCTCCCAGTCACACACCATCCTGACTTGGAAGTATATCGCCGTTCCTTCATCGTCACTGGGTCAAAATCCTGGAACTCCCTCCCTAACAGCACTGTGGGAGTACCTTCACCACACGGACTGCAGCGGTTCAAGAAGGCGGCTCACCACCACCTTCTCAAGGGCAATTAGGGATGAGCAATAAATGCTGGACCTGCCAGCGACGCCCACATCCCATATATGAATTTTTTAAAAAGCAGTGAGATAAATGCCCAGTTAATCAGCTTTTTTTGGTAGTGGTGATTAATGTTCCCTTTAAAAAAATTTTGGCCCACACGGCCCCTTTAACGGGCTGCGAGGGCCATTCAGAATTCTGCGCATGTGCGGTTTTTCTATTTAAAAGCCGGCTCAGCGGCTGCACGGGACCCGCAGAGCACCGCGCGACTGAGCAGCTTAACGGGGGACATTGGTGATGATTGAGAGTTAAATGCTGGCCAGGGCACCTCTGTCAAATAGTGTCATGGGATCTTTTATAACCACCCAAACAGGGCCTCACTTTAACATCTCATCCGCAGAACTGTATTCCCTCTGTGTCCGCCTGAATTGTGTGCTCAAGTCCTGGAGTGGGGCTTGAAGTCATGACCTTCTAAATCAAGGGCAAGCATGCTGCCACTGAGCCAAGGCTGAGATTAGGGTGGGGGGTGGGCGGTGGCCAGGCGATTCAGATCAGGTTTAGAATGGATTAGTCACAGAGTAAACCTCCCTTTACTCTATCCCGACAATGTGCCTGAGCCCCAACTTCAGAAGGGCACGGGTGTGATGTTCCCACTTCCCCCACCAAAATAAGATTCCTGATTTTGTGCCAAGTTATTGGCAGTTTTGTGCTCTAGGCTCACACACATGCAAAAGACTGGGTTGGCACTGCCTCCCAAGCTCAGACCCTATCAATCTGGGCTAGACTGAAGCTTACCGGATGCAAGTCGGGGCCCAGGATGAAAGGCCAGGGTTTCACCTCACCGCAGCACTAATTTATACAGAAGTAAATTCCTCTTCCGACTTTGATGGGCTGTGAGTATTCTGTGGAATCCACTCCCCGTGAATCACAAGAAGGAACAACCTCATTAGTTTTTCTCTGATAGTTTTAGGTTACAAAGCTCCTCCCGAGAACACGAACATAGTACTTGTGAGATGAAGGAAAGACCACGGTCCGTCTAGATTGCCTTTTACCATCCTGGTAGTTGCATGATGCAACAGTAATGGAGTTATTGACTAATCACAGTGATCGATCACTAACATTCACGCACCGTCCCAATTTCTCCAATTGTCCAGCCATCCACTTTAAAACTGACTGCACCAGGAACACCTGACGTAGAGTCCGAGCTCGCTGACTTTCTGCTTCCCTTCCAGGCATGGAAACTTCGGAGGCACCGTAGCAGCTGGTCAGCGGGGTGTCGTGTACCCATGTCACCCATGTCACCCATGTCACCCATTTCACCCACTCCACAGGTAAGCTCTTCTTCCTTTCCCCTGTCCCCTCCCCCAGAGTGGAATTGATTGGATACAGGAGAACAATTTAACTGATGACGTTGGATACTTGTGAGTCGCTGACTCAATCGCACCACAAGCAACTGGTGTCACTGGGTTAGTTATTTCCTGTAATTCCTCAGTCCACCTCAGTACTTCTACGGATACTTGAAATGCCGTGATTCCACGTCCTTAGAAACAAACTTTAGATGGATGGAAAGTAGTTGAGGTCCTTGCACTGCAGGGCAAAACATGGCTACTTCCAAACCGGTCCACCCAGTCCCAGAGAGTGTGACCCATAGTACCACCCAGTCCCAGAGAGTGTGACCCATAGTACCACCCTGTCCCAGATAGTGTGACCCAGTGTACCACCCTGTCCCAGAGAGCGTGACCCAGTGTACCACCCTGTCCCAGAGAGTGTGACCCAGTGTACCACCCAGTCCCAGAGAGTGTGACCCACTGTACCACCCTGTCCCAGAGAGTGTGACCCACTGTACCACCCGGCCCCAGAGAGCGTGACCCAGTGTACCACCCTGTCCCAGAGAGCGTGACCCAGTGTACCACCCTGTCCCAGAGAGCGTGACCCATAGTACCACCCAGTCCCAGAGAGTGTGACCCACTGTACCACCCTGTTCCAGAGAGTGTGACCCACTGTACCACCCGGCCCCAGAGAGCGTGACCCAGTGTACCACCCTGTCCCAGAGAGTGTGACCCACTGTACCACCCGGCCCCAGAGAGTGTGACCCAGTGTACCACCCAGTCCCAGAGAGTGTGACCCATAGTACCACCCAGTCCCAGAGAGTGTGACCCACTGTACCACCCTGTCCCAGAGAGTGTGACCCACTGTACCACCCGGCCCCAGAGAGCGTGACCCAGTGTACCACCCTGTCCCAGAGAGCGTGACCCAGTGCACCACCCTGTGCCAGAGAGCGTGACCCAGTGCACCACCCTGTCCCAGAGAGCGTGACCCAGTGCACCGCCCTGTCCCAGAGAGCGTGACCCAGTGCACCGCCCTGTCCCAGAGAGCGTGGCCCAGTGCACCGCCCTGTCCCAGAGAGCGTGACCCAGTGCACCGCCCTGTCCCAGAGAGCGTGACCCAGTGTACCACCCTGTCCCAGAGAGTGTGATCCAGTGAACCACCCTGTCACAGAGAGTGTGACCCACTGTACCACCCGGTCCCAGAGGAGAAAGGTCAGTGTGTGACCCACTGTATCACCCAGTCCCAGAGGGGAAAGGTCAGTGTGTGACCCACTGTATCACCCAGACCCAGAGGGGAAAGGACAGTGTGTGACCCACTGTACCACCCGGTCCCAGAGGGGAAAGGACAGTGTGTGACCCACTGTACCACCCGGTCCGAGAGGGGAAAGAACAGTGTGTGACCCACTACCATCCAGTCCTAGAGGGGAAAGGACAGTGTGTGACCCACTGCACCACCCAGTCCCAGAGGAACAAGGACAGTGTGTGACCCACTGTACCACCCGGTCCCAGAGGGGAAAGGACAGTGTGTGACCCACTGTACCACCTGGTCCCAGAGGAGAAAGGTCAGTGTGTGACCCACTGTATCACCCAGTCCCAGAGGGGAAAGGACAGTGTGTGACCCACTGTATCACCCGGTCCCAGAGGGGAAAGGACAGTGTGTGACCCACTGTACCACCCGGTCCCAGAGGGGAAAGGACAGTGTGTGACCCACTGCACCACCCGGTCCCAGAGGGGAAAGGACAGTGTGTGACCCACTGTACCACCTGGTCCCAGAGGGGAAAGGACAGTGTGTGACCCACTGCACCACCCGGTCCCAGAGGGGAAAGGACAGTGTGTGACCCACTGTACCACCCGGTCCCAGAGGGGAAAGGACAGTGTGTGACCCGCTGTACCACCTGGTCCCAGAGGGGAAAGGACAGTGTGTGACCCACTGTACCACCCGGTCCCAGAGGGGAAAGGACAGTGTGTGACCCACTGTACCACCTGGTCCCAGAGGGGAAAGGACAGTGTGTGACCCACTGTACCACCCGGTCCCAGAGGGGAAAGGACAGGTGTGACCCACTGTACCACCCGGTCCCAGAGGGGAAAGGACAGTGTGTGACCCACTGTACCACCCCGTCCCAGAGGGGAAAGGACAGTGTGTGACCCACTGTACCACCCGGTCCCAGAGGGGAAAGGACAGTGTGTGACCCACTGTACCACCCGGTCCCAGAGGGGAAAGGACAGTGTGTGACCCAGTGTTCCACCCGGTCCCAGAGGAGAAAGGACAGTGTGTGACCCACTGCACCACCCGGTCCCAGAGGAGGAAGGACAGTGTGTGACCCACTGTACCGCCCGGTCCCAGAGGGGAAAGGTCAGTGTGTGACCCACTGTACCACCCGGTCCCAGAGGGGAAAGGACAGTGTGTGACCCACTGTACCACCCGGCCCCAGAGGAACAAGGACAGTGTGTGACCCACTGTACCAACCGGTCCCAGAGGGGAAAGAGTAGAATTCAAAATCTGGGATAATAGTAACAATTCCTAGCTAAACAATGCCGTCTCTTTAACCCATAGAGCCCAGAGATTGCCGCCGCTGAGTTACAGAGCATCTTAAACAAAGTCTTTCTGGAAGGTTAGTGACTGTCTCCAGATCTAATGAATGGTCCCACCTGAGGCCTGGAGTGGCCTATCATCCTTCTGGCACTGTGTATCTGCAGCAGTCTCCGCTTGTACTGAGCCCTGATTCTTTTTATTCATTATCACAGACCAGAAGAAATCAGAAGGTTTCAGCCTCGATAACTGCAGAGCGATTGTGCTGCTAATGGACGTATCCTTGAACTTAAGTCTTCACGCCGTGATATTCACCATACATTGTAGTTTATGACCTCAGCCTCTCTTGTTTTTATGTCCTGCCCTTCTCTATAGGTCTAACCTTGTGTTTCAATGTCACCCCTGCCACCCGTCTCCCACGTGTTTCAGTGGGGATTAATTTCCGCGGGAGGGTTCTTCTACTGTTTATGCCCTAGTTCCAGGCTTTCCGCATCTCTTGTGCTGAACTTACGGAAAACGAGTGGGAGAACTATTGCAGGAATGCACCCTCCACCAACGTCGCTGCTATGTCTCCCCATGTCCTCCCCAGCCTTCCCGCGCATCTTCATCTCTCCCCTCCTTCCTCTATCTTCCCATGCATCCCTGTGTCTTCCTGTCGCTCCACCCCTCTATTCGACTTGGCTGGTGGCACCCTTGCTGTTAATACTTCAGGGCAGTGCTTGAGGGAGTGCGGCACTGTCAGATGAGACGTTAAACCGAGGATCACAAAATGATGGTCACATTGTCAAACAGAGGAGGAAGGAAAGCTATCTGGAAGTGTCTTAGTCGATGTGTAGGGCAGAAGCAAATGGAGGTTGTCCTTTTGTAGACAGGTTCCTTGGAGATGGAGCAAGCTGTGTGACCAGAGAGATCAGTTGTGCTGGCAGTGTTCGGAAGTGCACCGTCGGTTCATGCTCAGGTAGACCCGAGAGTGGGGGTGTAGACCCGAGAGTGGGGGTGTAGACCCGAGAGTGGGGGGTGTAGACCCGAGAGTGGGGGGTGTAGACCCGAGAGTGGGGGGTGTAGACCCGAGAGTGGGGGGTGTAGACCCGAGAGTGGGGGGTGTAGACCCGAGAGTGGGGGGTGTAGACCCGAGAGTGGGGGGGGTAGACCCGAGAGTGGGGGGGGTAGACCCGAGAGTGGGGGGGGGGTTAGACCCGAGAGTGGGGGGGGTAGACCCGAGAGTGGGGGGGTTAGACCCGAGAGTGGGGGGGTTAGACCCGAGAGTGGGGGGGTTAGACCCGAGAGTGGGGGGGTTAGACCCGAGAGTGGGGGGGTTAGACCCGAGAGTGGGGGGGTTAGACCCGAGAGTGGGGGGGGGGTTAGACCCGAGAGTGGGGGGGGGGGTGGACCCGAGAGTGGGGGGGGGTTAGACCCGAGAGTGGGGGGGGGTTAGACCCGAGAGTGGGGGGGGGGTTAGACCCGAGAGTGGGGGGGGGGTTAGACCCGAGAGTGGGGGGGGGGGTTAGACCCAAGAGTGGTGGGGGGGTTAGACCCGAGAGTGGGGGGGGGGTTAGACCCGAGAGTGGGGGGGGGGTTAGACCCGAGAGTGGGGGGGGGGTTAGACCCGAGAGTGGGGGGGGGGTTAGACCCGAGAGTGGGGGGGGGGGTAGACCCGAGAGTGGGGGGGGTAGACCCGAGAGTGGGGGGGGGGTAGACCCGAGAGTGGGGGGGGGTAGACCCGAGAGGGGGGGGGGTAGACCCGAGAGTGGGGGGGGGTAGACCCGAGAGTGGGGGGGGGTAGACCCGAGAGTGGGGGGGGGTAGACCCGAGAGTGGGGGGGTAGACCCGAGAGTGGGGGGCGTAGACCCGAGAGTGGGGGGGTAGACCCGAGAGTGGGGGGGGGGGGTTAGACCCGAGAGTGGGGGGGGGGTTAGACCCGAGAGTGGGGGGGGGGTAGACCCGAGAGTGGGGGGGGGTAGACCCGAGAGTGGGGGGTGTAGACCCGAGAGTGGGGGGGGTAGACCCGAGAGTGGGGGGGGTAGACCCGAGAGTGGGGGGGGTAGACCCGAGAGTGGGGGGGGGTAGACCCGAGAGTGGGGGGGGTAGACCCGAGAGTGGGGGGGGTAGACCCGAGAGTGGGGGGGGTAGACCCGAGAGTGGGGGGGGTAGACCCGAGAGTGGGGGGGGTAGACCCGAGAGTGGGGGGGGTAGACCCGAGAGTGGGGGGGGGGTAGACCCGAGAGTGGGTGGGGGGTAGACCCGAGAGTGGGTGGGGGGTAGACCCGAGAGTGGGGGGGGGTAGACCCGAGAGTGGGGGGGGGTAGACCCGAGAGTTGGGGGGGGTAGACCCGAGAGTGGGGGGTTAGACCCGAGAGTGGGGGGGGTAGACCCGAGAGTGGGGGGGTAGACCCGAGAGTGGGGGGCGTAGACCCGAGAGTGGGGGGGTAGAACCCGAGAGTGGGGGGGGGGGTTAGACCCGAGAGTGGGGGGGGGGTTAGACCCGAGAGTGGGTGGGGGGTAGACCCGAGAGTGGGGGGGGGGTAGACCCGAGAGTGGGGGGGGGGTAGACCCGAGAGTGGGGGGGGGTAGACCCGAGAGTGGGGGGTGTAGACCCGAGAGTGGGGGGGGTAGACCCGAGAGTGGGGGGGGTAGACCCGAGAGTGGGGGTGGTAGACCCGAGAGTGGGGGGGGGGTAGACCCGAGAGTGGGGGGGGTAGACCCGAGAGTGGGGGGGGTAGACCCGAGAGTGGGGGGGGTAGACCCGAGAGTGGGGGGGTAGACCCGAGAGTGGGGGGGGTAGACCCGAGAGTGGGGGGGGTAGACCCGAGAGTGGGGGGGGTAGACCCGAGAGTGGGGGGGGGTAGACCCGAGAGTGGGGGGGGTTAGACCCGAGAGTGGGGGGGGTGGTAGACCCGAGAGTGGGGGGGGTAGACCCGAGAGTGGGGAGGGAAACAATTACGTTTTCGGGAATAACCACTTTGACATCCCTTCCCTTCCATACAGGCATAACTGCGACAAGCAGTCAAATACCAATGGAAAACAGCTACTACAGCTCTGTCGAAACCTGGGTCTGTACATTGTCAATGGTAGGTTCATAGGAGACCTCCTAGGAAGATCGACCTATTGCTCACCTCTTGGCTGCAGCACAGTAGACTATATGATTACAGACTTAGACCCATCCTCTTTCAGAGCATTCACAGTCAAACCACAAACAACACTGTCAGATCACAGTCAAATTACTATGTTCCTCAAAAAGACAGAAACAAACAACATAGAAACACAACCCAGTAAACTGTACAACACCAAAAAATCGTACAGATGGGCCAAAAACGACACGGAAAAATACCAGAAAACAATTAGCAATGCATCAACTCAAGCTCTCTTAGACACCTTTCTGGATAACATATACACTCACAATAAAGAAGGCGTAAACCGGGCAGTTAGTAAACTAAACAATATTTTTGATAATTTGGCAACAAATGCAAACTTGAAAGCTCGCAAGAACAAACCCAAAACAAAAAACTATGAAAAATGGTTTGACCGAGATTGCCATAACATGAGGAAAAAACTTAGAAAAATATCAAACCAAAAACACAGACATCCAGAAAACGAGGAACTACGCCTTACTTATTGTCAGACACTAACACAATACAGAAACACACTCAGAACCAAAAAAGAGCAATATATTAAGAATACACTCAGCTCCATGGAGGAATCCATAGATTCCAATTGTTTCTGGGAAAACTTGAAAACACTACACAAAAAACAACACGACGATTTGGCCATTCAAAATGGGGACACATGGGTAAACCACTTTGAAAAATTATACCAGAAAAACACACTAAGACCAGAGCAACACCAAATATGCAAAAAACTGGAAAAGCTAGAAATGGCCATAAAAGATAACCAAAACCCGCTGGACGCCATAATAACAGAAAAAGAACTTCTTGAAAAACTCAAGGACCTGCGACCAGGAAAAGCCTGCGGGACAGACGGCATACTAAACGAGATGATTAAACACACAGACAACAAAATGAAACTGGCTATCCTAAAACTCTTCAACTTGGTTCTGAGTGTCGGTTATTTCCCTGATATCTGGAACAAAGGACTCATAACGCCCATATACAAAAGTGGGGACAAAATCGACCCAAACAACTATCGAGGCATCTGTGTAAACAGTAACCTGGGGAAGGTATTCTGTAGCATCATAAACAAAAGACTTATAAACTTCCTTGAGGAGCACAATGTCTTGAGTAAAAGCCAAATTGGATTCCTGCCAAACTATAGAACATCCGATCATATCTTCACCCTACAGACCCTAATTGACAAACACGTTCACCATAACAAAAGCAAAATCTACGCATGCTTTGTAGATTTCCAGAAGGCTTTCGACTCCATCTGGCATGACGGTTTATTCCTGAAACTTATCGAAAGTGGGGTAGGAGGGAAAACATATGATGTAATTAAATCAATGTATACAAACAACAAATGTGCAGTTAAAATTGGAGACAAACAAACAAAATACTTCCCACAGGGGCGGGGGGTGACGCAAGGCTCGCCAATCTCACCGACACTCTTTAATATTTACATAAATGGATTGGCAAAACTACTTGAACAATCTACAGCACCCGGCCTCACCCTATATGAATCCAAGGTTAAATTCCTCCTCTATGCAGACGACCTGGTTCTGCTGTCACCTACTAAAGAGGGGCTACAGCAAAACCTGGACCTGCTGGAGTCGTACTGCCAGACTTGGGCCCTGACAATAAATCCCCAAAAAACCAAAGTCCTTGTGTTCCAGCAAAGATCCAAACATCAGGGACCCAAAATAAATTTCACAGTAGGAACAACCAAAATTGAACAAACCACTAACTACACATACTTGGGCTTAAAAATCAGTTCTACGGGAAACTTCAAACTGGCTGTGAATGAACTGAAAGAGAAAGCAAGAAGGGCTTTCTATGCCATCAAAAAATCAATCCAAATAGAAATCCCAATTAGCATTTGGCTCAAAATTTTCAAATCAGTAATTGAACCAATTGCACTCTATGGCAGTGAGGTATGGGGACCGCTAACTCAACAAGAATTTGCAAAATGGGACAAACACCCAATTGAGATCCTACATGCAGAATTCTGTAAAAGTATCCTCCGGACTCAAAGGAAAACAGTAAACAATGCATGCAGGGCGGAACTAGGCCAATATCCATTAATAATCACTATCCAAAAAAGAGCCACCAAATTTTGGAATCATCTACAAATGAGCAATCCCCAATGCTATCACTACGACGCCCTGAAATGCCAAGAGCTGACCATAAAGAAGAATACCCTCAGTCAACTAGTCCTGGGACTCAGTGAAGTAACTACTAACAATACTAACAATAACCAGCCCCAGGACAGTGACAGGGTAACACAAAGAATTCGACCCAACACAATCGTCGCTAAGCAAAAGGAAAAATATCTGACATATTGGGCAGAAACAACAAAAACCCAAAGCAAACTCAATTGCTACTTGGCCCTAAACAGACAATACAACATAGCTGATTACCTGACCATGGTAAAGGATAACAAACTGAGAAGAACCTTGACAAGGTACAGACTTAGCGAACATAGCCTAGCGATCGAAAAAGGCAGACACAGGCAGACCAGGCTGCCAAGAGAGGACAGGATATGCTCGCACTGCAGTCAGGGAGTGGTGGAGACAGAGATGCACTTCCTCACAGCTTGTGGAAAATATCAGGGCATCAGGGAGAATTTCTACCAAAAATTCTCACAAATATGCCCTGATTTCAGAAATCTGAATGACAACCAAAAACTCCCATTCCTACTGGGAGAGGAGAGAAGCTGTATAACACTGGCGGCACGCTATGTTACAGCTTGCCATGAACAGAGAGCCAACCAGTAAACTAAGAAAAGAATATATATAAACAATGCGAATGTATATTTATACACTCAGGGATATACCTGTTTATACACTGTATGAATAGAACTGCGTTTATGTGGTAAACCATGAATGTATTTTGATGCTTTGGCAACATAAGATGTAACTTATCATGCCAATAAAGCGATTTGAATTGTGAATTGTGAATTGGGTAGACCCGAGAGTGGGGGGGGGGGGGTAGACCCGAGAGTGGGGGGGGTAGACCCGAGAGTGGGGGGGGTAGACCCGAGAGTGGGGGGGGTAGACCCGAGAGTGGGGGGGGTAGACCCGAGAGTGGGGGGGGTAGACCCGAGAGTGGGGGGGGTAGACCCGAGAGTGGGGGGGGGGTAGACCCGAGAGTGGGGGGGGGGTAGACCCGAGAGTGGGGGGGTAGACCCAAGAGTTGGGGGGGGTAGACCCGAGAGTGGGGGGTTAGACCCGAGAGTGGGGGGGGTAGACCCGAGAGTGGGGGGATAGACCCGAGAGTGGGGGGGTTAGACCCGAGAGTGGGGGGGTTAGACCCGAGAGTGGGGGGGGTAGACCCGAGAGTGGGGGGGGTAGACCCGAGAGTGGGGGGTTAGACCCGAGAGTGGGGGGGGTAGACCCGAGAGTGGGGGGGGGTAGACCCGAGAGTGGGGGGGTAGACCCGAGAGTGGGGGGGTAGACCCGAGAGTGGGGGGGTTAGACCCGAGAGTGGGGGGGTTAGACCCGAGAGTGGGGGGGGGGGGTAGACCCGAGAGTGGGGGGTGTAGACCCGAGAGTGGGGGGGGGGGGTAGACCCGAGAGTGGGGGGGGGGGTAGACCCGAGAGTGGGGGGGGTAGACCCGAGAGTGGGGGGTGTAGACCCGAGAGTGGGGGGTGTAGACCCGAGAGTGGGGGGGGTAGACCCGAGAGTGGGGGGGGTAGACCCGAGAGTGGGGGGTGTAGACCCGAGAGTGGGGGGGATAGACCCGAGAGTGGGGGGGGGGTAGACCCGAGAGTGGGGGGGGGGTAGACCCGAGAGTGGGGGGGGGGTAGACCCGAGAGTGGGGGGGGGTAGACCCGAGAGTGGGGGGGGGTAGACCCGAGAGTGGGGGGGTAGACCCGAGAGTGGGGGATAGACCCGAGAGTGGGGGGGGGGGTAGACCCGAGAGTGGGGGGGGGGTAGACCCGAGAGTGGGGGGGGGTAGACCCGAGAGTGGGGGGGGGGTAGACCCGAGAGTGGGGGGGTAGACCCGAGAGTGGGGGGGGGGTAGACCCGAGAGTGGGGGGGGGGGTAGACCCGAGAGTGGGGGGGTAGACCCGAGAGTGGGGGGGGGTAGACCCGAGAGTGGGGGGGGGTAGACCCGAGAGTGGGGGGGGGTAGACCCGAGAGTGGGGGGATAGACCCGAGAGTGGGGCTCTGAGATTCCACCCATTCGGTACTAGCTGAGCAAGCAACGAGAGGTTCCCCAGTGCTTTGCCCCGGTAATCTGTGCACTGTTTGTTTGTTAAACTTCAGCAGTGCATATTTGGGGTTCCTTTACCCTTGGCTCTTGCCAATCTGCCCTACATTCTCCAGGCTCGGATAAGTACGGTGTGTCCTGGCGTGGAGCGAGTGTGACCTCCACATTGGACAAACACAAACTCCAGCCGTGTGAATTTATCAGTGGTTTGGAGACACATAACCATGTGAATGGATATCCACTGGCCTCTGACACCCTGGGGTAGATCTTGCCTTTATGCGATTGGGTAAGACAGGTGATGGCGAGTCAGCCGCCCTTCAATGGAAATAAAAACCGTGAGTGATGTAAAATGGGCTGTCGATTCGCTATTGCCTGTTTTACATTATGGCAAGATCTATCCACTTTTCCTTAAAACTCCTTCCTACCGCCACAGGCTTCTTCCTGCCTCTTTAGATACTATCGTGTGAGTCAAATCCTTGTCACATAATGTCACTTCAGGCCAGGCAGCCAGCAGCAAAATTGCCTGACAAATAGCAGTAAAAATTACCCTTGTGTTTTACACACTGTGGTTGACCTGTTGAGACTTAACTGGCGACACAGTTCAGTGGATTGGGAAGACTTGACCAGCACAATTTCAAACGCCTATGGAATAAACTTGTGTTTTTTAAGGTACGATGAAGCAAAATGAAAAAGTTCACAAGGCGTGTTTGTTAATGACTGACTGACTAACATGTGACACATGTACAGGAAACTCTTTATTATCCGGCACCGACGGGACCGGCGTGGTGCCGGTTTATCAAAAAGTCTGGATTACAGAGAGGTATAGTTTAAAAGGTACGAGAGCTCCGTACACAGCAACAAATCCAGGCTTCCCTGTTGCTTAGCAACATGTGCAGGAACTCCGGCCACAGACCAAGAGTCCCTGTTGCTTAGCAACAAGTGCAGGAACCCCAGTTACACAGCCACAGATCCAGGAACTGCCACTAATATGAAGTAAAACTTATCTGAACCTACTGCTGAATTTTGCCGGTTAACAGAGATTTCTGGTTATTTAGGTGCCGGTTAAAAGAGAGTTTCCTGCACTTTACTCTTATTAGCCATCGCGTGACGGTTCGGCCATAATCCATGATCCTTGACCGTAGCCAGTCCGCTTGTGACCTTGTTGCCTATGTCATGTATCTTTGAAGCTCTGAGACACTTTCCACTGTTAATTGCTTTGGGCATTTCCATAACCTTTGACACCCCGACCATCTTAATTTCCTCTCAGATTGCTTGGTATGGGAGTGGCTATGGTACTGTACTAGCAGCCCAAGGCCATGAGTTCAAATCCCACCATTGATCAATACATTTGGTAATTTATGTGGCCGGCACTAGAAAATGACCATGAAAGCTGCCAGAGTGGCATAAAAACCCAACTGGTTCACTGATAATCCTTCAGGGAAGGGAACCTGGCACCCCTATCTGGTCTGGGCCTCAGGGCATCTAGGGGTGGCCAATAAATGCAGCTTCGCCCAGTGCCACTCGTATTCTGAGAATAAATTAAACAAAAACTGTCTTCAATGCCCTCAGGGGTGGGTTCCCCAGGGCGCTATTCCTTCCTCATATCGATGACTTCCTCTGCTCATCAGTCAACCCTGTCCAATCATTTGCTGAAGATACCACTCCACATTCATCAACTTCCTTCAAGGACCTGTCCTTGTCTGAGCATAAATACAACCTCCAGTCCTCTTGTAGTGCAATGTCTGAATCACACCTTGAACCCCCTTCACCTGCCACATGGGTCCATTTCCGTATTCGAGGGGCACTTGTGCCAGTAGTGACGCTGGAGGGGTGCCCACCCAGTGGAACGGACGGGGAATCGAAGGCTTTTTGGGAGGCTGCCACAGGCCAGTAGGGCCGACAAATTAAAAGTTCTCCCGAACTGTTCAGTGAAGCTCTCCGATGGTGGACCTCCAATTCCATCTGGGCGTGTGCAACCCTGTACATACTTCCTTCCAACGGCCACATTGCTGGGGTAGGGTGGGTATTCCGGGGGAGCCTGCAAATCCCACTAGAAACACCCCAAACCGAGGCACGACAGGAGTGGGGGAGGGCCATGGAAGTAGTACCCAGCCCACGCTCTGTTAGAATTTGCCCGTGGAGCTGTGCCCCAATTTCCAGCCCCTCCACTCCTGCGATACCTGACTTTCACCCCAAGGCAGAGCAGAATGGTCTAGGCTCTTATTTCTTTTGGTTAAAATCAGCCGAAGTTCACAGTCCTGATTGTTACCCAGCATCCCATACACCACCCCAACCTCCCCCGGCAACCTTGCTGGAGATTGCACATGATGGTGGGTGAGGACTGGATCAGGATTAGCTATGGCGTGCTCCCCAAGGCCAAATAGTCTGCTGGCACTGTCCAGGCTCACACATGAGGCATGGCCATTTGGCAGAAGAGGTCAAGATTGGAGGAGGAGAGCAATGTGGCCTCTGTGGTTTCAGGAGGAAACTTCTCTGAGTTTTATCTGTGTTTTAGGATCTCTTCCTCAAGAGCGATGTAGATGACTCGGGATTGCTGGATCCAACACAGCTATCTAACTGCTTGCAGGATGTTGGTAAGTACTGCACTCATTCCTTGGAATCTATGAGATTTCCAGTGATGTCATTAGGATCAGCCATCGGCAGTTTGAGTTACGGGGCAGGTTAAAAAAGTTGGGCATGTCTTCTCTGGAGTCAAGGGGACTTTGAGGTGAGATCATTTTTCCAAGAGTACGGAGGGAATTGCCAAAGTTGCAAAGTTCTCAAACGCCAGGGCAAAAACATGGCACTTAAGAGTAAGAACATTTGTGAGAAGCAGTTTCTCTTCAGGCTAATGGGCAGCCAGTTGGCAGGTCTCTATTAGTGCTACTGTACGGTCAGGAGGTGAGAGGAGCCAAGTCCTGGGGTTAGCTTTACTCTGTATCTAACCCGTGCTGTACCTGCCCTGGGAGTGTTTGATGGGACAGTGTAGAGGGAGCTTCACTCTGTATCTAACCCGTGCTGTACCTGCCCTGGGGGTGTTTGATGGGACAGTGTAGAGGGAGCTTTACTCTGTATCTAACCTGTGCTGTACCTGTCCTGGGAGTGTTTGATGGGACAGTGTAGAGGGAGCTTTACTCTATATCTAACCCCATGCTGTATCTGCCCTGGGAGTGTTTGATGGGACAGTGTAGAGGGAGCTTCACTCTGTATCTAACCCATGCTGTACCTGCCCTGGGAGTGTTTGATGGGACAGTGTAGAGGGAGCTTTACTCTATATCTAACCCCGTGCTGTACCTGCCCTGGGAGTGTTTGATGGGACAGTGTAGAGGGAGCTTCACTCTGTATCTAACCCGTGCTGTACCTGCCCTGGGGGTGTTTGATGGGACAGTGTAGAGAGAGCTTTACTCTGTATCTAACCCGTGCTGTACCTGTCCTGGGAGTGTTTGATGGGACAGTGTAGAGGGAGCTTTACTCTATATCTAACCCCGTGCTGTACCTGCCCTGGGAGTGTTTGATGGGACAGTGTAGAGGGAGCTTCACTCTGTATCTAACCCGTGCTGTACCTGCCCTGGGAGTGTTTGATGGGACAGTGTAGGGGGAGCTTTACTCTGTACCTAGCCCGTGCTGTACCTGTCCTGGGAGTGTTTGATGGGACAGTGTAGAGGGAGCTTCACTCTATATCTAACCCGTGCTGTACCTGCCCTGGGAGTGTTTGATGGGACAGTGTAGAGGGAGCTTTACTCTGTACCTAGCCCGTGCGGTACCTGCCCTGGGAGTGTTTGATGGGACAGTGTAGAGGGAGCTTTACTCTGTACCTAGCCCGTGCTGTACCTGCCCTGGGAATGTTTGATGGGACAGTGTAAAGGGAGTGTTACTCTGTACCTAGCCCGTGCGGTACCTGCCCTGGGAGTGTTTGATGGGACAGTGTAGAGGGAGCTTCACTCTATACCTAATTCCTGCTGTACCTGTTCTAGGAATTCTGGTACTGGTGGGTGTTCCATTCTCCGCCACAAGCATCCCTCACCTCAATGAGCACTAAATTCACCAAAAATAAGTTAAAAAACAGATAGTGGTTGAGTTGACTAAATGTGACTGGTCTCGTAGTATATATCAATTTTTCCTTGTTGCGTTCGAGTTTTTTTCTTGCTGGATAACAATCATTGATTGACTGGGTGGTGCTCACTGCTTCTTTTCTTTGTGTCTCTAAGGTTTTGGAGTTACTAACTCGGCGCTCAAACTCATGACTCTGAGATACGGTGACTCGTCAGGAAGAATCAGTCTGGAGAGTTTCATCAGCTGCTTCCTCCGTGTGGAATTCACAACCAGTAAGTGGTTCTCTATCATCAACATAGGACCATAGAATCGTACAGCACAGAACGAGCCCATTCAACCCATCGTGCCTTGCCGGCTCTTAGAAAGAGCTATCCAATTAGTCCCACTCCCCTGCTCTTTCCCCACAGCTCTTTCTAAGTATTTATCTGATTCACTATTGAATCTGCCTCCACCACCTTTTCAGGCAGTGCATTCCAGATCATACCGACTCCTTGACTAAAAAACGTCTCCTCAACTCCCTCCTGGCCTTTTTGCCAATTATTTTAAATCTGGCAGTGACTCTCTTACCAGTGGAAACAGTTTCTCTCTATCTACTCTATCAAAACCCCTCATAATTTTGAACACCTCCATCAAATCTCCCCTTAACCTTCTCTGTTCCAAGGAGAACAAACCCAACTTCTCCAGTCTCTCCACATAACTGAAGTCCCTCATCCCTGGTACCATTCTAGTAAATCTCTTCTGCACCCTCTCCAAGACCTTGACATTTTGATCACTTCTTGTACTTGTTCTTGTTCTTGTACTTGTGTTTTTAGTGATTTGTGTACTTGGGCATTCAAATCCCTTTGCTCTTGCCATTAAGAAAATATTGTAGTTTGTCTTTCTCTGATCTAAAGTGGATGACCTCACACTGCCCCAGATTGAACTCCATCCACCATAGTTTTGCCCACTCGCAGTCTGTCTATGTCCCTGTGTAACTTCCTGCTCCCACCTACACAACTTACTGTGCCTCCTAATTTAGTGTCAGTTGCAAACTTTGTATATACAACTCTCTGTTCCTCATCCAAGTCATTGATATATATAGTAAAAAGCTGAGGCCGCAGTATAGATCCCTGGGGAACACCACTAGTCACGTCCCGCTAATCAGAGTACAATCTCATTATCCCTACTCTTTCTCTCCTATCTCCCAACCAGTTACCAACCCATGTCACAAGGTTCCCTCCACCTCCATGTGATTTCAGTTTTGCTAATAGTCTCTTGTGTGCAACCTAATCAGATGCTTTCCAGAATTCCATAGAGTCCCTAGGCATTCCCCTATCCCCCTTACTAGAGACCTCAAAAAATTCAACTAGATTAGTTAGTCTCACCATGTCGGAAACAAGGATATAGGAAAGAACAGGAAGGGGGTCCTGCTAAGGGAGTATCGGGAGCTAAATTAAAAAGCAGGACCTCGAGGGTGGTAATCTCGGGATTACTGCTCATTATTCCAGGATCATCGAGGAAAGCAAAAATAACCTTTGGCTTCTCGTCTCCACAAACCTTCTTCTGAAACCCTCTTTGCTGCCTCCTCCACCCTCACCTCCAACAACAAGTGCGAGGAGCTCATGGACTTCTTTGTCACTAAGATTGAGACCATCCATTCAGCTGCCTCTACTGGTTCCCTCCGTTCACCCCTGCCAGAGCCCTGACCACGCATCTTTCTCTAGTTTCTCTCCTATCTCCCCTCCTGCAGATGACAGAAAACTTGGAAGTATAGTGAACATGAGGAGGAGAGTGATAGACTTCAAGAAGATATAGACAGGCTGGTGGAATGGGCAGACACATGGCAGATGAAATTCAACAAAGAAAAGTGTGAGGTGATACATTTTGGTAGGAAGAATGAGGAGAGCCCTCCCAGCGGGCTCAGCAGGCCAATTAAGGGCCACCCGGCAACAGGTGACGTCACAAACTGAAATTTCATCTGTCAAGATTTCCTGGCAGATGAAATATCAGTGTTTCACAGCTGTTTGAAGCTGTGAAACACTGACAGTCTGAGTTCTAAGCTGAGTCATTCTACGCAGACTCAGTTAGAACTCTCACCGACACTCAAAGCTGAAGGCTGTCACTTTTGACAGATCGCAGCCGTTCAGCTTTAAGTTCCGGCTGAGTGATGCAGCTCCCGACGGCTACAGGAAGAAAGGCTGTTAAGGTAAGTACAGGAAAGTAAAAGTCCTTCACACACTTTAGACACACCAAACACACTTACCTTTGCACTCATGCACCCATCACTCACCTGAGCGCCGACATCGCGACCCCTCCAACTCCTTCAACCCAACGGCCCGCCTGCTCTACCTGGCGTGGTTTGGAGCCGTCGGGAAACCCACACGAAACCCCTCAAAATAGGGATTAGGCTAAAAACTGCCTGTTAACTACCTGTTAACAGGCAGTTAATTGGCACTAATCCCTTCCCGCCTGGTTGCAGCGGGTCCCAGTGCGGGGCGGGTACCCGCCGCCCCTGAAACTTATGTGGGGCGGGATGGTGTCAGGACCCCCGAATTCGGGATTTCCCCCCCCCCCCCCACACGCCTGAAATCCCGCCTGACGGCTCCCCGAAAATCTAGCCCATAGAGTTCAAAAGGATGTTTGCTAAACCTATAAAAACACTAGTTCGGCCCCAGCTGGAGTATTGTCTCCAATTCTGGGCACCACACTTTAGGAAGGAAACGAAGGCTTTGGAGATTTAATTGAATGGTTTCAAGGATGAGGGATTAGAGTTACGTGGATAGACTGGAGAAGCTGGGGTTGTTCTCCTTGGAGCAGAGAAGGCTAAGAGGAGATTTGATGGAGGTGTTCAAAATCATGAAGGATTTTGATATCGTAAATAAAGAGAAACTGTTTTCAATGGCTGAAGGGTCGATATCCAGAGTGTACAGATTTAAGATGATTGGCAAAAGAACCAGAGGCGACATGAGGAAAAACCTTTTTATGCAACGGTTAGGATTTGGAATGCACTGCCTGATAGGGTGGTGGATACAAATTCAATAGTAGCCTTCAAAAGGGAATTGGATAACTACTTGAAGGAGAAAAAATTGCAGGGCTTTGGAGAAGAGCGGGGGAGTGGGACTAACTGGATTGCCCTTCAAAAGAGCCGGCGCAGACTTGATGGGCCGAATGGCCTCCTTATGTGCTGTACTATTCTATGATTCTACACCCTCTCCGAGCTCAACTTTTCCATGAATAAAAATTCAATAGATAAAGGAATAGTGCCAGAGGACTGACAAACAGCAAATGTAATTCATATCTTAAAAACGGGTGGTAGAACTAATAGGGAACTATAGACCAGTTAGCTTAACGTCAGTGGTAGGAAAGATATTAGAAGCTTTGCTAAAAGATCAAATAACAAAACATCCAGAGATGAAGAGCATAATAAAAAAAAAAGGCATCGATTTCTAAAAGGTCAGGTTTAACCAACCTTATTGAATTTTTTGAAGTAACCGAAAGAGTAAACAAGACCAAGGCAGAAGATGTGGTATACATGGACTTTCAGAAGGTCTTCGATTAGGTGCCACATAAGAGATTTATGGCAAAGGTCAGGGCGTGTGGAGTCCGGGACCAAGTAGCAGAATGGATTGAAAGATGTCTACAAAACAGAAAACAGACAGCAGGAGTTAAGGAAAGTTTCTCAGTGGCAGAAAGTGGGAAGTGGTGTTCCACAGGGATCTGTGATGGACCACTGTTGTTCACCATATAAAAAACTCAGAAATTGCAGTTATGGTATAAACATTTTCAGATCAAAACCAATTTGGGGCGTATAGCTAATAATATGGGGTGGAGGACTGCATCAGAATACAGGAAGAGATGAACATTAAATTTAATATAGCAGTGTGAGGTGGTTTATTTTGGTAGGAGGAATAAGGAGGCCACTTATTGGAAGGTAAGAAACTAAATGAGGTAGAGAAGCAAGAGATCTGGGAATACAGTCACATGAATCACTAAAAGTAACAACATAAGTTGATAAGATCATAGAAAGTGCAAATAAAATACTAGAGGAATAGAATACAAAAGCAGGGAGGCAATGTTAAATTTATATAGAACCTTGGTTAGACCATACTTGCAGTACTGTGCAGTTCTAGTCTCCATACTATACAAAGGATAGTGAACCACTGGAGAAAGGGTACTTCCCACCGATTGTCTGGAGGTTTACCCATTAACAGTTCAGCGCAATTTATTGTGGTCAATTCATTTCTCATCCCTTCGAAGTTTACCTTACTTAATTTTATAGTCTTGGTTTGAGGTTCACCCTTCTCTCTCTCAAACCTAGGATCATAGAATGGTTACAGCACGAAGAAGGCCATTCGGCCCGTTGAGCCCATGCCGGCTCTCTGCAAGGCACTTCAGCTAGTCCCACTCCCTGCCCGCTCCCCGTAGCCCTGCAAATTTCTTTCTTTCAGGTACTTATCCAACTCCCTTTTGAAAGCCACGATTGATTCTGCCTCCACCATCCTTTCAGGCAGTGCATTCCAGATCCTAACCACTCACTGAGTAAAAAAGTTTTTTCTCATGTCGCCTTTGGTTCTTTTGCCAATCACCTTAAATCTGTGTCCTCTGGTTCTCAGCCCTTCCACCAATGGGAACAGTTTCTCTCTATCTACTCTGCCTGGACCCATGATTTTGAACACCTCTATCAAATCTCCTCTCAACCTTCTCTGCTCCAAGGAGAACCCCAGCTTCTCCAGTCTATCCATGTAACTGAAGTCCCTCATTCCTGGAATCATTCTCGTAAATCTTTTCTGCACCCTCTCTAAGTTCTTCACATCCTTCCTAAAGTGTGGTGCCCAGAATTGGACAAAGTACTCTAGTTGGATCCGAACCAGTGTTTTATACAGGTGGTTCATAATTTCCACACTTTTGTACTCTATACCTCTATTTTTGTAGCCCAGGATCTTGTAAGCCTTTTTAACTAATTTCTCAACCTGCCCTGCCACCTTCAATGATTTGTGCACATATACCCCCAGGTCTCTCTGTTCCTGCACCCCATTTAGAATTGTACCTTTAGTTTATATTTCCTCCTCTCTTTATTCTTCCTACCAAAATGCATCACTTCACACTTTTCTGCGTTAAGTTTCATCTGCCACGTGTCTGCCCATTTCATCAGCCTGTCTATGTCCTCTTGAAGTCTATCACTCTCCTCCTCACTGTTCATTATACTTCCAAGTTTTGTGTCATCTGCAAATTTTGAAATTGTGCCCTGTACACCCACACCCAAGTCATTAATATATATCAAGAAAAGCAGTGGTCCTAGAACCGACCCCTGGGGAACACCACTGTATACCTTCCTCCAGTCCAAAAAACAACCGTTCACCACTGCTCTCTGTTTCCTGTCACTTAGCCAATTCCGTATCCATGCTGCCACTGTCCCTTTTATTCCATGGGCTGCAACTTTGCTGGCAAGTTTATTATGTGGCACTTTGTCGAACACCTTTAGGAAATCCATGTACGTCAACCCTCTCTGTTATCTCATCAAAGAACTTAATCAAGTTAGTTAAATTTGCCTTTAACAAATCTGTGCTGGCTTTCCTTAATTAATCCACACTTGTCCAAGTGACTGTTAATTTTGTAATAACAACAGAAAATGCTGGAAAAACTCAGCAGGTCAGGCAACATCCGTGGAGAGAAATTTGAGTTGACGTTTCGGGTCGAACCCTTCTTCAGCATCAGTTTCTTGGACTGTTCAGCATTTTCTGTTGTTATTTCGGATTTCCAACATCTGCAGTATTTTGCTATCGTACTGTTAATTTTGTCCCTGATTACTGTTTCTAAAAGCTTCCCCACTACTGAGGTCAAACTGACTGGCCTGTAGTTGCTGGGTTTATCTTTACACCAAGGGTGGAATATTTGCAATTCTCCAGTCCTCTGGCACTACCCCTGTATCTAAGGAGGATTGGAAGATTATGGTCGGTACCTAATATCAAACTCAATCATATTTTGGTCACTGTTTGCACAATGTTTCCTTGTGAACATATGAACATTCAGATTACCGTCAGATCGTTAACTAATTCTGGTTTTAGAATTCTCATCCGTGTGTTTAAATCCCTCCATGGCCTTGCCCCTCCCTATCTTTCTACCCTCCTCCAGCCCCACACCCCCTCTGAGATATCTGCGCTCCTCTAATTCTGCCCTCTTGAGCATCCCTGATTTTAATCGCTCAACCATTGGTGGCCGTGCCTTCAGCTGCCAAAGGCCCAAGCTCTGGAATTCCCTGCTTAAACCTCGCTAGCTCTCTCTCCTCCTTTAAGACGCTCCTTAAAGCCCACCTTTTTGACCAAACTTTTGGTCACCTGTCCTCATGTCTCCTTATGTGGCTCGGTATCAAATTTTGTTTGATAATCACTCCTGTGAGGCACCTTGGGACGTTTTACTACATTAAAGGTGCTATATAAATACAAGCTGTTGTTGTTCATTACTCATCACTAAATCCAGTTTGGCCTGGGTGATATCCGAGTAGTAAGGTCAGAAACTGAGAGAAGCGAGATATCAGGAACAAAACCCAACTGTTTATTTACTCGGTGTAGCAGAGAAACATATCTCTTACAGCTGGAGGCAAAGCACCTTTTCTTACTGCACGAGCACCAAGATGGAGGATTCACCTCTGAGTCATACCCATAATGCAATGCCACATTACCTTAATAACTGGTGTACCAGGACATTGACTACATGACCCATTACCATAAACACTGGTGAATGTGATCCCTTAGTATTTGGCTCCATCTGGTGGATAACTTAAACATTGCATCCCAGATTACTATAGCCTGTTACCTTGTGGGTTTTAAAACACAATTGTTTTAAAAAACTGTCTCGAATATATTCTAGAAATTTGTTGTATTTACTACTTGTGTTATTCTGCTTCTCCTAGCGTGTGGAAACTAAAACCTCCCAATATAACCACGTTATTTTTGCTACGTGCTTCCCTGATCTCCATACTTATACAACCTCCCGCCAACCACATCACTATTTTCAGGAGGTCTGTAAACTACACCCTCCAGAATCTTGCATCCTTTTGCTGTTCCTTAACTCTACCCACAGTCTTCCATCTGCCTGATCACTCTTACTGGCAGTGAGCGTCAGCAGGCTGTTTGGCTGAGGGGGGGAAGCACATGCCAGCCAAGACCAATTGTGCCCTCTCCCAATGCCCGCGCATGTAGGAGTCATTGGATAGCGATGAATCAAAACTCTGGATTGTATTTTTCCACCTGTCTTTAGCCCAGGGTGTAGTGTCCGCGTATCAATAATACACGGACTGCAGGAGAACAATAATAACAGGTATTTACTGAACAGAGGGTAAGCTTAAACTGATAGTACAGAAGCCTGCTATGGCTTTATATACAGGCGTGGTCACTGCCGGTACTACAGTATAAAAGCAGTTCTCTCTTAAAGGTACATACACAACAATTCCTCCCCTTTTAGATAAACAGTACATAACATTCATTTAACAATTAAATAATAACTAATTACAATGACAATTTTCTCTGTACTATATACATCAACTGAAATAATCATTTAGAAGTTCAGTCTTTGAGGAGGCTTCCTGATCCTGACTGGATAGCGCCTTTCTCGAGTATCCTGTTCTTGCGGTGGAGTCGATTCTGGCTCATTGTCATTGGTTGGTTCGTCAGCTTCCAATACCCCTGATTCTGAGGTAGACGCAATCTGTACTTCGGGTTCATTACCAGGTGCACATGCTCGTGGTATGGGTTTGGCTTGTTCCTGTGACTCTAGAATCTGGTCAGCATGGCGTCTCACGATGCTCTCTCCAACGTCCACTGTGTACATTAGTGGTCCCTGCTGTGTGCATATCGTTCCTGGCTGCCATTTTTCTGTTCGGTAGTCGCGCGCCATGACTGGTTGCCCTATCTTGAAGCTCCTGGTTGGCTTCTCATTGATGTGCTGGAATTGCTTATCCTCAACATCTCGTCTTATGTTTGGTTTGAGCAAATCCAGGCGACATCTTAGCCTTCGGTTGAAGAACATTATGGCTGGAGCTTGGTTGGTGACTGCATGTGTCGCATTCCGGTAAGCAAACAAGAAATTATCCACCTTGGACAGCACACCCGAACGCTCCAGACTCTCCAGCTCTGCTTCAACGGCTGGGCGGATCGCGTACGGTACCGGTCTGGCCTTAAAAAAATTTGGATTTGCGTTATCTTCGATTTTTATCATTGCCGTTACTCCTTTTAGAGTCCCAAGTCCTTGTTGGAACACCTCTTTCGCGTCAGTTAGAATTTTTGACAGTCGTCCAGGTGTGACGTCGTCATCCTTTTTGTCAGTCACAGTTAGCGCCTGAATGGAATGCCAATCCAATTGTATTTTTCGGATCCATTCACGTCCCAATAATGGTGGTCCTCCATCTTAGTAGTATATATAGATACAGTTTCTGTGTTTCCTTGCCATTGTATTTAACTGGCACCCTTATTTTTCCTCTGGGGTAGACTTTTTGCCCCGTGTATGTCTTCAATACAATGGACGTGTCCTTCAAGGGTATGTGTGAGAATAGCCGCTCATAGTCTCGTCGATTCATGACAGTTAGGGCTGATTCTGTGTCCAATTCTGTTTGTATCTGTGTGTTGATAGAGACACTGAAGACAGGAGTTGGTTTGATAGGTGTTTACTAAACAAAGTCTGGAGGGGAACTAACGGATACAACACAATATACAGGCTTATATAGCCCGAGTGGCCATTACCGGCATTACAGTACACATGGGGCTCTTAAAGGCACATACACTACAATTCCTCCCCTTTTAGCTAACCAGTACATAATATTTTAAGTAATTATTAATTACATGTTATAAGAAAAATAATATACACATTGCTGCAGTTAATTAATTATAAGTCAGTCTCTCTGGAGGCTTCCTGACTCGGTCCGGATAATGCCTCGGCGGTGTAGTAGTTTCTGGTGGTGTAGTAGGTTCTTTTGGCAAGGCTGATTCGGCTTGAATGCCAGTGTCGGGTTCATCGGGTTCCAGTATCACCGGATCGGAGGTAGATATGGGTATCTCTACTTCATCGTTAGGCGTATAGAGTTGTGGTGTAGGTTGTCCCTTTTCGGATGACTCTATGATTTGGTCAGCATGGCGCCTTATTATGCTTTCTCCGATGTCCACGGTATACATCAGCGGTCCTAGTCGTGTGCAGATAGTTCCAGGCTGCCATTTCTCGGTACGGTAGTCCCAGGCCAAAACTTGTTGACCTATCTGGAAGGTTCTAGTTGGCCTTTCATTCATGCCTTGAAATTGCCGGTTCTCCACGTCCCTTCTGATGTTGGGCTTGATCAAATCCAGCCGGCATCTTAGGCTTCTATTGAAGAGAACATCATGGCGGGAGTTTGGTTTGTAACCATATGTGTTGCATTCCTGTATGCGAACAAGAAGTTATCCACCTTGTGCTGAAGTTTTATGTCTTCATTACCCATGGCCTTTATGGCCTTCTTGAAGGTCTGGACAAACCTTTCAGCCAATCCATTGGTGGCGGGATGGTATGGGGCGGACGTGTAGTGCTTAACCCCATTGTTTTTTAAGAACTTCCTGAATTCTTCGGACACAAATTGCGGTCCATTATCAGAATAGATCTGTTCCGGCAACCCATTCCTGGCAAACATGGTCCTTAATACTGTGATGGTTTTTTCCGTGGTGGTGGAGGACATCTTTATTACCTCCGGCCACTTGGAGTGTGCATCAACCGCGATTAAGAACATTGAGTCCATAAATGGACCAGCAAAGTCGATGTGTACCCTTTGCCAGGGGGATGAGGGCCACTCCCATGGATGTAGAGGGGCTTGGGGTGGAGCGTTTTGGACCCTCTGGCATCCTAGGCAGCTCTTGTTCATTTCTTCTATGTCTCCATCGATACCTGGCCACCATACAAACGCTCTGGCTAGGTTCTTCATTTTCACTCCACCCAGATGCCCCTCATGAAGCTCCTTCAGCACTTTATCCTGGAGTTTGGGTGGAATCAGCACTCTGGATCCACACATCAAGGTTCCTCGGCATACTGACAGCTGTTCTCTTCTTTGCGAGAATGCTGGCAACAGTGGTTCGCCATGTGCTGGCCATCCCTTCACCGTCAAGTCGTAGACTCGTGAGAGAGTCGGGTCATTTCTCGTTTCCTTTTCAATGGCAGAATTTGTTACTGGTAGACATTCCACTATGGTTGAGTGGAACATCTCCACTGGGTCTACTGTAGGTGCCTCTTCTACCGTTGGCAACGGTAGGCGCGATAAACCGTCAGCATTCCCATGCTGTTTTGATCCTTTGTATTCCATGTTGTATTGGTGTGCCCCTAGAAAAAGGGACCACCTCTGTAGCCTTTGTGCTGTCATAATGGGAACACCCTTTTTAGGGTTGAATATGGAGATGAGGGGTTGATGGTCCGTCAACAAGGTAAATTTTTGTCCGTGTAGGTAATGGTTGAATTTCTTCACTCCCCATACCAGGCTGAGTGCTTCCCTGTCGATTTGGGCATAGTTACGTTCAGCTGAATTCAATGAGCGTGACGCAAAAGCTATCGGCCGTTCCGAGCCATCAGGGAATTTATGCGATAATACTGCTCCTATGCCGTAAGGGGATGCATCGCACGCTAGTCTGATTGGCAGTGATGGGTTGTAATGAGCCAAAACTTCTTTGGACGTGATTAAGTCTTTGCATTTATGGAAGGCACATTTACAGTCTTCGCTCCATTTCCAAATTACTCCTGTTTGTAGCAGTTCATTAAGAGGGTGTAGAAGAGTTGATAAGTTCGGTAAAAATTTATGATAGTAATTTATTAATCCCAGGAACGACCTTAATTGTGAAACATTTTCAGGTGCTGGGGCTTTTATGACCGCTTCAATTTTTTCAGGTGACTTATGCAACCCTTCCTTATTAATTATGTGGCCACAATATGATATTTGATTTTGGAAAAATTCGCACTTGGGGCGATTTGCTCGTAGGCCCCGTTCTCTCAGCCTAGTGAGCACCTGCTCCAAATTGGCAAGGTGCTCGTTGTCGTTTTCTCCTGTTACAAGGATGTCGTCTAGGTAGCATTGAGTCCCCGGAATCCCTTGGAGGACTTGCTCCATAGCTCTTTGCCAGATAGCTGGAGCGGATGCTACTCCGAAAACCAGTCGATTGTACTGGTACAGACCTTTGTGTGTATTTATCGTGAGATATTTTTTAGAGTCCTCTTCAACCTCCATCTGTAGATATGCCTGTGCCAAGCCAATTTTGGTGAAACGTTTCCCTCCGGATAATGAGGCGAAAATATCTTCTATCCTCGGAAGAGGATACTGTACCTTGTGAAGGACCGGGTTTACAGTCACCTTGAAGTCTCCACAGATGCGAATTTTTCTCTGTTCTTCAGATTTATCATTATTCAATGCTTTCTTCATGACTGGAACGATGGATGTTGCCCACTCGCTCCAATCTATTTTGGATAATACGCCTGCCTTTTCCAAATTCTCCAGCTCTGCCTCGACTGCTGGACGAATTGCGTATGGCACCGGTCTTGCTTTAAAAAACTTGGGAATTGCTGCATCTTCCACTTTTATTGAGGCGGTGATGCCTTTCAAGGTTCCTAGTTTCTCTTGAAACACTTCTTTTGGCGTTGGCCAAGATGTCTTTTAATCGTTCAGGTATGATGTCATCATCATTTTTTTTCTTACTGGTCACCGTCAGTGCCTGAATGGAGTGCCAGTCAAAATGTATTTTCCTGATCCATTCACGTCCCAACAGCGGTGGGCCACCATCTTGTAGAATGTATAAATACAACTTTTGTATTTCTTTGCCGTTGTATACAACAGGCACCCTTATTTTTCCTTTGGGGTATACTTTCTGCCCCGTATATGTTTTCAAGATAATGGATGTGTCTTTTAAAGGTATATGCGGAAATAGCCGCTCGTAATCCCGTCGATTTATGACGGTCAGAGTTGATCCTGTATCTAGCTCCATTTTAACTGGGGACCCTGCTATCGTGAGGGTAACCCAAATGGTCTGGTAATCATCTTTGGCAAGTACATTATGTAATTTGAGACAGCTTAGTCTCTTGTTTTCGGAGTCGCTATCGCTCTTCTGGTCTTCGGAGCTACTGTCCGTCATCATTTGTACCTTTCTGTACTTTTCTTTATTGATTTTTTTTTTCCTGTCTGTGGATTTATTTTGTCCAGATCGGCATACCCGTGCAATGTGTCCAATCTTTCTGCATTGCCTGCATGCTTTGTCCTTGAACCAGCAGTCTCTCTGGTCATGGGTGGATCTGCCGCAGCGATAACATCTCTCGAAACCCTGTGTCATTTCATGGGTGCCGAAGTCCTGTGTCTTTTGTTGTATCTCTGCAGCTCCTCTTGCGGCTGCTTCGTATGATACAGCCATACTGAAAGCCTTGTCCAGTGTTAAATCCTTTTCAGAAAGCAGCCTTTTCTGTGTTCCTTTACTTAAGAGACCGCAGACGAATTTGTCTCGAAGATATTCTGCTAGTCCTGCCCCGAATTGGCAGTGTTTTGATAGCTTTCTTAATTCTGTGAGGTAATCAGCGTTACTTTCATTCTTGTGCTGATTTCCCTTGAAGAATTTGAATCGTTCCGCTATCAGCAGCGGTGTTGGGTTTAAGTGCTCCTGTAGGGTATCAACAATTTCTTTAAAATTCTTGTCCTTTGGTTTGGCTGGAGTGATTAAATTTCGTAACAGCCCGTATGTCTTTGCGCCCATTAGATTTAGCAGCACTGAAGCTTTTTTTTCATCTTCTATTCCATTTGCAGTGCAATATACCTCCACTCTTTCCACATATGTTGTCTAATCCTCTATCTCGTTATCAAAAGCATCAATATTGCCAGACTTAGGCATCTTAGAAAAGATATGGCGCTTCCCGCGCTTTTCTTTCTTTTCTGCAGAAAAGATATGGCGCTTCCCGCGCTTTCCCGCCACTGCTGCCGATGACAACGCTGTTTCCCGCGGTTTCCGTTCTTTTTATTTATTTATTTATTTACAGTTGGAGTCTCGTTCCCGCCGGACTTTCTCTCTGGGTCTGAACGCCGACTTGCTTGCAGCGCCGGCCGTCTCCCGAGTGCTCCCTCCCCGTCTGTTACTGCTTGCCTCCGATTTCGCTGCTTGGCCCAGCTGTCGAGCCAGCCGCTGGAGCCCCAGCCTGACGCCCAGGAAGGATTAGTGCAGTACCTGCCACCAGCTTGGCCAGCTGGTGAAACCACAGCTTCTTTCACTTTCTTGATTCTTCTGGACGCCAGAGGAATCGATGTCCTTGAGGTGCTGCCGAATTGCAGGTAAGTCCATTTCCACTTCGTCGCCACTGTTGTGTCTGTGTGTTGATAGAGACACTGAAGACAGGAGTTGGTTTGATAGGTGTTTACTAAACAAAGTCTGAAGGGGAACTAACGGATACAACACAATATACAGGCTTATATAGCCCGAGTGGCCATTACCGGCATTACAGTACACATGGGGCTCTTAAAGGCACATACACTACAAATTCCATCTTTACTTGGGACCCTGCTATCATGAGGGTGACCCAAATGGTTCGGTGATCCTCCTTTGCGATCACGTTGTGTAACTTTAGACAACTTATTCTCCTGCTCCCGGAGTCATTATCACTCTCCTGATCTTCTGAACTACTGTCTGTCATTTTTTTTACTTTCTTGTACTTTTCTTTAGTAGTTCTTTTAGTGTTGGTTTTCTTTCCTGACCTGCAGACTCTTGCTATGTGTCCCATTTTCCCACATTGCCTGCATACTTTGTCCTTAAACCAGCAGTCCTTCTGATCATGGGTTGTTCTGCCGCAACAATAGCACTTTTCTGCTCCAGATGCCATTTCGTTAGCGCTGTATTCTTGTGGTTTCTGTTGTATTTCCGCAGCTCCCCGTGCTGCTGCTTCGTAGGATACTGCCATGCTGAAAGCCTGTTCTAGCGTCAGGTCCTTTTCCGAAAGTAGTCGTTTCTGGGTTCCTTCACTCTGGAGCCCGCAGACAAACTTATCCCTTAAGGTGTCTGCCAGTCCTGCTCCAAACTGGCAGTGCTTCGATAACTTGCGTAGTTCCGTAAGATAGTCAGCATTGCTCTCATCTTTGTGCTGGTTTCTTTTATGGAACTTGAATCTTTCTGCTATCAGCAGCGGTGTAGTGTTTAGGTGTTCCTGTAAGATATTAACAATCTCTTCAAAACTTTTCTCCATTGGTTTAGCTGGGGTAATTAAATTCCGCAATAGGCCGTACGTTCTCGCGCCCATCAAATTTAATAATACCGACACCTTCTTTCCATCGGCCACCTCATTTGCCTTGCAGTACACTTCAATTCTTTCCACATACGTGGTCCAGTCTTCTACCTCGTTGTCGAAAGCAGTGATACTGCCACTCTTCGGCATCTTGGGTGGTTTAAAATGACTCCTCCCGCGCTTTTCCTTCTTCCCCAGTGGAATAAAATGGCGCCTCCCATGCTTTTCCTTCTTCCCCTTGCTGCCACGCTGCTCCTAGCGTTCTACAGGGTAATGGCGGCGACCCGCGGCTTCGGCGCGTCTCACTTTTCCTTCCCCTCGTTTTATTTTCTTTACGCTGCCCGGTTCTTGAGCACCGACCGCGCCCTGTGCGCTCCACCCTCTCTCTCTCTCTCTTTTCCTCCCGACAACGCTGCACGGCCCCTTTGCAGAGCCGCTCGATCGAGCTCAAGCCCACCGCAGTCCGGAAGGGTCAGCGCACTACCTACTACCAGCACGATTTGCTGGAACACCTTGACTGGGGAGCCAAGCCCAGCTCTCCACAGCCTCCCCTGCAATTCTCTGAACTCCGATGGATCCCTGGGCGGTTGCCCACGGTCGACGCCCGTTGCTGTGACTTCGACCTCCAAGAAGCTTCTTTCCAGGGAAAGATCCCCGTGAGGTGATGCAGTACTGCAGGTGAGTTCGAACCTGCTCGTCGCCAGTGTAGTGTCCGCTTATCAATAATACAGGGACTGCAGGAGAACAATAATAACAGGTATTTACTGAACAGAGGGTAAGCTTAAACTGAAAGTACAGAAGCCTGCTATGGCTTTATATACAGGTGTGGTCACTGCCGGTACTACAGTATAAAATCAGTTCTCTCTTAAAGGTACATACACAACACAGGGATGCTTGATCCTTTTGTTGCAGCCCCCCTTCAGCACGGCCCCAACTGAGAGGACTGGTTTAAATAAGATATTATTATTCAAACAGCGATTCCCTGATGATGCCACTAGCTGTATTGATTCAGAGTATTGACTGATGCTGACAGTGTGAAGGAGCAGAACTAACATCAACCCTCACTGACCCGGGCACTGCAATGCTCACTCTCTCTCTCTCTCTCTCTGTTAGGTTGCAGGATTCTGGTGGGAGCAGTCCACAGACCTCCTGATGTATTGGGGGTGGGGGGGTGCGGGGGAGCGGCGATGTATAAATACAGAAATCAGGGAACCATGTAGCAAAAACAATGTGGTTATAATGGGAGATTTTTATTTTCCCTCGCCCTGCAGGTCTTGGTACGTCACCTCAGCCATCCTTCCCCACTCAATCTTTGATATTCTCTGTTTAAGCATAAGGGAGCAATGTCAAGGAGATAAAAAGGAAGATCGGCAAACACTGTGAATCTGAAATGTTGGAAATGCACAGTAGGTCTGGCAGTGTCTGTGACGAGAGAAGACAGGTTACTGTTTCTGGCATGAACCCTCTGTCAGGACCCAAAGCGCTCACCTGTCATTCTCCTTTACAGATGCTGACAGACCTGAATTTTCTGTTTTAATTAAAGCGACGATTTCACAAGTTTCACAAAGAGAAATTTAGATGAGAGAGGCCATTTGGCCCTTCAGTTTCATCCTTCCGTAGGGGTGTGGGGGAGGGGTGAGGGGGGTTGGGGTGGGAGGGTGTGGGGGGTGAGGGTGTGGGAGGGTGTGGGGGGTGAGGGTGTGGGAGGAGGGTGTGGGAGGGTGGGGGGAGGGGGTGGGTGGGGGGAGGGGAGAGGGAGGGGCGGGTGGGGGGAGGGTGTGGGGGGAGGGGAGGGTGGGGGTGTGTGGGGGAGGGGAGGGGAGGGTGTGGGTGTGGGGGGAGGGTGTGGGTGGAGGGGAGGGGAGGGTGTTGGGGGAGGGGAGGGTGGGGGGAGGGTGTGGGTGTGGGGGAGGGTGGGGGGAGGGTGTGGGTGGAGGGGAGGGTGGGGGGGAGGGTGTGGGTGGGGGGAGGGGGGTGGGGGGAGGGGAGGGTGTGGGGGGAGGGTGTGGGGGGGGGAGGGTGTGGGGGGGAGGGGAAGGGAGGGGGAGGGGAGGAGGGGAGGGTGTGGGGGGAGGGTGTGGGGGGGGAGGGTGTGGGGGGGAGGGGAAGGGAGGGGGAGGGGAGGAGGGGAGGGTGTGGGGGGAGAGTGTGGGAGGGTGTGGAGGAGAGGGGAGGGTGTGGGGTGAGGAGTGGGAGGGGAAGGTGTGGGGGAGGAGGGGAGGGTGTGGGGAGGAGGGGTGGGGGAGGGGGTGGAGGGGAGGGGGTGGAGGGGAGGGGGTGGGGGGAGGGGTGGGGGAGGGGAAGTGGGATGGTGGGGAGGGTGGAGGGGAGGGGTGGGGGAGAGGGATGGGTGAGGGACGGGGTGCGAGGGAGGGGTGGGGTGGGGGAGAGGGGATGGGTGAGGGGTGGGGTGTGGGGGAAGGGAGGGGTGGGGAGAGGGATGTGTGCGGGGGTTCGAGGGGTGTGGTGCGGGGGGAGGGGAGGAGTGCAGGGGTGGGGTGCGGGGAGGTCAGAGTGAGGGGGAGGGGGTGGTGGGGAGAGGAATGTGTGCGGGGGTTCGAGGGGAGGGGAGGGGTGGGGGAGAGGGAGGGGTGCGGGGGTTCGAGGAGTGGTGCGGGGGGGAGGGGAGGAGTGTGGGGGTGGGGTGCGGGGAGGTCATAGGGCGGGGTGCGGGGGGAGGGGAGTGGTGCGGGGGGAGGGGAGGAGTGCGGGGGTGGGGTGCGGGGAGGTCAGAGGGAGGAGTGCGGGGGTGGGGTGCGGGGGGGTGGAGGGTGGGTGGTGGAGAGAGGGATGTGTGCGGGGGTTCGAGGGGAGGGGAGGGGTGGGGGAGAGAGAGGGAGGGGTGCGGGGGTTCGAGGGGAGTGGTGCGGGGGGGAGGGGAGGAGTGTGGGGGTGGGGTGCGGGGAGGTCATAGGGCAGGGTGCGGGGGGAGGGGAGGAGTGCGGGGTTGGGGTGCGGGGAGGTCAGAGGGAGGGGTGCGGGGAACAGTGGGGGATGAAGTGTTCTGTCAGGATGCTCCAACCATCATGGTGTGGGGCAGGCTTGCTGGTCCAGCTGATCTTTTCCTCCTGTCGGTATTGTTTGCTCGTATTCCACTCAGGCTCTTACCCACATCTATAAGGTCCTCTCTCATTCGTCTCCTTTCCAGCCTTCCATCGAATGCAGTGTTTTAACATCTTGACCCTTCCCTGCACACCTCCCAAGATTTGGAGATTTCCTTGTGCCTTGGTGACTAGACCTGAAAGCAGCATTCAAGCTGCAGCCTTGCTACAACCGTTGACCCTGACTCTACTTCACTGTCTGACCCTGAGAGCAAGACATCCAAACCCCCCTTTCCTGTTAATAATTTCTGTTTCATTTTACAGAGATGTACACCAAGTTAAGCAGAGGTGGGCCTGGACTCTCTTTGACCGCAGCGGAGGTAATGAAAATATTTGTACCTCTACTACCTAGTCTGAGGAGTCTCTTCTATAAATCTGCCCAAATCACACATCTTCTCACTTGGAGATGAAGGCTTGAAATTCCGCAGAAGGGGTTTCTCCTGATGTTGTCAAGAGAATGGTTAGAATGTAGTGGGGGGGGAACCTCGCACCGAGGCGAATAGCACAGATGCCTTTAAGGGGAAGCTAGATAAGTACACGAGAGAGAAAGGAATAGGAGGATATGCTGATCGGGTGAGATGAAGTAGGGTGGGAGGAGGCTCGTGTGGAGCATAAACACCGGCAAAGACCAGTTAGGCCAAATGGCCTGTTTCTGTGCTGTACATTCTATGTTATTCTATATTACGCCATTTCCGTCTCTGCACTTGTTACTGCTGTCTCATTTACTATTCCTTTCAACCTTGGTTGTATCTTGCACTGTTGGGACTTTGGTCTTCACCCGTATCAATCGATCAAATAAAAAGAATTTCACCACACAAAAGAAGCACTTCCAGGATGACAATATTCTCTCCAGTTTCTCTGTGAAGTAATTAAGTATAAGCTCAGGGGTACCGGTCTAATAGGAGAGTCTTCAGCGGTGACTGATTGCATTCCATGGATGAACATTCCTTGGTCCCAGCAGTATTTGAACTCTGGAATATTTGAATGCACAGTCTGTCCCCTCCCCCTTGTGTATAGATTTTTAAAACATAAATCTCCAGCATATCGGGAGGCATTATCAGTTTGATCACCATCCCGACCCTAGGGGGGACACTTGATGCGAGAGGCATTCGCTTGACATCAGGGAACTGGACAAACAAGGATTGTCATCCAGGTCACTGATCCAAGGCAGGTATTCACCCCCATAACAAGCACTGCTGTGGTGCATGGTGAATACCTATCCTGCCACTCTATGCCTCAGTGCACAGGTGCTGCAAACCCCTCGGTCACTGAACTACAAGCTTCACTTTCTCCTACTGTCAACAGGTGGTAAAACCCACGCTAAACATACTGACTTACCTCATCTTCTCTACTACTCTTTTCAGTCTTGACAGTGTCCTGCACTGTGATCCTTTGCCCAGCACCAAGCCTTGACAGTGTCCTGCACTATGGCCCTTGGCCCAGCACCTAGCCTTGACAGTGTCCTGCACTATGGCCCTTGGCCCAGCACCTAGCCTTGACAGTGTCCTGCACTATGGCCCTTGGCCCAGCACCAAGCCTTGACAGTGTCCTGCACTATGGCCCTTGGCCCAGCACCAAGCCTTGACAGTGTCCTGCACTATGGCCCTTGGCCCAGCACCAAGCCTTGACAGTGTCCTGCACTATGGCCCTTGGCCCAGCACCAAGCCTTGACAGTGTCCTGCACTATGGCCCTTGGCCCAGCACCTAGCCTTGACAGTGTCCTGCACTATGGCCCTTGGCCCAGCACCAAGCCTTGACAGTGTCCTGCACTATGGCCCTTGGCCCAGCACCAAGCCTTGACAGTGTCCTGCACTATGGCCCTTGGCCCAGCACCAAGCCTTGACAGTGTCCTGAACTGGGATCCTTTGCCCAGCACTGACGATGTTCTGCACGATGGCCCTTGGCCCAGCACCTAGCCTTGATGGGGTCCTGCACTATGGCCCTTGGCCCTTGGCCCAGCAACTCGGTTCCTCAACTTGAAAATAAAATTGATTCCCTTGGAATGGATTTAATTTGTTCGCAACCTTGGTGTCATATTTGACCCTGAAATGAGCTTCCGACCACATACCCGCACCATAACTAAGAACGCCTATTTCCAACTCCAGAACATCGCCTGTCTCTGCCCTTGCCTCAGCTCACCTGCTGCTGAAACCCTCATCCATGCCTTTGTTGCCTCTAGACTTGACTATTCCAACGCACTCCTGGCCGGCCTCCCACATCCTACCCTCCGTAAACTTGAGGTCATCCAAAACTCGGCTGCCCGTGTTTTAACTCCACCAAGCCCCATTCGCCCATCTCTCCTGTGCTCGCTGACCTACATTAGCTCCCAGTTAAGCAACGTCTCAATCTCAAAATTACATAGAAACATAGAAGATAGGAGCAGGAGTAGGCCATTCGGCCCTTCGAGCCTGCTCCGCCATTCAACGAGATCATGGCTGATCATCCAAACCCTAGCACCCGGTCCCTACACCGACAGCCATCCCACCCAAGCTCTATCCCCGTATCCCCGTAACCCCACGTATTTAATCCCCCCTAACACTAAGGGCCAATTTTTTTATCACGGCCAATCAACCTAACCCGCACATCTTTGGACTGTGGGAGGAAACCGGAGCACCAGGAGAAAACCCACGCAAACACGGGGAGAATGTGCAAACTCCACACAGTCACCCGAGGCCGGATTTGAACCCGGGTCCCTGGCGCTGTGAGGCAACAGTGCTAACCACTATGCCACCGTGCTGCCCTTTGTTTTCTCATCCTTGTTTTCAAATCCCTCCATGGCCTCGCCCCTTCCTATCTCTGTAATCTCCTTCAGCCCCACAACCCCCCGAGATATATGCGCTCCTCCAATTCTGCCCCCTTGAGCATCCCTGTTTATAATCGCTCAGCCATTATTGGCCGTGCCTTTAGCTGCCTAGGTCCTAAGCTCTGGAATTCCCTGCCTAAACCTCTCTGCCTCTCTCTCCTTTTAAAATGCTCCTTAAAACCTACCTCTTTGACCAAGTCTGCCCTAATACTGTAACTCCTTATGTAGCTCGGTGTCAAATTTTGTTTTATAACGCTCCTGTAACGCGCCTTGGAACCTTCTACTATGTTAAAGGCGCTATATAAATACAAGTTGTTGTTCTTTACTTGTCACCCTCTGAGCTGCACATGGCTCATAACCTTTTTAGTCTTTCAGCGATTCCAGACACTTTCTGTCCATTTTATTAAACTATTGTGCAACTGCTCACTCTGATTGCTGAATATGAACAAAGCCCTCACTGCAATCTCAATGTTTTGCATTTCTCCTTCACAGTGGATGCTGCTCACCACCTATTTTTAAAAGAAGTTGGATGTCGGGCGCCTGGTTTGATCTCTGAGCTATCTCACAATTTCCTGGGTGGGAAGCACTTGCACTGGGGGACTTCTGGGGGACTGGTGTTGGAATGATTCACTTGTCCGTGTGCAGTTGACAGTGGTTGGCACTTTGGTTAGGAGCTACAGGAAAGGAGTTCAAGATACTTGAACTGGACGGCCTATATATGTATTAGATAGAAGGAAAGGTGGTTGCAGTCTTGATGTTCTGCCTCTGGATGACCCCAGCAAGTAGCATCTCTACAAAGAACGTGCAAGACTTCTGAGACACAACACTCCAATGAGACGCGAAAGATTCCTGCACTTGCCCAACCAATGACTTCTGTTCTTGCATGTTGTCTTTGTTTCCTTGTATCTTGTGTACTGGACTTTCAGTAGACATCTGTTTCAGAACCTGAGGTCCAGATGGTGCTGGGATGATTGTTTTGTATTGTCAGATTTTTTTAGTTTTACTCAGAGGCGACAAAACCCAGGCTGTGCACTGCTGGTCGCGGAATAATTTTGAAAAGGAGCAATATAAAGTTTTTTTTTTTAAAAAGAAGAGTCACAAAATAAAGGATGGGATAAAAATCAAAGTTTCACCAGACAGAATTTCTGGAAGTGCCAAAATCTACCAAGGTAGTTAAGTAGCAGTGAATGCAGATTGGAGTTATCTAGGCAACGACTTGTGGTTTTAGCCTGAGGCATGACGAGGCTCTCCCTAAATTGGGCCTTAGGCCTCATTTCAAAACTTTGGGGAAGCTGCCGGTGCCTGTCACCCCTCTAGAGGCAGCTCGCCCATTTTCACAGGATCAGGAATGCCTGTGGACTGGGTGGAGCGCATTGAGCATCAAGCTGTAAAACAAATATTTTGTTCACCATTTTGGTGGTGGCCATTTGTTAAGCTGCATCCATGACAGGAAAACCTGCGCGCTGCAGGCCCGCAGCCTGCTCTGTTCAGGGCAGCCCAAAACCGGCATTAGGCTCTTCATTAACATATACAAGGGGCCTAATGCCTCTTTCAGGTGACCGCCAGAGATGCCCCAAAAATCGCCCAATCTGATATGTGGTCTGACATATTTCAAGTCATAGAGTCATAACGGCACAGAAGCAGGCCATTCGGCCCATCGAGTCCGTGCCAGCTCTCTGTAGAGCAATCCAGTCAGTCCCATTCACCCGCTCTAGCCCCGTAGCCCTGCAGGTTTATTTCCCTCAAGTGCCGATCCAGTCTCCCCTTGAAAACACTGTGTGTGTCCGTTTCCACCGCCAGCGAATTCCAGGTATCATTAAGGTACAGGACATAGCCCCGCCCAGACATCAGGAGCAACAAGGACCAATTTCTGCCCTTTATAACATTAGTCAGGGCTGGAATTTAACCCAGCTACCAGAGGGGAAAGGTCAGTGTGTGACCCACTGTACCACACGGTCCCAGAGGAGGACAGTGTGTGACCCACTGTACCACCCAGTCCCAGAGGGGAAAGGACAGTGTGTGGCCCACTGTACCACCCGGTACCAGAGAAGAAAGGACAGTGTGTGACCCACTGTACCACCCGGTACCAGAGAAGAAAGGACAGTGTGTGACCCACTGTACCACCCGGTCCCAGAGGGGAAAGGTCAGTGTGTGACCCACTGTACCACCCGGTCCCAGAGGAGGACAGTGTGTGACCCACTGTACCACCCAGTCCCAGAGGGGAAAGGACGGTGTGTGACCCACTGTACCACCCGGTACCAGAGAAGAAAGGACAGTGTGTGACCCACTGTACCACCCGGTCCCAGAGGGGAAAGGTCAGTGTGTGACCCACTGTACCACCCGGTCCCAGAGGGGAAAGGACAGTGTGTGACCCACTGTACCACCCGGTACCAGAGAAGAAAGGACAGTGTGTGACCCACTGTACCACCCGGTCCCAGAGGGGAAAGGTCAGTGTGTGACCCACTGTACCACCCGGTCCCAGAGGGGAAAGGACAGTGTGTGACCCACTGTACCACCCGGTCCCAGAGGGGAAAGGACAGTGTGTGACCCACTGTACCACCTGGTCCCAGAGGAACAAGGACAGTGTGTGACCCACTGTGCCACCTGGTCCCAGAGGAACAAGGACAGTGTGTGACCCACTGTGCCACCTGGTCTCAGAGCGGCAAGAACAGTGTGTGACCCACTGTACCACCCGGTCCCAGAGGGGAAAGGACAGTGTGTGACCCACTGTACCACCTGGTCCCAGAGGAGAAAGTACAGTGTGTGACCCACTGTATCACCCGGTCCGAGAGGGGAAAGGTCAGTGTGTGACCCACTGTACCACCTGGTCCCAGAGGGGAAAGGACAGTGTGTGACCCACTGTACCACCCGGGCCCAGAGGGGAAAGGACAGTGTGTGACCCACTGTACCGCCCGGTCCCAGAGGGGAAAGGACAGTGTGTGACCCACTGTACCACCCGGTCGCAGAGGGGAAAGGACCGTGTGTGACCCACTGTACCATCCGGTCCCAGAGGAACAAGGACAGTGTGTGACCCACTGTGCCACCCGGTCCCAGAGGGGAAAGGACAGTGTGTGACCCACTGTACCACCTGGTCCCAGAGGAACAAGGACAGTGTGTGACCCACTGTACCACCTGGTCCCAGAGGAACAAGGACAGTGTGTGACCCACTGTACCACCCGGTCCCAGAGGAACAAGGACAGTGTGTGACCCACTGTACCACCTGGTCCCAGAGGAACAAGGACAGTGTGTGACCCACTGTACCACCCGGTCCCAGAGGAGAAAGGACAGTGTGTGACCCACTGTACCACCTGGTCCCAGAGGGGAAAGGACAGTGTGTGACCCACTGTACCACCTGGTCCCAGAGGGGAAAGGACAGTGTGTGACCCACTGTACCACCTGGTCCCAGAGGGGAAAGGACAGTGTGTGACCCACTGTACCACCCGGTCCCAGAGGGGAAAGGACAGTGTGTGACCCACTGTACCGCCCGGTCCCAGAGGGGAAAGGACAGTGTGTGATTCAGTGTACCACCCGGTCCCAGAGGGGAAAGGACAGTGTGTGACCCACTGTACCGCCCGGTCCCGGAGAAGAAAGGACAGTGTGTGACCCACTGTACCACCCGGTACCAGAGGAGAAAGGACAGTGTGTGACCCACTGTACCACCCGGTCCCAGAGGGGAAAGGTCAGTGTGTGACCCACTGTACCACCCGGTACCAGAGGAGAAAGGACAGTGTGTGACCCACTGTACCACCCGGTCCCAGAGGGGAAAGGTCAGTGTGTGACCCACTGTACCACCCGGTACCAGAGGAGAAAGGACAGTGTGTGACCCACTGTACCACCCGGTCCCAGAGGGGAAAGGTCAGTGTGTGACCCACTGTACCACCCGGTCCCAGAGGGGAAAGGACAGTGTATGACCCACTGTACCACCCGGTCCCAGAGGGGAAAGGACAGTGTGTGACCCACTGTACCACCCGGTCCCAGAGGGGAAAGGACAGTGTGTGACCCACTGTACCACCCGGTCCCAGAGAGGAAAGGACAGTGTGTGACCCACTGTACCACCTGGTCCCAGAGGAACAAGGACAGTGTGTGACCCACTGTACCACCCGGTCCCAGAGGAACAAGGACAGTGTGTGACCCACTGTACCACCCGGTCCCAGAGGAGAAAGGACAGTGTGTGACCCACTGTACCACCCGGTCCCAGAGGAGAAAGGACAGTGTGTGACCCACTGTATCACCCGGTCCGAGAGGGGAAAGGTCAGTGTGTGACCCACTGTACCACCTGGTCCCAGAGGGGAAAGGACAGTGTGTGACCCACTGTACCACCCGGTCCCAGAGGGGAAAGGACAGTGTGTGACCCACTGTACCGCCCGGTCCCAGAGGGGAAAGGACAGTGTGTGATTCAGTGTACCACCCGGTCCCAGAGGGGAAAGGACAGTGTGTGACCCACTGTACCACCCGGTCCCAGAGGGGAAAGGACAGTGTGTGACCCACTGTACCACCCGGTCCCAGAGGATGAAGGACAGTAGATGGGGAACTTTCTGATCCAAAGGTGCAATTGAATGATTCAGAGGGGTCGGTGGGATTTGCAGTGAAGTTTTTGAGCATTCTTACCTTATGGTGGGAGTGGATTTATTGGCTGGTTTCTTTGTAATCGCAGCTGGCGTCACTGTTTGAGAATTGTTTATGTGTCGTAGTTTAAATTCTCCAGTAGGGCACTGGTTAATGTGTTTCTGTAAAATTATCCCATTCTGGACTAGCAGGTTTGTGTGTTTAAAATAGCGCAGGATGTATTCTTACCCAACTCGTGAATTAGCTTGCACACTGAGAATAAACTGCCTGGTCTACTTTGCACAGTTTTCAATGCTTTGTATTTTGACTGCTTTAGAATCTCTGAATAAAAAATAAAAGGGTTAAAGATATACATCTATGATTCTGTGGAAAACACCTTGTGGACAGAGACTATATTCTCACCATCTAGACAGAAACAATATCTCTTTCTTTTATAGGTAAGGATGGTTGGGGTAAGGGGGGGGAGATGTGTCTGGGGGGGGAGCCGTGTCTGGGGGGGGAGCCGTGTCTGGGGGGGGGGAGCCGTGTCTGGGGGGGGGGGAGCCGTGTCTGGGGGGGGGGGAGCCGTGTCTGGGGGGGGGGAGCCGTGTCTGGGGGGGGGGGGAGCTGTGTCTTGGGGGGGGGAGCCGTGTCTGGGGGGGGGGAGCCATGTCTTGGGGGGGAGCCGTGTCTGGGGGGGGAAGACGTGTCTTGGGGGGGGGAGCAGTGTGTGGGGGGGGAGACGTGTCTTGGGGGGGAGACTTGTCTGGGGGGGGTGTGTCTGGGGGGAAATTGGGGGAGGAGGTGTGTCTGGGGGGAGAAGGTGTGTCTGGGGGGGGATTTGTGTTTGTGGGGGGGGCGAACATAAGAAATAGGAGCAGGAATAGGCCACTTGACCCCTCGAGCCTGCTCCACCATTCAATAACATCATGGCTGACCTTGGGCTCAAAGCCACTTCCCCGCCCGCTCCCCATAACCCTTCAATCTGTCTATCTCCACCTTAAATATATTCAATGACCCAGCCTCCACAGCTCTCTGGGGCAGAGAATTCCACAGATTTACAATCCTCAGAGAAGAAATTCCTCCTCATCTCAGTTCTAAAAGGGCAACCCTTTATTCTGAAACTGTGCCCCCGAGTTCTAGACATGAGTGCAGCAAAGATTCACCAGGCTGATACCTGGGATGGCAGGAATGACGTATGAGGAGAGATTGTGTCGATTGGGCTTATACTCACTGGAGTTTAGAAGATTGAGAGGGGATCTCATCGAAACCTATAAAATTCTGTCAGGCCTGGACAGACTAGATGCAGGGAGGATGTTTCCGATGGCCGGGGAGTCCAGAGCCAGGGGCCATAGTCTAAGGATAAGGGGTAAGCCATCTAGGACAGAGATGAGGAGGAATTTCTTCACCCAGAGAGTGGTGAACCTGTGGAATTCTCTACCACAGAAGGCAGTAGAGGCCAGTTCATTAAATATATTCAAGAAGGAGTTGGATATATTTCTTAAGGCTAAAGGGATCAAGGGATATGGGGAGAAGGCAGGGACAGGGTATTGAATTTGGATGATCAGCCATGATCTCATTGAATGGCGGAGCAGGCTCGAGGGGCCGAATGGCCTCCTCCTGCTCCTATCTTCTATGTTTCTAGATTCCCCCACGAGGGGAAACATCCTCTCTGCATCTACCTTGTCGAGCCCCCTCAGTATCTTATATATTTCAATAAGATCACCTCTCATTCTTCTAAATTCCAATGAGTATAGGCCCAACCTGCTCAACCTTTTCTCATAAGTCAACCCCCTCATCTCAGGAATCAACTGTGTGAATCGTCTCTGAACTGCCTCCAATGAAAGTATATCCTTCCTTAAATAAGGAGGAAAAAACTGTACGCAGTACTCAAGGTGTGGTCTCACGAATACCCTGTACCGTTGTATCAGGACTTCCCTACTTTTATACTCCAATCCCCTTGCAATAAAGGCCAACATCCCATTTGCCTTTTTGATTACTTGCTGTACCTGCATGCTCACGTTTTGTGTTTCATGCACAAGGACCCCCAGGTCCCTCTGAACTGTAGCATTTTGTAATCTCTCTCCATTTAAATAATAATTTATGCGGGGAGATGTGTCTGGGTGGGGGTGGGGGAGGGGGGAATGTGTCTGGGTGGGGGATAAGAAAGACTTGCATTTATATAGTAGCATTCACGACCTCAGGCCGTCTCAAAGCGCTTCACAGCCAATTAATTAATTTTGAAATGTAGTCACTGTTGTAATCATAGAATCATAGAATGGTTACAGCACGGAAGGTGGTCATTCAGCCCGTCGAGTCCGTGCCGGCTCTCAGCTAGTCCCACTCCCCCGCCCTTTCCCCGTGGCCCTGCAAATTTTTTTCCTTCAGCTACTTATCCAACTTCCTTTTGAAAGCCGTGATTGAGTCTGCCCCCACCACCCTTTCAGGCAGCGCATTCCAGATCATAACCACTCGCTGCGTAAAAAAGTTTTTCCTCGTGTCGCCTTTGGTTCTTCTGCCAATCACCTTAAACCTGTGTCCTCTGGTTCTCGACCCCTCTACCAATGGGGACAGTTTCTCTCTATCTACTCTGTCTAGACCCCTCATGATTTTGAACACCTCTATCAAATCTCCTCTCAATCTCTGCTCTAAGGAGAACAACCCCAGCTTCTCCAGTCTATCCACGTAACTGAAGTCCCTCAGCCCTGGAACCATTCTTGTAAATCTTTTCTGCATCCTCTCTAAGGTCTTCACATCCTTCCTAAAGTGCGGTGCCCAGAATTGGACACAATACTCCAGTTGAGGCCGAACCAGTGTTTTATAAAGGTTCATCATAACTTCCACGTTTTTGTACTCTGTACCTCTATTCATGAAGCCCAGGATGTCGTAAGCTTTTTTAACTCTCAACCTGCCCTGCCACCTTCAACAATTTGTGCACATATACCCCCAGGCTCTCTGTTCACGAAACGTGGCAGCCAATTTGCGTACATCAAGCTCCCACAAACAGCAATTTGTTAATGATCAGATAATCTGTTTTTCATGGTGTTAGTTGAGGGATAAATATTGGCCAGGAAGAACCTCCCTGCTCTTCTTCAAAATAGTGCCATGGGACCTTTTGCGTCCACCTGAGAGGGCAGACGGGTCCTCAGTTTAACATCTCTTCCGAAAGAAGGGTTGTAGATAAAGAAAAGACAGTGATACGCAGAGAGCAAGGACGGGAGGGTTAATGAAAGGGGGCTAGAAATTCGGTGCATTTGCGCCTCTCGTTAGCGCCCCCGGGGCGCAAATTACTTTTCACCTGGGCGCGGCGCCGCTAACGACTCCCGCTAAATTGAACGGGAGTTTAATGGCGGCGGTAACCGGTAGCGCGCCGCTCTGCTGCGCAGGTGATGATGACGTCATCACCATGCGCAGCGCCCTGTTTTCACCCCACCTGCAAAATTGGCCTGCGCCCCCTGAATCTGCGCCGGGCGGTGACCGACTGATTCAGGCGGCGGGAATGGAAGGACAGGAGGCTCGCGGGGTGATAAGTAAAGGGGAGGTGGCGGGCAGAGGGGAAAAATCGTCCGCCTTACTTGTCGCGGCCCGTTGCCCCTTGGACTGCGTGGTCCATGCCGCGATCTGGCAGCCTGGCGCACCTCTTGTGTGCCGGGCTGCTGGCACGCCAACCCCCCCCCCCCCGGCTCCCCGGTGGTCCAGGTACGGCCCCGCAGAGTTGTGGGCTTGGGACCTCCCCTTTAATGAGGGGAAGAGCCCTCCCATGCGGTTACGCCACATGGCCCAGTGCAGAACGCACCGCCCGACATTCGGGGTTCGCGCTCTAACAAGGAAGTGGAGCGCTTGAATTAGCGAACGCTGGCGCTATTTTTTTGGTGAGCGCTAAATTTAACGCCTAGGCGATGTTAGCGGCCCAAAATGGTCAGGAACGAATTTTCTCCAGGGAGAGATAAAGAGAATCAGAGAAAGACATTGAGGGAGAGGTGGACAGAGAGAGAGACAATAAAATAAGAAAGAGAGGAGATAGAGAGAAAGGAAGTGTTAAAAAGGGAGAAAGATACACAAAGATAGAAGAGTGGCGAGACAGACAAAGATAAGGAAAAAGGCAGAGAAATGTATCGGGACAGAGAGTCAGAGACACAAAGAGAGACAAGGGAAAAGAGGTGATGCGGAGAAAAGAGACAAGGCAAAGAGATAGAAAGTGAGAGGGAGAGAAGGGGAGAGTTGAGAGAGAGAAGGGATGAGTTGTATTGTTGGGGTGCTGTGTGTCCTTTGCCCTGATGATCATGCTGCCGTGGTTTATTTAGCAGGCGCTGTCTATCCGTGCCGTGCGCTGTAGGGGGTGCTGAGCAGCAGTGTGATCTTGAGCAGCCCTCCCTCTCCCTCTCACTCTGTGTGAGAAGCTTATCTGGAGCTGGCCGGGGTCCAGCAGCGCGGTCTGGGGGCCGCACTATCAGCGGCGGTCAGTTCCACTGCAGGGCAGGGAGAGAGGGCAGCTTATCAGCCGGGGGCTGCTGGGCACAGCCTTGAGCTGGAGAATTGGGGGGTGGGGGGCAAAAATATTAGCCTGAGCGACAAAATCCACGGGCATGTCATTCCGAGCAAAGAGAAGGAAAAGGACACAAGCGCAGAGCCCGGTGCGACTGCAGGACTTTGCAGCTTTGCTGGGAGTTCTTTGCATGTACAGCTCGCTCTGTGCATTCGTCTGCGTGTATCTGTTCTTCCTGCTGTTTATTATTCTTATTTGAAAGAAGATGATGCGGAGGCTGACTCGCAGATCGGAAGGGCTGCTGCTGGGCATCCTCGGCTGCCTGGCCGCACTCGTCTATTTCTTCCAACCTGACCTGGGTCGTGTTGTGTGGGGAAGCCAGCAGAAGCGCCCAGGTCCAGAGTTACAGGATGCCAAAGTAAGTCTGTGTGTGTGTTTCTTTTTAAAATATGTGCATTGCTTCCTTTATTATTTTGCCTTTTCCATGTATTTCAGTTACCGCTGGTTAAATGCAATCATTGCTGTGTCTTTTATCGATCTTTCTAAAGGTTGAGACCAGACAATGGCACAGCATAGGAGGAGGCCATTCGGCCCATCGCGCCGGTGCCGGCTCTTTGAAAGAACTATTCAATTAGTCCCACTCCCCCTGCCCTTTCCCCATAGCCTTGCAAATGAATCTCCTTCAAGTATCTATCCAATTCCCTTTTGATGTTACTTTTTTTTAAAGGGATGGGTGAAGATATATAAGAGGATAAATTCCTCCATTTGTTACATTTATCCCACAGGCACAGTGGGCTCATGCCCTTTCCTGTGGGTTAAATTTAACACACTCAGAGGGTTTTCTCCCCCACCCCCCCCCCCCAGCAGATCTCCCACGACATTGCTCCTGGGTGGTCTGGGGCACAATTGTAAAGTTTTAGCTGCTCAGGTGGCCTGTCCCTTTAAGGTTGCTGCTGTTACCAGGCAAATCCAGGCGGTTGTAGTGATATATATAAACGGCCCTGCTCAATCAGAGGATTTGTCAGTAAATTACAGGTTCCCGGTCAATGACTGGCTTTCTTTAAAAATAAACCATAATTTGCATCTCAAATGATGTGTGTTTGCTGGTGTGTGATGTCTGGAGCGTGATGGATGCAGGTCCTTTATTTGTGTACTGAAAGAGGCGGCTGCTGAGATAGTGAATGCATTGGTTGTGATCTTCCAAAATTTCCTAGACTCTAGAACAGTCTCAGCGGATTGGAAGGTAGCAAATGTAACCCCGCTATTCAAGAAAGGAGGGAGACAGAAAACAGGGAACTAAGGACGACTAGCCTGACATCAGTCATCGGAAAAATGCTGGAATCCATTGTTAAGGACGTGGTAACAAGGCACTTAGAAAATCATATGATTAGGCAAAGTCAAAATGTTGTTTTGAGGATGTAACTAGCAAGGTAGATAAAGGGGAACCAGTGGATGTGGTATATTTGGATTTTCAAAAGGCATTCGATAAGTTGCCACATAAAAGGTTGTTGTACAAGATAAGGGCTCATGGGGTTGGGGGCAATATATTAGCATGAATAGAGGATTGGTTAAAGGACAGAAAACAGAGAGTAGGAACAAACGGGTCATTTTCAGGTTGGCAGGCTGTTTTGTACTGGTGGGGTGCTGCAAGGATCAGTGCTGGGGCCTCAGTTATTTACAAGCTATATTAATGACTTAGATGAAGGAACCGAGTGTAACAGCATCCAAGTTTGCTGATGATACAAAGCTAGGTGGGGAAGTAAGCTGTGAGGAGAACACAAAGAGTCTCCACAGGTTAAGTAAATGGGTGAGAAGGTGTCAGATGGAGTAGAATGTGGGGAAATGTGAGGTTATTCACTTTGGTAGGAAGAATAGAAAAACAATATTTTTTAAATGGTGAGAAACTTTTAAATGTTGATGTTCAGAGAGATTTGGGTGTCCTTGTACACGGAGCACACAAAGTTAGCATGCAGGTACAGCAAGCAATTAGGAAGGCAAATGGAATGTTGGCCTTTATTGTAAGGGGGTTGGAGTATAAGAGTAAGGAAGTCTTACTGCAATTGTACAGGGCCTTGGTGAGACCACACCTGGAGCACTGTGCACAGTTTTGGCCTCTGTACCTAAGGAAGGATATACTTGCCTTAGAGGTGGTGCAACAAAGGTTCACTAGATTGATTCCTGGGATGAGAGGGTTGTTCTATGAGGAGAGATTGTGTAGAATGGGCCTATACTCTCTGGCGTTTAGAAGAATGAGAGGTGATCTCATTGAAACATATAAGATTCTGAAGCGGATTGACAGGGTAGATGCTGGGAGGTTGTTTCCCCTGGCTGGGGAGTCTAGAACCAGGGGGCATAGTCTCAGGATAAGGGGTCGGCCATTTAGGACTGAGATTAGGAGGAATTTCTTCACTCAGAGGGTTGTGAATCTTTGGAATTCTCTACCCCAGAGGGCTGTGAATGCTGAATCATTGAGTATATTCAAGGCTGAGATCGATAGATTTATGGGCTCTAAGGGAATCAAGGGATCTGGCGGGAAAGTGGAGTTGAGGTGGAAGTTCAGCCATGATCTTATTGAATGGTGGAGCAGGCTCAAAGGGCTGTATGGCCTACTCCTACTCCTAATTCTTATGTTCTTATGCACTAGTAGATCTCATGTGGCATTGCTCACATTGAGTTGAAGGATGCACTGTTTTATAACAAGGGTGATATCAACAAAAGTGTGACAGGAACAATATTACAGGAATTAAAAATGACACTTAAAATTCTTGCACTCTTGCACTTCTTGTAATACATTTAAGATTGTCACACAAAGTATTATGGCATTACTAACGAATCACCCGTGGCATTGCTCTCAGTGAGTTGAGTCTTGCACTGTTTTATAAGGACTCGTCGGTTGTGCCATTAGCACACAAGTATCATTCTGCTGCTGAACTGGATCTATGTGTAACTGGCATGACCATTGAAGGCCGCAAGGTCTAATTGCTGTAACAAACCACATCCTGAGGTCAGTTAGAGGCTAATTGCTGGAAATGTTTCCCTGTAGTTTGGCAGCTGCTGGTAAATTTACAACCCCTTTCCCAAGGGCAGAAGGAAATAATGAGCTTTCTTTCTCTTTTTTTTAATACTATCTTAAAACAGTGACACAATAAGAACATAAGAACATAAGAAATAGGAGCAGGAGTAGGCCAATCGGCCCCTCGAGCCTGCTCCGCCATTCAATAAGATCATGGCTGATCTGATCCTAACCGCCAATCCACTATCACAGAACCATCTCCTGAATCTAACAGAATTAGACACATGAAATAGGAGCAGGATCAGGCTACACGGCCCCTGGGCCCGCTCCGCTACCCACAGGGCCATGTCCGATCCGAACCTAGACTCATGTCCAAATTCTGAAGTGTGACGAATGAAGTGTGATGAACGCACTTCAAAGCTTTTATATATAAGGCAGGAGTGTAGCCAGCTGGACAAGATGGGCTTCTTCTGCCCTCCATAGATGAAACATAGCCCAGGTTCCAGGACATCCAATGCAATCTGATACCGAGGAAGAGGAAGTTGTACGATTAATTCCTTGGATGAAGAGTATCATTTTCTTCGGAACATAGGAACGGGAGTCGGCTATTCAGTCCCTCGAGCCTGTTCCGCCATTCAGTTAGATCATGGCTAAACTGTAGCCCAACTCCATTTGCCCGCCTTTGTTCCGTATCACTCATACTTAAGGCAAATCATGTCTGACAAACCTGATGGAGTTCCTCAATGAAGTAACAGAGAGTGTTGATGAAGGTAGTGCAGTTGGTGCATATATGGATTTTCAGAAGGCGTTTGATAAAGTGCCACATAATAGACTTGTTAACAAGATTGAAGTGCAGATTAATGGGGGAGTGGCTGTGTGGATGCAAAATTGGCTAAGAGACAGAAAGCAGAGAGTAGTGGTGAATGGTTGTTTTTCAGACTGGAGGAAAGTGTACCCCAGAGGTCAGTGTTGGGACCACTGCTCTTTTTACAGTTGACACAAAGCTTGGAAATGTAGTAAACAGTGAGGAGAATAGGAACAGATTTCAGGAGGACATAGTGAAGGAAACCAGATTTTCCACAGGTTCGTGGACCCGGACGGTAGACAGCCAAAGAAACTCAGACTACTCTGTGCTCTACTTCAATCAAAAATTACAATTAATGATTCAATAGTTCACACAAGCATCAGGCAGTACATACAGCCTTAAACCAAGGCGGTGAAGTCATCAATCTTTGTAGCACTTGAGCTTCTTCTTGGACATCCTCCTTCTAGATGAGCTTCTTCTTGTCTTGCCGACTGCTTCAATTTCTTCTTTTTATGTTGTTCTTGCCGGTTGGGGCATGAGTATAAGTTAGTGGAAGTTCCGTTTTGGCCAATCGCCCACTGTCGCTGGGCCTCAATGGTTCTGCTTGTTCACGGGCCACTCTATTTCTTGAGATTATGTTAGACCTGATGCAACTCCTAACCTCTTCCTCATTCTGGCCAGACATGTTCTGTTTTTCACCAGTTTCCAACCGGTTCAACAGATTTTCAACCGCATTGTTCTATCCTGAGATGTCTGACTCATTTTGTGCTTATCAGTTGTCTGTCCTAGCCCTTGTCCAAAGGACTATGCACATACTAGTTATTTTTACACTGTCACAATGCTTAGGGCTGTAATCCTTTCAATAGACAGACTGGTGAAATGGGCAGACACAGCGCAGATGAAATTTAATGCAGAGAAGTGTGAAGTGATGTATTTTGGAAGGAAAAATGAGGAGAGCCAATATAAACTAAATGATACACTTTTAAAGAGGGTGCAGGAACAGAGAGACCTGGAACAGAGACCTGGGGGTATATGTACACAAATCTTTGAAGGTGGCAGGACAAGTTGATAAGTCTGTTAGAAAGGGATATGGGATCCTGGGCTTTATAAATAGAGGAATAGAGTACAAAAGCAAGAAAGTTATGCTAAACTTTTATAAAATACTGGTGAGGCCTCAGCTGGAGTATTGTGGGCACCGCACTTTAGGAAGGATGTCAAGGCCTTGGAGAAGGTGCAGAGGAGATTTACCAGAATGGTACCAGGGCTGAAGGACAGTTATGTGGAGAGACTGGAGAAGCTGGGATTGTTCTCCTTAGAGCAGAGAAGGTTAAGGGAAGATTTGATAGAGATGTTCAAAATTATGAGGGGTTTTGCTAGAGTAGATGGGAGAAACTGTATCCAGTGGCTGGAGGGTCAGTAACCAGAGGACACGGAATGATACTGAGGACACAGAATTAAGATAATTGGTAAAAAAAAAAAATCCAGGGAATAAATGAGGAGAATTTGTGCAACGAGTTGTTGTGATCTGGAGTGCTCTGCCTGACAAGGTGGTGGAAGCAGATTCAATATTAACTTTCAAAAGGGAATTGGACAAATACTTGAAATTTTCAGGACTATGGGGAAAGAGCAGGGGGATTGGGACTAATTGGATAGCTCTTTCAAAGAGCCGGCACAGGCACGATGGGCTGAATGGCCTCTTTCTATGTTTTATGATCCTACCTAACAAAACTCTATTGATCTCAGTCTTGAAAATTTTAATTGGCCCCCAGCATCTGCAGCCTACTGGGGAGGCGAGTATCAGCTTTCCACTAGCCTTTGTGTGAAAAAGTGCTTCTTGATTTCACTTCTGAATGGCCTAGTTCCAATTTTAAGATTATGTCCCCTTATTCTGGATTCCTCCACCAGTGAAAATAACTTCTGTTTACCTACCCGTAATAATTTTAAAGATCTCAATGAGATCACCCCTCAAGCTTCTAAACTTGAGAGAATACGAGCCAAGTTTATGCAACCTTGTTCTCATAATGTAACCCTCTAAGCCCCGGTATCATTCTGATTAACCTGTGCTGCAACCCCCTTCAAAGCCAATATATCCTTCCTGAGGTTCGGTGCCCAAAACTGAACGCAATACTACAGCTGGGGTCTGACCAAGGCTCAGTATAACTGAAGAACCTCTTCCTCCCCTTTGTATTCCAGCCTCCTTCAGATAAAGGCCAATATTCCATTAGCCTTTTTGATTACTATTTGTACCTGTGCACTAGTTTTTAGTAATTTGTGTCCATGGACATCTAAATCTCATTGCCCCTCCACAGCTTCAAGTCTCTCACCATTAAAAAAAAATTACAGTTTGTCTTTCTCAGATCTGAAGTGGATGACTTCACACTACCCAACATTGAACTCCATCTGCCACAGTTCTGCCCAGTCACCTAGTCTGTCTGTGTCCCTTTGTAACTTCCTACTCCCAGCTACACAACTTACTGTGCCTCCTAACAGTATCATCTGCAAACTTGAACACACAGCTCTCTGTTCCGCATCCAAGTGGAAACAATTATGGAAGCAAATGGCTAAAGCCTCTGAAACATCTGATCTGCGTTTGATAGGAGACTTTAATTTTCCAGGAATTCGGTGGCACAATTGCACAACGTCTGATGCTGTGGGAAGTACAGCTGAAAGATTTGTTGTTTCCTAACGCAGCACGTCAAAGAGAAACGCAGGAGTAATCATATACTAGCTGCTGCGTTTAAAAAGAAAAAAGAAAGACTTGCATTTATTTTAATTTTATTCACGACCTCAGGATATCCCAAAGCACTTTGCAGCCAACTGCTTTTGAAGTGTAGTCCCTGTTGTAATGTAGGAATGCCATTTGCGCACAGCAAGGTCACACAAACAGCAATGAAATAATGACCAGATAATCTGTTTTAGTGATGTTGGTTGAGGGATAAATATTGGCCAGGACACCAGGGAGCACTCCCTTGCTCTTCTTTGAAATAGTGCTGTGGGATCCTTGACCTCCACCTGAGAGAGCAGACGGGGCCTCGGTTTAACATCTCATCTGAAAGACAGCACCATCCGATAGTGCAACACTCCCTCAGCACTGCACTGGAGTGTCAGCCGAGATTTTGTGCTCAAATCTCTGGAATGGTTCTTGAACCCACAACCTTCAGCCTCAGAGGTGAGAGCGCTACCCACTGAGCCATAACTGAGCCTAACTTGGTACCAGATCTCCATGTCGGGGAACAGCTGGGAAACAGTGACCATAATAGTGTAAGGTTTCAGTTGGTTGCTAGAACCAAAGGCACTGAAAATCTACAATTAATTCCATGTTTCTGAAGGGCTAACTTTAATAAAAAGGCAGCTGATTTGGAAAAGGTCAATTGGTCAGTCCTACTGGGTGGGGAAGCAACTGATACTGAATATAAAGGGCAGCTTTTTAAGAGCGAACTAAAACATGTGGAAGCCACGTACGTTGCCAAAGGCAAAAGAAGGGAGTGTGGTAAGAAGAAGCCAAGGTGTCTGACTGGTCATGTACAAACACAAATACGATGTAAACAAACATGTTTTTATAGACTAAAAGTATATAATACCCAGAAAAGCAGAGACTAGTACCGTGAACAGTAAAAAAAAACCTGAGGCTGATATTTGATCAGCTAAAAGGTTAATGGAGAAGAGAATAGTGGTAGTAATGAGAAAAGCTTCTTCAGCTATGTGAAGAGTCAGAGGACCATCAAAGGCCATTGGATGATGCTCAAGGATAGGTTAGAAAGGACTCTCAGTATAAGGCAGACTATGCTAAAGGAGCACATTGCATTGGACTTTACTCTTGAAGGCAATGCTCAGCTGACAGCATTAAGTGGTGCTGTTAACACTAAAATTGTTAATATTAAAATCAATGAGGATATCGCCTTAAATGGAATAAGGAACCTTAAAATAGATCGGGCTGCTGGGTCAGATGATATCCATCTGTGGGATATTAGTCAAGACACCGGGGAGAACGCCCCAGCTCTTCTTCAAATTAGTACCATGGGATCTTTTACGTCCCCCCTCAGTTTAACATCACATCCGAAAGACGGCACCTCCAACAGTGCAGCACTCCCTCAGTACTGTACTGGAGAGTCAGCCAGGATTATGTGAAGAACCCACAACCTTCTGACTCAGAGGCAAGAGTGCTATCCATTGAGCCATGGCTGACCATGGTAAAAAGTATTTTATGAACGTGGCGAGTCGCTCCTGTATACTTTCTGTGTAAAAGCTGAGCCCAGAACTCCAATGGAAAGAAGGTGGCTCTCCGATGCCAATGTAAGAATGGAAGAGGGCCGCACAGTGGCTGCTCTCCTGAAACAGGATGTAGAGACAGTGCAATATAGGGGCAGCTGGACAGGAGAAAACTTGGGGGAAATAAAAAAAAGAAATGATTGATCTATGTAACACCATATCATGTTTCTCAGGACATCTCAAAATGTTTCACTTTGAAGTAACTTACTGTTATATTAGCAAATGCAGCAGCCATTTTTAACACAGAAAGATCCCACAAACAGCAATGACATATACAGTGGCTGAGGCAGGGGGGGGGGATAGGGGGTAGGAGGGTGTTCAAACTTGAAATTTACATGTTTTTTTAAATATCAGACCACCCCTTCTTTGGAAAGAAGATGCCTTAGACCAATTGTTAGGACAGAGAAGCAACAGATGTTCTTCCAGAGCTGGCCAATTCCGTAATTCCACCAGTGAAAACCAATTGGTTGGGCTCGAGCTTCTCAATGTTCCCTGAGATATTGCAGTGAATCATAGCAAAGATATTGATAGACTAGTGACACATAACTGGGACCTGGACTTCATGCTTTAGAGCCTTTCTCTGGCAAGACTGTTTACTTTCCATTTGTTTTATTTGCATCGTTAGATTAAAGGAAGCAATAATATTTGTATTTCAACCTTAGTGCGAAATGCCTATTTGAAAAATAGCCCTTTAGAAGTAGTTTTGTTTGGTCTGGCAAACTCACAACCCAAACATCCTGCCTATACCCCTGGAGATGAATGAACAGTTCATTGTCGGAGGTGCCAGCTTTCGGATGAGACGTTAAACCACGGCCCTTCTCAGGTGGACGTAAAAGATCCCACAGGACGATTCGAAAAAGAACAGCTCCAATCAACATTTATGACTCAACCAACACCACCAAAACAGACTGGGGGGTTGAGTTTCAACTGACGTCCGCCCCATTCACGTCGGAAATTGGGGCAGGGTAAGCGGTTGACAATTGTAAAAAGGTCCCGCCCATTGGCAGCCCGAGGACTGCCTGGCCCGATTTCTGAGCGGGCCCCGAAATGGACGGCTACCGGTCCCGCCCGAACCTTATTAAAATATTTAAATCAGGGACCCGCAGCAGTTTTAGGAGGCCGCTGTGATTTTCGAACACCAATGGACGGAGCGTGCGATCAGCCAATCGAGTTGTATTTATTCTTCGTTGCACTGTTCAGGTTTGAAAACACATTCCATTTCTTTGAAGTAACAGCAGACGTGTAAAATAAGATGATCAGCATCGAGACTTTAATCAAATTTGTCAAGAAATAACTAAGGTCACTCGTCCAAAACTAGGGGCTATAAATATAAGATAGTCACTAATAGTGGTGAGAACGTGGAACTCGCTACCACAGGGAGTGGTTGAGGTGAATAGTATAGATGCATTTAAGGGGAGGCTAGATAAACACATGAGGGCGAAAGGAATAGAGGATATGTTGATGGGGTGAGATGAAGTAGGGTGGGAGGAGGCTCGTGTGGAGCAGAAACACCGGCACAGACCAGTTGGGCCGAATGGCCTGTTTCTGTGCTGTACATTCTGTGTAATTCTATGTAATCCATTCTACACTCCACAACACACAGTGGTGATGCGTGGATTCAGAACTAAAGGGAGAGGTCTTCCTCTGCGTGCAGCATAATAGTAAACCCACTGTCTGTAGACAGGTTACACAATGAACACTGAGGAACTTCATGCCAAGGCACATTGGGGGGTGAGACTGGTCTTGGGAGGTGGGGCGGAACGGGCAAATCGACAGTCCGTTTTACACCCCGCCCGATTTTCTTTTCCAATGAGGTCAGGGGGGGTGGGGGGCGTGTTACACGCCGACTTGAGATCATCCACTTTGCGCTACTGCCCTGGACCAGTTTCGCCCCCGTTGTTCTGCCAATCTCTTGCTGAATTCAAGGCATGGTTCACATGATTCCTACTGTATCTGTCGAAGAGGAAGGCACAATCGGAGGCAACTCCCTGCAGAGGGAAGTGTGGCATTTGGTGAGGGCGGGGGGCACGGGGGGGGTGGGTAGTCCTTGCTGCTCCCTGGGCTGGGTACGGAGGTGATTGGTGGCAGTCTGGGTCTGGTCTTCTGTCCTCTGGGCTTCAGCGGTGTCAGTCCGGAAAATGAAGAACAGGGGAGAAAAATTACAGAATAGAAGGAAAACCAACCATACAATACGCCCCTGGGAAAAGAAAGAAAAATAAATGACATGATGATGACATTACATAGAATGTACAGCACAGAAACAGGCCATTTGGCCCAACGGGCCCATGCCGGTGTTTATGCTCCACAACAGCCTCTTCCCACCCCTCTTCACCGAACCTATTCATGTATATAGATATTAAAGAAAAACATTTTGTAAAGTCAGCTGTAGCAGCAATAATACTTGTTAACGAATGAATAACCTCAGTCTTCAGTGGAGTACTAAACTGTACGGACGAGAAGGTTGCAGGTTTGAACCCCAGTCTGAGTCTAGTTAGCTTACCTCAGGCAGGGTGGTACGAGCTTGCTGCAGTGGACCACGGTGTCCATGAGCTACTGAGTGGGGGGAAAAAATGTCAGCCAGCGATCCCACTCCTCATCGCTATCCAGGGATCCCCGCCTGGAATGTGGGAGTTGACTGATCAGGGGATCAGGCTCGCCTGCAGCTCATCAAACGTTGGCCTGCCGACGCTCTGAGGACACACCTGAAGAATGGCCACTTTGGTGGGGTTTGTCGGAGCTCATGGAGCTGTATCCCAGCACAAGAGAAGGAGGAGGAAAGGGTTAACAATTAAGATGTTTCTTCTGGTAATAAATCTGTACCTCATTTCCTCAGTTTGACACCGCGATAAATCATAGTTTGCTTTCTGTTCCTGGTTTAGGCGGAAGAAACATTGCTCAGCAACTCCCGAACTGTTAAATTGATGGCGTGCAATATGGCTGTCACCGATTAAGCTCTCTGACCCTCCCACCACCATCACCACCCCCCCCACCATCCCCCACTCCCCATATCACCCTACCCTGCTGAATAAACAGGAAGCCCAGCCAGTGCACACCAGTCAACACCAGCGCTGGCTGCTTAACAGATTGCGAACACTCATGGAATCTTTCTGGCGAGGAAGGTTTGAACTCTGTTTGACTGCCAGCCAGTGCCTGGCAGCAGACACGTTACATCCCAGACAGCCCTGCAGCTTAAGCAAGCTTAGAGCTTTCCTGTCGCTGCCTCATTCTGCTCCGTCAGTGTGACAAGCCACCATTCCTAGTGCAGAGGACTTTCATTTTTTAAATTCATTCTTGGAATGTGGGCATCGCTGGCAAGGCCAGCATTTATTGCCGATCCCTAATTGCCCTTGAGAAGGTGGTGGTGAGCCGCCTTCTTGAACCGCTGCAGTCCGTGTGGTGAAGGTACTCCCACAGTGCTGTTAGGGAGGGAGTTCCAGGATTTTGACCCAGTGACGATGAAGGATTGGCGATATATTTCCAAGTCAGGATGGTGTGTGACTTGGAGGTGAACTTGGAGGTGGTGGTGTTCCCATGCGCCTGCTGCCCTTGTCCTTCTAGGTGGAAGAGGTCGCGGGTTTGGGAGGTGCTGTCGAAGAAGCCTTGGCGAGTTGCTGCAGTGCATCTTGTAGATGGTACACACTGCAGCCACGGTACGCCAGTGGTGGAGGGAGTGAATGTTTAAGCATTTCATGGGCAATGTTGTTGGCAGGTTTAATTGGTACTAAAATGTAACAGCAAAAATTGCACTTAGGACAGTAGTGTGTCAATCTCGCCATTGTTACCAGTGACTGACCTGCACCCACTTGTACTTCACCTGAGGGTTATACAACCAAAATGCCCTCCGCAGACACAAACCATCTACCTGTTCCAGTAGTGCTGATGGATGGGAAAGCTCCCATGGGACTATTCAAAAAAGAAGCCAAGAGGTTTTGTGGCTAAAATTCCTCGCTCAACCAACTCCACCAAAATCTTATTAACAGGTCAATCATTGCTGTTTGTGGGTCGTTTAGTGGTGCAGAATGGGTGCTTTTCTTGACTACATGACAGCAGTGACTGCATTTCAAAGTCATTCGATATGTGAAGCACTTTGAGATGTTTGACAGTGCGACAAGACGCTGTATAAAGGTCATGATTATATTTTAATTTGTTGTGACCTAAGTTTGGAAGGACAAAATCTATAATTGGACCTCCAGTTAGATGCAGGGTGAAGATTGCACAGACGCAATGTTCCCCTTTGCTGAAATGCTAGGGATACGAGGGAGTTAGAGAGTTGCTGAGGAAGGGGGGACGTCATGGATCACCCACAGCTCAGGGTTGGTATGTACCACGGTTCTGGAAGACTCGGGCTAGCCCTGTGTTCCCCTACATGGCAAGTGCCAAGGTTTACCACCAGTGGCCAGTTTTAATCGACAATCGGCTTCACTACTTAATACTAAAGAATCTGCCACTGTACTAAAACTGTTCATGTGTATCCAGTGGCAATTCAAAAGCCTGGCCTGCTCCCTTCCTCTGTCCCTCCCCTCCCCTTCAATCTCCTCCCCCTCCCCCACCTGGCTCCAGTTATCCCACCACCTTCTAAGCTGAATACTGGACTTGGTCTCGACTCTCCATGAATAACATGAGATGAAATGAGGTGGGAGGAGGCTCGATTGGAGCAGCAACACCGGCATGGACCTGTTGGGCCGAATGGCCTATTTCTGTGCTGTACATTCTATGTAACACCACGGGAGATTAACTGGTTTTATATATTTGACGGGGAATATGTTAGCTATGACAGTGTTGTAACAATTTAAAAATGGGTCCTTGCGGAAGAGATTGTTTTCTCCTTGGTATCTGTGTAGGGGGAGGGGTGGGAGCATTGAGCAAATCCACATCTGCCTGATGGCTTAATCTCTGATATTCAAAGGAATGGTTCGGTCCTGTTAATAGTCATTGCTCATAAGCAGCAACAACAACAACAACTTGTATTCATATAGCGCCTTTAACATAGTAACATGTCCCAAGGCGCTCCAGAGGAGAATAATCAGACAAAATTTGACACCGAGCCACATCAGGAGATATTAGGACAGGTGAGCAGAAGCTTGGTCAAAAAGGTAAGTTTTAAGGAGCGTCTTAAAGGGGGAGAGAGAGGCGGAGAGGTTTAGGAAGGGAATCCCAGAGCTTAGGGCCTCGGCAGCTGAAGGCACGGCCGCCAATGGTGGAGCGAAGGAAATCGGGGATGCGCAATAGGCCAGAATCGGAGGAGCGCAGAGATCTCGGAGAGTTGTAGGGCCGGAGGAGGTTACAGAGATAGGGAAGGGCGAGGACATGGAGGGATTTGAACACAAGGATGAGAATTTTTAAATCGAGGTGATGCCGGCCCAGGAGCCAATGGAGGTCAGCGAGCACAGGTGTGATGGGCGAACGGGACTTGGTACGAGTAAGGACACGGGCAGCAGAGTTTTGACTGAGCTCAAGTTTACAGAGGGTAGGATGTGGGAAGCCGGCCAGGAGAGCTTTGGAATAGTCAAATCTAGAGGTAACAAAGGCATGGATGAGGGTTTCAGCAGCAGATGGGCCGAGGCAAGGGCGGAGTCAGGTGATGTTACGGAGGTGGAAGTAGATGGTCTTGGTGATGTGGGATTGGAAGCTCACCTCAGGGTCAAATAGGAAACCAAGGTTGCGAACAGTCTGGTTCAACCTCAGACAGTGGCCAGGCAGGGCAATGTAGTCCCTCAACAGGTCCGGTTTGATTGGCCAGATACCTCAGTTTTCTGAAATGTTAACGTCACTGAGGGAGGAGACACCATGATTATTCCAAATGGCTGGGCTATCATCATAATAATATGTGTTTTTCTGAAGGGAAGGGTCAGTTCTATTTTTAACCAAAGGTCTAGCTAAGTCAGTTATTGAATTAAACTTCAGACAGATTGTCTGCAGGCAGAGTACAGTCTGAACATCTCTATTGCTTAAAGCACTTCAGGTATTTGGCCTATTGTGAAAATTATATATGTGCTTTTTGAGGCACTGCGGGTTGTGTTGTGAATAAAGCAGGCACTGGGCATTGCTGACAATCTGCGTGGTATGCTGCCTTGTCCAGCCATTGCGTCTCTGTTCCCGCTTTTGATGGGCTGGTTCTGTCTCTAGGGCAGCAAAGGATGGGGATAAATGCAGAAGATGCTGGTGTCAGCTTCACTTCACTGGTTGACCGCACATAGAAACATAGAAGATAGGAGCAGGAGTAGGCCATTCGGCCTCTCAAGCCTGCTCCGCCATTCAATGCGATCATGGCTGATCATCCAAATTCAGTACCCTGTCCCTGCTTTCTCCCCATACCCCTTGATCCCTTTAGCCTTAAGAAATATATCCAACTCCTTCTTGAATATATTTAATGAATTGGCCTCTACTGCCTTCTGTGGTAGAGAATTCCACAGGTTCACCACTCTCTGGGTGAAGAAATTCCTCCTCATTTCTGTCCTAAATGGCTTACTCCTTATCCTTAGACCGTGAGCCCTGGTTCTGGACTCCCCCGCCCTCGGGAACATCCTTCCTGCGTCTAGTCTGTCCAGTCCTGTCAGAATTTTATAAGTTTCAATGAGATCCCCTCTCATTCTTCTAAACTCCAGCGAGTATAAGCCCAATCGACCCAATCTCTCCTCATATGTCATTCCTGCCATCCCAGGTATCAGCCTGGTGAATCTTCGCTGAACTCCTTCCATGGCAAGAACATCCTTCCTCAGATAAGGTGACCAAAACTGCACACAATACTCAAGATGTGGTCTCACCAAGGCCCTGTACAACTGCAGCAAGACATCCTTGTTCCTGTACTCAAACCCTCTCGCTACTAAGGCCAACATACCATTTGCCTTCTTAACCGCCTGCTGTACCTGTATGTTTACCTTCAGCGACTGGTGCACAAGGACACCCAGGTCTCGTTGCACTTCCCCTTCCCCCAATCTATTGCCATTCAGATAATAATCTACCTTCCTGTTTTTGCTACCAAAGTGGATAATCTCACATTTATCCACGTTATATTGCATCTGCCATGCTTCTGCCCAATCACCCAACCTGTCCAAATCATCCTGGAGTTTCTCGGCATCCTCCTCACTGCACACACGCCCACCCAGCTTTGTGTCATCTGCAAACTTGGAGATATTACATCTAGTTCCCTTGTCTAGATCATTAATATATATTGTGAATAGCTGGGGTCCAAGGACCGATCTGCGGTACCCCACTAGTCACTGCCTGCCACTCGGAAAAAGACCCGTTTATTCCAACTCTGCTTTCTGTCTGCCAACCAGTTCTCTATCCAAGTCAATACCTTGCCCCCAATCCCATGTGCCTTAACTTTACACGCTAATCTCTTATGCGGGACCTTATCGAAAGCCTTCTGAAAGTCCAAATACACCACATCCACTGGTTCTCCCTTATCTATTTTACCAGTTACATCCTCAAAAACTTCCAGTAGACTAGTCAAGCACGATTTACCTTTTGTAAAGCCATGTTGACTTTGTCCAATCCTATCACTGTTTTCCAAGTGCTCTGCTATTACATCTTTTATAATGGACTCTAGCATTTTCCCCACTACCGATGTCAGGCTTACCGGTCTGTAATTCCCCGTTTTCTCTCTACCACCTTTTTTGAACGTCTGAGTCATGGCGCCACAAAAGGTCCATAACTGTGGATGTGTGATCCAAATACCAAAGAAAGAAAGACTTGCATTTCTGTAGCGTCTTTCACGACCTCAGGACGTCCCAAAGCGCTTTACAGCCAATGAAGAACTTTTTGAAGTGAAGTTACTGTTGTAATGTAGGAAGCACGGCAGCCAATTTGCGCACAGCAAGCTCCCACAAAAAGCAATGAGATAACGACCAGTTAATGGGGGAGAAATTCCCTACTTTAGCATCACCCGTTAGCGCGGTGTTAAGTGAAGGAAGCGGTGGTGGCCGCTCTTCCACCAGCTAGTGGCGTGTCCCCACGGCATCCACCATTTTGGAAGTCCCGGTAGCGCTGGTGATCCGAAGTTAGCCCCCTGAAAAAAAAATGGTAGGGTGGTGGTGTCAGTCGGTGTGCAACACCTGCACCATCTTCTCCAAGGGGATGAGGTGAGAGTAGGAATGGGAGATGTGCCTCGTGATTGGTGCAGATTGTGGTTGGGTGAGTGATTGTGGCGGGGTGGGGGGATCGGGTGGTCGTGCTTTGAGCAGTGTGTGAGGCTAGTGGTACAGTTAGTAGGAGACGGCTTTTGAAGATGCATTCACTGAACCTGACCAATGGCCTGAGGTCAAGAAGCTTCTTTGGGCACTGGAGCCAGGTGGTGAGGCGGGGGTGGGGGAGGGGGGGGGCGACACTGCTGGCAGTGACGGCCTCGGTAATGTGGTCCCACGTCGTTCTTTCTGAAGGGCCTCCTGGTTCCTGTGGGTAGAGGACCTGCCTTGCAGTGTTGACCCCCCTGCACAAAGCTTGAGTGTTGTGTGCAAGACCCTGGGTGCCCCTTCCCTAGCTTGCTGAGCCATTTGTGTTAGTGCTGAAGCAGTTCTACCATTTTTTAGGTGCGGAAGCCAATTCAGCTTTAAGAGCTGAAGACTGCCATTTGGGACTTATTTTTAATGCTTTTGTTTTTCTGAAAGGCAGTAAGGGCTGAAAAATGCATTTTTTTCACTTCATTTTAATTTTTATTAGTTGTGAACTGTTGTATCCGTGTGTTAATAGAGACACTGAAGGCAGGAGTTGGTTTCACAGGTGTTTACTGAACAAAGTCTGGAGGTCAACTAACTGATACAACACAATAAGGTTCCTCGGCACACTGACAGCTGTTCTCTTCTTTGCGAGAATGCTGGCAACAGTGGTTCGCCATGTGCTGGCCATCCCTTCACTGTTAAATCGTAGACTCGTGAGAGAGTCGGGTCATTTCTCATTTCCTTTTCAATGGCAGAATTTGTTACTGGTAGACATTCCACTATGGTAGAGTGGAACATCTCCACTGGGTCTACTGTAGGTGCCTCTTCTACCATTGGCAACGGTAGGCGCGATAAACCGTCAGCATTCCCATGCTGTTTTGATCCTTTGTATTCTATGTCATATTGGTGTGCCCCTAGAAAAAGGGACCACCTCTGTAGCCTTTGCGCTGTCATAATGGGAACACCCTTTTTAGGGTTGAATATGGAGACGAGGGGTTGATGGTCAGTCAACAAGGTAAATTTTTGTCCGTGTAGGTAATGGTTGAACTTCTTCACTCCCCATACCAGGCTGAGTGCTTCCCTGTCGATCTGGGCATAGTTACGCTCAGCTGAGTTCAATGAGCGTGACGCAAAAGCTATCGGCCGCTCAGAGCCATCAGGGAATCTATGCGATAATACCGCTCCTACGCCGTAAGGGGATGCATCGCACGCCAGTCTGATTGGCAGTGATGGGTTGTAATGAGCCAAAACTTCCTTGGATGTGATTAAGTCTTTGCATTTATGGAAGGCACGTTTACAGTCTTCGCTCCATTTCCAAATTACTCCTGTTTGTAGCAGTTCATTAAGAGGGTGCAGAAGAGTTGATAAGTTCGGTAAAAATTTATGATAGTAATTTATCAATCCCAGGAACGACCTTAATTGTGAGACATTTTCAGGTGCTGGGGCTTTTATGACCGCTTCAATTTTTTCAGGTGATTTATGCAACCCTTCCTTGTTAATTATGTGGCCACAATATGATATTTGTTTCTGGAAAAATTCGCACTTGGGGCGATTTGCTCGTAGGCCCCGTTCTCTCAGCCTAGTGAGCACCTGCTCCAAATTGGCACGGTGCTCGTTGTCGTTTTCTCCTGTTACAAGGATGTCGTCTAGGTAGCATTGAGTCCCCGGAATCCCTTGGAGGACTTGCTCCATAGCTCTTTGCCAGATAGCTGGAGCTGATGCTACTCCGAAAACCAGTCGATTGTACTGGTACAGGCCTTTGTGTGTATTTATCGTGAGATACTTTTTAGAGGCCTCTTCAACCTCCATCTGTAGATATGCCTGTGCTAAGTCAATTTTGGTGAAACGTTTCCCTCCGGATAGTGAGGCGAAAATATCTTCTATCCTCGGAAGAGGATACTGTACCGTGTGAAGGACCGGATTTACAGTCACCTTGAAGTCTCCACAGATGCGAATTTTTCTCTGTTCTTCAGATTTATCATTATTCAACGTTTTCTTCATGACCGGGACGATGGGTGTTGCCCACTCGCTCCAATCTATCTTGGATAATACGCCTGCCTTCTCCAAATTCTCCAGCTCTGCCTCGACTGCTGGACGAATTGCGTATGGCACCGGCCTTGCCTTAAAAAACTTGGGAATTGCCGCATCTTCCACTTTTATTGAGGCGGTGATGCCTTTCAAGGTTCCTAGTTTCTCTTGAAACACTTCCTTGGCGTTGGCCAAGATGTCTTTTAATCGTTCAGGTATGACGTCATCATCATTTTTTTTCTTACTGGTCACCGTCAGTGCCTGAATGGAGTGCCAGTCTAAACGTATCTTCCTGATCCATTCACATCCCAACAGCGGTGGACCGCCATCTTGTAGAATGTATAAATACAACTTCTGTATTTCCTTGCCGTTGTATACAACAGCACCTTTATTTTTCCTTTGGGGTATACTTTCTGCCCCGTATATGTTTTCAAGATAATGGATGTGTCTTTTAAAGGTATATGCGGAAATAGCCGCTCGTAATCCCGTCGATTTATGACGGTCAGAACTGATCCTGTATCTAGCTCCATTTGAACTGGGGACCCCGCTATCGTGAGGGTAACCCAAATGGTCTGGTAATCTTCTTTGGTAATTACATTATGTAATTTGAAACAGCTTAGTCTCTTGTTTCCGGAGTCGCTATCGCCCTTCTGGTCTTCGGAGCTACTGTCCGTCATCATTTGTACTTTTCTGTACTTTTCCTTATTGACTTTTTTCCTGTCCGTGGATTTTTTTTGTCCAGATCGGCATACACGTGCAATGTGTCCAATCTTTCCGCATTGCCTGCATGCTTTGTCCTTGAACCAGCAGTCCTTCTGGTCATGGGTTGTTCTGCCGCAGCGATAACATCTTTCAAATCCCCGTGTCATTTCATGAGTGCCGTATTCCTGTGGCTTTTGCTGTATCTCTGCAGCTCCTCTTGCGGCTGCTTCGTATGATACAGCCATACTGAAAGCCTTGTCCAGTGTCAAATCTTTCTCAGAAAGCAGCCTTTTCTGTGTTCCTTCACTTAGGAGACCGCAGACGAATTTGTCTCGAAGAGAATCTGCCAGTCCTGCCCCGAATTGGCAGTGCTTTGATAGCTTTCTTAATTCAGTGAGGTAATCAGCGTTACTTTCATTCTTCACAGAATCACAGAAACCCCACAGTGCAGATAGAGGCCATTTCGGCCCATCGAGCCTGCACCGACACATATCCCACCCGATCCCCGTAACCTCAACACATATCCCACCCTATCCCTGTAACCCCACCTATTTAATCCCCCTAACACTAAGGGTCAATTTATCATAGCCAATCAACCTAACCTGCACATCTTTGGACTGTGGGAGGAAACCGGAGCACCCGGAGAAAACCCACGCAAACACGGGGAGAATGTGCAAACTCCACACAGACAGTCGCCCAAGGCCGGATTCGAACCCGGGTGCTGATTCCTCTTGAAGAATTTGATTCTTGTGCTGATTCCTCTTGAAGAATTTGAATCGTGCCGCTATCAGCAGTGGGGTTGGGTTTAAGTGCTCCTGTAGGGTATCAACAATCTCCTTAAAATTCTTGTCCTTTGGTTTGGCTGGAGTGATTAAGTTTCGTAACAGCCCGTATGTCTTTGCGCCCATTAGATTTAGAAGTACTGACGCCTTTTTATCATTTTCTATTCCATTTGCTGTGCAATATACCTCCACTCTTTCCACATATGTGGTCCAATCCGCTATATCGTTATCGAAAGCATCAATATTGCCAGCCTTAGGCATCCTGGAAAAAAAATGGCAATTCCCGCGCTTTCCTTTCTTCCCTGCAGAAAAAAAAATGGCGCTTCCTGCGCTTTCCCGCCGCTGCTGCTGCTGACAACGCTGTTTTCCGCGTTTTTTTTTAATTTACAGGTGGAGACTCGTTCCCGCTGGACTCTCTGGGACTTTCCCCCCTCTGCTTGGTCCAAACGCCGACCTGCTTTGCAGCGCCGGCCGTCTTCCGAGTGCTCCCCCCCTCTGTTTCTGTTTGCCTCCGCCTTTGCTGCTCGGCCTCGCTGCAGAGCCAGCCGATGGAGCCCCAGCCCGCCGCCCAGGAAGGATTATTGCAGTACCTGCCACCAGCTCGGCTAGCTGGTGAAACCACAGTTTTTTTTTTCTTGCTTTTCTTCGACTTTGGATGTCTGAGGAATTGATGTCCTTGAGGTGCTGCCGAATTGCAGGTAAGTCCGTTTCCAATTCGTCGCCACTGTTGTATCCGTGTGTTAATAGAGACACTGAAGGCAGGAGTTGGTTTCACAGGTGTTTACTGAACAAAGTCTGGAGGTCAACTAACTGATACAATACAATATACAGGCTTATATAGCCCGAGTGGCCATTACCGGCATTACAGTACACAGGGGGCTCTTAAAGGCACATACACTACATGAACGCATTGCACCTTTAATTCATAGGCCTTTTAATTGCCCACAGTTCATTGCGAACTCCATAACCTTGCTCCCAGAGGCTGTAAGAAGTTGCAATGCCGACTGTGGACGGGAACTTTGGGTCGGAGGCCTCCACTATCGCCACCAGGAGGGTGTTACACTGTAAGTTAGCGCTGCGCTACAGTTCTCCAGCCATCAGCGTGAATTTTTGCTGGGTAGCGCTTTCAGCAGCCGTAAACTCGAGGCTGCGGTGACATCAGCAGGTTTCTGTCGCTGTCCAATTTCTAGGCAAATATTTTCAGTGATGTTGGTTGTGGGATAGATATTGGCCAGGACACCAGGGAGAACTTCCCTGCTCTTCTTTGAATAGTGGCCATGAGATATTTTACATCCACCGAGAGGGCAAACTGGGCCTCGGTTTAATGTCTCATCCAAAAACGCCACCTCCGATAGTGCAGCACTCCCTCAGCACTGCACTGGGGTGTCAGCCTAGAATTTTTTGCTCAAGTCTCTGGAGTGGGACTTGAACCCTCAACCTTCTGACTCTAAAGGTGAGAGTGCTACCACACTGAGCCACGACTGACACCTAAGAGGTGAATGCACTGACTCACCGGCCCAAAAACACCCAGCAGAATTTCCCTCCCAAGTTGGGGATGACAGCATCCACAGAAATAATGGCCCAGAAATTCGGGTCTCCACGGGTGAGAACGCACGGGGTACTCACCCATAAGCCCAATGGAAGTGCCGGTTTCCTGCATGCACTGCGCATGCGCGGGAAACTGGCACTTCCGATCCCCTGAAAACAGGGGTTCAGAGGTCGAACGCGTGCGTGGGAGAGGCTGCGCGTGCGCATCAAACTTTGGTGTTATTTGCAGGTTTTCCCGGGAAGGTAATTCTGCAGAATTTAGAAATGTAAAAAGCAGGCGTAAGGCCTGTTTTTCACAAGGTAAGTGGTGAATTAATTAAAATTAAAACATTTTTTCCACAGGTTTATTATTTTTAAATACTTTAAAGCAAGGTAAGTTTATTTTTAGCCCTGTTAGAAAATAAAATTATTTTTTTCAAAAATTTAAATTATTGTTTAAAATAGTTATTTCATGTAATTTATAGTTTATTTAAAAAATGTGATTTAAAAAAAAAATTATTTCAAGATTTAGTGATGTTTGGGGGCTGTAGTATTTATAAGTCTTGACAGCTCTTCCTGTCAATCTTATGAATGGAACATTCCCTGCTCCGATTGGCTCCCCATGGCCCACGTGACCCCAGGGGACGCATTGAACTAACTGCGCCCCTGGGATACGCAAGCACTGTGCGCCGGCAGCTGGACAAGGCCCCGGATCGGAATACCACGTGGGCCCACAGCTCAACGGCCGGCGCGCAAGCTAAGTGCAGATCGGGGGCTTGCATCCGCGGGAAGCCCCCGACCCGTATTTCTGGGCCAATATGCCCACTGTAACAAATGGTCTTTAACTGCTCCGATACTCAGTTTCCCTCCGTTGATGCCTATTGCTGAGAACAGCCCCTACAGGACAATCCTGATGTACTCTGCAGTTTTGACCCTACATTTGCCACAACGTTCCTGCAGCCGTCGATCTGCATAACCGCTCCCTCGTGCCCAGTTCTGCGTGGCCTGTTTCTTTTACTGCGCGGTCCCTTTAAATTTCTGTGCATGCGCGGTATTTACAATGTAAACACTGGTGAGTGGCCTGCGCGGGAACTTTCAGTTTACTGTGCGGCCGCACGAGTGCGCACCTTAGCGGGAACATTGCTCATGCCCTCCTTTGATGAGCTTCTTTTGTGGTTAAAGAGGAAGGTGAACCCAGGGAGGCTAGGCTTATCAGGTGCCATAGGGGGGTTAGGAACCAACCTGTACCCACACCACCATATTTATAGACCAAAGGTACTCAAAGGTCTTTGCGTATATTCAAGGCTGAGATAGAAACATAGAAACATAGAAGATAGTGTTGTGTATGTACCTTTAAGAGAATAACTAGTCTCAGACTGCAGTACCGGCAGTGACCACCCCTGTATAAAAGGCGCTAGAGAGCCTCTGTTTAGTTTCGTTATGGACTTCCACCAGTAAAGATCAGTTTGTTTTCTCTCCTGCTAGTCCGTGTCTCAATCATTCACGGACTTAACACTGGCGACGAGTAAGAAACGAACTTACCTGCAACTCGGCAGCAGCTCCGACGACGTTGTTGAAGGTCAGAGCCAGAAAAAAAAAAAATAAGAGTCCATTGAAACTCGAGCAACGGGCGTCGACCGTCAATCATCGGGTTCAAAACTTGCAGGAGAGATTGTCCAGAGCCAGGCTGGGTTCCTCGGTCCATGGTTTCCCAGCTAATCGGGCTGGTGGCAGGTAGTGCTCTGATCCTTCCTGGGCTGCAACGGGGCCGGGCAGCGAGTCGGGAAGCAAGGAGAGAGAGAGAGGGTGGAGCACACAGGGCGTGGCCGGTGTTTCGAAGCTGGGCAGCGTTCGGACCTCAGAAGAGGGAGGGAAGTGTCCCAGAGGGTCCGCTCCACGACGGGAAGATAATAAAAGAAAACGAATTAATATTTAACGTGCAGGAAACCGTGGAAAGCAGCGCTAACAACAGCGGGGAAGAAGACAAAGCGCGGGAGGTGCCATTTTGTTAAATCGGGGAAGAAGGCAAAGCGCGGGAGGTGCCATTTTAGATTTGCAAGATGCCGAAGACTGGCTGTATCACTGCTTTTGATAATACATTAGAGGACTGGACCACGTATGTGGAAAGAGTCGAGGTATATTTCGAGGCAAATGAAATAGCGGAGGGGAAAAAGGCATCAATATTGCTAAACTTAATGGGCGCTAGAACGTACGGCCTATTGCGGGATCTGATTACTCCAGCCAAACCGAAGGCGAAGAGTTTTAATGAAATTGTTGCTGTTCTACAGGAGCACTTAAACCCTGCACCGCTGTTGATAGCAGAAAGATTTAAATTCCACAGGAGAACTCAGCACATAGATGAGAGCAATGCTGAGTATCTTACGGAACTACGCAAGCTATCAAAGCACTGCCAGTTCGGAGCAGGACTGGCAGATACCCTACGGGACAAATTTGTCTGTGGACTCCTGAGTGAAGGAACACAGAAGAAGTTACTCGCAGAAAAAGAGCTGATGCTAGATAAGGCTTTCAGCGTGGCAGTATCGTATGAAGCAGCAGCCAGGGGAGCTGCAGAAATTCAACAAAAACCACAGGAATACGGCACCCACGAAATGACACGGGGATTTGCAAAATGTTATCGCTGCGGCAGAACTAACCATGACCAGAAGGACTGCTGGTCCAAAGACAAAATATGCAGACAATGCGGGAAGATTGAACACATTGCATGAGTTTGTAGGTCTGGGAAGAAGACCAGCGACAACAAAAAGGCTACTAAGGAACCGTACAAGAAAGTACAAAAGATGACGGACAGTAGTTCCGAAGACCAGATGAGCGATAGTGAATCCGAGAACAGGAGATTAAGCTGTCTCAAACTTCACAATGTAATCGCAAAAGAGGATCACCGAACCATTTGGGTCACCCTCATGATAGCAGGGTCCCAAGTTAAAATGGAATTGGATACAGGATCAGCGCTAACCGTCATGAATCGACGAGACTATGAGCGGCTATTTTCACACATACCCTTGAGAGAGACATCCATCGTCTTGACGACGTATACGGGGCAAAAAGTATACTCCAGAGGAAAAATAAGGGTGCCTGTCGAATACAATGGCAAGAAAATACGGAAATTGTATCTCTACATACTGCCAAATGGTGGACCACCGTTATTGGGAAGGGAATGGATCAGGAAGATAAACTTAGATTGGCATTCCATTCATGCAATGACGGTGGACGGTAAGAAAGATGAAGACGTCACTCCTGGACGATTGTCAACAATCTTAGCTAACGCCAAAGAGGTATTTCAACAAGAACTGGGCACGCTTAAAGGCGTAACCGCCTCGTTAAAAATAGAAGAGAATGCAGTTCCCAAGTTTTTCAAAGCGAGACCGGTACCATATGCAATTCGTCCAGCCGTTGAGGCAGAGCTGGAGAATCTGGAGAAGGCGGGCGTGTTGTCTAAGGTCGACTGGAGCGAGTGGGCGACACCCATCGTTCCTGTCATGAAGAAAACGTTAAGCAATAAGTCCGGAGAGCCAAGGAAGATTCACATCTGTGGGGATTTCAAGGTGACGGTGAACCTTGTCCTTCACACAGTACAATATCCTCTTCCAAGGATAGAAAACATCTTCGCCTCACTGTCTGGAGGGAAGCGTTTTACAAAAATTGACCTAGCACAAGCATATTTGCAGATGGAGGTTGAAGAGTCCTCTAGGAAGTATCTCACGATAAACACTCACAAAGGTCTTTACCAGTATCATCGATTGGTATTCGGAGTAGCATCGGCTCCGGCGATATGGCAAAGAGCGATGGAACAAGTCCTGCAAGGGATTCCGGGGACTCAGTGTTACTTGGACGACATCCTTGTAACAGGTGAAGATGACAGTGAACACCTTAACAACCTAGAACAGGTGCTCACTAGACTACGGGAACATGGGCTGCGAGCCAACCGCCCCAAGTGCGAATTTTTTAAGAAACAGATATCGTATTGTGGCCACGTGATTGATGAAGAGGGGTTACATAAGTCCCCTGACAAAATTGAAGCGGTTGTTAAGGCCCCAGCGCCTAAAAATGTGTCGCAACTGAGGTCATTCCTCGGGTTGGTGAATTACTATCATAAGTTTTTGCCGAATTTGTCGACAATTCTGCACCCACTGAACGCCCTGCTATGAATGGGGGTAGCATGGAAATGGAGCGATGATTGTAAACGTGCTTTTCAGAAGAGTAAGGACTTAATCACTTCGAAGGAAGTATTGGCTCACTACAACCCAGCACTGCCAATCAGGCTGGCGTGTGATGCGTCTCCCTACGGCATTGGGGCGGTACTGTCACATAAATTCCTTGATGGTTTGGAGAGGCCGATAGCTTTTGCGTCACGCTTGTTAACTTCTGCCGAGCGTAACTACGCCCAGATTGACAGAGAGGCCCTCAGCCTAGTGTGGGGGGTGAAGAAGTTCAATCACTATCTGCACGGTCAAAAATTTACTCTACTAACCGATCATCAACCTCTTGTCTCCATTTTCAACCCTCAGAAGGGCGTACCGATAATGACAGCACAACGGCTGCAGAGATGGTCCCTTTTCCTAGGGGCACACCAATATGACATCGAGTACAAAGGAACTAAACAGCATGGAAATGCTGATGGATTGTCACGTCTACTGTTGCCGATGGTGGAAGAAGAAGACCTTGCAGTGGATCCAATGGAGTTATTCCACTTGACCATAGTCAAATGTCTCCCTGTGACGAATGCAAACATAGAAAAGGAAACACGGAATGACCCGACACTATCACGGGTCTATGATTTAACGGTGAAGGGATGGCCAGCACATGGCGAACCACTGCTGCCAGCATTTTCGCCAAGAAGAGAACAGCTGTCAGTGTGCAGAGGAACCTTGATGTGTGGATCCAGAGTAGTAATTCCACCTAAGTTGACGGATAGAGTGCTCAATGAGCTTCATGAGGGTCATCTGGGTGGGGTAAAAATGAAGAGCTTAGCCAGAGCGTTTGTGTGGTGGCCGGGAATCGATAGAGAAATCGAAGAGATGACCAAGAGCTGTGCAGGATGCCAGAAGGTCCAAAACGCCCCACCACAAGCTCCTCTGCATCCATGGGAGTGGCCCTCATCTCCATGGCAAAGGGTGCACATTGATTTTGCTGGTCCCTTCATGGACTCGATGTTTTTAATTGCGGTGGATGCACATTCAAAGTGGCCAGAGGTAATAAAAATGCCCTCAACCACCACGGAAAAAACTATCACAGTTTTACGAACCATATTCGCCAGGAATGGGCTGCCTGAACAGATTTGCTCTGACAATGGACCACAGTTTGTGTCTGAAGAGTTCCGGAGGTTCTTAAAGAACAATGGTGTTAAGCATTACACAGCTGCACCATATCATCCAGCCACTAATGGATTGGCCGAGAGGTTTGTCCAAACATTCAAGAAGGCTATCAAGGCAATGTGTAATGAAGATATACCCCTACAACACAAGGTGGACAACTTCTTGTTTGCCTACCGGAATGCGACACATGCGGTTACCAACCAAACTCCAGCCATGATGTTCTTCAATCGAAGGCTACGATGCCGCTTGGATTTGGTTAAGCCAAACGTCCGAAGAGATGTGGAGAACAGGCAGTTTCAGAATATGAATGAAAGGCCGACCAGGAGTTTTAAGATAATTCAACCAGTTTTGGCCCGGGACTACCGCACTGAGAAATGGCAGCCAGGAACGATTTGTACACGACAAGGAGCTCTCATGTATACCGTGGACGTTGGGGAGAGCATTGTAAGACGCCATGCTGACCAGATTCTAGAGTCACTGGAAAACGTCAACTCCACGCCACGATCTGATACACCTGGTAATGAAATCGACGTTCCAATTGCAGCTACCGCAGAACCGGTAATATTGGAAGCAGATGAACCAAACTACGACATTGATTCCGACTCAACCTTGCCAGAAGAACCTGATACCCCAAAGAGGCGTTATCCAGACAGAATCAGGAAGCCTCCTCAAAGACTGAACTTATAATTGCTTAAACTTAACCAATGTATCTAGCAACAGTAATTGTGATTGTAATTCGTTATCATTAGTTGTTAAATGAATGTTATGTACTGTTTATCTAAAAGGGGAGGAATTGTTGTGTATGTACCTTTAAGAGAATAACTGGTCTCAGACTGCAGTACCGGCAGTGACCACCCCTGTATAAAAGGCGCTAGAGAGCCTCTGTTGTTTAGTTTCGTTATGGACTTCCACCAGTAAAGATCAGTTTGTTTTCTCTCCTGCTAGTCCGTGTCTCAATCATTCATGGACTTAACAGATAGGGGCAGGAGTAGGCCATTTGGCCCCTCGAGCCTGCTCCACCATTCAATGCAACCAAGGCTGATCATCCAAATTCAGTACCTGGTCCCTGCTTTCTCCCCATATCCCTTGATCCCTTTAGCCTTAAGAAATATATCCAACTCCTTCTTTAATATATTTAATGAATTGGCCTCTACTGCCTTCTGTGGTAGAGAATTCCACAGGTTCACCACTCTCTGGGTGAAGAAATTCCTCCTCATTTCTGTCCTAAATGGCTTACCCCTTATCCTTAGACTGTGACCCCTAATTCTGGACTCCCCCGCCATCGGGAACATCCTTCCTGCATCTAGTCTGTCCAGTCCTGTCAGAATTTTATAAGTTTCAATGAGATCCCCTCTCATTCTTCTAAACTCCAGCGAGTACAAGCCCAATTGACCCAATCTCTCCTCATACGTCATTCCTGCCATCCCAGGTATCAGCCTGGTGAATCTTCGCTGAACTCCTTCCATGGCAAGGACATCCTTCCTCAGATAAGGCAACCAAAACTGCACACAATACTCAAGATGTGGTCTCACCAAGGCCCTGTACAACTGCAGCAAGACATCCTTGTTCCTGTACTCGAACCCTCTCGCTATGAAGGCCAACATACCATTTGCCTTCTTAACCACCTGCTGCACCTGCATGCTTACTTTCAGTGACTGGTGCACAAGGACACCCAGGTCTTGTTGCACTTCCCCTTCTCCCAATCTATTGCCATTCAGATAATAATCTGCCTTCCTGTTTTTGACACCAAAGTGGATAACCTCGCATTTATCCACATTATATTGCATCTGCCATGCTTCTGCCCAATCACCCAACCTGTCCAGATCATCCTGGAGTTTCTCGGCATCCTCCTCACAGCACACACGCCCACCCAGCTTTGTCTGTCAATCATAGATAGATTTTTGGACTCTAGGGGAATCGAGGGATATGGAGATCGGGCGGGAAAGTGGAGTTGAGGTCGATGATCAGCCATGATCTTATTGAATGGCGGAACAGGCTCGAGGGGCCGAATGGCCTACTCCTGCTCTTACTTTTTATGTTCTCATGTTCTTATATCTCAACCTCACCAATGAGCATTTCATAAGAGGGCTCCCCCGTGAGGCTCTACCGGACTTGTGCGATGTGGGTGCCCTGGACCTGGTGCCCACCTAAACCAGAGGTACCGCATTGGCAGTGTCAGTGAAATAACCGCACTCAACTTCAATGCAAAGGCATTCTTTCTGGCTACATAGGCATACATAAAGTAACAGTCAATCAGCTGCCCACCTATGCATAAAACAAGTGACTGATGCAATGTTTGCTCCAGCTACCCAATTCCTAACCTTCCTTATGTACATTGCACATCACCATGTGAGGGCTGCCAACTGTTATAGATTGGCTGGATGTCCCCAGGTGCAGACCACTATACCCATGCCACCATACATGGCCCTTTCCAGAATGCTATGAACTTTTCCAGTGGGAAAGGTTTTCACCCTATGAATGTAGAGCTGGTATAAGATCATAATACTATCCTATGATGCATGTTAATGCTCATTCTGAGTCAGAAGGTTCTGGTTTCAAGCCCCACTCCTGAAACTTGACCACATAATCTAGGGTGACACTGCAGTGCAGTACTGATGGAGTGCTGCAATGTCGGAGGTGGCGTCTTTCAGATGAGACGTTAAAACTGAGGCCCCCATCTACCTTCTCAGATGGATGTAAAAGATCCCGGCATTACTTCGAAGAAGAGCAGGGGAGATCTCCCCGGTGTCCTGCCCAATATTGAGCCCTCAACCAACACCAAAAATCGATGATCCGGTCATTCTCTCATTGTCGTAGCCTTTGACATGTCAGCTGTGATTGCTCCCATTGACACCTTGGAGACCAGGTCATCGCAGTTTGTGGGACTTTGCTGCGTTTCCTACATTACAACAGTAACCATACTTCGGAAACTACTTTATTGACTGTAAAGTGTTTTGGGATGTCCTGAGGACGTGTAAGGCTCTATATAAATACCAGTTATTACTTTCTTTCTTACGTAGGATTACATAGGATATTCGGCCCAACCAGTCCATGCCGGCGTTTATGCTCCACTCGAGCTTCCTCCCGTCTTTCCTCACCCAGCTCTATCAGCATAACCGTCTCTTCCTGCATTTACTATTCACTTCAACCACTCCCTGTGGCAGCGAGTTCCACATTCTCGCCACTCTCTGAGTAAAGAAGTTTCTTCTGAATGATTTCTTGGTGACTATCTTATATTGATGGCCTCTAGTTATGCTCTTCCCCACAAGTGGAAACACTCTCGCTGTATCTATTCTATCAAAACCTTTCATAACTTTAAAGACCTCTATTAGGTCACCCCTCAGCCTTCTCTTTTCAAGAGAAAAGAGACCCAGTCTGTTCATCCTTTCCATATAGAAACACAGAAACATAGAAGATAGGAGCAGGAGTAGGCCATTTGGCCCCTCGAGCCTGCACCGCCATTCAATGCGATCATGGCTGATCATCCAAATTCAGAACCCGGTCCCTGCTTTCTCCCCATATCCCTTGATCCCTTTAGCCTTAAGAAATATATCCAACTCCTTCTTGAATATATTTAATGTATTGGCCTCTACTGCCTTCTGTGGTAGAGAATTCCACAGGTTCACCACTCTCCAGGTGAAGAAATACCTCCTCATTTCTGTCCTAAATGGCCTACCCCTTATCCTTAGACTGTGACCCCTGGTTCTGGACTCCCCCCCGACCATCGGGAACATCCTTCCTGCATCTAGTCTGTCTAGTCCTGTTGGAATTTTATAAGTTTCAATGAGATCCCCTCTCATTCTTCTAAACTCCAGCGAGTACAAGCCCAATCGACCCAATCTCTCCTCATACGTCATTCCTGCCATCCCAGGTATCAGCCTGGTGAATCTTCGCTGCACTCCTTCCATGGCAAGAACATCCTTCCTCAGATAAGGCGACCAAAACTGCACACAATACTCAAGATGTGGTCTCACCAAGGCCCTGTACAACTGCAGCAAGACATCCTTGTTCCTGTACTCAAACCCTCTCGCTACGAAGGCCAACATGCCATTTGCCTTCTTAACCGCCTGCTGCACCTGCATGCTTACCTTCAGCGACTGGTGCACAAGGACACCCAGGTCTCGTTGCACTTCCCCTTCTCCCAACCTATTGCCATTCAGATAATAATCTGCCTTCCTGTTTTTGCCACCAAAGTGGATAACCTCGCATTTGTCCACGTTATATTGCATCTGCCATGCTTCTGCCCAATCACCCAACCTGTCCAAATCATCCTGGAGTTTCTCGACATCCCCCTCGCAGCACACACGCCCACCCAGCTTTGTGTCGTCTGCAAATTTGGAGATATTACATCTAGTTCCCTTGTCTAGATCATTAATATATATTGTGAATAGCTGGGGCCCAAGGACCGATCCCTGCGGTACCCCACTAGTCACTGCTTGCCACTCGGTAAAAGACCCATTTATTCCAACTCTTTGCTTTCTGTCTGCCAACCAGTTCTCTATCCAAGTCAATACCTTGCCCCCAATCCCATGTGCCTTAACTTTACACGCTAATCTCTTATGCGGGACCTTATCAAATGCCTTCTGAAAGTCCAAATACACCACATCCACTGGTTCTCCCTTATCTATTTTACCAGTTACATCCTCAAACAATTCCAGTAGATTAGTCAAGCACGATTTACCTTTTGTAAATCCATGTTGACTTTGTCTGATCCTGTCACTGTTTTCCAAGTGCTCTGCTATTACATCTTTTATAATGGACTCTAGCATTTTCCCCACTACCGATGTCAGGCTTACCGGTCTGTAATTCCCCGTTTTCTCTCTACCACCTTTTTTGAATAGTGGGGTAACATTAGCTACCCTCCAATCCATGGGTACTGTTCTAGATTCCATCGAATGCTGGAAGATGATCAGCAAAGCATCAACTATTTCTAGGGCCACTTCCTTAAGTACCCTAGGATGTAGATTATCAGGCCCTGGGGATTTAGCGGCCTTCAATCCCATCAATTTCCTTAACACCATTTCCCTACAAATACTGATTTCTTTCAGTTCCTCCCTTTCATCAGACCCTATGTTCCCCGACATCTCTGGGAGGTTATTTGTGTCCTCCTTTGTGAAGACAGAACCAATATATGTATTTAATTGGTCTGCCATTTCTTTGTTCCCCATTATAAAATCCCCTGATTCTGACTGCAAGGGACCTACGCTTGACTTCACCAATCCTTTTCTCTTCACATATCTATAAAAGCTTTTACAGTCAGTTTTTATGTTCCCTGAAAGCTTACTCTCATATTCTATTTTCCCTTTCTTAATTAATCCCTTTGTCCTACTTTGTTGAATCCTAAACTGCTCCCAATCCTCAGGTTTACTGCTTTTTCTGGCCAATTTATATGTCCGCTCCTTGGATCTTATGCTATCTCTAATTTCCCTTGTTAGCCACAGTTGAGTCACCTTTTTTGTTTTATTTTTAAGCCAAACTGGGATGAACAAATTCTGTAGTTCATCCATGCGGTCTTTGAATGTTTACCATTGCCTATCCACCGTCAACCCTTTGAGTGACATTCCCCAATCAGTCCTACCTAACTCCCGCCTCAGACCATCGTAGTTTCCTTTATTTAAATTTAGGATTCCCCCCCCCCAGAATTCTGCAACTCGTCACAGAAGAGTGTACAGAAATTGAGTTTGTGTGTTTGATACAGAAATACTATTTGAGACAATTCTAAAAATATATAGGCCTAGAAATTCAGTTGGCGCCGCGCCAGGGCTTTAGCGCCGGAAAATTAGCGCCGGCGCTAAGTCCCCCTGCGTGCGCCAAAAATTCAGTAGCGCCGCGCCCAAACGGCTGCCGGCGCTACTGAAGGGTGTTTGCGCCTGAAAATGGGCGCTACCTGCCGCATTGCGGTGCTATTCCGGCGCTGCGGCGCCCGATGCGGTGCGGCAGGCTCGGAAAGTGCAGGCCTCCTCCTTCAGTTAAGGAGGAGCTGCCTGCACCCGCCCGCTGGCCGGTAAAATCTTCACAAAAATGAGCCCGGCACCTCGGGGAAGTGCCGGGCTCGCAGCCCAGAAGCATCTGTTCCGCGGGGGGTGGGTGGAGGAGTCCGGGGAGGGAGGTGCGGGCAGGCGGCCGGCGGGAAAGCGGCCGGCCGCCGCGCGACCTTAATGCGCCGGCGCAAACTCCTGTAAGACTCAGTTGCCAGAGTCTTAGTTGCGGCTGCCACGGGCGAGGCGGCCGCAACTCAATTTCGGCGCTGGGGCCCGTCACCACGGCAACCGGGACGCTGCGCACACCGATGATGTCATCGGTGCCGGCGCAGCGCAACCGGTCTACCGCCGATGGTAGGGCCCCAGGGAATTTCTGAACCGGCTGTAAGTCCAGCGCAATGACCTCTAGCGCCGCAAAATGGGTGCAAAGCCCACTCAATTTCTAGGCCATAGATTTATTTAAGAGCCGATATACAGTTAACAGCTGGTGAGTCAATTGTGACTTTAACAGTTCAAAATACAAATAGCTTACATTTCTTATTCTCAGAGATCCTTATACCCTCACATTTCTGATACCATCCTTGTAAATCTTTTTTGCACCCTCTCCAGTGCCTCTATATCCTTTTTATAATATGGCAACCAGAATTGTACACAGTACTCCAAGTGTGGCCTAACCAAGGTTCGATACAAGTTCAGCATAACTTCTCTAAGAGTGGCTCTGAAGGGATAATTACTAGTCCTAGCCCTTTTCGGGCTACCCCAGATCAGACGTATTCCCCAGATGTTCACCTTCAACTAAAGTTAGAGATAGCCAAATTCTATAAGACGCTTATTTGGGTCTAAAGGTTCAGACTATCTCTCCCTAAAGGAAAGGAACAACTTGAAGATGTTACCGTCCTCCGGATAACACTTTTAATATGTTTAACTAGACTGTAACCTTCCGGATATTATGAGGGTCCGGAAACCCCTCCCCCCCCAGAATTCTACAACTCCTTACAAAAGAGTGTACAGAAATTGAGTTTGTGAGTTTGATACAGAAATACTATTTGAGACAATTCTAAAAATATATAGATTTATTTAAGAGCCGACATACAGTTAACAGCTGGTGAGTCAATTGCGACCTTAACAGTTCAAAATACAAATAGCTTACATTTCTTATTCTCAGAGATCCTTATTCTCAAATCTTAACTTTGTTACATTTATACATTTCTTATTATTTCTAATCCAGAATACCCACCAAAATCAAATAAGAGTACTTCTTGATCCCCAAGACTCAAAGAGTTAAAAACTTACAGAGCCTGCCTCTGAAGTTGAGAATCGCTTGCCCCTTACAGCGACTTCTGACTTTCTATTTGAAAAGCTCTATTTTTATGCCTTTTTTTAGTGGTTTATTCTTTGAAGTTTTCTGCTGATGTAAGCTAATTATCTCTCGTCATCTTCTGTTGAATTCTTTTCTATTCTTACTCTCACTTTAGTTGTTAACTTTCGGAATCCTGTCTGTTGTGTAGGTGTTTCAAAACTTATCATAAAAAATGGTTATTACAGATTTATCTCTTTGATGCCATTCTTACGAAGGTCTTCAATTCAATTCTTAATATTGGCTTAACTGGTTATAATCAGATGTCGTGTCTCCTAACTATTTCATTTTCAATACAAAAACCATGTGATTGCTTCGTGTATCTATTGAAGTCGTATCTACAAAGTCTTCTGTTTTGTACCTTTTACAATATGTAAATCAAAACCACTTCAACCAGGATGTTCCATGCATTTCTTAGCTACTTCAATTGGTTGTATATATAATCGTGTTTCCTGTTTCATTTGATGTTACTTGTACAAAGGCACATGGTTTTTTAATGTAATTGCAAAATACTGCGGATGCTGGAAATCTGAAATAACAACAGAAAATGCTGGAAATACTCAGCAGGCCAGGCAGCATCCGTGGAGAGAGAAACAGAGTTAACGTTTCAGGTCTGGGACCCTTCATCAGAACTGGAAAAAGCTGGAGATGTAACAGATATTAAGCAGGTGCAGAGACAGCGGGGCGGGGGGGGTGGTTAGGAGGGGAGGAAGAAATAGAAAGAACATCCTGTACTTTTGTAAGAGGCAGGAAAGATAAAATGTTGCAAATGGGAATGGCAAAAATCATACTGCATGAAAAATGGGGGCAGGGATAATTATCTGAAATTATTGAACTCAATGTTGAGTCCGGCAGGCTGCAAAGTGCCCAATCGAAAGATGAGGTGCTGTTCCTCGAGCTTACATTGAGCTTCATTGGAACAATGCAATAGCCCGAGGACAGAGAGATCAGAGTGGGAGTGAAGCGGTGAATTAAAGTGACAGGCGACCGGAAGCTCAGGGCCACCCGTACGGACTGAATGGAGGTGTTCCGCAAAGCGGTCGCCCAATCTGCGTTTGGTCTCCCCAATGTAGAGGAGACCGCATCGTGAGCAGCGAATACAGTATATTAAACTGCAAGAAGTACAAGTAAATCGCTGTTTCACCTGGAAGGGGTGTTTGGGGCCCTGGACAGTGGGAAGGGAGGAGGTAAAAGGGCATGTGTTGCATCTCCTGCATTTGCACGGGAAGGTGCCAGGTGAAGGAGCAGGGCTGTTGGGGGTGATTGAGGAGTGGACCAGGGTGTCGCGGAGGGAGCGGTCCCTTCGGAATGCTGAAAGGGGAGGTATGGGGAAGATGTGTTTGGTGGTGGGATCACGTTGGAGGTGGCGGAAATGGCGGAGGATGATCCGTTGAATGTGGAGGCTGGTGGGGTGAAAGGTGAGGACAAGGGGAACCCTATCGTGGTTCTGGGAGGGAGGGGCAGGGGTGAGAGCAGAAGTGCGGGAAATAGAACGGACACGTTCTGTGTTTCTGTTCAAAGTGTTAGTTTTTAACACTTTACTTGGGCATTGCTATTGTGTTGGTTCCAAACTGCAGACTCCTTGGAAGCAAGCCTTTGCTTCTTCAATAGGGCCTTTGTTTCAGTATTAACAATCAATTCCCATTTCAAAAGCTTGTGTGGTGTTTACAACTTTTGTGTTAACACTTCATCTTATCTCAGAAGCCTGTATTGACAGCTTGTGTCGTTGAGGCTTTTTAGATTTTTAAACTCAGTATGTCATGTTTTAATAATATCAGAAATCTGTTCATAGGATGGTGTATCATTTTGAAATATGGCTTTTCCTTTACAGCTCAAAGAGTGGTGTGGTAGGAAAGCGTTTCAGTTCATGGGGCACTGGCACCAGTACTGGGGAAAGAGGGAGCTGTTCCGTTGGGATGGGCGCCACTTAAACTGTGCTGGGACCAGTGACCTGGTGATCTGAATAACTAGGGCAGTAGACAGGGCTTTAAACTAATGAAAGGGGGATGGGAGTAAATTTAAAAGCAGCGAGAGAAATGCCAATGCTCTAGAGCAGAATAGAGTTTTGGGTAAAAATAAGCAGAGTGGGTCAGGAAGGGACAGAGAGAGTAACAAACTTAATAAAGCATCAGTGACTAAGGTGACATCAGGGAAAATGGAAATAAGTCAAAGCTAAAGGCACTATATCTGAATGTGCAAAGCATTCGCAACAAAATAGATGAATTAATAACGCAGATAGAAATTAATAGGTTTGATCTAATAGCCATTACAGAGATGTGGTTGCAATGTTGCCAAGGTTGTGAACTAAATATTTCAGGATACTTACCTTTTAGAAGAGATAGGGACAATGGAAAAGGAGGAAGGGTAGCGCTGATAATAAAGGATGGGATAAAGACAGCAGAGAGAAAGGATTTTAGCTCCAAAAATCAAGAAGTAGAATCAGTTTGGGTGGAGCTAAGAACCAGCAAGGGGCAGAAAACATTGGTGGGAGTTGTTTATAGGCCCCCAAACAGCAGTTGTAATGTAGGGCAGAGTATAAATCAGGAAATTAGAGGCGCATGTAACAAGGGTAATACAGTAATCATGGGGGACTTTAATCTACATGTAGACTGGGTAAACCAAATTTGCAGTAATAGTGTGGAGGACAAATTCATGGAATGTATGCAAGATAGTTTTCTAGATCAGTATGTTGAGGAACCAACTAGGGAACAGACTATTTTAGATCTACTACTGTGCAACGAGAAAGGGTTAATGAATAATCTTTTAGTAAAGGGGCCTTTAGGGAAGAGTGACGATAATATGATAGAATTTTATATTGAGTTTGAAAGTGATTTATTTAAATCCAAAACTAGGGTCTTAAATCTAAACAAAACAAATTACGTAGTTATGAGGGGCGAGTTGGCTAAGGTAGATTGGGAAACTACTTTAAAAGGTATGATGGTAGAAAAGCAATGGCTAGCATTTAAAGAATTAATACATAATTTACAACAAATATACATTTCTTTAGGCACAAAAACCCCACAGGAAAAGTGGTCCAACCGTGGCTAACAAGCGAAGTTAAAGATAGTATTAGATCAAAGGAAGAGGCTTATAATGTTGCCAAAAAGAGTAGTAAGCCTGAGAATTGGGAGGATTTTGAATTCAGCAAAGGAGGACCAAGAAATTGATAAAGAAGGGGAAAATAGAATATGAGAGTAAACTAGTGAGAGACATAAAAACAGACTGTAAAAGCATCTATAGGTATGTAAAAGGGAAAAGATTAGCGAAAGTAAATGTGGGTCCCTTACAGGCTGAGACAGGAGAAATTATAATGGGGAATAAGGAAATGGCAGAGAAATTAAACAAATACTTTCTGTCTGCCTTCATGGAAGAAGACACAAAAAAACTTCCTAGAAATAGTGGAGAACCAAGGGTCTAGCGAGAATGAGGAACTGAAAGAAATTAGTATTAGTAAAAAAATAGTACTGGAGAAATTAATGGGACTGAAAGCCAATAGATCCCCTGGGCCTGATGGCCTACATTCTAGGTTCTTGAAAGAGGTGGCTAAGAACATAAGAACATAAGACGTAGGAGCAGGAGTAGGTCATTTGGCCCCTCGAGCCTGCTCCGCCATTCAATAAGATCATGGCTGATCTGATCTTGGCCTCAACTCCACTTCCCTGCCTGCTCCCCATAACCCTTGACTCCCTTACCTTTCAAAAATCTGTCTATCTCCACCTTAAATATATTCAATGACCCAGCCTCCACAGCTCTTTGGGAAGAGAATTCCAAAGCTTCACGACCCTCTGAGAGAAGAAATTCCTCCTCATTTCCAATTTAATAGGGTGCCCCCTTATTCTGAAATTATGCCCCCTAGTTCTAGATTCCCCCACAAGGGGAAACATCCTCTCTGCATCTACCCTGTCAAGCCCCTTCAGAATCTTATATGTTTCAATAAGATCCCTTATCATTCTTCTAAACTCCAATGAGTATAGGCCCAACCTGCTCAATCTTTCTTCATAAAATAACCCCTTCATTTCCGGAATCAACCTCGTGAACCTTCTCTGAACTGCCTCCAATGCAAGTATATCCCTCCTTAAATAAGGAGACCAAAACTGTGCGCAGTACTCCAGGCGTGGTCTCACCAACACCCTGTACAATTGTAACAGGACTTCCCTACTTTTATACTCCATTCCCTTTGCAATAAAGACCAACATTCCATTTGCCTTCCTAATTACTTGCTGTACCTGCATGCTAACTTTTTGTGATTCATGTATAAGGACTCCCAGATCCCTCTGTACCTCAGCATTTTGTAATAAATAATAATTTGCTTTTTTATTTTTCCTACCAAAGAGGGTAACCTCGCATTTTCCCACATTAAACTCCATCTGCCAGATTTTTGCCCACTCACTTAGCCTATCTATATCCCTTTGGAGATTCTTTGCGTCCTCCACACAATTTGTTTTCCCACCTATTTTTGTATCATCAGCAAATTTGGCTACATTATACTCAGCCCCTTCATCCAAGTCATTAATATAGATTGAAAATAGTTGAGGCCCCAGCACTGATCCCTGCGGCACCCCACTAGTTACAGTTTGCCAACCTGAAAATGACCCATTTATCCTGACTCTCTGTTTTCTGTTAGTTAGCCAATCCTCTACCAATGCTAATATATTACCCTCAACCCCTTGAGCTCTTATCTTGTGTAGTAACCTTTTATGTGGCACCTTATCGAATGGGCTATAGAGATAGTGGATGCATTGGTTGTCATTTTCCAAAATTCCATAGATTCTATAACGGTTCCCACAGATTGGAAGATTGCAAATGTAACCCCACTATTTAAGAAAGGAGGAAGAGAGAAAACGGGGAACTATAGACCAGTTAGCCTGACATCAGTAGTAGGGAAAATGCTAGAATCTATTATTAAGGAAGTGGTAACAGGGCACTTAGAAAATAATAATAGGATTGGGCAGAGTCAACACAGATTTATGAAAGGGAAATCGTGTTTGACGAATCTGTTAGAGTTTTTTGAGGTTGTAACTAGCAGAATGGAAAAGGTGGAACCAGTGGATGTGGTGTATTTGGATTTTCAGAAGGCATTCGATAAGGTGCCACACAAGAGGTTATTAAACAAAATTAGGGCTCATGGGATTGGGGATTGGTTAATGGGCAGAAAACAGAGAGTAGGAATAAACGGGTCATTTTTGGGTTGGCAGGCTGTAACTAGTGGGGTACCGCAAGAATCAGTGCTTGGGACTCAGCTATTCACAATCTACATCAATGATTTGGATGAGGGGACCAAATGTAATATATCCAAGTGTGCTGATGATACAAAGCTGGGTGGGAATGTGAGTTGTGAGGAGGATGCAAGGAGGCTTCAAGGGGATATAGACAGGCTAAGTGAGTGGGCAAGAACATGGCAAATGGAATATAATGTAGAGAAATGTGAAGCTATCCACTTTGGTAGTAAAAATAGAAAAGCAGAGTATTTTTTAACTGGTGAGAGATTGGGAAATGCTGTTCAGTGGTACCTGGGTGTCCTTGTACAAAAATCACTAAAAGTTAACATGTACAGCAGGTACAGCAAGTAATTAGGAAAGCAAATGGTATGTTGGCCTTTATTACAAGAGGATTTGAGTATAAGAGTAAAGACGTCTTACTGCAATTATATAGGGCCCTGGTGAGACCACACCTGGAGTATTGTGTACAGTTTTGGTCTCCTTACCTAAGGAAGGATATACTTGCCATTGAGGGAGTTCAACGAAGGTTCACCAGACTGGTTCCTGGGATGGGGGGATTGGCCTATGAGGAGAGATTGAGTAGACTGGATCTATATTCTCTAGAGTTTAGAAGAATGAGAGGTGATCTCATTGAAATATACAAAATTCTTACAGGGCTTGACAGGGTAGATGCAGGGAGGATGTTTCCCCTGGTTGGAGAGTCTAGAACCAGGGGTCACAGTCTCAGAATAAGGGTTCGGCCATTTAGGACTGAGATGAGGAGAAATTTCTTCACTCAGAGGGTGGTTAATCTTTGGAATTCTCAACCCCAGAGGACTGTGGAGGCTCAGTCGTTGAGTATATTCAAGGCTGAGATCAATAGATTTTGGATATTAAGGCAATCAAGAGATATGGGGATAATGCAGGAAAGTGGAGTTGGGGTAGAAGATCAGGCATGATCTTATTGAATGGCGGAGCAGGCTCAAGGGGCCAAATGGCCTACTTCTCCTCCTATTTCTTATGTTCTCTACTTTTTAATTCTATCCCTCTAGAAATAAACCCGAGTGCTTCTTTATTGGCCTTATTAACCTGCGTCGCTACTTTTCCTCAGGCAGTTCAATATCCCACGGTTTCTACCAGAAAGCCAGGAGTCTAAATGGCTACTTAGGGATCAGGGCTATCCTCTGGAGCAGTGACTAATAACCTTGGCTCGGGTCCCAGGAACCTCGGTGAACATCCATATACTGAGGTTCATGGTGCCATATGGATCCTAATGGAGATCACTGGAACACTTCGGCTGCCTTCATAGATCTGGGAGCTCTTCAATACAGTCCAGATGAGACATCTTGAATTGTAAGAGCCCTCCTGAAGGATGCACAAGCCCACCAGGGTGAGTAGGCAGCCAAGGCTCTGCGACACATTGGGAACCCTTTGGCAGCTGCGAAATATGACATCGAATTTACAGCATAGAAACAGGCCATTTGGCCCAACTGACCCATGCTGGTGTTTATGCTCCACATGGGCTTCCTGCCATCCCTCTTCATCGAACCCTATCAGCATCAGTCTCTATTCCTTTCTCCCTCATGCACTTATCTAGCTTCCCTTTAAATGCATCTATACTATTCGCCTCAACCACTCCATGTGGTAGTGAGTTCCACATTCTCACCACTCTCTGGGTAAAGACGTTTTCTCCTGAATTCCTTATTGGATTTATTAGTGACTATCTTACATTTATGACCCCTGGTTTTTGATTCCCCCACAAATGGAAACATCTTCTCTGTGCCTACCCTATCAAACCCCTTCATAATTTTAAAGACCTCTAGTATGTCACCCCTCAGCCTTCTCTTTTCTAGAGGAAAGACCCCCAGCTTGTTCAGTCGTTCATGATAAATATAACCAGCGTTCCCTCTTGTGCAGTAATGGGAAAGGTCCCGCACAGGCTGGTCACCAGCATTTCCATTGTAAATATCACACATGCGCAAAAATTTAAAGGGACAGCGCATTAAAAGAAACAGGCCGTGCAGAACAAAGTGCAGCTTACAGGGAACACTGGATATAACCTCTCAGTTCTGGTGTCAACCGTGTAAATCTTTTTAGCACCTTCTCCAGTGCCTCTATATCCATTTTGTAATATGGAGACCAGATCTGTGCACAGTATTCTAAGTGTAGTCTAACCAAGATTCTATATAAGTATATCTGCAGGCACAGCTCATGAGGGGTTCTTTTTCATAACTACTATCTGTGCATACTGAAGGAATGGACTTGGCATCATGTTCCCCCTTTCCACAAACCTCAAATTGTTCATATCTGTCTTTTCAAGCAGGCTCGAAGAGCCAACTGGCCTACTCTTGCTCCTATTTCTTATGTTCCTATTTCTTATGTTCTTTCAAAGTCACTGCCCTGTGGAACTCCAGCAATTATGTCTTGGGGCTGTGATGGTTGCCCTCCGACAACCCTGCTCATCTTCCGTTGTGTCAGGTATGACTCCAGCCATTGGAGGGTTTGTTCCTTGACCTCTACTGACCTCAGTTTTGCCAGTGCTCCTTGATGCCACACTAAGTTCATTGCTGCCTTGATGTCAAGGGGCAGTTACTCTTACCTCTCCTCTGATATGCAGCTCCTGTGAGCATGTTTGGATACAGGCTGTATTGAGATATGGAGCCGTGTGGTTCTGGTGGAACTCTCTAACAGGCTATTGGTGACTTGGTGCTGCTTGATGGCACTATTAATGACTCCTTCAATCGCTTTGCTGATGATTGGGTAGAGATTGATGAGGCAGTAATTGGCTGGATTAGATTTTGTGGATACCTGGGCAATTTTCCATCTTGTCGGGTAGATGCCAGTGTCATAGCTCTCCTGGAACAACTTGACTAGGGGCTGGCTAGTTTTGATGTGCACATCTTCAGTACTACAGCCGGGAAGTTGTCTGGACCCATGGCCTTCACTGTATCCAGTACACTCAGACACTTCTTAATGTCATGTGGACTGAACTGAATTGGCTGGACGCTGGTGTCTATGATGGTGAGGGCCTCGGGGGAAGGCCGACTAGGATCATCCACTTGGCACTTTGGGCTGAAGATATTTGCAAACACTTCATCCTTCTCTCTTGCACTCACTTGCTGGGCTCCTTCATAGGTGAATGTTGGGGTGATCATGGAGCCTCCTTCTGTTAGTTGCCTGATTGTCCACCATTATTCTCAACTGGATGTGATAAGGGTCAAGGGCTTTGCTCTGATCTGTTAGATGTGGGACTGCTTAACTCTGTCTATGGCCTGCTGCTTTTGGTGTTTAGCACGCAAGTAGTCCCGTGCTGTACTTTCACTAGGTTCGCACCTCACTCCAAGATACGTCTTGTGCTGTTCCTGGCCATTCTAACACTCTCCCATTGAAACAGTGACTACACTTCAAAAGTACTTCATTGGCTGTGAAGTGCTTTGGGACGTCCTGAGGTCGTGAAAGGCGCGATAGAATTGCAAGTTTTTCTTTCATTGCACAGAATTCCAATGGACCAAACTCCTTCCAATTCAGCCCCATTCTGCAGAATCCCTAATCAAGCATAGCAGTTAAACACAAATTCTTCATAAGTAGAAAAAAGCTCCCTAATTAGCTGGATTGTGATGCTTAGCAATGAATGTTGTATAAGGTCAATCCACAGACACATTTTGCACAGAGGCACAGGTAGATTGAGGTAGATTGACTTAGTCAAGCCTGTTAGTGTTTTCTGTTTAGACTGTGTTCTGAAACAATGGTTGGAATTTTCTGGGGTCCATGCGGGCACGATCGGAGGTGCGTCGGGTGGGAAAAAGTCGGAGCGTGTCGGGAACCCGCTGTCAGCCCGCCCCTACATGCTTTCCCTCGGTCGCGTTTGCCGGTGCGGCAGCGACCCGTCTGGCAGAGGCGGGCGACCTAATTGAAAACATTTTAAGCTTGTTGTCAGACACTTAAGAGCCTTTTCCCCCCTACATTTCAAATTACCCCGTGTGGCCACGGGATTCACATAGCTCGGGAACCACGTCTGTCAATCTGAGGTGGGAGTTGAGTGGCCATTGATCCAGCTGATTACTTGACAGCATCAAATGTACTATAAAAGCTCCCACCTCACAGCTGATCACTTTCCTCAGGCAGAAGCTGTTGCTGACTACGTTGCCAGCACAGACTTAACTTTCTGCATGCTGCACGTCTCCATCCAGTGTCACCTCATTGGAAGAACCTCTCTCACCATTGACAGATTGCTTCTGTCAAGCCTACTTGACCTGCCATCTATTCCATCAGCATGTGTGCCGTTTATACTGTCTCACCTTGGTCCTCAGAATCTGACCACGATGAGCCCCAACACCAGCAGCACCAGGCACACCAGCAGCACCAACAACAACACCACCAATCTTCTCCGCAACCACCTGATGCTGCACAGGACAGAGGGCATCAACACCCGAGAACATTGTCAGGGATGGCCTCATCATGGCCAGATTTACTTAACTTTACACTGTACACCACATGCTGCGCCAGTTTGGCACCACCCCACATCAACACCATAAAGGATCCCTACAATGACAAAACCATTGCTTTCACACTGACCACCATTACTGGAGGTTCCGTTATGTCTCACCAGTCATTGCAACTCACTAAGCCTCTTCCAAAGGTGCACACTAAACGGGAAAGTGGTGAAGATAAAGATTTTAATGGTTGACAATACATTAACGGAAACTTGCCATTAATACTGACTAAAACACCCAACTGGCTACCTTTGTGAATCTACTTGTGTGTCATCTTTCTCTTCCACGTGCTTCTACTAGGTGCTACCCTATGGCTTCAGCAGAGGTTGAGGCAGCCTGCTCACTTCCCTGCTGCGACTTCTTGGCAGATGTCCTCTGAGTTTTGGAGCCTGGATTGGCCCCGCCAAAGTCTGATCCTCCTGCGACTGTGCAGGGGCAGACTCAGCCATCGCGATCCGAGGAGGCATCTGGGGCTCTGACTGAGGGAGTGGCAACGGGGGAGAAGTGTGAGCGCTTTGAGAGGCACCCCCACTTCCATGTCCCCTCTCACCATCATCCCTCTCATGGGCCACCCGCACTTCCCTGCTAGCAAGGAGCTGGAGAGCACCTTGCTGCACAGCAGTGGGGCCATGAGGACCCACGTCTACGTTGACATCCCTCCTAGAGAGGAGGTCTATGAGCCTCTGCCATCTATTCTCCAGAGAGACCATGTGCTCGTGTGAGTGGTGCATTAGCTGCTCCATGCAGGTGGCCATCCTATCCATGGAAGTGCCTACAGTCTCCATTGCCTGCGACACGGTGGTGCTCATGTTGGAGATGGACGCCTCCATTCTCTGGACATTTGCAGACATCATGCTCGCAAAACCTGTCAGAGCCTCCTGGACTTCTTTCTGCACCTCCAGGAACCCCCTCTTTCTGGATGGCCCCCAAGGCTCAGCGTCTGCATGCAGCTGAGCAGAGCTGGGAGTGTCCTGCGCCCTCCGGCGAGGAACCTCCACTGCTGCCCCTGTCTCCACCATCTGCTCTTGCTCACTTGTGACTTGTGACGGACCAGGTGACAACACTACTCTATCTCACGTGAGACCCACCGAGGTGTCAGTATCAGCACTGGTGCTGGGTGCACTTATGTCTGGTGATGGGCGCCCTCAGAGGCTGGAAGCTCCTCTGAAGAATTGTCTTGCTCTTCCTCCTGGACAGTAGGGGGGGCTCTGGATGGACCTGTGGGAGATTAAAGAGGTGAGTTAGATATGTCCTATGAAGAATGGGTACAGATACCATTATGCACATGATGACTACTCAGTAGCTGATGACATCAGTCCCCATATGAGTGACTGCTGTATGCCATGCAGCTGTATGAGATGAAATTCTGTCACCAGGTTGCTGAGATGTCCCCCTCTCTCAGTCTCCCACCTCCAGCTGCTCGGCCACTCCTGAGACTTCCAACGCAGCCTCCTCTGCTGTTGTGAGGGTCGCAAATGATGGAGGCCCACCTCCAGTTCTCTCCCTCTCCCTCTTATTGTGCACTCTCTTCTCCTGCAAGGAGGAAAAGAGAAGGTTGAGTGAGAGTGATGGAATGAGTGTAAGGAATGGATGGGTTACATCTTTAGAGGGAGACTGTGATGGATTGGGGTGGCACTGCCAAGTGGTCTCCTTGTGTGTTGTTAGTTGGTATAATTGCATTAGGATGAAAGTGAGTGTAAGGGGTGGCTAGTCAGATGGGGATATGATAATGTAGATAGAGAGAGAGATGGGTGGACATGCAAGGTATGTTGGTGGCAGAGTGATGAGGATGTAATGAGAGGCACAGCAGGATGAAGTTGAGTGTGGTTTTGTACTTACCTTTCCTGATCTAATGAGATAATTGAAAGGTTTGCGGCACTGCACCCAGGTCCTCCTAACCACGTCCCTGCTGTTGACTGTTAAGTCTGTGTGTTCCAGTTGTATTAAGATTAATTACTGACACAGACTACAGAATAAAGTTCAACAGGTCTTTACTGGTTGGAGGTCAGGACTATACTAAATACAATATCACTACACAGTACTTATATACCGGTGGTCACCACCGGTATTACGTATACAGCAGCCAGAGAAAGTAGTACATCTCTTAAGGTGGAACAGGCTTAAGTTCTCTTAAGGTGGAACAGATTACATACACCACAATCCTCCCTTTTTAGCTTAACAGTCATATCCCCATTTAACATAACATAATAACATATATACATATATATAACTTCAGGTATAAACAGTTCAAAGGTTCAGTCTCTCAGGAGGCCTTCTGATTCGGTTTGGATAACGCCTTTCAGTGGTCTCTGATTCTTGTTGCTGAGGTGACTCTTCTTGTTGGTTTCCTATGTATTGGACGTCATCATCAGGTACAGTCTCTGCCGAGGTAGATGCTTCAGGCTCATTAACGTCTTCCACAGTTGTCTCTGTCGCAACCATGGGTTCGACCCTTGCTCTTGATTCTACCAGTTGATCCGCATGACGCCTTATCACATTGTTACCAATATCTACTGTGTACATCAGAGGTCCTTGTCTGGCCCGAATTGTTCCGGACTGCCATTTTTCGTTTCCATAGCCCCTTGCCAACACTGGTTGTCCTACGTCGAAACTTCGAGTGGACTTGTTATTAATATGCCAGAACTGTTTGTTTTCCACTTCCCTCCGCACATTTGGTTTTAACAAGTCCAACCTGGACCACAACCTCCTGTTATAAAACATCATGGCAGGACTTTGGTTAGTCACTGCATGAGCGGCGTTTCGATATGCCATTAGGAAATTGTCCACCTTGTGTTGTAACGGAATCTGATCATCGTTCATGGCCTTTATTGCCTTTTTGAATGTTTGGACAAATCTCTCGGCCAACCCGTTTGTCGCCGGATGATATGGGGCAGAGGTATAATGTTTCACCCCATTCTTCTTTAAGAATTTTTGGAATTCTTCCGACACGAACTGTGGTCCGTTGTCCGAACATATCTGTTCTGGCAATCCGTTCCTTGCGAATATTGTTCTTAACACCGCAATTGTCTTTTCTGAAGTAGTGGTATTCATCTTGATCACTTCTGGCCATTTGGAATGTGCGTCCACCGCAATTAGGAACATGGAGTCCATGAATGGACCAGCAAAGTCAATATGTACGCGTTGCCATGGGGCTGAAGGCCATTCCCATGGGTGTAGCGGTGCGATCGGAGGTGCATTTTGCACTTTTTGGCGCCCAGCGCAGCTTTTTGTCAACTCCTCTATCTGTTGGTCAATGCCCGGCCACCATACATAAGCCCTAGCAAGACTTTTCATCTTAACTCCCCCCAGATGACCTTCATGCAGTTCCTTTAGAACTCTTTCCCGTAACTTGGGAGGAATAATCACTCTTGTCCCGTACATCAAAGTACCATGGCAGACGGACAGCTGGTCTCGCCTTGCCGAGAATGCCGGTAACAGAGGATCACCATGTGTTGGCCATCCCTTCACTGTCACCTCGTAAACTCGGGACAGTGTCGGGTCGTTCCTGGTTTCTCTTTCAATACTTGCATTGGTGACTGGTAAACACTCGATGATGGTCGAATGAAATAACTCAACAGGGTCAACTTTCGTCGTCTCTTCTGCTTCAGGTAGTGGCAGACGCGACAGCCCATCAGCATTGCCATGCTGCTTTGTACCTTTGAATTCTATTTGATATTGATGTGCCCCTAGGAAAAGGGACCATCTCTGGAGTCGCTGTGCTGTCATCACCGAAACACCCTTCTTAGGGTTAAAAATGGATACCAATGGCTGATGGTCTGTCAGAAGTGTGAATTTTTGGCCCTGCAGGTAATGATTAAACTTCTTCACTCCCCATACAAGGCTGAGAGCCTCCCTATCAATCTGCGCATAGTTACGCTCAGCGGAGGTCAATGATCTGGATGCAAACGCGACTGGCCTTTCCGTGCCATTTGGCAACTTGTGTGAGAGTACTGCCCCAATACCATATGGAGAAGCATCACAAGCCAACCGAATAGGCAGTGTCGGGTTGAAGTGAGCCAACACTTCCTCTGAGGTGATCAATTCTTTGCTTTTGCGAAATGCCTTCTTACAGTTTTCGCTCCATTCCCATGGTACCCCCTTCTGTAAAAGAGCGTTCAGCGGGTGCAGTACCGTGGATAGATTCGGTAGAAACTTATGGTAATAGTTAATCAATCCCAGAAACGACCTCAACTGAGAGACATTATCCGGAGCGGGAGCCTTTACAACTGCCTCTATCTTGTCAGGAGACTTATGAAGCCCCTCCCGGTCAATGACATGACCACAGTACGAGATCCGCTTCTGAAAGAACTCACATTTCTGCCGATTAACTCTAAGTCCATACTCTTTCAGTCTGTTGAGCACCAGTTCCAAGTTTGCGAGGTGTTCTTCATCACCATCACCTGTAATCAGAATATCGTCCAGGTAACATTGTGTGCCTGGAATTCCCTGTAATACCTGCTCCATGGCCCTCTGCCAAATTGCCGGAGCCGATGCCACTCCAAAAACCAGCCTATTATACCGGTACAAACCTCTATGCGTGTTGATCGTGAGGTACTGGCGTGACTCTTCTTCAACCTCCATCTGCAAGTATGCCTGCGCCAGGTCTATCTTGGTGAAGTGTTTCCCGCCAGACAACGAAGCAAAAATATCCTCAATCCGCGGAAGCGGATACTACACCGTGTGAAGCACCGGATTAACGGTGATCTTGAAATCTCCACAGATGCGAACCTTCCCTGGTTCTCCTGGCTTGTTGCTCGAAGGACGTTTCATAACGGGAACAATGGGCGTAGCCCACTCACTCCAATCTACCTTAGACAGTACACCTGAACGTTCTAGCGCTTCCAGTTCCGCTTCTACAGTAGGTCGTATTGCATAGGGTACCGGTCTGGCTTTGAAAAATTTTGGTTGTGCATGTTCATCAATCTTGATGTTTGCCGTAATTCCTTTCAGTGTTCCCAGTCCTTGCTGGAACACCTCTTTAGCATCATCCAATATTTTGGACAATCGTTTAGGTTTGACATCTGTTTCCCCGGAATCTACCGTTAGTGCTTTTAAGGAGTGCCAGTCCATATTAATTTTCCTAATCCACTCCTGTCCCAGTAGTGGTGGACCTCCTTCAGGTAGCACATATAAGTCCATTACTTGGCTTTCTTCGCCCTTGTGGACCACTTTTACCTCTATCTTTCCGATGGGGTACACTCTTTGCCCCGTGTATGTTTTCAATATAATCTCCGTATCCCGTAGGGGAATATGTTGGAATAACCTTTTGTAATCTTTCTTATTCATGACCGTCAATGCCGATCCAGTGTCCAATTCCATCTTTACTTGGACTCCTGCTATCTGGAGAGTGACCCAAATTGTCTGGAGATCTGCATCCTTACCAACGTTGTGTACTCTTAAGCTACCCAGTTCATTACTGCTAGCGTCTGAATCTGACTTCTGTTCGTTCGAACTGGTCTTTGTCACCTTGTGCACCTTTATGTATTTTCCTTGCGGTGACTTTTTGTTGCTGGTCTTCTTTCCTGACCGGCATACTTTAGCTATGTGGCCAATGTAAAGTCTGTGGGTTGTGCAGTTAATAAATACACAGACTTCAGAAGTAACAAACAAACAGGTCTTTACTATTCGAAGGTCCGGGCGAATCTGCCCCAGCAATCCTGCCACAACACTTACATACTGGTGTGGTCACTATCGGTATTACAGTATACAGAAGCCAAACAAATAGTGCCACACCTAAAGTAGTTCTCTTAAAGGTGAACGGTTACATTCAATAGTTCCCTTAAAGGTAGACGGGTACATACACTACAATCCTCCCTTTTTAGCTTATTACTTACAGAGTCCCCGTTAAACATACATATCTTCAACTTACTATAAAACAAATTACAGATATAATCTCGGTGGAGTCAATGTCATATAAAACAATTTACAGATATAATCTCGGTGGAAACAGTTCACAGGTTCAGTCTCTGCGGAAACAGTTCATAGATTCAGTCTCTGATCTTGACTCGTTCCGAACAACATTTCTTTGGTGTAGCCGGTTCACCTGGCTAGCGTGACTCCTCCATAGCCTTTTTCTTGATGTAACAGCTTGAACTTTCGTCCTGTTGAACCAGCAGTGCGGACTTTTACCCCCAACTGGCTGTCTTGACATTTTCCAGTTTTTCAACTAATTTAGCTCCTTTAGTAATGTCCCGCCTGGGATGGTAGAAGTGCTAATATTTTAGACAGTTATTATCTTCTGCTTCTTCTTTTTCTTTTCTGCCTTTTTGAAACTCTCGGAGCTCCTTTCTCGGCTGCCAGCTGTAGCGCCACCAACTCTCTATGTTCCTTAGACCTTAAGTGCTTCATCCGGATTTCAGCACTTTGGGAGTTTTCATCACAAGCTGGGCAGACCACATCCTCGTAATATTCAGTGTCACTCAATAGGTCATGGTAATATTCGGGTTCGTCCTGAGTTAGGCCAGCGAGAGAGCCTTCTTCTTCCTCCTCACCCGTCTGGACGTTAGCTGACGGTGGTTCCTTCCCTAGACATCTTTCTTGAAAAGACTTCTTCATGCATTCATATTCATCCCGCTCTTCCTGGGTTATCTGCCATTCCTTCACGACGGACCTCATTTGTGAGTTCAATACCTTCCCTTCCATCGGGAATTGCGTTATCAGGCTATTTAAACCTTCTACTGAAGTAACGGTTTCCACCTTCTTCTGTTCACCTTGACATGATTCAACGTACTTTTGGCATCCTTGTAAAATTTGTGTTGCCACCTCAGCTATCTCCGTGACTTTTGAGAGCTCCGAACTCGTTCCCCCTGAAGATTGAAGCTCGTGTTCAGATTGTTCCCCTTGCAGAGTCTTGTCCTTCAGCATATGAAGGAGTTGGCTGACCGTTAACTCTTCCCTGGGAACACGGTGGATCAGAGTCTTCTCCATTTCATCCACCTCTTTCTCCAATACTTCCACCTTACGTTCCTCTTGAACTTTGGCTTTCAGCGCTCGGAAAAGTTGCGCCCTGATGCTCTCTAGTTCATGTTCAGGGACCATTCTTACAGTCTCTGAGTTTCTTACAGTTTCCTTTTCTTCCACTGAAAGGATTCCCAGTTGAATCTGTTCTTCAAGTTGTTGAACCTCGGTCATTGCCGCCTCATATTTGTCTTGGGTGTCCTTCAATGTTTTTATGAGTTCTTGGACATCCTGTCTTTCATGCTCTGCCATGTTTTTCACCTCTAATTTCTCATCTATGGATGGAACTTCTACCGATGAGTCTGTCTTGGCCTTGAGCTCATCAAGAATTTCCTGCAGCCTTTGGACTTCTTGCTCATGTTCAACCTTTAGTTGTTCATATGCTTCCACTGAAACTAGCTTTTCGGAGGCTGCCGAGTTAACCCCCTCCAGAATTGTAGCCTGGGCCTGTTCATACTGTTCTTTCAACTTCTCACACTCTGCTTGTAAGGAGTCGTAGAGAAGAACTGGAATAAAATCCTGGCTTCCTGAAGATTCCTCTTCCTTTGGTTCGTTCTGTAAATATTCTAGTTCCTGAACAGCATCAGGGGAATGTGATTGGTATTTGGCCACGATGGCTCTATGGTCGCTCTCTGCTTGAGCTAGCTGTCTCTGTTGTCTTTCCAGGTTCTCCCATTCGGTGTCCCAGAACCTTTCCATATTTTTCATCTCTTGTACGAGACGGTCACTCAACTGTTCTAATTGTTGTCGTACTTTGACATAAGTTTGCGTCCGAGCTCGGTGTTCTTCCGTCGTGGATGAATCCTTTGCTTGAACAGGCTCAGAATTCTCTGTCAACCTGGAGTTCTGCTCTGCAGCTTTATTCTTCTTGGTACCATAAGTCCTTCTGCATGTCTTCGTTTTCTTCCCCATCGTCGGCAAGTCCCTTTTAGCCTTGTCTTCCATATTCGACTTGGTCTTATCATCATCCATTTCAGAATCTGAGCTAATAGCTTGCACCGAGTCCTCCCTCATTATGGCTTTTAGGTAATGCCATTCCATGTCTATTTTCTTAATCCACTCCCATCCTAGAAGTGGTGGTCCTCCCTCAGGTAATATGTACAAGTTCATTCTTGGGTGTTCTTTACCCCTATCTCTCACCTTGACTCTTATTTTCCCCACGGGGTATACGTTATGCCCCGTGTATGTCTGTAATACGAACTTGGTATTTCTTAAAGGTATGTGAGAGAATAGCCGGTGGTAGTCCCTTCGGTTGATGACTGATAGAGCTGATCCAGTGTCCAGCTCCATTCTTACTTGGACTCCAGCTATTTTTAGTATGACCCAGATGGTCTGTAGATCCGTTTCTTTACCCACATTGTGGATTCTCAGACTACCCAGCTCCTGGTTGTTTGGGTCTGAGTCTGAATTCTGTTCGTCTGAACTCTTCTCAGCCACCTTGTGTACCTTGTTGTACTTTTCTTGTGGTGGCTTCCTTTGATTATTGGTCTTTTTCCCGGACCGGCATACCTTCGCGATGTGACCCAGTTTGCCACATTTCCTACACTCTTGGTTCTTAAACCAGCATTGATTCTGATCATGCGTTGTCTTCCCACAACGGTAGCATTTTGTTGTGCTTGAAGTAATTTGGTCCACCCCGAGTGCCGCCGCCTTTAGTTGCATTTCCGCCGTTCCTTTCGCTGCGGCTTCGTGCGATGCAGCTATAAGGACAGCCCTGTCCAGTGTGAGGTCGTTCTCTTCCAGTAGTCGCTTCTGCGTCCCTTCTTTGGACAATCCGCATACGAACTTGTCCCGCAGCGCTTCTGTCAGATTCCCTCCGAACTGGCAGTATTTCGCTAGCCTACGCAGTTCGACCAAGTATTCCGCATTGCTTTCGTCTTTCCTCTGCGTTCTTGCGTAGAATTTGAATCGTTCAGCCAGCATCAACGGTGTGGGGTTCAAGTGGTCCTTCAGCACAGCCACAATCTCTTCGAAGGTCTGATCCGCTGGTTTATTTGGTGCTATTAGATGCTTCAAGAGCCCGTATGTTTTTGCCCCCATCGAGTTTAGCAATGTTATCGCCTTGTCGTCTTCCTCTATTTTGTTGGCTTCGCAATAGATCTCTATGCGTTCCACGTACGTGGCCCAGTCTTCTATTTCAGAATTAAAGTCGTTAATATTCCCTCGCTTAGGCATCTTTCTTCCCTTGGGAGCAGCACCAGTATTTCTTTAAGTATTCTTATTTATTTGTTTATTTCTAAGATGGCGGTTTTCCCGCGAAATCGGCGGTTTCCCGCTCTTTCCTTCTCTCCCCGCCCACTTCAACGGCGGTATGTCAGTTAAGATGGCGGTTTTCCCGCGAAAATGGTGGTTTCCCGCTCTTCCTTTCTCGCCCCGCCCACTTCAATGGCGGTTTCCTGCTTCTGGCGTCTTCTCCGCCTAATGGCGGCTTCCCGCGTTTCTTCCCGGTGGAAGGGGTACGCTTCCCCCACAGCGGACAGGTTCAGCCGCTGGCTGGCTTCCGCACAGCTCCCCTTACTTGGCTCTGTCTTTTCCTCCCGCCCGCACGGCTCTACCGGCGCTGGGTACACCCCGTTAACGGAGGACAGTTCAGCCGCTGGACTGGCTCTCGCGCAGTCTCTCTCTCCGTACCCGGCTCTGTCGCTCTCTCTCCCACACGTTCGGTGCTACCGGCCCTGGGTACCCCGTTGGTGGAGAACAGTTCAGCCGCTGGACTGGCTCTCGCACAGTCTCTCTCCCCTTGCTCGGCTCTGTCTCTCCCTCTCCCGCACGTTCGGTTCTACCGGCTCTGGGTACCCCGTTGGTGGAGGACAGCTCAGCCGCTGGACTGGCTCTCGCGCAGTCTCTCTCCCCTTGCTCGGCTCTGTCTCTCTCTCCCACCCGCACGGTTCCTGTTCACCTCCCAGCCCTCTCGCAGACCGGTGTTTCCCTCCCCGGCTGCGGCTGGGTTTCTCTTCCCGCGCCTACTCACAGTCTCAGCGCTTCGTGGCTGCGGTCGCTGCCCGGTTTTCCCGCCGATCGAGGTCCGACTGTCTCACGACGCCGTTGGACCCGACTTTCTGACCGGCTCCGTTCCCCCCTCGACCGTGGTCGAGTGCACAGCCCTTATCCTCCGGATATTCTCTACACCTTCCCCTACTCACAGTCTCCGCGGCCGCCTTGTTTCCAGCTGATCGGCTCACTCCGCACCGTGGTAGAAGGGTAGTCAGTGCCTGTTGCTAATGGAAGCTTTTGTTGCTAAAGTCTTCCACCTTTCTCCTGCTGCAGCCTCGTGTTTTCTTCCAGCAGCACGACGAGGGCGGTTGCCTCTCTTCGACGCTCTTCTTGCTTTGGTAATCTTGCCGCAGGGTACGATCGGACTCGTCGCCACTGTAAAGTCTGTGGGTTGTGCAGTTAATAAATACACAGACTTCAGAAGTAACAAACAAACAGGTCTTTACTATTCGAAGGTCTGGGCGAATCTGCCCCAGCAATCATGCCACAACACTTATATACTGGTGTGGTCACTATCGGTATTACAGTATACAGAAGCCAAACAAATAGTGCCACACCTAAAGTAGTTCTCTTAAAGGTGAACGGTTACATTCAATAGTTCCCTTAAAGGTAGACGGGTACATACACTACAATGCCTGCCACACGTTCTGCATTCTTGGTTTTTAAACCAACACTGGTTCTGATCGTGTGTTGTCTTTCCACAACGATAACATTTTACAGTACTCAAACCCAATTTATTTGTACTGAGTTCCGGTGACCGTAGCTGCATTACTGCCGTGCCTCTCGCTGCGGCTTCGTGTGCTGCTGCCATAGTGACCGCTTTCTCAAGCATCAGCTCATTCTCCTCGAGCAGTCGCTTTTGTGTATCTTCTTTTAATAATCCACACACAAATTTATCTCTTAGCGCTTCTGTTAGTCCCGTTCCAAACTGACAGTACTTTGCTAGCTTACGCAATTCCATTAAATATTCAGCATTGCTTTCATCCTTCAGCTGCCTTCTGCTGTAAACTTTAAATCGTTCCGCAAGCATCAGCGGCGTGGGGTTTAGATGATTTTTCAGGACAGTAACAATCTCCTCGAACATCTTATCCGCCGGTTCATCTGGTGATAAAAGGTGTTTCAATTGCCCGTATGTCTTCGCGCCCATTAAGTTCAATAAAGTTAGTGCTTTCTCTGCATCTGGGATTTTATTTGCTTTACAATAATTTTGTATGCGTTCTACATACATGGCCGAATCTTCGATGTCGCTATCAAAGGTATTAATGTTCCCATGTTTAGGCATCGTTGCAATTTATTTTATCCCAAGATGGCGGCTTCCCGCTCTTGTCTTCGTCCTCCGCCTACAAAATGGCGGTTTTCCCACGCTTGGCGGTCTTCACCCACTGGCTGCAATGGCGTTTGGCGTGCCGCTGCTGCTCCCCTTTCCCAGCGGTTAGTAACTCCCCCGACGCTGTCTCCGCTTCACCGCGGCTCCCTCGGGCATTCGCGCTTCCCCGATGTCGCGCCTCGCAGCCCTTCTTGCAGCCCGGTTATTAGCACCGGCTGCGTTCGCCTTCACCGCGGCTCTCGCGCCTTCAGTCGCCCCAGACACTACGCCTTTTTGGCCCGAAAGCGGCCCGGCCCTTATCACCAGCCGCGATCGATGTCCCCGCGCTGCGCCTTTCGGCCCGAATGCGGCCCGGCCCTTATCTCCGGTCGCGATCGATCTCACCGCCCTTATTCCTCCGTCTTCCTCCCCCCGTCTGTACAGCCAATGCGGCCGACTTTCTGCTCGCGTCGCTGACCGGCTTACCCACCACCGAGGTAGAAAGAAGATAGCTGACTGCCGCTGATGGAGGCTTCGAGTTCAGGATGTCTTCTGCACTCCGGGTTCTCGATGCCTGCCGCGCGACGTGTCTTCCAGCAGGGTGATGAGGGTGGATGCCTCTCTTCGACGCCCGTTCTGTGGACGAAGCCGCCGTGGATATAAACTGCCGCAGGGTAAGAATCGGACTCGTCGCCACTGTTAAGTCTGTGTGTTCCAGTTGTATTAAGATTAATTACTGACACAGACTACAAGAATAAAGTTCAACAGGTCTTTACTGGTTGGAGGTCAGGACTATACTAAATACAATATCACTACACAGTACTTATATACCGGTGGTCACCACCGGTATTACGTATACAGCAGCCAGAGAAAGTAGTACATCTCTTAAGGTGGAACAGGCTTAAGTTCTCTTAAGGTGGAACAGGTTACATACACCACAATTGACCTCCTCTGCAATTTGGAGCCAGGCTCTTTTGGTTTCCTGGGGAGGTCTCTTCTGCCCATTGGAAGGGAAGAGGACCTCCCTGCATGCTCTGGCTCCCTCCACACATATATGGAGGGAGTCATCGGAGAACCTGGGTGCAGCCCTCTGCCTCTGTGCAGCCATCTCTTCAACTGTTTGCAGCAATGAAAACCTCCAGTGTGCTGCCTGCACACTTAATAGGCCCCGTTATTGCAAAGTCATTTTCTGCAGCGGGATGGAAGCAAGAACAGCGTCGCGACCCGCCACGCCGACCGCATGCACCCGACTCGCCCCGGTACAGAAAATTCCAGCCAATATGTTGATTGAGACGGGAATAGATCTAGAAAGTTGATTATTCCTTTTATCTGGAATTTATGGTTGCACCAGAAGCTGGAGTGCGAGAAACGGAATGCTTGGGGTGGATACAGGGCTAGAGCAGTGGGATGTGGTCAGGCCATGGAGGGATTTAATGCAGGGCTAGAGCGATGGGATGTGGTCAGGCCATGGAGGGATTTAATGTTGAGGAGCAGGATTTAAAGCTTGATGCGTTCCTACCCAGGAAGTGGGTGTCAAAACCAATCCCAGCAACTCTCCAAAATCCCAGTTGAAATAGCCAACACCTGAGTTTTCTTGTAAAAAGCAGATTCCTACGCCATTCCTGCACAGTAAAGGCGCTGGAAAAGGCAAGGAAAATCACCCCAGTGACTCCCCTGTACTCCTGATAGAGGGACCTGTCTGACTGGGAATTGAAAAGCAATTGTGATACTGAAGAAATGGGGCCAATTCTAACCTAACCCGCCCATCGGGAAGCTGACGGGAATGGGTGCAACACTGGTTTTACTCTCCATTAATGACGAGTAATATTGGTTGGGGCATAAAACCAGCGTTCCCGTGGGATTACCCCTCCGGTGAGTTAAGTTAAACTCACCCGCCCCCCCCCCGCCGCCCATTATAACAGGGGTTCACAATACTGGAGAGGAAACCCTGAGTTACAGGGTTAAAACAAACCCACAAGAACTGAAAGGCTGCCCCAGTGGACTCAGTGGGTTTATCCAATGAGCTGCTGAGCTCTACCAAGGACCCAGGTTCAAATCGCAGTCAGTGCTGTGTCAACCGATCTTAATTGTGTTGCTACAACTGGCGTTGGGTTAGGAAGGGGAAATGCGGCTGGAATTGTTGCTCCTGCCCACTGTCCATGGACCCCTGTTGGAAAGGACATGTGGGCGAATATTGAGTGAGGGCAGACTTTGGTCTCGGGTTTGATACTGGTGTAACTGATGGTGGGGGAGTACCGGTGCCTGAGGAACTGTGTCCCAACTTCTTATGAGTTAACACCTACAGGAAAAGAAAGGGAGACAATGGAAAGGGAAGGAAGTAAAAGATAGAATGTAGACACCTCAGCAAAGTAGGTCAGCGGCTGGGTATGAGGTGCGTGCTTTACGGGTTGTGCGACACTGCTTACGTATCTAACAAAGAGCAGGATGAGGAGTTGGGAATGTTCAGGTTAATTGGGGATTCGTTCTCAGTCCCTAAAGAGGAGCTGGGGACCTCAGCTGATAAATCTTTTCATGTTCTTGGCTGCTTTAGCAGACAGTGAGAGTAAGTAAAATATGAGGCCTTCTAACATTATATCTCATATTAACTGAAACATCACTAAGTCACTCTAAAGCAGAAGTGATTGATGGGATGGAAGCGGCAGTCAAGGCCCCGAAAAAGCAATCCACGAATTTGTGCCAAGGCTGTAAAGTATTTTTGCTGCATTGGTGGATCTCCCATGGCAATCTTCCTGGGAGGATGCTGAGACAGGAGTCTACGGTAATACAGTGCACCGTGTATTATTCCGCTGCTAAGGGGGAGCACTGCGTAACTTTAAGCCCACAAGATCTAACTGCTGTGCTTGCTTGAGGTCATTTAGAGGCTAATGGTTCCCCCCCGCCAACCCCCACCTCAGTTTCATGTCCAATTAGCATCAGAACATCTTGCCTCCTGCCTCCATTATATTGTGGTTTTGGAGAGAGTTCCTTTGCTTCTTTATACTTTTCTTCAAAGTATGACACAAACAGCCAAGTGTGACGCATGAAATGTGACCGAGTGCTGTGACAGACAGGAAGTACATGCAGATGTTATATCTTTGATACCTTGTTCTCAGGATTTGGGCGTCATCGGCAAGGCCACATTTATTGCCCATCCTTAGATGCCCTGAGAAGTTGGTGGAGGGATTTCTCCTTGAATCACTGCAGTCCTTGTGGTGATGGGGCTCCCACAATGATTGTAGGAAGGAAGCTCCAGGGCATTGGCCCAGTGACAATAAAGGAACGGTGATAGCTATCCAAATGAGGATGGTGTGTGATTTGCGGGTCATTTTGACCATCCGTAATTGTGACCATCTTCAAGAAAGGTGACAAGTCCAATTGCGGTAATTACAGAGGAGTTTCCCTGCTATCTGCCACAGGGAAAGTCATCGCAAGAATCCTCCTCAATTGCCTTCTCCCAGTGGCCGAAGAGCTCCTCCCAGAGTCGCAATGCGGATTCCGCCCACTAAGGGGCACAATGGACATGATCTTCACCGCACGTCAATTACAAGAGAAATGCAGGGAACAGCACCAACCACTGTACATGGCCTTCTTTGATCTCACAAGGCCTTCGACACTGTCAACCGTGAGGGATTATGGAGTGTTCTCCTCAAATTTGGCTGCCCTCAAAAGTTTGTCACTATCCTCTGCCTGCTTCACGACGACATGCAAGCTGTGATCCTGACCAACGGTTCCACCACAGACCCAATTCACGGTCGGACCAGGATCAAGCAAGGCTGTGTCATCGCACCAACGTTCTTCTCAATCTTCCTTGCTGAAATGCTCCATCTCACCCTCAGTAAGCTCCCCACTGGAGTGGAGCTAATTTACAGAACAAACGGGAAGCTGTTCAACCTCCGTCGCCTCCAGTCCAGATCCAAGGTCGTCCCATCCTCTGTCGTCGAATTACAGTACGCAGACGATGCTTGCGTCTGCGCTCACTTGGAGGTCGAACTCCAAACCATTGTAAACACCTTCACCGAAGCATACGAGAGCATGGGCCTTACACTAAACATCCGTAGGACAAAGGTCCTCTACCAACCTGCCCCCGCCACACAGTGCTGCCCCCCGATTATCAAAATCCACGACAAGGCCTTGGACAACGTGGACCACTTTCCATACCTCGGGAGCCTACTGTCAACAAGGGTAGACGTCGACGACGAAGCCCAACACCGCCTTCAGTGTGCCAGTGCAGCCTTCGGTCGCCTGAGGAAGAGAGTGTTTGAAGACCAGGACCTCAAACCCGGCACTAAGCTCATGGTCTACACGGCAGCAGTGATACCTGCCCTGCTGTATGCCTCAGAGACATGGACCATGTACAGCAGGCACCTCAAAGCACTGGAGAGGTACCACCAACGCTGCCTCCGCAAGATCCTGCAAATCCATTGGCAGGCTAGGCGCACCAACGTCAGTGTTCTTGCTCAGGCCAACATCCCCAGCATCGAAGCTCTGACCACGCTCAATCAGCTCCGATGGACAGGTCACATTGTCCGCATGCCCGATATGAGACTCCCAAAACAAGCGCTCACTCGGAGCTCCGGCACGGCAAGAGAGCCCCAGGTGGGCAGAGGGAATGCTTCAAGGACATCCTCAAAGCCTCCTTGAAAAGGTGCAACATCCCCACCGACACCTGGGAATTCCTGGCCCAAGACCGCATCCGGGAAGGCGCCGAACACCTCGAGTCTCTTTGCCGGGAGCAAGCGGAAGGCAAGCGCAGGCAGCGCAAAGAGCGCACGTCAACCCAAGCACCCCACCCACCCGCCCCTTCAACGACCATCTGCCCCACCTGTGACAGAGACTGTAGGTCCCGAATTTGACTAATCAGTCAGCTGCAAGCTCATTTTTAATGTGGAAGCAAGTCATTCTCGGTTCCAAGGGACTGCCTCAGCTGCTCTTGTCCTCCTTGATGGTAGAGGTTGCTGGGCTGGGAGATAAATCTATATCTATTGCATAAATAGTTGTATATTCCTTATCTTTCTAGTGTTTTTTACATTAATTTTTGCTCATCAAGGTGAAGGATCTAACTCCTGGGGAATGAAATACTTTTTGATGCGCTAAAGTGCTATATAAATGGAAGGTTTTTCAGATGTCAGTTTGGCTCAATTGATAGCACTCTCACCTCTGAGTCAGAAGGTTGTAGGCGACGTTCCCTCCAAGCTATGCGACCGTGTGACCGTGCAGCTCTCTGCCAGTCCCGCACAGCCCGGGACTGGCTTTTTCTATTACGATAGCAAAATACTGCAGATGCTGGAAATCTGAAATAACAACAGAAAATGCTGGAAAAACTCAGCAGGCCAGGCAACATCCGTGGAGAGAAATTAGAGTCCTGCCTTTCGACCTATTTCATTTCCTTTCCAGTTTTGAAAAAGGGTTAGACCCGAAACGTCGACTCTAATTTCTCTCCACGGATGTTGCCTGGCCTGCTGAGTTTCTCCAGCATTTTCTGTCGTTATTTCTGGCTTTTTCTATGTTAAGTTTCACGCATGCACGAAACTGTGAAAAAAAATTTAGGAGGAACATTGGTTGTAACTTCAAGCCCCACTCCAGAGACTTGGCTGGCACTTCACTGCAGTACTGAGGGAGTTCTGCATTGTCGGAGGTGAGGTCCTCTAGATGAGACGTTAAACTGAGACCCCATGTGCCTGCTCCAATTACAAGTAGATGTTAAAGATCCCATAATTGAAGAAGAGACGAAAAAAATTTTTTTATTCGTTCGTGGGCTGTGGGCTTCACAGGCAAGGCCAACATTTATTGCCCATCCCTAATTGCCCTTGAGAAGGTGGTCGTGAGCCACCTTCTTGAACAGCTGCAGTCCATGTGGTGAAGGTACTCCCACAGTGCTGTTAGGGAGGGAGTTCCAGGATTTTGACCCAGCGACGATGAAGGAATGGCAATATATGTCCAAGTAAGGATGGTGTGAGACTTGGAGGGCAACTTGGAGCTGGTGGTGTTCCCATGCGCCTGCTGCCCTTGCCCTTCTAGGTGGTAGAGGTCGCGGGTTTGGGAGGTGCTGCCGAAGAAGCCTTGTCGATTTGCTGCAGTGCATCTTGTAGATGGTACACACTGCAGCCACGGTACACCGGTGGTGGAGGGAGTGAATGTTTAAGGTGATGGATGGGGTTCCAATCATGTGGGCTGCTTTGCCCTGGATGATATTGAGCTTCTTGAGTGTTGTTGGAGCTACACTCATCCAGGCAAGTGGAGAGTATTCCATCACACCCCTGACTTGTGCCTTGTAGATGGTGGAAATGCTTTGGGGAGTCAGGAGGTGAGACACTCGCCACATAATACCCAGCCTCTGACCTGCTCTGGTAGCCACAGTATTTATGTGGCTGCTCCAGTTAACTTTCTGGTCAATGGTGGCCCCCAGGAGGCTGATGGTGGGAGATTTGATGATGGTAATGCCATTGAATGTCAAGGGGAGGTGGTTAGATTTTCTCCTGTTGGATATGGTCATTGCCTGGTGCTTGTGTGGTGCAAATGTTACCTGTCACTTATCAGCCCAAGCCTGAATGTCGTCCGGGTCTTGCTGCATGCGGGCATGGACTGCTTCATTATCTGAGGAGTTACGTATAGAACTGAACACTGTGCAATCATCAGCGAACATCCCCACTTCTGCCCTCATGATGGAGGGAAGGTCATTGATGAAGCAGCTGAAGATGGTTGGGCCTCGGACACTGCTCTGAGGAACTCCTGCAGCGCTGTCCTGGGGCTGAGATGATTGACCTTCAACCACCACAACCATCTTCCTTTGTGCTAGGTATGACTCCAACCAGTGGAGAGTTTGCCCCCAATTCCCATTAACTTCAATTTTATTAGGGCTACTTGATGCACACTTGGTCAAATGCTGCCCTGGTGTCATGGGCAGTCACTCTCACCTCACCACTGGAAATCTGCTCTTTTGTCCATGTTTGGATCAAGGCTGTAATGAGGTCCGGAGCCGAGTGGTCCTAGCAGAATCCAAACTGAGCATTGGTGAGCAGGTTATTGGTGAGTAAGTGCCACTTGATAGCACTGTCGACAGCACCTTCCATCACTTTGCTGATGATTGAGAGTGGACTGATGGGACGGTAATTGGCTGGATTGTATTTGTCTTTTTTTCTGGACAGGACATACCTGGGCAATGTTCCACTTTGTCGGGTGGATGCCAGTGTTGTAGCTGTACTGGAACAGCTTGGCTAGAGGCACGGCTAGTTCTGTAGCACAAGCCAGGATGTTGTCGGAGCCCCTAGAATCATAGAATGGTTACAGCACAGAAGGAGCCCATTCTGCCCGTCAAGCCTGTGCCGGCTCTCTGCAAGAACACTTCACCTAGTCCCACTCCCCCACCCTTTCCCCGTAGCCCTGCAATTTTTTTTCCTTCAGGTATTTATCCAACTCCCTTTTGAAAGCCGTGATTGAGTCTGCCTCCACCACCCTGTAAGGCCACGCATTCCAGATCCTAACCACTTGCTGCGTAAAAAGGTTTTTCCTCATGTCGCCTTTGGTTCTTCTGCCAATCACCTTAAATCTGTGCCTTCTGGTTCTTGACCCTTCCGCCAACTGTATGCAATGCGCTCAGCCGTTTCTTGATATCATGTGGAGTGAATCGAATTGGCTGAAGACTGGCTTTTTGGAGGCTCTAGGGCAATCATGGAGGGTTAGCAACCCTACCAATATTTCGGGTGTAATCTTCATCAGTACTGGCAAGGGCCAGACTGGAGAAGTCGTGTTTTATAGTACTGGTACAGACAGGGCAGGGCCCATCAAAGAAAGGAGGGAGAAGAGCAGACAGAGGCCAGGTGATCAAACCTTCCCCAATACGAGGAGTTTAAAGTGTGTTGGACCCGTACACTAAGGTGAAAAGATTGGGCAGCTCTATAAGAGTAAAAAGCAAAGACTTGCATTTCTATAGCGCATTTCACAACCTCAGGACGTCCCAAAGTGGTTCACAGCCAATGAATTATTTTAGAAGGGTAGTCACTGTTGTAATGTAGGGAGAGTTGCATTGGCTGTTGTGTGTAGTGACACGTTAAGTGTTGTTTAAAAAGATGTTTGGATTTCACCGCACAGAGCAATTCCTGCTCCCTCAATTGTCTTTTAAATGGACTCAAATCTGGGTTTACTGATTCTCCAAGGACCCCGCCGCTGAAACAAACTACAAATCTTCTAGACCGATCAATGCAAAACTCACGGCAAATCTCACAGGAGATCAGGGCACACGTTTTATGCCCCCCAAAGATACACAAGTTCAGTTAGAGGAAGATAATTGGAAACCAAGCAGCGAAAAAGGAGATTGTTGTGTGCTTGGCAGTCACTTTTGTACTGATGTGCATCCTAAAAATTGACGTTAAAACGACAGGAGGCCCTCAGCTCTGGAATTCCCACCTTGAACCTCTCCGCTTCTCTTAAGACCTACCTCTTTGACCAAGCTTTTAATAATACCGCCTTGGTGCCAAATTTTATAGTATTACATAGTAATTACAGCACAGAAACAGGCCATTCGGCCCAACAGGCCCATGCCGGTGTTTATGTTCCTCACGAGGTTCCACCCATGCTTTTTCTGTTGGGCAGTAAGTGTGCTGCCGGCTTTTGGAGTGAGTGTGAAGCTGGTCCCATTGCTGTAAATACTGGTGGAAGGGCAGGGACCTTACTAATCCAACTGCTGCTTTTCCTCTCTTATTAAATGTGAGTTGAGATAAGGTCTTAACTCTGCACTGCTTTTTTTTCTTTTCCTTGTAAAACTTCTTTACCCAGAGAGTGGTGAGAATGTGGAACTTGCTACCACAAGGAGTGGGTGAAGTGAATAGTATAGATGCATTTAAGGGGAAGCTAGATAAACATGTGAGGGAGAAGGGAATAGAGGGTAATGCTGATAGAGTTAGATAAGGATGGATGGGAGGAGTCTCGAGTGGAGCATAAATGCCAGCAGGGACTGGTTGGGCCGAATGGCCTGTTTCTGTGCTGGATATTATATGCAATTCTATGTAACAGATCCTTCTATTCCTTTCGCCCTCATGTACTTATCTAGCTTCCCCTTAAATGCATCTATGCTATTCGTCTCAACTACTCCTTGTTATAGCGAGTTCCACATTCTAACCACTCTCTAGGTAAAGAAGTTTCTCCTGAATTCCCTATTAGATTTCTTATAGCTCTGGTCTCCCCCGCAAGTGGAAACAGCGGGGACAATTTTAACCCGACTCACTCAGCAGAAACCTGGCGGATGGGGAGTTAAAATCACCCTGGCTCTTACCTGTCCGAATACTACCATGATCGCAACATCTGCAATTTTAACCTGCTCTCCTGAGCAGGCAGAAAGGACACACGCCCGGAGCCAACAGGATCCTTCTTTACATATGCATGTTGCGGCCCGATGACATAATTGAGACCCGACTGTAATTTTAACTCAGGCCTGAGCGGGGAATCCATCTGGAGTTAAAATCGGGGCCAATCGTCTACCCTATCATACCCTTTCATAATCTTAAAGACCTCTATCAGGTCATCCCTCAGTCTTCATTTTTCTAAAGAAAAGAGCCCCACCCTGTTCAATCTTTCCTGATAGGAATAACCTCTCAGTTCTGGTATCATCCAAGTAAATCTTCTTTGCACCTTCTCCAGTGTCTCGATATCCTTTTTATAATATGGAGACCAGAACTATTCACAACACTCCAAGTGTGGTCTAACCAGAATTTTGTTTGATAATCGCTCCTGTGAACTAAAGGCGCGATATAAATGCAAGTTGTTGTTTCCTCAGCTTCAGAGATACAACGTGTACGGATGCATGAACTGCTAGAGTCTAATTAGAACCAAAAACAGGACCAGTGTCAATTTCAATGGGTTAATTGATTGATCGAGCAATCAGGAAATGAAGAAACAATCAATGAGGCAATTGAGAAGACCAATTCGGGCGGTGATTGGCGACATTACATTTATGGATATTCTGTGCTAAACCTCTCACTGTAGTGTTTTCACAGAGAGGTGGCTGCTTTCCTTGTCAAAGTGAGTTAATGTGTGTGTTCTGTACATTGGTTTGTACAGCTGGACCCAGTTACCCGGTGTTTGAACATCTGAGGGTAATAGATACCTAACACAGCTTGTCTGCAGCGTTATGCTTGAATGGGGATCGTGTTTGGTCAGAATCTTATAGAGGCAGATAAAGACATGGCCAGTTTGCGACACCGCTTCCTGAACCCCAAACCACTTATCCCGAGAGCACATCTAAATGAAAGCACACTATTATAAATAACAGAATCTTTTTACAGGAACCTCTTCGCGTGTCAGTGCTAAGCAAAATATGCTGAGGTAACAATGTTCATTGTGCTGAGGAATGAAAATATTTATTATTGAAATCTTTTTATGCTTGGCTCAGGATTACTGCTGTATTTAAGTGTTGTGGAGTGAAAATTAAGTGATGTGATTAAGAATGGGTTTGGATTTTTTTTGCAAAGCAAGTGAGTGGGAAGAGGCTTATTCCATTAGGATTCTGTACGTGAGAGTGAACAGGAGGCAGTTTGAGCCATTGGGAGTCCATACAATGGGAGTGAACAGGAAGAGGATTGTTCCATTGGGATTCCATACAATGGGAGTGAACAAGAGTGGGTTTGTTCCATTAGGATTCTATGCAATGGGAGTGAATGTGAAGCAATTTGGGCCATTGGGACTCTAGACAATGGGAGTGAATGGGAGGCAATTTGGCCCATTGGATAGAATTTTGGTCATTCAAACCTTGTGCTACAAGTGTAAGAATGTTTGACTTTTGTCCAACAACAACAGCAACTTGTATTTATATAGTGCCTTTAAATTAGTAAAACGTCCCAAGGCGCTTCACAGAAGTGTTATATAACAAAATTTGACACTGAGCTACATAAGGAGAAGTTAGAGCAGGCTTGGTCAAAGAGGTAGGTTTTAAGGAGCGTCTTAAAGGAGGAAAGAGAGGTAGAAAGGCGGAGAGGTTAAGGCAGGGAATTCCAGAGCTTGGGACCTGGGTGACGTAATAAAACTCACTATGCACTTGGTTTGAGTATAAAGCAAGGCTTTAATCAACTTGTTTCAGAACATGGAGGTCTAGTTGTACTTCACTAGTTCCTTGTCTTACAAAATGTCCCAGGCAAGCTGGGCCCACGCCCGAGTATTTATACTCCTTGGACGGCGCCACCAGCTGGCCGTCCAGCATTATTTCATGAGTAGTTTCTTGATGAATGATGAGATTTATAACACTAGGCAACAGAAAGGCACGGCCACCAATGGTAGAGCGATTAAAATCAAGGGTACTCAAGAGGGCAGAATTAGAGGAGCGCAGAGATCTCAGGGGGGTTGTGGGGCTGAAGGAGATTACAGAGATAGGGAGGGGCGAGGCCATGGAGGGATTTGAAAATAATGATGAGAATTTTAAAATTGAGGCGTTGCTTAACTGGGAGCCAATATAGGTCAGCGAGCACAGGGGTGATGGGTGAATGGGACTTGATGCGAGTTAGGACATGGGCAGCCGAGTTTTGGATGACCCCAAGTTTACTTAGGATAGTAACATAGAAACATAGAAACATAGAAGATAGGAGCAGAAGTAGGCCATTCGGCCCTTCGAGCCTGCTCCGCCATTCAATGAGATCATGGCTGATCATCCAAATTCAGTGGCCCTGTCCCTTCCTTTTCCCCATATCCCTTGATCCCTTTAGCCTTAAGAAATATATCCAACTCCTTCTTGAATATATTTAATGAACTGGCCTCCACCGCCCTCTGTGGCAGAGAATTCCACAGGTTCACCACTCTCTGGGTGAAGAAATTCCTCCTCATTTCAGTCCTAAATGGCTTACCCCTTATCCTTAGACTATGACCCCTGGTTCTGGACTCCCCGGCCATCAGAAACATCCTTCCTGCATCTAGTCTGTCCAGGCCTGACAGAATTTTATAGGTTTCGATGAGATCCCCTCTCAATCTTCTAAACTCCAGTGAGTATAAGCCCAATCAACACAATCTCCCTTCATACGTCATTCCTGCCATCCCAGGTATCAGCCTGGAGAATCTTTGCTGCACTCCTTCCATGGCAAGAACGTCCTTCCTCAGATAAGGCAACCAAAACTGCACACAATACTCAAGGTGCGGTCTCACCAAGGCCCTGTACAACTGCAGCAAGACATCCTTGTTCCTGTACTCGAACCCTCTTGCTACGAAGGCCAACATACCATTTGCCTTCTTAACCGCCTGCTGCACCTGCATGCTTACCTTCAGCGACTGGTGCACAAGAACACCCAGGTCTCTTTGCACTTCCCCTTCTCCCAATCTATTGCCATTCAAATAATAATCTGCCTTCCTGTTTTTGCCACCAAAGTGGATAACCTCACATTTATCCACATTAAAGTGCATTTGCCATGTTTCTGCCCAATCACCCAACCTGTCGAAATCGTACTGGAGTTTCACGACATCCTCCTCACAGCATACCCTCCCACCCAGCTTTGTGTCATCTGCAAATTTGGAGATATTACATCCAATTCCCTCATCCAGATCATTAATATATATTGTGAACAGCTGGGTTCCTAGGACCGATCCTTGCGGTACCCCACTAGTCACTGCCTGCCACTCGGAAAACGACCCGTTTATTCCAACTCTTTGCTTTCTGTCCGCCAACCAGTTCTCTATCCAAGTCAATACCTTGCCCCCAATCCCATGTGCCTTAATTTTGCACGCTAATCTCTTATGCGGGACCTTATCGAAAGCCTTCTGAAAGTCCAAATACACCACATCCACTGGTTCTCCCTTATCTATTTTACCAGTTACATCCTCAAAAAATTCCAGTAGATTAGTCAAGCATGATTTACCTTTTGTAAATCCATGTTGACTTTGTCCGATCCTGTCACTGCTTTCCAAGTGCTCTGCTATTACATCTTTTACTAGCTGGAGTGCCCGGCGGTGCCGAGGGTTTTTTGAGGGCATGTTGTTGTTGGAAGAGAGAGAGAGAGAGACTGGGGGGAGAAGAGAGAGACTGGGGGGGAGAGCGACTGGTGGGAAGAGAGAGAAAGAGAGAGAGACTGGGGGGAAGAGAGAGAAAGAGAGAGACACTGGGGGGAAGAGAGAGAAAGAGAGAGAGACTGGAGGGAAGAGAGAGAGAGAGACTGGGGGAAGAGAGAGAGAGAGACTGGGGGGAAGAGAGAGAGAGAGAGACGGGAAGAGAGAGAGAGAGAGACTGGGGGGAAGAGAGAGAGAGAGACGGGGGAGTGAGAGAGAGAGAGACTGGGGGGAGAAGAGAGAGCCGGGGGGCGGGGGAGAAGAAAGAGACGGGGGGGGGAAGAGAGAGATGGGGGGGGAAGAGAGAGACGGGGGGGGGGAAGAGAGAGAGAGAGACTGCTGGACGTAGTTCGGGATTAGCCTGGAGAGAGAGGGGGGGAAGGAGCGCCTCAGGCCTGGCCCGATGGACCCCTGCGAAGGAAGGAAGGAAGGAAGAAGGCGAGCTCTCCCTCCCTCTCCCACCCCTCACTCTTTCCCTCCCTCACCCTCTCTCTCTCCCTGCCCTGTTTCTCCCTGCTTTACTCTCTCTCCCTCCCTCCCCTCTCCTCACCCTCCCTGCCCCTCTCCTCACCCTCCTTCCCCCTCTCCTCTCCCTCCCCCTCTCCTCTCCCTCCCCCTCTCCTCTCCCTCCCCCTCTCCTCTCCCTCCCCCTCTCTTCTCCCTCCCTCTCTCCCCCTCTCCTCACCCTCCCTCCCCTCTCCTCCCTCCCTCCCCCTCTCCTCTCCCTCCCTCCCCTCTCTCTCCCTCCCCCTCTCTCTCCCTCCCCCTCTCCTCTCCCTCCCCCTCTCCTCCCCCTCCCCCCTCTCCTCTCCCTCCCCCCTCTCCTCTCCCTCCCCCCCTCCTCTCCCTCCCCCCTCTCCTCTCCCTCCCCCCCTCTACTCTCTCTCCCCCTCTCCTCTCCCTCCCCCCCTCTCTCCTCTCCCTCCCCCCTCTCCTCTCCCTCCCCCCTCTCCTCTCCCTCCCCCCTCTCCTCTCCCTCCCCTGTCTCTCCCTGATTTCCTCTCTCTCCCTCCCTCCCCCTCTCTCTCTCCCTCCCTCCCCCGCTCTCTCTCCCTTTCCTCAGAGCCCGGCCGCGGTGAGCTGAAGCCCCCGTGTGCGGATCAGCGGCTCAGGGCTGGCCGGTGCGCGGCTTAGCGCGTGAGGCCCGGCTGGACTCACCTTAGCTGAGGTCGCGCTCCGGGCCGCCGCCGACGTTGACGCGCGTGCTGACTCCCGCCCCGCCAGCCTTTACTAAGATGGCGGCGATGGCTATGCTCAGTCCCGCGCCGCCAGCCTTTACCAAGATGGCAGCGATCGCGGGGCGGGCCCAGCGGGACGGGCGGTGCCTAGCTCGGGCGTGGCTGGCGAGGAGAGGCCGAGGCTTCGAGGCCTGCAGGTGAGGTAACCCTCCAAGGTTGCAGTGCCCGGCGGAGGAAGCGAGTCAAGAGGAAAAAAAGGGTGAAAGGTGGGAAAATTATTCAGCTTAGAAAAAATATTTACAAATTAATTTACTTTTTTAAAACAATTTCCCCTCCACACACACAGAAAGTGGGAAAAATAAACACACAGAAAGTGGGAAAAATAAATCAATAGTTAGAAATCAAGATGGCGGCCACTCGCCTCAGCTCAGAAGGATTAGGCCCGCCCACACACACGATGAACCCCCCCCCCCCCGTGATGCACCGATTGGTCAACCATCACGTCACTCAACGCTATCCCTGTACGATTGGTCAACCATCACGTCACTCAACGCTATCCCCTGTACGATTGGTCAACCATCAAGTCACTCAACGCTAATGAGCGGAATTTTGCCGTTTTTTGAACCTTTTTTGTATACTGTCCGAACAATTTTTGTCTGACCAAAAAGTAAATATGCCTATTAGACTCCCCTAATGATAAACTTTCTTTTGATATAACATATGTGTAGGTACGCTCTATAACCTTTGATTGTATAGCCGGACAGGCAGACAGACAGGCAGACAAACAGACAGACAGACAAACAGACAAACAGACAGACAAACAGACAAACAAACTCTTTTATGTATATAGATAATGGACTCTAGCATTTTCCCCACTACTGATGTCAGGCTATAATTCCCCGCTTTTTCTCTACCATCTTTTTTGAATAGTGGGGTAACATTAGCTACCCTCCAATCCATGGGTACTGTTCCAGAGTCTATCAGGTTCTGGAAGATGACCAGCAATGCATCTACTATTTCTAGGGCCACTTCCTTAAGTACCCTAGGATGTAGATTATCAGGCCCTGGGGATTTATCGGCCTTCAGTCCCATCAATTTTCCGAACATCATTTCCCTACAAATACTGATTTCTTTCAGTTCCACCCTTTCATCAGACCCTATGTTCCCCGGCATCTCTGGGAGGTTATTTGTGTCCTCCTTTGTGAAGACAGAACCAAAATATGTATTTAGTTGGTCTGCCATTTCTTTGTTCCCCATTATAAATTCCCCTGATTCTGACTGCAAGGGACCTACGCTTGACTGGACCAATCTTTTTCTCTTCACATATCTATAAAAGCTTTTACAGTCAGTTTTTATGTTCCCTGAAAGCTTACTCTCATATTCTATTTTCCCTTTCTTAATTAATGCCTTTGTCCTCCTTTGTTGAATCCTAAACTGCTCCTAATCCTCAGGATTATTGCTTTTTCTGACCAATTTTTATGTCCTCTCCTTGGATCTTATGCTATCCCTAATTTCCCTTGTTAGCCACGGTTGAGTCACCTTTTTTGTTTTATTTTTATGCCAAACTGGGATGAACAAATTCTGTAGTTCATCCATTCGGTCTTTAGATGTTTGCCATTGCCTATCCACCGTCAACCCTTTGAGTGACATTCCCCAATCAATCCTACCCAACTCGCTCCTCAGACCATCGTAGTTTCCTTTATTTAAATTGAGGACCCTAGTCTCTGAGTCAACTACTTCATTCTCCATCTTAATGAAGAATTCGATCATATTATGATCGCTCCGACCCAAGGGGCCTCGTACAACAAGATTGCTAATTAATCCTTTCTCGTTACATAATACCCAGTCTAAGATGGCCTGATCTCTGGTTGGTTCCTCAACATATTGGTCCAGGAAACCATCCCGTAAACACTCCAGGAATTCCTCCTCCACAGTATTGTTACTAATTTGGTTAGCCCAATCTATATGTAGATTAAAGTCACCCATGATGACTGCTGTGCCCTTATTGCACACTTCTTTAATTTCCCTTTTAATGCCATCCCCAACCTCCGCCTTACTGTTTGGAGGTCCCACTAACGTTTTCTTCCCCTTAGTATTTCTCAATTCTACCCATACAGATTCCACATCATCAGAGCTAATATCCTTCCTTACAATTGTGTTAATCCCTTCTTTAACCAGTAATGCTACCCCACCTCCCTTTCCTTTTTGCCTATCTTTCCTGAATATCGAATACCCCTGGATGTTGAGTTACCAGCCTTGGCCATTCTTGAGCCATGTTTCCGTAATCCCAACCAAATCATATTCGTTTACTTCTATTTGCGCAGCCAATTCATCTACCTTATTAAGAATGCTCCTCGCATTAAGACACAAAGCCTTCAGGCTTGTTTTTTTAACGCTCTTAGACCTATTAGAATTATTATTTACTGTGGCCACGTTTGATTTAAACCGTTGATTTCTCTGACTGCCACTTTTGTTTTTCTCCTTCCTATCTTTTGCTTTTATCCTTGTTTCCCTTTCCTCTGTCTCCCTGCTCAGGTTCCCAACCCCCTGCCATTTTAGTTTAAACCCTCCCCCAGAGCACGAGCAAACACTCCCCCTAGGGCATCGGTTCCAGCCCTGCCCAGGTGCAAACCGCCTGGTTTGAACTGGTCCCACCTCCCCCAGAACCGGTTCCTATGTCCCAGGAACTTGAATCCCTCCCCCTTGCACCATTCCTCTAGCCATGTATTCATCTGAAATATCCTTCTATTTCTACTCTGACTAGCGCGTGGCACTGGTAGCAATCCTGAGATTACAACCTTTGAGGTCCTATTTTTAAATTTACCTCCTAACTCCCTATATTCCGCTTTTAGGACCTCATCCCACTTTTTACCTATATCGTTGGTGCCTATATGCACCACGACAACTGGCTGTTCACCCTCCCCTTCCAAGATGTTCTGCAGCCGCTCTGAGACATCCTTGACCCTTGCACCAGGAAGGCAACACACCATCCTGGAGTCTCGTTTGCGGCCGCAGAAACACCTATCTATTCCCCTTACAATAGAATCCCCTATTACTATAGCTCTCCCACTCTTTCCCCCCCCCGTGCTGTGCAGCAGAGCCACCCCTGGTGTCAGGAAGTTGGCTGCTGCTGCCTTCCTCTGATAAGCCATCCCCCCCAACAGTCCTCAAAGTGGTGTATCTGTTTGAGAGGGGGATGTCCACAGGGGATCCCTGCCCTACCTGCCTGTGCCTAGTACTCCGCCTGTTGGTCACCCATTCCCTTTCTCCCTGTCCAACCTCTACCTGCGGTCGTGCATGGGAGGCCAGCAAGGAGTACGTTGGAATAGTCAAGTCTAGAGGTAACAAAGGCATGGATGAGGGTTTCAGCAGCAGATGAGCTGAGGCAGGGACAGAGACGGGCGATATTATGGAGGTGGAAGTAGGTGGTCTTTGTTACGACACAGATATGTGGTCGGAAGCTCATTTCAGGATCAAATATGACACCAAGGTTGCGATCAGTCTGGTTCAGCCTCAGACAGATGTTAGGGAGAGGGATGGAGTCAGTGGCTAGCAAATAGAGTTTGTGGCAGGGACCGAAGACAATGGCTTCAGTCTTCCCAATATTTAGTTGGAGGAAATGTCTGCTCATCCAGAACTGGATGTCGGACAAGCAGTTTGACAATTTAGAGACCATGGAGAGGTCGAGAGAAGTGGTGGTGAGGTAGAGCTAGGTGTGGTCAGTGTACATGTGGAAACTGATGCTGTGTTTTCGGATGATGTCGCCGAGGGGCAACATAGAGATGAGAAATAGGAAGGGGCCAAGGATAGATCCTTGGGGGACACCAGAGGTAACGATGTGGGAGCGGGAAGAGAAGCCATTGCAGGTGATTCTCTGGCTACGATTAGATAGATAAGAATGGAACCAGGCGAGTGCAGTCCCACCCAGCTGGACGACGGTGGAGAGGCGTTGGAGAAGGATGGAGTGGCCAACCGTGTCAAAGGCTGCAGACAGATCGAGAAGGATGAGGAGGGATAGTTTGCCTTTGTCACAGTCACAAAGAATGTCATTTGTGACTTTGATGAGAGCCGTTTCGGTACTGTGGCAAGGGCAGAAACAGGATCAGAGGGATTCAAGCATGGAGTTCCGGGAAAGATGGGCACTGATTTGGGAGGTGACAACATGTTCAAGGACTTTGGAGAGGAAAGGGAGGTTGGAGATGGGGTGGTAGTTTGCAAGGATGGAGGGGTCAAGGGTTGGTTTTTTGAGGAGAGGGATGATGGCAGATTTGGAGGAGAGGGGGACAGTATCTGATGAGAGAGAACTTTTAACAATATCAGCTAACATGGGAGCCAGAAAAGGAAGGTGGGTGGTCAGCAGTTTAGTGGGAATAGGGTCAAGGGAGCAAGAAGTGGGTGATGTGCCTCAATAAATCCGAGACTCGATGTTAGCGAAACAAAACAAGGCTTTTATTGACTTAGAAGGTAACACACAGAGGAGAATGTATCTTCCATCCAGAGGTCTGCCGTACTGGATGTGCTGCAGGCTGGGCCAGCTTAGATAGGAGCCAGGTATGGGCGGAGCCCTACACACAGTACAATACAATGGAAATGAAACTGAAACCAACCACAGTCACAGGCAGAGAAATACTGATGAGTGATGAATGGAATATTTCATCACAGTGGGCCTCATGGACAAGGTGAGCGTGGAGAGGGCATGAGGGGAGATCGGAGAGAAAGTGGAGAAATATGCGATTTCAGGGCTAGGGCAGGGAGGAACCGGAGAGGAAGTTTGGCCTGGTGGGCTAGGGGAAGGAAGGTAAGTGGCAGAGGCAGTTGAACGGATAGTCTCAATCTTAGAGACAAAGAAGTCCATGAGCTCCTCACACTTGTTGTTGGAGGGCTAACTGTGTACTTCAGTCTCATTATTGCAAGCTGATGGTGATTGGAAAGGCAAGTCCTTTTATGACATTTACAGCCCTTTCCTGATTTCAGTCTTTCACAGTTTGTTGCTAAGAACCAGACAGCGGTTGGGACCGGGGTAGAACTGTGGCTTGTTCTGCGTTCTGAGGTTTGCTTTGCGGCTGTTCATTGAAAACTTCGATCAGCCGTGGCCCCCTTCGCGAGACACAGTGGGGGAAAGAAAGGGTTCCTAGTTTTGTTTAAGAAATTTCCAGACCAAACCAATTTGGGACTGGCCAATTCAAATTGTAACAGATGGCTGAAAAAAACACCTCATGTCACTTTACTAAAAAAAGGGCAGATGTGGTTTCAGCTGGCGTGTTTACAGGAATCACTGCTGTCACTCAGGAGCTGTGTAAACACAGCTTTATTTCTGTTGATTAAAGTGTGTTGCCTGGAACCTACTAATAGGTTTCCTGTCAGCAGGTGTTTGAATCATAGAATCCTACAGCACAGATGGAGGCCATTTGGCCCAGCTTGCCTGTACCGGCTCTTTGACGTGTCCGTATTTTGCGCTTGTCTGTCGTTTGCGAGTCACCATAGGACCAGGTTCCACTGTGATATTCATTCCCTTTTTGAAGGTTACTATTGATTCTACTTCCACCACCCTTTCAGGCAGTGCATTCCAGATCAGAACAACACACTGCGCAAAATAAAATTCTCCTCCTCTCCCCTCTGGTTCTTTTGGCAATTACCTTAAACTGTGTCCTTTATTAACAACCCTCCTGCCAGTGGAAACAGTTTCTCCTTAGTTACTCTATCAGAACCCTTCATAATTGTCAACACCTCTATCAAATCTCCCTTAACCTTCTCTGCTCTAAAGAGAATGGCTTTATAAAAAAAAGGCAGCTGCTCAGAGAGTGTCACTTAGAGTCTGTTTGTACCGAGAGTCATAGAGGGAAAAATTTGGTTGGTTGCGCCGCCCATTAGCGCCTAAAGAGGTCGAGAAGTGGGGCGCTAACCAACTAGCGCCCGGGCGCAGCGAACCCTGCGCCTCTTCCCAAATTGAGCGGACATTTAGCACCGGTGCTAAACCGTAGCGCCCGCTCACCGGCGCACGCAGATCATGACGTCATTTCAGTGTGCAACGCCCTTGGGGCGCCCTGGACCGGAAATTCAGTGGCGCCCCCCTCCGTTCCGCCTGTCGCTACCAACGACAGGTTGCCTGGAACATTTCCCAGTCGCTGTCGGGCTGGAGGGGGCGCTATTTAAAGGGGACTCTTCCTGGATTATTAGTGGTAGCCATTTTTGGACCACACCTTCTGTGAGAGAGAGAGAGAGAGTTGCTCAGAGACAAACGGAGAGCCATTTCTGCAGTGAGCCAGTGCTGGCTGAAGAACTTTAGCCTTCTGAACATAACTTTGCAGTTGGTAAGCTTCTCAACCGGCATAACTTTCAGTGCACACTTACTATGGGGGCTGCATTGGATGGGAACGTCGTCCTTCTCAATCATATTGGCAGGGCACAGAGACGCAGGGATAGAGTGGCAGGCAAGGCCAAACGGAGGAGGGCCTACAGATGTCGGCACACGAGACCTTACGCTGCCAGGGTTTTCCGCCAACAGTTTTCGTATATCAACATGTCGGAGGAGCAGTGTTTCCGAAGGCTGCGCTTCAGTAAGAAGGTGGTCACTGAGCTCTGCCACCTGCTTCAGCCAGATCTGCAGCCTCAACTAAGTTGCAGGACATCTCTGTCGGTGGCTGTGAAGATCACTGTGGCTCTAAACTTCTATGCCAGCAGCTCCTTTCAGGCCGCTGCTGGGGACATTGCCAACATCTCACGGTTCACGGTGCATTGCTGCATCCGTCAAGTGACTAATGCCCTCTTTAAAAGGAGACGGCAGTACATCTCCTTCCCAATGACCCCGGACAAGCAGCGAGAGCGTGCAGAGGGCTTCGCAAGGATAGCGGGCTTCCCCATGGTGCAGGGCGCCACTTAATGCACGCATGTGGCTTTGCGGGCGCCTCTAGAGAATGCGGAGGATTTCCGCAACCGAAAGGGGTTCCATTCTTTGAATGTGCAGCTGGTCTGTGACCACCGACAGCTGATACTCGCTGTCAATGCCCACTTTCCAGGCAGCAGCCACGACGCCTTCATCCTGCGCCAGACTTCTGTGGCAGACCTTTTCGAAGCCCCGGCTCACCCAGGAGGCTGGCTTCTCGGGGACAAGGGCTATCCTCTGTGCCCCTGGCTGCTGACCCCGCTCCGTTCGCCCAGCACCCCTGCTGAAGAACGATACAACGAGAGCCATCAAGCGACCAGGAACATCGTGGAGCACACAATCGGCGTGCTGAAGCAACGTTTCCACTGTCTGGACCATTCCGGAGGAGCCCTTCAGTACTCACCTGAGCGAGTCTCCCACTTCGTGGTTGTGTGTTGCATGCTGCATAACCTGGCAATCCTCAGGACCCAGCCAATGCCACCAGACATTGAAGCACCAGCAGAGGAGGAGGAAGAGGAGGAGGAGGAAGAGCAGCACCAAGATGGGAGGGAGACACAAACTGCAAGGGCCGTCCATCAGAGGCTTATAGCAAGTCGCTTCTAGGCCCCTCTGAGGGAATGCTTTCTGCCATTCCAAGAACATGAATGGAACCGTTCTGCTACCCCTAAGCCAGTCAAGGCAACAATTTGTGCAAAGAACAGACATGGACATTGTGAATAAATAAACTTCTTTATTTAACAAACTGTGTATCCTTCCCGCATGACAAAGCAATGGAAACAAACACCAAAACAAACAGACTGCCACATAACTGGCTCTCACACCCTGGAGACAATGTCCAAAACATAACTGGCTCTCACACCCTGGAGACAATGTCCAAAACATAACCAACATTCAGACCAGCATCCTTGGCCTTGAATGAAAGAAATAACATAATTTAGCAACACCTCCTCCTTTTTACCCCTCGATGGTGATCTGCTTCCCTTGCGGAATTGCCCCCTTCCCGCCCTGCAGCTCCTCCGTAATGGGACCCCAGTGGCTGCAGCAAGGCTGGGGGAGGCCTGCTGACTGTCCGAAACTGAGACCGCAGATGCCCTTGAGGGACAGCCTGGACCAGCTCTGGGCCGGGAGGGCCCGGCTGCTGACTGCTCCAACTCTGCATGGGCGGCAGCAGTCTGTCCTACAGGTGGTGGCAGCTGCAGTGGAGAAGTGCCAGTGGTGGCATCAGGAATGCTGTCATCCTGAGAGCGGACAGCAACTCCCTGGTCGGCCGACACACTGGCACTCTGACGGGGCAGCACCACAGCATGCGCAGCAATTGGCTGTGGTGCACAGATTTCTGGCCTGCTGTGGCGCGGCGAGGGCCCCGGGGAATCCTGCCCAATCCAGCGAGGGTGACAGCAGTCAGTGCTCGCGTGGCCTCAATCTGCGTTTGCATGAGACCAGCCACTGACTGCGTGGCAGCACTCAGCACTTGCGTGGCAGGTGCCAGTGCTTCGCTGAAGTCCTGGACAATCCTTGCCAGTGCTGCGCCGAAGTCCTGGACAATCCTTGCCTGTGATGCGTCGAAGTCCTGCACACTCCTTGCTTGTGCTACGCCGAAGTCCTGGACACTCCTTGCCAGTGTCTCAATGGAATCGGGCATCCTTGCCACTGCAGCCATGAGCTCAGTGTGCCTCTGCCCAGCCTGGGCGCTCATTTCTGCGAGGGCACGCACCTCTTCTGCGTTCTGTGCAGCAGCACTCGCAGCCCGACTCACCCTCCGGGGAGACGGCCCCCGAGCTTCCCTACCCCCCTCGCGTTGCTGCAGGCCGCTGGGTCCTGGAGCTGCATCCTCCTCAGACCATTCCCCTCTGCTCCCCTCCAGGGAAGGCGTCTCCCCAGTCTGGACATGGGCTGGCTCGCCTGAGGGTGGCACGGATGGTCCAGCTTCCTCCGCCTCATCGCCTCCAGAGTCACTCGCACTGGCAGCTTGAGGGCCCGCCTCCCGAGCTGGTGATGCAGCATCTGAAAGCAGGGAGGTTCAAGAGTGGCTTTAGTGAAAGGACAGGGTGGCAGCAAGGGATGCATGAGTGCTGCAATGCTCTGAGTTGGCTCGAGAGTGAAAAAGCATGCTGGTGTGGGGAACAAGTGGAAGGAGAGAGGTCAAAAAGGTGATGACCTTACCATTGCTGTCCACAATGGGGTCGGCATCTCCAGAGGCGACGGGGCCAATCATCCGGCTTGCCACAATCTGATGGACTCGCTCCTCCAGGTCTGTGAGGGTCTACAGGTGAGGCCAGCCTCCTCCGGTCCGATGCTGTTGCCTTCTATTATGGGCCAGCTTGGCCTGCAAGAGAAAGGACGGGGTGTGAGGAAACCTGCAGCCCTGATCTGGGATGACATGCCTCCCATGGTCGATTAGCCCTTACATTATGCTGCCCTGATCTGGGATGACATGCCTCCCATGGTCGATTAGCCCTTACATTATGCTGCCCTGATCTGGGATGACATGCCTCCCATGGTCGATTAGCCCTTACATTATGCACAGAGCTCAATGTGCATGTGTGTTTCTAGAAAGGGCCATGGGTGCTGGATGACAGCTGGCCATTGGGGCTTTGCACACCCTCTGGCCATAAAGTGAGGTCCAGATGGAGGGATGAAGATGATTCTGAAAAAGGCACTCACCCTGACGACCCGAGTGAGGTCGTTGAACTTCTTCCTGCATTGCACAGGAGTCCTGGGAACCATGCTGCTGGAGTGACTCTGTTGGAAACCTCCCTCCAAGCTCTGCGATAGTCGCTGTGCTGAGGCCTCCTGCCATTCTCTGGGTAGAGTACAGATCGCCTGCGCTCCACCGCGCCAACCAGAGCATCCAATGCCCCCTCGCTGAAGCGTTGCGCTCTCTCCCTAGCCCTCTCCATGTTCAGGCAGTTGTCGACGCCACAGGTAGGTTACCGCCGAGTTTGAGGCCTCCGATGCGCAGGGTGCGGCTGGAGATGATGATCGATCCGCCCCTTTAAGAGCTGTCCGCGCCAGCGTGTCTGGCCGCACTCGATAATTGACAGCACCTGTGCTGCGCCCGCCCGCGGAGATATTGCGTCGCGCCGCTGGGTTAGCGCCTTAAGACTGTCGTGCAGCGCCTGATTTAGCACCGCAATCACCTTCGGGGCGCAGGTACCCAATATCGCTGGAGGTGGCGATAATTTGCGCCTGGCGCTAAACTTTGCACACCACCAATACTAGCGCCCCAAACGGGGCGATACCGAATTTCTCCCCCATAGAGTCATAACGGCACAGAAGGAGGCCATTCGGCCCATCGAGTCCGTGCCAGCTCTCTGTAGACCAATCCAGTCAGTCCCATTTCCCCGCTCTATCCCCGTAGCCCTGCAAGTTTATTTCCCTCAAGTGCCTATCCAGTCTCCCCTTGAAAACATTGAGTGTTTCTGCTTCCACCACTTCTGTTGGCAGCGAGTTCCAGGTCCTCACCATTCGCTGCGTAAAAAAAGTTTTTCCTCACATCCCCCCTATATCTCTTGCCCAAAACCTTAAATCTGTGTCGCCTAGTCCTTGTACCACCAACTAATGGGACCAGCCTTTCCCCATCTAGCGTATCCAAACCCATCATAATCTTGTACACCTCTATCAAATCACCCCTCAACCTCTTTTGCGCTAATGAAAACAAATCCAGCTTCTCCAAACTGTCCTTTTAGCTAAGATCCCCCATCCCTGGAACCATTCTGGTAAATCTCCTCTGCACCCTCTCAAGGGCCTTTACATCCTTCCTAAAGTGTGGTGATCAGAATTGAACACAATACTCCAGTTGTGGCCTAACCAATGCTTTATAAAGGTTCAGCATAATTTCTCAACTTTTGTATTCAGTACCTCTATTTATGAAACCCAAGATCCCATATGCTTTGCTAACCACTCTCTCAATATGTCCTGCCACATTCAGGGACCTATGCCCATTAACTTCCTGGTCCCTCTGTCCCTGCACACTCTTTAAAACTGTGCCATTAAGTGTATATTGCATCTCCCTGTTCCTTCTGCCAAAATGCATCACCTCACACTTCTCTGTATTAAATTCCATCTGCCACTTGTCTGCCCATTCTGCTGGCCTTTCTATGTCCTGTTGCAGTCGATTGGTATCATCATCACTGTTTGCCATATCCCCAAGTTTGGTGTCATCAGCAAATTTAGAAATTCTACTCTGTATACTCCAATATCCAAGTCATTTATATATATCAAAAAAAGCAGTTTCCCTAGCACTGACCCTTGGGGAACACTACTGTCTACCATCCTCCAGTCTGAAAAACAGCCATTTACCACAACTCACTGTTTTCTGTCCTTAAGCCAATTCCTTATCCAAGCTGCCACTGACCCACCTATTCCATGTGCTTCAATTTTGTTAACCAGCCTTCTATGTGGTACTTTGTCAAACGCCTTCCTAAAATCCATGTAGACAACATCCATTGCATTCCCTTCATCAATCCTCTCTGTTACTTCATCAAAAAATTCAATTAGATTAGTCAAACACGATCTGCCTTTTACAAATCTGTGTTGGCTCTCCTTAATTAGCTTAAACCTGTCCAAGTGCCCGTTAATTTTTTCCTTGATTATTGTTTCTAAAACTTTACCAACCACTGATGTTAAACTGACCGGCCTGTAGTTACTGGGATTGTCCTTACACCCTTTCTTGAACAATGGTATCACATTTGCCACTTTCCAATCCTTAGGCACCTCCCCCGCATCTAGGGAAGATTGGAAAATTATGGCAAGCCCTTCCGCTATCTCCTCCCCCAATTCCTTTAGCAATCTGGGATGCAAGCCATCTGGACCAGGCAACTTGTCCACTCTAAGCATACCCAGCCTTTCTAGTACATCCTGTCTATCAATTTTCACCCTTTCCTTGACATCGGTAGTGGGGAAAATGCTAGAGTCCATTATAAAAGATGTAATAGCAGAGCACTTGGAAAACAGTGACAGGATCGGACAAAGTCAACTTGGATTTACAAAAGGTAAATCATGCTTGACTAATCTACTGGAATTTTTTGAGGATGTAACTGGTAGAATAGATAAGGGAGAACCAGTGCATGTGGCGTATTTGGACTTTCAGAAGGCTTTCGATAAAGTTCCGCATAAGAGATTAGCGTGCAAAGTTAAAGCACATGGGATTGGGGGTAAGGTACTGACTTGGATAGAGAACTGGTTGGCAGACAGAAAACAAAGAGTTGGAATAACCGGGTCTTTTTCCAAGTGGCAGGCAGTGACTAGTGGGGTACCGCAGGGATCGGTGCTAGGACCCCAGTTATTCACAATATATATTAATGATCTAGGCGAGGGAACTAGATGTAATATCCTCAAGTTTGCAGACAACACAAAGCTGGGTGGGCGTGTGTGCTGTGAGGAGGATGCCGAGAAACTCCAGTATGATTTGGACAGGTTGGGTGATTGGGCAGATGCATGGCAGATGCAGTATAATGTGGATAAATGCGAGGTTATCCACTTTGGTGGCAAAAACAGGAAGGCAGATTATTATCTGAACGGAAATAGATTTGGAAAAGGGGAAGTGCAATGAGACCTGGGTGTCCTTGTGCACCAGTCGCTGAAGGTAAGCATGCAGGTGCAGCAGGCGATTAAGAAGGCAAATGGTATGTTGGCCTTCATAGCGAGAGGATTCGAGTACAGGAGCAAGGATGTCTTGCTGCAGTTGTACAGGGCCTTGGTGAGACCACACCTTGAGTATTGTGTGCAGTTTTGGTCGCCTTATCTGAGGAAGGATGTTCTTGCCATGGAGGGAGTGCAGCGAAGATTCACCAGACTGATACCTGGGATGGCAGGAATGACGTATGAGGAGAGATTGGGTCGATTGGGCTTGTATTCACTAGAGTTTAGAAGAATGAGAGGGGATCTTATTGAAACTTATAAAGTTCTAACAGGACTAGACAGACTAGATGCAGGAAGGATGTTCCCAATGGCGGGGGAGTCCAGAACCAGGGGTCACAGTCTAAGGATAAGGGGTAAGCCATTTAGGACTGAGATGAGGAGGAATTTCTTCACCCAGAGAGTGGTGAACCTGTGGAATTCTCTACCACAGAAGGCAGTGGAGGGCAATTCATTAAATATATTCAAGAAGGAGTTGGATATATTTCTTAAGGCTAAAGGGATCAAGGGATATGGGGAGAAAGCGGGGACCAGGTACTGAATTTGGATGATCAGCCATGATCTCATTAAATGGCGGAACAGGCTCGAGGGGCCGAATGGCCTACTTCTGCTTCTATCTTCTATGTTTGTATGTTTCCATTGCTTCTACCTTTTCCACTGCTACCGATATTTTGTCAGCATCCACCTCCTTAGTAAACACCGATACAAAGTACTTATTGAGTATTCTAGCCTCTAAGCATATAACACCTTCTTTGTCGCTAATAGGCCCCACCCCACCTCTTACTACCCGCTTTCTGTTTACATGCCAGTAGAAGATTTTTGGGTTCCCGTTTATGTTAACTGCCATTCTACTCTCATATTCTCTCTTTGCCAATCTTATTTTCATCTTCACTTCCCCTCTCAACTTATTGTACTTGGTCTGGTTCTCCCTTGAAGAATTCACTTGACATGCATCATACACCCTCTTTTTTTTGTTTCATCATCTTCTCAATCTCCCTCGTCATCCAAGGAGCCCTTGCTTTGGTTCCCTTACCCTTCCCTCTTGTTGGAATGTACCTAGCCTGTACTTGGAACATCTCCTTCTTAAAGATCACACATTGTTCCATTACAGTTTTTCCTGTCAGTCTTTGATTCCATTTTACCCTGGCGAGATCCTTTCGCATCCCATTGAAGTTAGCCCTATTCCAGTTTAGAAGATCAACTCTAGATTGTTCCTTGCTCCTCTCCATTGCTAATCTAAATCTTATGATACAATGATCACTCGTACCCAAGTGTTCTCCCACAGACACTTGGTCGACCTGGCCCACCTCATTCCCCAGCACCAGATCCAGCAATGCCTCCTTCCTAGATGGGCCAAGAACATACTGGTCAAGGAAATTCTCCTGAACACATTTCAGAAATTCCTCCCCCTCCTTTCCCTTTACCCTAGTATTATCTCAATCGATATTTGGGTAATTAAAGTCCCCCAATATCACCACTCTATAGCTCTTGCACATCTCTGTGATTTCCCTGCAGATTTGCTCCTCTACCTCCCTCTCACTATTTGGAGGCCTATAGAATACCTCCAGTAGCGTGATCATTCCCTTTTTGCTCCTCAACTCTCACCAAATGGACTCTGTCCTTATTCCCTCAAGAACATCCTCCCTTTTCAACACTACAATGTCTTCCTTAATCTGCACTGCCACCCCACCTCCCTTTTTTCCTTCCCTGTCTTTTCTGAACACCTTGTACCCTTGAATATTAAGTGCCCAGTCCTCACCGTTTTTCAGCCACGTTTCTGTTATTAACACAACATCATATTGCCACATGGCTAATTGTGCTTGCAGCTCACCCACCTTATTCACCACACTTTGTGCGTTTACGCACATGCATTCTAAACCCATTTTTGAATTTTTCGTAGTCTTTCTTACTCTGCTCCTATCTAATGTGGCAATACTACTGCCTCTAGTACTACTTTCTTCTCTAGTACTATCCAACACACACTCTTTTATGCACCTTCTTCCTCTTTTCTACTCCTATATGCTGGTGCCCACCCCCCTGCCAAGCTAGTTTAAACCCTCCCCAACAGCAGAGCGCTAAACTCTGCCTGTGGGACCTCATCCCTCTTTTGTCTATGTCATTGGTACCAATATGGACAACGACCTCTGGATGTTCACCTCCCCCGTCAAAGTGTCCTGCAGCCACTCAGTGACATCCTGGACCCTGGCACCAGGGAGGCAACATATCATCCTGGAGTCACGTCTGCGGCCACAGAAACACCTGCTGCTCCCCTAACTATCGAATCCCCTACCACTATTGCTCTTGCACTCTTTTTCCTCCCCCCCTGTACAGCTGAACCACCCATAGTGCCATGGACTTGGCTCTGGCTGTACTCCCCAGAGGAACCATCGCCCTCACCAGTACTCAGAACGGAATACTGGTTGGTGAGCGAGATGCACTCTGGGGACTCCTGCACTACCTGCCTGGTCCTCCTCTTCTGTCTAGTGGTCACCCATTTCCTCTCAGCCTGCACACTCTTAAGCTATGGGGTGACTGCCTCCTGAAACGTGCTATCCACGTAACTCTCAGCCTCGCGGATGCACCGCAGTGACTCCAGCCGCCGCTCTAGCTCCGAAACCCGGAGCTCGAGTTGCTGCAGCTGGCGACACTTCCTGCACATGTGGTCATCCAGGCTACGCGAAGCATCTAGGACTTCCCTCATGGCACAGGATGTGCACTCTTTGGGACTGAGCTGCCCTGCCATACCGCTAGTTATTAGATTAATTAACTAAAGTATTTAGTATAACCCTCTGCCCTTAGTTAAAGACTAAAAGGCTACAGACAAAAAGTAAGTGATGCTAAAAAAAAAGTAAACTTCTAAAACTTAAAAAAAACACTCACCAGCTACTCACCAATCAGCTCGTTCCCTAGTGCTGACATCACTTTTTTCACCCTGACATCACGCTTTTGAATTTTGCCTTTCAGGTCTCGCTGCTGCTCCCACGCAGGTCCGCCTCCTCCGGAGCCCAAAGTCTGGTCATAAATTTATTTCTTCCATGTACAAGTCACATAGGGAATGAGATTATGTTGTTTATAAACCAATTCCTCAATGCTCTGAATTTTCCCTGTTTACATTGCAGGGAGGGTATAGAGCACTGATGGCGACATTGAAGCACAGCAGTGCATAAGATTGCATGCAAATATGCCCGTAATTTGGGACATGACGTGTGGTGAGTGCAGCGTGCTCGGGAGGAACAGGTGACTTTGAACCTCTGGTTCCCAAAGCTCTCCACCACTGGGGGTTTTCGTCGCCTCATTTCTGGGTCTGGTGTAAACTAATTGATAGAGATTAATTAATATTAGTCAACAACTCCATTATCGTTGTATCGTGCAACTACCAGGATGTTAAAAGGCGAACTGGATGGACCTTGGACTTTTTTCATCTAGATGTGTGACATATAGGCCTAGAAATTGAGTGGGCTTTGCGCCCATTTTGCGGCGCTAGAGGTCATTGCGCTGGACTTACAGCCGGTTCAGAAATTCCCTGGGGCCCTACCATCGGCGGTAGACCGGTTGCGCTGCGCCGGCACCGATGACGTCATCGGTGTGCGCAGCGTCCCGGTTGCCGTGGTGACGGGCCCCAGCGCCGAAATTGAGTTGCGGCCGCCTCGCCCGTGGCAGCCGCAACTAAGACTCTGGCAACCGAGTCTTACAGGAGTTTGCGCCAGCGCATTAAGGTCGCGCGGCGGCCGGCCGCTTTCCCGCTGGCCGCCTGCCCGCACCTCCCTCCCCGGACTCCTCCACCACCCCCCCGCGGAACAGATGCTTCTGGGCTGCGAGCCCGGCACTTCCCCGAGGTGCCGGGCTCATTTTTGTGAAGATTTTACCGGCCAGCGGGCGGGTGCAGGCAGCTCCTCCTTAACTGAAGGAGGAGGCCTGCACTTCCCGAGCCTGCCGCACCGCATCGGGCGCCGCAGCGCCGGAATAGCGCCGCAATGCGGCAGGTAGCGCCCATTTTCAGGCGCAAACACCCTTCAGTAGCGCCGGCAGCCGTTTGGGCGCGGCGCTACTGAATTTTTGGCGCGCGCAGGGGGACTTAGCGCCGGCGCTAACTTTCCGGCGCTAAAGCCCTGGCGCGGCGCCAACTGAATTTCTAGGCCATAATCTTTAATAAACTCTGCAAGTGCTTTTGACTTTTGCGTTTGAACTCATTATTAATGCAGGCACAGGACTGCGGCCTTTGTCTATATACCGGTGTTAAGGTGTCAGCTGTGGCTCAGTTGGTAGCATTGTCGCTTCAGTGGCAGAAGGTCGTGGGTTCATAGCCTTGCTCCAGGACTTGAGCACAAAATCCACACTGACTCTCCAGTACAGTACTGAGGGATTGCTGCACTGTCAGATTTCGGGTGAGACATTAAACCGTCTGCCCTCTCAGGTGGATGTAAAAGTTCCCATGACATTAGTTCATAGAAGAGTAAGGGAGTTCTCACCTGTGTCCTAGCCAATATTTATCCCTCATCCATGTTTCTGGGATCTTGCTGTGTGCAAATTGGCTTTCGCGTTCCCTACATTAAACAGTAATTACAACACTTCGAAAGTAGTTCATTGGTTGTAGAGCGCTTTGGGATGGCCTGAGGTCGTGAAAGGTGCTATATAAATGCATGTCTTTTATTTTACTGAAACATAAAATTAATTCCTAACAGGGGAGCAAAATTCCGTTCCTGGGAGCGCAGGGGGAAAACACCAGTCAGAAAGAGTGGGATTTTCCACTATTTCCACCGTGGCAAATGGGCTGCCATCTGCAATTAAGAATCTCCCTGCTGGAATCTTTCATTGAAGTCTGAAAGTTGGGATTGATAACAATCTGGAGAGAATTTTTTTTAAAGGCATTCGACTTTAATGATTAGACTTTCATAGTGTTTCTCAGAACGAAACCCGGGAGTGATTTAACCTTCCTTCATGTTTGTCCTTCCCTCCGATTCAGTGTTTCAGCTGAACTATTCCCAGCAGACACCAATCACCATCACACAGACAGCTTGAGTTAAACAGCGCGGCACAAGTTGAGAGCTCGGTTTGCTGCTAAGCCTTTGACCTGAGCCAAACTACGTGACTCTGCATATCTTTCCATGTGTCCTGTTCATCTCCTACTTCTTAAAGTTATACTCTGACCACAATGGGAGCTGGAAGCGTGTCTGGTGGGGACACCAGTCTCAATCACTGCTCTCTGTCCTGGGTATATCTGGGACACCAGTCTCAATCACTGCTCTCTGTCCTGGTATATCTGGGACACCAGTCTCAGTCACTGCTCTCTGTCCTGGGTATATTTGGGACTCCAGTCTCAGTCACTGCTCTCTGTCCTGGGTATATCTGGGACACCAGTCTCAGTCACTGCTCTCTGTCCTGGGTATATCTGGGACACCAGTCTCAGTCACTGCTCTCTGTCCTGGGTATAACTGGGACACCAGTCTCAGTCACTGCTCTCTGTCCTGGGTATATCTGGGACACCAGTCTCAGTCACTGCTCTCTGTCCTGGGTATATCTGTGACACCAGTCTCAGTCACTGCTCTCTGTCCTGGGTATATCTGGGTCACCAGTCTCAGTCACTGCTCTCTGTCCTGGGTATATCTGGGACACCAGTCTCAGTCACTGCTCTCTGTCCTGGGTATATCTGGGACACCAGTCTCAGTCACTGCTCTCTGTCCTGGGTATATCTGGGACACCAGTCTCAGTCACTGCTCTCTGTCCTGGGTATATCTGGGACACCAGTCTCAGTCACTGCTCTCTGTCCTGGGTATATCTGGGACACCAGTCTCAGTCACTGCTCTCTGTCCTGGGTATATCTGGGACACCAGTCTCAGTCACTGCTCTCTGTCCTGGGTATATCTGGGACACCAGTCTCAGTCACTGCTCGCTGTCCTGGGTATATCTGGGTCACCAGTCTCAGTCACTGCTCTCTGTCCTGGGTATATCTGGGACACCAGTCTCAGTCACTGCTCGCTGTCCTGGGTATATCTGGGACACCAGTCTCAGTCACTGCTCTCTGTCCTGGGTATATCTGGGACACCAGTCTCAGTCACTGCTCTCTGTCCTGGGTATATCTGGGACACCAGTCTCAGTCACTGCTCTCTGTCCTGGGTATAACTGGGACACCAGTCTCAGTCACTGCTCTCTGTCCTGGGTATATCTGGGACACCAGTCTCAGTCACTGCTCTCTGTCCTGGGTATATCTGTGACACCAGTCTCAGTCACTGCTCTCTGTCCTGGGTATATCTGGGTCACCAGTCTCAGTCACTGCTCTCTGTCCTGGGTATATCTGGGACACCAGTCTCAGTCACTGCTCTCTGTCCTGGGTATATCTGGGACACCAGTCTCAGTCACTGCTCTCTGTCCTGGGTATATCTGGGACACCAGTCTCAGTCACTGCTCTCTGTCCTGGGTATATCTGGGACACCAGTCTCAGTCACTGCTCTCTGTCCTGGGTATATCTGGGACACCAGTCTCAGTCACTGCTCTCTGTCCTGGGTATATCTGGGACACCAGTCTCAGTCACTGCTCTCTGTCCTGGGTATACCTGGGACACCAGTCTCAGTCACTGCTCGCTGTCCTGGGTATATCTGGGTCACCAGTCTCAGTCACTGCTCTCTGTCCTGGGTATATCTGGGACACCAGTCTCAGTCACTGCTCGCTGTCCTGGGTATATCTGGGACACCAGTCTCAGTCACTGCTCTCTGTCCTGGGTATATCTGGGACACCAGTCTCAGTCACTGCTCTCTGTCCTGGGTATATCTGGGACACCAGTCTCAGTCACTGCTCTCTGTCCTGGGTATATCTGGGACACCAGTCTCAGTCACTGCTCTCTGTCCTGGGTATATCTGGGACACCAGTCTCAGTCACTGCTCTCTGTCCTGGATATATCTGGGACACCAGTCTCAGTCACTGCTCTCTGTCCTGGGTATATCTGGGACATCAGTCTCAGTCTGTCTCTTTCTCTCCTTTGTCTCTTTCGCTCCTTTGTCTCTTTCTCTCCTTTGTCTCCTTCTCTCCTTTGTCTCTTTCTCTCCTTTATCTCTTTCTCTCCGTTGTCTCTTTCTCTCCTTTATCTCTTTCTCTCCTTTGTCTCTTTCTCTCCTTTGTCTCCTTCTCTCCTTTGTCTCTTTCTCTCCTTTATCTCTTTCTCTCCGTTGTCTCTTTCTCTCCTTTATCTCTTTCTCTCCTTTGTCTCTTTCTCTCCTTTGTCTCTTTCTTTCCGTTGTCTCTTTCTCTCCTTTGTCTCTTTCTCTCCTTTGTCTCTTTCTCTCCTTTGTCTCTTTCTCTCCTTTATCTCTTTCTCTCCTTTGTCTCTTTCTCTCCTTTGTCTCTTTCTCTCCTTTGTCTCTTTCTCTCCTTTGTCTCTTTCTCTCCATTGTCTCTTTCTCTCCTTTGTCTCTTTCTCTCCTTTGTCTCTTTCTCTCCTTTGTCTCTTTCTCTCCGTTGTCTCTTTCTCTCCTTTGTCTCTTTCTCTCCGTTGTCTCTTTCTCTCCTTTGTCTCTTTCTCTCCTTTCTCTCTTTCTCTCCTTTGTCTCTTTCTCTCCGTTGTCTCTTTCTCTCCTTTCTCTCTTTCTCTCCTTTGTCTCTTTCTCTCCGTTGTCTCTTTCTCTCCTTTGTCTCTTTCTCTCCGTTGTCTCTTTCTCTCCTTTGTCTCTTTCTCTCCGTTGTCTCTTTCTCTCCGTTGTCTCTTTCTCTCCTTTGTCTCTTTCTCTCCTTTATCTCTTTCTCTCCGTTGTCTCTTTCTCTCCTTTGTCTCTTTCTCTCCGTTGTCTCTTTCTCTCCTTTGTCTCTTTCTCTCCTTTATCTCTTTCTCTCCTTTGTCTCTTTCTCTCCTTTGTCTCTTTCTCTCCTTTGTCTCTTTCTCTCCTTTGTCTCTTTCTCTCCTTAATCTCTTTCTCTCCTTTGTCTCTTTCTCTCCTTTGTCTCTTTCTCTCCTTTGTCCCTTTCTCTCCTTTGTCTCTTTCTCTCCTTTGTCTCTTTCTCTCCTTTGTCTCTTTCTCTCCTTTATCTCTTTCTCTCCTTTGTCTCTTTCTCTCCTTTATCTCTTTCTCTCCTTTGTCTCTTTCTCTCCTTTATCTCTTTCTCTCCTTTGTCTCTTTCTCTCCTTTGTCTCTTTCTCTCCTTTGTCTCTTTCTCTCCTTTATCTCTTTCTCTCCTTTGTCTCTTTCTCTCCTTTGTCTCTTTCTCTCCTTTGTCTCTTTCTCTCCTTTACCTCTTTCTCTCCTTTACCTCTTTCTCTCCTTTGTCTCTTTCTCTCCTTTGCCTCTTTCTCTCCTTTGACTCTTTCTCTCCGTTGTCTCTTTCTCTCCTTTGACTCTTTCTCTCCGTTGTCTCTTTCTCTCCTTTGACTCTTTCTCTCCTTTGTCTCTTTCTCTCCTTTGCCTCTTTCTCTCCTTTGTCTCTTTCTCTCCTTTGTCTCTTTCTCTCCTTTGACTCTTTCTCTCCTTTATCTCTTTCTCTCCTTTGTCTCTTTCTCTCCTTTGTCTCTTTCTCTCCTTTGTCTCTTTCTCTCCTTTGTCTCTTTCTCTCCTTTATCTCTTTCTCTCCTTTGTCTCTTTCTCTCCTTTGTCTCTTTCTCTCCTTTGTCTCTTTCTCTCCTTTATCTCTTTCTCTCCTTTGTCTCTTTCTCTCCTTTGTCTCTTTCTCTCCTTTATCTCTTTCTCTCCTTTGTCTCTTTCTCTCCTTTGTCTCTTTCTCTCCTTTATCTCTTTCTCTCCTTTATCTCTTTCTCTCCTTTGTCTCTTTCTCTCCTTTGTCTCTTTCTTTCCTTTGTCTCTTTCTCTCCTTTATCTCTTTCTCTCCTTTGTCTCTTTCTCTCCTTTGTCTCTTTCTCTCCTTTGTCTCTTTCTCTCCTTTATCTCTTTCTCTCCTTTGTCTCTTTCTCTCCGTTGTCTCTTTCTCTCCTTTGTCTCTTTCTCTCCTTTGTCTCTTTCTCTCCTTTGTCTCTTTCTCTCCTTTGTCTCTTTCTCGCCTTTGTCTCTTTCTCTCCTTTGTCTCTTTCTCTCCGTTGTCTCTTTCTCTCCATTGTCTCTTTCTCTCCTTTGTCTCTTTCTCTCCTTTGTCTCTTTCTCTGCTTTATCTCTTTCTCTCCTTTGTCTCTTTCTCTCCTTTGTCTCTTTCTCTCCTTTGTCTCTTTCTCTCCTTTGTCTCTTTCTCTCCTTTGTCTCTTTCTCTCCTTTATCTCTTTCTCTCCTTTGTCTCTTTCTCTCCGTTGTCTCTTTCTCTCCTTTGTCTCTTTCTCTCCTTTGTCTCTTTCTCTCCTTTACCTCTTTCTCTCCTTTGTCTCTTTCTCTCCTTTGTCTCTTTCTCTCCTTTATCTCTTTCTCTCCTTTGTCTCTTTCTCTCCTTTATCCAATTCCAATTCCAATTCAAATGCTTTATTGGCATGAAAGTTTACAGAGAACCATATTGCCAAAGCTTACATAGCAAAAAGGTACAGTTTTCCAACATTCTGTAGGTGTCAATCGATTTGACATTTGTTGGGTACATACAATATTACTTTTAAACAATATTAATTTTAAACAGTCTTTGTACTTCATTTGGTACGTTCAATATTAATTTTAAACAGTCTTAATTTTAAACAGTCCTCAGGTTGTGACATGTTGTTACATATTTGGCCCCAAGGTATGGTCTGTCTCCTTCTCCCAGGACTAATCTCAATTTTGACAGGTCATCCAATTCCTTGAAATCTGGGGTTGTTTGGCTTAGCTTGTTGAATAATATGTTTCTTGATGTGTTGAATTTTTCGCATTTTAGGAGGAAATGCATTTCTGTTTCAACCTCGCCGGCCAGACATTGATCGCATATTCTATTCTCTCTAGGCTGCCAGGATTTCTTGTATCTGCCTTTTTCAATTTCCAGTTGGTGGTCGCTTAGTCTGTACCTGGTGAGGGTCTGTCTCTGTTTTGTGTCTCTGATGGTCGTGAGGTAGTCTGCCAGTTTATATTCTCTTTTTAGGGCCCGGTAACATTCTAATCTGCTTTGGCTTTCGGTTATTTTGTTCCAATGTTCCAGGTAGGTTTCTTTGCATTGTTTAATGATTTGGTTCACTCGGATTGGTGTTTGGACGGCTGTGTTGGTCTGGGGCTGGTCAGGGTCCGGCTGAGTACTTAGTTTCAGTAGCAGCTGACTCAGGGGACTCTTTTCTGGGTTTAGCTCTTGGGTCTGAAAGGCTTTGAAATGAAGGGTGTCTGGGGAGCTAGATTTGAGGTGATTTAGGAAGTTTAGTGCTCGTTTTTGGATGTTTATTATCAGTGGGTATCTGCCTAGTTCGGCTCTGCATGCATTTGTTGGCGTTTTTCTTTGGATGCGAAGGATGCTTCGGCAGAATTCTGCATGTAGGGCTTCTATTGTGTGTTTTTCCCATTTAGTGTAGCTTTGGTGATTTAGCGGGCCCCATACTTCACTACCGTACAGTGCAATGGGCAGGATTATGCTGTCAAATATTTTGAGCCAGATTTTGATTGGGATTTGGATGTTGTAGAATTTTCTTTTTATTGCATATAGGGCTCTTCGGGCTTTTTCTTTTAGTGCATTCACTGCTATGTTGAAGCTCCCTGATGCTGTAATAGTTAGACCAAGGTAGGTGTAGCTCATAGTGTGTCCTATAGTGGTATCACTGAGGGTAAACTGGTATTTGTTTTCCTGACATCTGGGCCCTTTTTGAAAAATCATGATGTTGGTTTTTTTTAGATTTACTGTTAGAGCCCAATTTTGGCAGTATTTGTCGAGTAGGTCTAGTTGTTGCTGTAATCCCTGTTCTGTGGGAGACAGCAGAACCAGGTCGTCCGCATAGAACAGGGATTTCACTTCTCCATCCAGGAGACGGAGACCTGGTGACTCGCTTTGCTCCAGCATGTCTGCTAATTCATTTATGTATATGTTGAACAGGGTCGGGCTCAAATTGCAGCCCTGCCGGACGCCTCTTCTCTGGGTGAAGAAATCGGTGTGCTTGTCTCCAATTTTGACCCCGCATTTGTTTTTCAGATACATTGATTTAATAAGGTCATAGACTTTGCCCCCTATTCCACACTGAAGAAGTTTATAATAGAGCCCTTCGTGCCATATAGAGTCAAAGGCTTTCTTGAAGTCGATGAAACAGGCGAATATTTTCCCATTTTTTGTTTGGTGTATATGTTTTTCAATGAGGGTGTGAAGGGTATAGATATGGTCGGCGGTGCGGTGTTTTGGAAGAAAGCCTATTTGGTTTTTTCTGAGGATATTATGTTTGTTAAGAAAATCAAGTAATCTACTATTTAGAATACTGCAGAATAACTTCCCTAGACAACTGTTGACACAGATGCCGCGGTAGTTATTTGGGTCTGATTTGTTTCCACTTTTATATATGGGGGAGATTAGTCCTTGGCACCAGATATCGGGAAAACAGCCTGAACGTAATATGATGTTGAATAATTTGAGTACCGCACCCTGCATCTCCATATTGCTGAACTTGAGCATTTCATTTTTGATGTTGTCTGGGCCACAGGCTTTCTTTAGGTGGAGAGATTTTGTTTTTGTGGCCAGTTCTTTCCATGTGATTGGGGAGTCTAGAGGGTTTTGGTTGTCTTTAATTGTTGCTTCTAATGTGTGGAGTTTTTCTGTGACCTGATGTTGACTTGGGTTTGTTTCGTTTATTGGGATGTCTTTGTAGAGGTTTTCAAAATGTGTTCTCCAGATGTCGCCATCTTGGATTGGTAATGCTTGCAATTGTGTTGTACTCAGGTTATTCCACATTTCCCAGAATTGTTTTGGATTGGTGGAGTTTTCAATTTCTTCGAGTATTTTGTGGGTATAGTTTTGTGTTTTGTTCCTAATGGTGTGTTTCTATCTTTTGAGGGTTTCATTGTATCTAGTACGTAGGTCCGGATTGTTTGGATGGCGATGCTTTTGGTTTGATATTTTTCTCAGGTCTTTTCTGGCATTTTTGCATTCGTGGTCAAACCATTTCTTATTTTTATTTGATCTTTTGTGACGCTTCCTCTTCTGTTTCACAAGGTCGGCTTTTACAGCTGCCTCATGGAAGATCATATTTATATCCTCTATGGCCATGTTTACACCATCTCTGGTGATCTCGTATGGGTTTTCTTTAAATTTTGATATTTTACTTGTGAGATCAGGTGACTTTAGTGCTGTGATGAATTTTTCTCCACTGTCTGGGGCCCATCTGTATGTCTGGTTTATTTTATGGAGCTTACTGGGTTCCTTTTTTGTGTCTGTAGTTTGGGCAGAAAGTTTAAGGTACATATTTATTTGGTTATGGTCTGAGAGGGGGGATTGCTGCCTGACAGTGAATGAGATGATATCGCAGGGGTCCAGGTCAGTGATTGTATAGTCCACCACACTAGACCCAAGAGTTGAGGAGTATGTGAGTCTCCCGAGGGAGTCCCCTCTGAACCTACCGTTAACTATGTACAGGCCTAAGGCTCGACAGAGTTGCACTACCTCCCTACCGCTTTTATTTATTTCGCGATCAAGGTTGTTCCGATTTGCGATGGCTGGTGTGACATCTAAAGGGGTCTGGCCAAACACATGGTTGTTTCCCTGTGGGTCTATGAAGTCAGGTTCACAACCGGTCCTTGCATTTAGGTCCCCACATATTATCACCTTTCCTTGGGCCTGGAAATGGCTGACTTCCATGTGGAGAGTATCAAATAACTCCTCTTCGAAATATGGCGATTCAATTGGAGGTATGTAGATCGCACATAAGTAAACATCTTTTTTTGATATTCCTATATTTTTATCTAGTTTTAGCCATACGTGTGATTTTCCCTGTTTTACCGGTGAGATGTGTTTGTCCAGTTCTCCCTTATACCACACCAATATTCCCCCGGAGGTTCTGCCCTTGCGTGTTTTAGTGTTCTTTACTGAGGGCTTTGTCTCTTTCTCTCCGTTGTCTCTTTCTCTCCTTTGTCTCTTTCTCTCCTTTATCTCTTTCTCTCCGTTGTCTCTTTCTCTCCTTTGTCTCTTTCTCTCCTTTATCTCTTTCTCTCCTTTGTCTCTTTCTCTCCGTTGTCTCTTTCTCTCCTTTGTCTCTTTCTCTCCGTTGTCTCTTTCTCTCCTTTGTCTCTTTCTCTCCTTTGTCTCTTTCTCTCCGTTGTCTCTCTCCTTTGTCTCTTTCTCTCCGTTGTCTCTTTCTCTCCTTTGTCTCTTTCTCTCCTTTGTCTCTTTCTCTCCGTTGTCTCTTTCTCTCCGTTGTCTCTTTCTCTCCTTTGTCTCTTTCTCTCCGTTGTCTCTTTCTCTCCTTTGTCTCTTTCTCTCCTTTGTCTCTTTCTCTCCGTTGTCTCTTTCTCTCCTTTGTCTCTTTCTCTCCTTTGTCTCTTTCTCTCCTTTGTCTCTTTCTCTCCTTTGTCTCTTTCTCTCCTTTGTCTCTTTCTCTCCTTTGTCTCTTTCTCGCCTTTGTCTCTTTCTCTCCTTTGTCTCTTTCTCTCCTTTATCTCTTTCTCTCCTTTGTCTCTTTCTCTCCTTTGTCTCTTTCTCTCCTTTGTCTCTTTCTCTCCGTTGTCTCTTTCTCTCCTTTGTCTCTTTCTCTCCTTTGTCTCTTTCTCTCCTTTGTCTCTTTCTCTCCTTTGTCTCTTTCTCTCCGTTGTCTCTTTCTCTCCTTTGTCTCTTTCTCTCCGTTGTCTCTTTCTCTCCTTTATCTCTTTCTCTCCTTTATCTCTTTCTCTCCTTTGTCTCTTTCTCTCCTTTGTCTCTTTCTCTCCTTTGTCTCTTTCTCTCCTTTATCTCTTTCTCTCCTTTGTCTCTTTCTCTCCTTTGTCTCTTTCTCTCCTTTGTCTCTTTCTCTCCTTTGTCTCTTTCTCTCCTTTGTCTCTTTCTCTCCGTTGTCTCTTTCTCTCCTTTGTCTCTTTCTCTCCGTTGTCTCTTTCTCTCCTTTGTCTCTTTCTCTCCTTTGTCTCTTTCTCTCCTTTGTCTCTTTCTCTCCTTTACCTCTTTCTCTCCTTTGTCTCTTTCTCTCCTTTGTCTCTTTCTCTCCTTTGTCTCTTTCTCTCCTTTGTCTCTTTCTCTCCTTTGTCTCTTTCTCTCCTTTGTCTCTTTCTCTCCTTTGTCTCTTTCTCTCCGTTGTCTCTTTCTTTCCTTTGTCTCTTTCTCTCCTTTGTCTCTTTCTCTCCTTTGTCTCTTTCTCTCCTTTGTCTCTTTCTCTCCTTTGTCTCTTTCTCTCCTTTGTCTCTTTCTCTCCTTTGTCTCTTTCTCTCCTTTGTCTCTTTCTCTCCTTTGTCTCTTTCTCGCCTTTGTCTCTTTCTCTCCTTTATCTCTTTCTCTCCTTTATCTCTTTCTCTCCTTTGTCTCTTTCTCTCCTTTGTCTCTTTCTCTCCTTTGTCTCTTTCTCTCCGTTGTCTCTTTCTCTCCTTTGTCTCTTTCTCTCCTTTGTCTCTTTCTCTCCTTTGTCTCTTTCTCTCCTTTGTCTCTTTCTCTCCGTTGTCTCTTTCTCTCCTTTGTCTCTTTCTCTCCGTTGTCTCTTTCTCTCCGTTGTCTCTTTCTCTCCTTTGTCTCTTTCTCTCCTTTGTCTCTTTCTCTCCGTTGTCTCTTTCTCTCCGTTGTCTCTTTCTCTCCTTTGTCTCTTTCTCTCCTTTGTCTCTTTCTCTCCGTTGTCTCTTTCTCTCCGTTGTCTCTTTCTCTCCTTTGTCTCTTTCTCTCCTTTGTCTCTTTCTCTCCTTTATCTCTTTCTCTCCTTTGTCTCTTTCTCTCCTTTACCTCTTTCTCTCCTTTGTCTCTTTCTCTCCTTTGTCTCTTTCTCTCCTTTATCTCTTTCTCTCTTTTGTCTCTTTCTCTCCTTTGTCTCTTTCTCTCCTTTACCTCTTTCTCTCCTTTGTCTCTTTCTCTCCTTTGTCTCTTTCCCTCCTTTGTCTCCTTCTCTCCTTTGTCTCTTTCTCTCCTTTGTCTCTTTCTCTCCTTTGTCTCTTTCTCTCCTTTGTCTCTTTCTCTCCTTTGTCTCTTTCTCTCCTTTGTCTCTTTCTCTCCATTGTCTCTTTCTCTCCTTTGTCTCTTTCTCTCCTTTGTCTCTTTCTCTCCTTTACCTCTTTCTCTCCTTTGTCTCTTTCTCTCCGTTGTCTCTTTCTCTCCATTGACTCTTTCTCTCCTTTATCTCTTTCTCTCCTTTATCTCTTTCTCTCCTTTATCTCTTTCTCTCCTTTGTCTCTTTCTCTCCATTGTCTCTTTCTCTCCTTTGTCTCTTTCTCTCCTTTATCTCTTTCTCTCCTTTATCTCTTTCTCTCCTTTATCTCTTTCTCTCCTTTGTCTCTTTCTCTCCTTTGTCTCTTTCTCTCCTTTGTCTCTTTCTCTCCTTTGTCTCTTTCTCTCCTTTTTCTCTTTCTCTCCTTTATCTCTTTCTCTCCTTTGTCTCTTTCTCTCCTTTGTCTCTTTCTCTCCTTTGTCTCTTTCTCTCCTTTGTCTCTTTCTCTCCTTTGTCTCTTTCTCTCCTTTGTCTCTTTCTCTCCTTTGTCTCTTTCTCTCCTTTGTCTCTTTCTCTCCTTTGTCTCTTTCTCTCCTTTGTCAGTTCAGTTCAGTTCAGTTCAAATGCTTTATTGGCATGAAAGTTTACAGAGAACCATATTGCCAAAGCTTACATTGCAAAAAGGTACAGTTTTCCAACATTCTGTAGGTGTCAATCGATTTGACATTTGTTGGGTATATACAATATTACTTTTAAACAATATTAATTTTAAACAGTCTTTCTACTTCATTTGGTACGTTCAATATTAATTTTAAACAGTCTTACTTTTAAACAGTCCTCAGGTTGTGACATGTTGTTACATATTTAGCCCCAAGGTATGGTCTGTCTCCTTCTCCTAGGACTAATCTCAATTTTGACAGATCATCCAATTCCTTGAAATCTGGGGTTGTTTGGCTTAGCTTGTTGAATAATATGTTTCTTGATGTGTTGAATTTTTCGCATTTTAGGAGGTAATGCATTTCTGTTTCAACCTCGCCAGCCAGACATTGATCGCATATTCTATTCTCTCTAGGCTGCCAGGATTTCTTGTATCTGCCTTTTTCAATTTCCAGTTGGTGGTCGCTTAGTCTGTACCTGGTGAGGGTCTGTCTCTGTTTTGTGTCTCTGATGGTCGTGAGGTAGTCTGCCAGTTTATATTCTCTTTTTAGGGCCCGGTAACATTCTAATCTGCTTTGGCTTTCGGTTATTTTGTTCCAATGTTCCAGGTAGGTTTCTTTGCATTTTTTAATGATTTGGTTCACTCGGATTGGTGTTTGGACGGCTGTGTTGGTCTGGGGCTGGTCAGGGTCCGGCTGAGTACTTAGTTTCAGTAGCAGCTGACTCAGGGGACTCTTTTCTGGGTTTAGCTGTTGGGTCTGAAAGGCTTTGAAATGAAGGGTGTCTGGGGAGCTAGATTTGAGGTGATTTAGGAAGTTCAGTGCTCGTTTTTGGATGTTTATTATCAGTGGGTATCTGCCTAGTTCGGCTCTGCATGCATTTGTTGGCGTTTTTCTTTGGGTGCGAAGGATGCTTCGGCAGAATTCTGCATGTAGGGCTTCTATTGTGTGTTTTTCCCATTTAGTGTAGCTTTGGTGATTTAGCGGGCCCCATACTTCACTACCGTACAGTGCAATGGGCAGGATTATGCTGTCAAAAATTTTGAGCCAGATTTTGATTGGGATTTGGATGTTGTAGAATTTTCTTTTTATTGCATATAGGGCTCTTCGGGCTTTTTCTTTTAGTGCATTCACTGCTATGCTGAAGCTCCCTGATGCTGTAATAGTTAGACCAAGGTAGGTGTAGCTCATAGTGTGTCCTATAGTGGTATCACTGAGGGTAAACTGGTATTTGTTTTCCTGACATCTGGGTCTTTTCTGAAAAATCATGATGTTGGTTTTCTTTAGATTTACTGTTAGAGCCCAATTTTGGCAGTATTTGTCGAGTAGGTCTAGTTGTTGCTGTAATCCCTGTTCTGTGGGAGACAGCAGAACCAGGTCGTCCGCATAGAACAGGGACTTCACTTCTCCATCCAGGAGACGGAGACCTGGTGACTCGCTTTGCTCCAGCATGTCTGCTAATTCATTTATGTATATGTTGAACAGGGTCGGGCTCAAATTGCAGCCCTGCCGGACGCCTCTTCTCTGGGTGAAGAAATCGGTGCGTTTGTCTCCAATTTTGACCCCGCATTTGTTTTTCAGATACATTGATTTAATAAGGTCATAGACTTTGCCCCCTATTCCACACTGAAGAAGTTTATAATAGAGCCCTTCGTGCCATATAGAGTCAAAGGCTTTCTTGAAGTCGATGAAACAGGCGAATATTTTCCCATTTTTTGTTTGGTGTATATGTTTTTCAATGAGGGTGTGAAGGGTATAGATATGGTCGGCGGTGTGGTGTTTTGGAAGAAAGCCTATTTGGTTTTTTCTGAGGATATTATGTTTGTTAAGAAAATCAAGTAATCTACTATTTAGAATACTGCAGAATAACTTCCCTAGACAACTGTTGACACAGATGCCGCGGTAGTTATTTGGGTCTGATTTGTTTCCACTTTTATATATGGGGGAGATTAGTCCTTGGCACCAGATATCGGGAAAACAGCCTGAGCGTAATATGATGTTGAATAGTTTGAGTATCGCACCCTGCATCTCCATATTGCTGAACTTTAGCATTTCATTTTTGATGTTGTCTGGGCCACAGGCTTTCTTTAGGTGGAGAGATTTTGTTTTTGTGGCCAGTTCTTTCCATGTGATTGGGGAGTCTAGAGGGTTTTGGTTGTCTTTAATTGTTGCTTCTAATGTGTGGAGTTTTTCTGTGACCTGATGTTGACTTGGGTTTGTTTTGTTTTTTGGGATGTCTTTGTAGAGGTTTTCAAAATGTGTTCTCCAGATGTCGCCATCTTGGATTGGTAATGCTTGCAATTGTGTTGTACTCAGGTTATTCCACATTTCCCAGAATTGTTTTGGATTGGTGGAGTTTTCAATTTCTTCGAGTATTTTGTGGGTATAGTTTTGTGTTTTGTTCCTAATGGTGTGTTTATATCTTTTGAGGGTTTCATTGTATCTAGTACGTAGGTCCGGATTGTTTGGTTGCCGATGCTTTTGGTTTGATATTTTTCTCAGGTCTTTTCTGGCATTTTTGCATTCGTGGTCAAACCATTTCATATTTTTATTTTGTCTTTTGTGATGCTTCCTCTTCTGTTTCACGAGGTCGGCTTTTACAGCTGCCTCATGGAAGATCATATTTATATCCTCTATGGCCGTGTTTACACCATCTCTGGTGATCTCATATAGATTTTCTTTAAATTTTGAAATTTTACTTGTGAGATCAGGTGAATTTAGTGCTGTGATGAATTTATCTCCACTGTCTGGGGCCCATCTGTATGTCTGGTTTATTTTATGTAGCTTACTGTGTTCCTTTTTTGTGTCTGTAGTTTGGGCAGAAAGTTTAAGGTACACATTTATTTGGTTATGGTCTGAGAGGGGGGATTGCTGCCTGACAGTGAATGCGTTGATATCGCAGGGGTCCAGGTCAGTGATTGTATAGTCCACCACACTAGACCCAAGAGTTGAGGAGTATGTGAGTCTCCCTAGGGAGTCCCCTCTGAACCTACCATTAACTATGTACAGGCCTAAGGCTCGGCAGAGTTGCACTACCTCCCTACCGCTTTTATTTATTTCATGATCAAGGTTGTTCCGATTTGCGATGGCTGGTGTGACATCTAAAGGGGTCTGGCCAAACACATGGTTGTTTCCCTGTGGGTCTATGAAGTCAGGTTCACAACCGGTCCTTGCATTTAGGTCCCCACATATTATCACCTTTCCTTGGGCCTGGAAATGGCTGATTTCCATGTGGAGAGTATCAAATAACTCCTCTTCGAAATATGGCGAATCTATTGGAGGTATGTAGATCGCACATAAGTAAACATCTTTTTTTGCTATTCCTATATTTTTATCTAGTTTTAGCCATACGTGTGATTTCCCCTGTTTTACCGGTGAGATGTGTTTGTCCAGTTCTCCCTTATACCACACCAATATTCCCCCGGAGGTTCTGCCCTTGCGTGTTTTAGTGTTCTTTACTGAGGGCACAATGATTTCATGGTACATTGGAGGACAGTGGGTCGGCATGTCCTTTTGGCACCATGTTTCTGTTAACACGATTATATCAATGTCTTTTATAGCTTTTAGGAATTCAGGGTCTGTACTCTTCATCCCAAAAGTTGAGGAGCGGAGGCCCTGGATATTCCAGCAGCTTATGTGGAAAGAACGCATTTATATAGTTCAATAAAACGAAATAAAATGGACCTATTTTGTGGGATGAGTGTGGAAACACTATTTTCTATAATGCTAAGTGATGATTTAGTATAAATTTCATGAGGCATGCACATATATCTATCTAATAATAGTAATAATACTGATAAGATAACAATAATGATAATGATAAATAACAATATTAATAATTTCTCCGGCTTTCTATCAGGCTGTTCAGCATCGTCATGATCTTTCTTAGTTCTTGGTCTACAGTCTGTGGTCTAGAGGGGGGTCTTGGGTCAGGTATAAAAGCACGGTTCTGTTGTCGGTTTTGTAAAGGGGGGTGGGGGACATTGGTGGTCCTGTTTGGGCTCCCAATGGTAGGGGGGGTGGGAGGGCTGCGTCTTTTGGCAGTGTTTATCTCTTTCTCTCCTTTGTCTCTTTCTCTACTTTATCTCTTTCTCTCCTTTGTCTCTTTCTCTCCTTTGTCTCTTTCTCTCCTTTGTCTCTTTCTCTCCTTTATCTCTTTCTGTCCTTTATCTCTTTCTCTCCTTTATCTCTTTCTCTCCTTTGTCTCTTTCTCTCCTTTGTCTCTTTCTCTCCTTTGTCTCTTTATCTCCTTTGTCTCTTTCTCTCCTTTGTCTCTTTCTCTCCTTTGTCTCTTTCTCTCCTTTGTCTCTTTCTCTCCTTTGTCTCTTTCTCTCCTTTGTCTCTTTCTCTCCGTTGTCTCTTTCTCTCCGTTGTCTCTTTCTCTCTTTTGTCTCTTTCTCTCCGGTGTCTCTTTCTCTCCTTTATCTCTTTCTCTCCTTTGTCTCTTTCTCTCCTTTGTCTCTTTCTCTCCTTTGTCTCTTTCTCTCCTTTGTCTCTTTCTCTCCTTTATCTCTTTCTCTCCTTTGTCTCTTTCTCTCCTTTATCTCTTTCTCTCCTTTATCTCTTTCTCTCCTTTGTCTCTTTCTCTCCTTTATCTCTTTCTCTCCTTTGTCTCTTTCTCTCCTTTATCTCATTCTCTCCTTTGTCTCTTTCTCTCCTTTATCTCTTTCTCTCCTTTATCTCTTTCTCTCCTTTGTCTCTTTCTCTCCTTTGTCTCTTTCTCTCCTTTATCTCTTTCTCTCCTTTGTCTCTTTCTCTCCTTTGTCTCTTTCTCTCCTTTGTCTCTTTCTCTCCTTTGTCTCTTTCTCTCCTTTATCTCTTTCTCTCCTTTATCTCTTTCTCTCCTTTATCTCTTTCTCTCCTTTGTCTCTTTCTCTCCTTTGTCTCTTTCTCTCCTTTGTCTCTTTCTCTCCGTTGTCTCTTTCTCTCCTTTGACTCTTTCTCTCCTTTGTCTCTTTCTCTCCTTTGTCTCTTTCTCTCCTTTGTCTCTTTCTCTCCTTTGTCTCTTTCTCTCCTTTACCTCTTTCTCTCCTTTGTCTCTTTCTCTCCTTTGTCTCTTTCTCTCCTTTGTCTCTTTCTCTCCTTTGTCTCTTTCTCTCCTTTGTCTCTTTCTCTCCTTTGTCTCTTTCTCTCCTTTATCTCTTTCTCTCCTTTGTCTCTTTCTCTCCTTTGTCTCTTTCCCTCCTTTGTCTCTTTCTCTCCTTTGTCTCTTTCTCTCCTTTGTCTCTTTCCCTCCTTTGTCTCTTTCTCTCCTTTGTCCCTTTCTCTCCATTGTCTCTTTCTCTCCGTTGTCTCTTTCTCTCCTTTGTCTCTTTCTCTCCGTTGTCTCTTTATCTCCTTTGTCTCTTTCTCTCCTTTGTCTCTTTCTCTCCTTTGTCTCTTTCTCTCCTTTGTCTCTTTCTCTCCGTTGTCTCTTTCTCTCCTTTGTCTCTTTCTCTCCTTTGTCTCTTTCTCTCCTTTGTCTCTTTCTCTCCTTTGTCTCTTTCTCTCCTTTGTCTCTTTCTCTCCTTTACCTCTATCTCTCCTTTGTCTCTTTCTCTCCTTTGTCTCTTTCTCTCCTTTGTCTCTTTCTCTCCTTTGTCTCTTTCCCTCCTTTGTCTCTTTCTCTCCTTTGTCTCTTTCTCTCCTTTGTCTCTTTCTCTCCGTTGTCTCTTTATCTCCTTTGTCTCTTTCTCTCCTTTGTCTCTTTCTCTCCTTTGTCTCTTTCTCTCCTTTGTCTCTTTCTCTCCGTTGTCTCTTTCTCTCCTTTGTCTCTTTCTCTCCTTTGTCTCTTTCTCTCCTTTGTCTCTTTCTCTCCTTTACCTCTTTCTCTGCTTTGTCTCTTTCTCTCCGTTGTCTCTTTCTCTCCTTTGTCTCTTTCTCTCCTTTGTCTCTTTCTCTCCTTTGTCTCTTTCTCTCCTTTGTCTCTTTCTCTCCTTTGTCTCTTTCTCTCCTTTACCTCTTTCTCTCCTTTGTCTCTTTCTCTCCTTTGTCTCTTTCTCTCCTTTGTCTCTTTCTCTCCGTTGTCTCTTTCTCTCCGTGGTCTCTTTCACTCCGTTGTCTCTTTCTCTCCTTTGTCTCTTTCTCTCCTTTGTCTCTTTCTCTCCTTTGTCTCTTTCTCTCCTTTACCTCTTTCTCTCCTTTGTCTCTTTCTCTCCTTTACCTCTTTCTCTCCTTTGTCTCTTTCTCTCCTTTGTCTCTTTCTCTCCTTTACCTCTTTCTCTCCTTTACCTCTTTCTCTCCTTTACCTCTTTCTATCCTTTACCTCTTTCTCTCCTTTGCCTCTTTCTACCCTGTGCCTCATGCTATTTTACACCTCCTGCATCCTACGACTCCTATTACTATTTTGGGGCTGGGCTTCCAACTAATAAGCAGATGGCTTTTAAAATATTTAATATTCCAGTCTCAATAATTTATTAGAAAGATGCAGTCTGATAGTCCCACTGGAAGGATTAGCCACGATGTATTTGTAAATTAAATATGCAGTACATGCAGATAGTGGCACCCGTACAATCCTGAAAGAACATCTGTGGGAAGAACATTTAACACCGCGCGCGTTGGAAACTTACACTAAATGGAAGGAGCCCTTTGTTAATTTTTCACGACTGTTGCCGGAGCAACACAAGCTCCCTGCAGGAGATGAGTCGAGTTGCACTCGGAGATCTAGCAATATGATGCTGTGGGATCTTAGTTACGGCATCAGGCGTGCCCACCTTCCCAGGTTGGCAAAGAAAGAGTCTAGATTGGTTTGCTCGGCAAATGCTCACGGTGTGGTTTTACTGCGGGCAAGGAGTGCAGCAAACAATAGTGACCATTTGGCCAAATACAAAAGCAAAATACTGCGGTTCCTGGAAATCTGAAATAAAAACAGAAAATGCTGTAAATACTCAGCAGGTCAGGCAGCATCTGTGAAGAGATAAACAGAGTTAACGTTTCAGGTCGATGACCCCTCGTCAGATGACCATTTGGCCCTTGCTCTTCAGTGGAGTAGGTATTCTGTTGCTGTGGTTACGGAGTGGTTTCGCCCAAGCTAAGGAGCATGGGTAACAACAACCGCCATTTACACATTAAAGCATGATCTCTGTGCACTCACATGAGTATGACACTGACCTTGGCGGCGTGACATGCAAGTGATGCAATGGAAGTTACATGCCCGAAGAATGGTAATCATTGGATGATTTGTCACCAATCAGACCCTTTTTTCCTGCTTTTAAAATTGGGTAATTTTACAGGTGGAAGAGTTTGTACACTTTGGTGTGTTCGTGTCAGTGAACGGGAATTGTGAAGAAGACATCAAAAGAAGGGATTGGAATCGTTTCTGCTGCTTTTGGAAGATTAAGCAGGATATGGAAGGGAAAGATATTTTGGTTAAAATAAAGGGAGGAGTATATAAAGCGATGGTTATCCCCCATTTTATTACATGGATCTGAGTGCTGGAACATGAGAAAAGTTGCTGAGCAAAAGATACTAACAGCAGAGATGAGTTGGTTGAGAGGAATACTGGGAGTATCCAGGATGCAAAGAATCAAGAATTATACAGTAAGAACATGGCTTTGACAGCAGATCCAAGGAAGACGAAGTGCGATTGGGCACACTTTAAGAAGTAAAAGAGCTAGAATACCTTCTGTAGTGTCAGCCATGACTCAGTTGGTAGCACACTTGCTTCTGGGTCAGAAGGTTGTGGGTTCAAGTCCCACTCCAGAGACTTGAGCACAGAATCCAGACCGACACTCCAGTGCAGTAGTGAGGGAGTGCGGCACTGTCGGAGGTGTCGTCTTTTGGATGAAACGTTAAACCGAGGCCCCGTCAGCTCTCTCAGGTGGACGTAACAGATCCCACGGCACTATTCGAAGAAGAGCTGGGGAGTTTTCCCTGTTGTCCTGGCCAACATTTGTACCGTAATCAAATCACTAAAACAGATCACTTGGTCATTAACATATTGCTGTTTGTGGGACCTTGCTGTGCGCAAATTAGCTGCTGTGTTTCCCTACACTACAACAGTGACTACACTTCAAAAGTACTTCCTTGGCTGTGAAGTGCTTTGTTCGTAAACGGCGCTATAGAAATACAAGTTCTTTCTTTCTATGGCCCTGCGTATAGAGATACATGGAACAAGAAGCGGAGGAAGCGCTGAATAGAGAATGCCAAGAGTGACTTGTCACAGAAAGGGTTACAGATACAGCAGCCCGCCTAGTTCAGAACCGACAACAATGGATGGAATTAATTCGGCCCCATCGTCGCTGCTGAACTGATGATGGGAATTGCAGTACTGTTGTAGTACTTTTCGATGTCAGTGATGGGGAATAGAACATGGGGGTTGATAATACCTATTTCAATCATCGGGTGCCGGCTCCCCGGCACACTGAGCCCTGCGGAGTACCCGACGCATGCAACAAAGGCCCAAGTAAGGCTCCACTTTTGATAAGTTAGAAAAGATCCTATAATGCGAGGGAAGCCCCTTGATCAGTGCTCCATAGGCCAAAACCCCTCTTTATAAACAGGCGCTGCAGAGGACACCTGTTCCCTTCAGTGGGGTCCTTGCTCTTAAAGGTACATTGCTGTTTCTGGTGTCTGCAGGCCCCGGTTTCTATTGCTGTTGTTGGACAAAGGAAGGTAGGGAAACCTCCGGGACCCTCCCTGACGACCTACTGAATCTGTGCTCACCTGCCCACTGAATGATGTCTAGTTGTAGCTTCAGGAGGATGAGGAGCGTCAGAGGAGATATGCCAGGCAGGTGCATTTGCACTTTAAGCAGCCACCCCCACATGGCTAGACTATTATATCTGGACGTGTTCAACCACATGCTGCACACAGAGGCGAAGATTCTTTTACAGGATACTTTCCTTTATTAATCGAATCAAAGAATATAAGAGCAGGGAGGTTACGCGAGAACTGTATAAAACACTAGTTAGGCCACAGCTAGAGTACTGCATACAGTTCTGGTCACCATATTACAGGAAAGATATGATTGCACTCGAGGGGGTACAGAGGAGATTTACAAGGCTGTTGCCAAGACCGGAGAATTTTAGCTATGAGGAAAGACTGGATAGGCTGGGCTTGTTTTCTTTGGAACAGAGGAGGCAGAGGGGAGACTTGATTGAGGTGTACAAAATTATGAGGGGCCTAGATAGAGTGGATAGGAAGGACCTATTTCCCTTAGCAGAGAAGTCAATAACCAGGGGGCATAGATTTAAAGTAATTGGTAGAAGGATTAGAGAGGAGTTGAGGAGAAATTTTTCCACCCAGAGGGTGGTGGGGGTCTGAAACTCACTGCCTGAAAGGGTGGTAGAGGCGAAAACCCTGATCACATTTAAAAAGTGCTTGGATGTGCACTTGAAGTGCTCTAACTTACAAGGCTACGGACCAAGAGCTGGAAAGTGAGATTAGGCTGGATCGCTCTTTTTCAGCCAGCACAGACACGATGGGCCGAATAGCCTCCTCCTGTGCCATAAATTTCTGATTCTACGATGATTCTATGTCACTCCATGAACATGCAGTTGGTTGGCATGGGTAGAACTGAGAAATACCAAGGGGCAGAAAACGTTAGTGGGAGTGGTATATAGACCTCCAAACAGTAATGCGGAGGTTGGGGATGGCATTAAAAGGGAAATTAGAGAAGCGTGCAAAAAGGGCACAGCAGTCATCATGGGTGACTTTAATCTACATATAGATTGGGCTAACCAAATTAGTAACAATACTGTGGAGGAGGAATTCCTGGAGTGTTTACGGGATGGTTTCCTGGACCAATATGTCGAGGAACCAACCAGAGATCAGGTCATCTTAGACTGGGTATTATGTAACGAGAAAGGATTAATTAGCAATCTTGTTGTACGAGGCCCCTTGGGTCGGAGCGATCATAATATGATCGAATTCTTCATTAAGATGGAGAATGAAGTAGTTGACTCAGAGACTAGGGTCCTGAATTTAAATAAAGGAAACTACGATGGTCTGAGGCGTGAATTGGGTAGGATTGATTGATTGGGCAATGTCACTCAAAGGGTTAATGGTGGATAGGCAATGGCAAACATTTAAAGACCGCATGGATGAACTACAGAATTTGTTCATCCCAGTTTGGCATAAAAATAAAACAAAAAAGTGACTCAACCGTGACTAACGAGGGAAATTAGGGATAGCATAAGATCCAAGGAGAGGACATATAAATTGGCCAAAAAAAGCAGTAATCCAGAGGATTGGGAGCAGTTTAGGATTCAACAAAGGAGGACAAAGGGATTAATTAAGAAAGGGAAAATAGAATATCAGAGTAAGCTTTCAGGGAACATAAAAACTGACTGTAAAAGCTTTTATAGATATGTGAAGAGAAAAAGATTGGTGAAGTCAAGCGTAGGTCCCTTGCAGTCAGAATCAGGGGAATTTATAATGGGGAACAATTTAAATACATATTTTGGTTCTGTCTTCACAAAGGAGGACACAAATAAACTCCTAGAAATGTCGGGGAACATAGGGTCTGATGAAAGGGAGGAACTGAAAGAAATCAGTATTTGTAGGGAAATGGTGTTAGGGAAATTGATGGGATTGAAGGCCGATAAATCCCCAGGGCCTGATAATCTACATCCTAGGGTACTTAAGGAAGTGGCCCTAGAAATAGTAGATGCATTGCTGATCATCTTCCAACAACCTGGAACAGTACTGGATTGGAGGGTAGCTAATGTACCCCACTATTCAAAAAAGGTGGTAGAGAGAAAATGGGGAATTACAGACCGGTAAGCCTGATATCGGTAGTGGGGAAAATGCTAGAGTCCATTATAAAATATGTAATAGCAGAGCACTTGGAAAACAGTGACAGGATCAGACAAAGTCAACATAGATTTACAAAAGGTAAATTGTGCTTGACTAATCTACTGGAATTTTTTGAGGATGTAACTAGTAAAATAGATAAGGGAGAACCAGTGGATGTGGTGTATTTGTACTTTCAGAAGGCTTTCGATAAGGCCCCACATAAGAGATTAGCGTGTAAAGTTAAGGCACATGGGATTGGGGGCAAGGTATTGACTTGGATAGAGAAACATAGAAAACATAGAGATAGGAACAGGAGTAGGCCATTCGGCCCTTCGAGCCTGCTCCGCCATTCAATGAGATCATGGCTGATCTTCGTCTGAGATCATAGCTGATCTTACCAGTTCAGTACCCCGTCCCCGCCTTTTCTCCGTAACCCTTAATCCCCTTAGCCTTCAGAAATATATCCAATTCTCTCTTGAAAATATTTATTGAATTAGCCTTCACAGCCCTCTGTGGCAGGGAATTCCACAGGCTCACCACTCTTTGAGTGAAGAAATTCTTCCTCATCTCTGTTTTAAATGATTTGCCCGCTATTTTTAGACTGTGGCCCCTGGTTCTGTGCTCCCCGGCCATTGGAAACATTCTCTCTGAATTCAGCCTGTCCAGGCCTGCCATAATTTTATATGTTTCGATGAGATCCCCTCTCAATCTTCTAAACTCCAGTGAGTACAAGCCCAAACTATTTAATCTCTCTTCGTAGGTCATTCCCGCCATTCCAGGTATCAGCCTGGTGAATCGCCGTTGCACTCTTTCCATGGCAAGAACATCCTTCCGCAGATGGGGCGACCAAAACTGTACACAATACTCCAGATGCGGTCTCACCAGCACCTTGTACAGCTGTAGTAAGGTATCCTTATTCCTATACTCGAACCCCCTTGATATGAAGGCCAACATACCATTTGCCTTCTTAATCGCCTGTTGCACCTGCATGCTCTCCTTCAGTGACTGGTGCACAAGAACACCCAGGTCCCTCTGCACTTCCCCATCTCCCAATCTATTGCCATTTAGATAATAATCTACCCTCCTGTTTTTACCCCCAAAGTGGATAACCTCGCATTTATCCACATTATAGTGCATCTGCCACGTATCCGCCCATTCCCCCAACCTGTCCAAATCGCACTGTAGCCTCCTGACATCCTCATCAGAGCCCACCCCTCCTCCTAGTTTAGTGTCGTCAGCGAATTTGGAAATATTGCATCCAATTCCCTGATCCAGATCATTTATATATATTGTGAACAGCTGGGGTCCCAGGACAGATCCTTGCGGCACCCCGCTGGTCACTGCCTGCCACTCCGAAAACGAGCCGTTTATTCCAACTCTCTGTTTTCTATCCGCCAGCCAGTTCTCTATCCACGTTAATACTTTGCCCCCAATTCCATGAGCCTTAATTTTGCATGATAATCTTTTGTGTGGAACCTTATCGAAGGCTTTCTGGAAGTCAAGGTACACCACATCCACTGGCTCTCCCCCATCTATTTTACCAGTTACTTCCTCAAAAAATTCCAGCAGATTAGTCAAACACGATTTACCCTTTGTAAATCCATGTTGACTCTGTCCGATCCTTTCCCCATTTGTCAAGTGCTCCGCTATTTTATCCTTAATAATGGACTCTAGCATTTTGCCCACAACCGATGTAAGGCTTACTGGTCTATAATTCCCTGCTTTCTCTCTACCCCCCTTTTTAAATATTGGGGTAACATTAGCTACCCTCCAATCCACGGGTACTGTTCCCGAGTCAATGGAGTTCCGGAAGATAATCCTTAGAGCATCTGCTATCTCCAGGGCCACCTCCTTAAGTACCCTAGGATGTAGTTTATCAGGCCCCGGGGATTTGTCGGCCTTCAGTCCCCTCAACTTACCCAACACCATATCCCTAGAGATACTAATTTCTGTCAGCTCCTCCCTCTCATTAGTCCCTATGTTTGCCGATATTCCTGGGAGGTTATTTGTGTCCTCCTTTGTGAATACAGAACCAAAGTATGAGTTTAATTGGTCTGCCATTTCCTTATTCTCCATTATATATTCTCCCGAATCGGACTGCAAGGGACCGACTTGGGATTTTACCAGTCTTTTCCTCCTGATATACCGATAAAAGCTTTTGCAGTCTGTCTTTATGTTTGCTGCAAGTTTACTTTCGTATTCTATTTTCCCCTTCCTGATTAATCCCTTTGTCCTCTTTTGCTGTATCCTGTACTGCCCCCAATCTTCCGGTCTGGTGCTTTTTTTTGCCAGTTGATATGCCCTTTTTTTTGATTTTATGCTGTCCCTAATTTCCCTCGTTATCCACGGTTGAGTCACCTTTTTAGGTTTATTTTTATGCCAAACCGGTATAAACATGTTCTGGAATTCTTCCATTCTATCTTTGAATGCTTGCCATTGTCTATCCACTGTCAATCCCCCCAGAAACACCACCCAATCAATCTTACCCAATTCCCGTCTCATACCCTCGTAATTCCCTTTATTTAAGTTCTGGACCTTAGTCTCTGATTCAATTTCCTCACTCTCCATCTCGACTGAGAGCTCGATCATATTATGATCGCTCTGACCCAAGGGGCCTCGTACAAGAAGATTGCTGATAAGTCCCTTCTCATTGCACAATACCCAGTCTAAAACGGCCTGATCTCGAGTCGGCTCCTCGACATATTGGTCCAGATAACCGTCCCGAAAACATTCCAGGAATTCCTCCTCCTCAGAATTTTTACTAATTTGGGTAGTCCAATCAATATGTAAATTAAAGTCACCCATGATGACAGCTGTGCTCTTATCGCACGCTTCTCTAATTTCCCTTTTTATGCCTTCCCTCACCTCCATATTACTATTTGGAGGCCTATATATCACACCCACTAACGTTTTCCTCCCCTTGCTATTTCTCATTTCTACCCATACAGATTCCGTTTCATCCGAGTTAATATCCTTCCTTTCCATTGCATTAATCCCCTTCTTTACCAGCAATGCTACCCCACCTCCCCTACCTTTTTGCCGATCCTTCCTAAATATTGTATATCCCTGGATGTTAAGTTCCCAGCCTTGCCCACCCTGCAGCCACGTTTCTGTAATCCCAATCAAATCATACTTGTTTACCTCTATTTCCACAACTAATTCATCCACCTTGTTCCTAATGCTTCTAGCATTAAGATACAAAGCCTTCAGGCTTGCTTTTTTCACACTCTCATTATGAATTAGTTTGGCCCTTTGTGTTTCTCTCCTTTGCTTATTGCTTCTCACCTTTCTACCATCTATTTCTGACTTCATATGACTTCCCTCTTTTCCACTACCTAGGTTCCCATCCCCCTGCCAAATTAGTTTAAATCCTCCCGAACCGCCCTAGAAAATATTACCCCGAGGACATCGGCTCCCTCACAGTTCAGGTGTAGACCGTCCCCTTGGTACAGGTCACTCCTCCCCAAGAACTGGTTCCAATGCCTCAAGAATTTAAATCCCTCTCCCTTGCACCACTGCTCAAGCCACGTATTTAGCTTATCTATCTTACTCTCTCTAAACTTATTAGCTCGTGGCACTGGTAGCAATCCAGAGATTACTACCTTTGAGGTCCTACTTTTCAATTTAGCTCCTAACTCCCTAAATTCAGCTTGTAGGACCTCCTCCCTCTTTTTACCTACATCGTTGGTACCTACATGTACCACGACAACTGGCTGATCCCCCTCCCCCTTCAGAATGCTCTGCACCCGCTCCGAGACATCCTTGACCCTTGCACCAGGGAGGCAACATACCATCTTGGAGTCTCGGTCTCGGCCACAGAAACTCCTATCTATCCCCCTTACAATTGAATCCCCTATCACTATAGCCCTATCCCTCTTTTTCCCGCCCTTCTGTGCAGCAGAGCCAGTCATGGTGCCCTGAACCTGGCTGCTGGTGCCTTCCCCTGATAAGTCATCTCCCCCAACAGTACCCAAAACGGTAAACCTGTTTTGGAGGGAGATGACCGCAGGTGACTCCTGCACTACCTTCCTGCCTTTACCCTGCCTTTTGGTCACCCATTTACTGTCTGAGCTAGCCTTTACCTGCGGTGTGACCAACTCACTGAATGTGCTATCCACAACATCCTCAGCATCGCGTATGCTCCAGAGTGAGTCCATTCGCAGCTCCAGCGCCGCCATGCGGTCCGCTAGGAGCTGCAGCTGGACACACTTCCTGCACACATAGTTGTCAGGGACAGTGTCCCTGATTTCCCACATGGCACAGGAGGAGCATGACACGGGTCTGAGTTGCCCTTCCATGACTTAACCCTTACAATACCTTTTTATTTACTACGATTTAGCTTAATTATTGAATTCTACTTAGAATAAGTTTGTGAAAGTACTCACCAACCAGTCACCTACCTGTTTTCTGGTGTATTTTCACTGCCGCCTCCTGTCCTGGAACCTTTTCCACCTAGGTTAGGCTCCTGAAATAAAATAAATTGAACCTACCTTTTCAACTTCCCCTAACCCCTAAAAGGTTAGAGGAGGTGGAAGGGTGGGAGACACTACACTGTAGTGTTTCGGGTTTAGCAACAGCTCCACCTATATAAGAGTTACTGGCCTCCTGCTCTCCCGACTGCACCAGCTGCTCCCTGGTGACGTCACACACTGATTACTATTTACCCCTCTCCTCTGCTGTTGATTTGGTACGCCTCGCAACTGCCGCCGGTTTTTAAGCCGGGCTCCTCCTCGCTGCTCTCTGCTGCTCCGAGTGGTCGGGCCTCGCAACTGCCGCCGGTTTTTAAGCCGGGCTCCTCCTCGCTGCTCTCTGCTGCTCCGAGTGGTCGGGCCTCGCAACTGCCGCCGGTTTTTAAGCCGGGCTCCTCCTCGCTGCTCTCTGCTGCTCCGAGTGGTCGGGCCTCGCAACTGCCGCCGGTTTTTAAGCCGGGCTCCTCCTCGCTGCTCTCTGCTGCTCCGAGTGGTTGGCAGATAGAAAGCAAAGAGTTGGAATAAACAGGTCTTTTTCCGAGTGGCAGGCAGTGACTAGTGAGGTACCGCAGGGATCGGTCCTTGGACCCCAGCTATTCACAATGGACCAGTAATTCCGGTCCCAACGCGTGAGTACGGAGGGTGTACTCACGCGTGGGCCCATTGGAAGTGCCGGATTTCAGCATGCACAGCGCATGCGCGGGAAACCGGCATTTCCTCTCCATCGAACCAAGGGGTTAAGAGGTCCAACGCGTGCGCGCAGGACTCTGCGCGCACGTGTTGAACTTCCTTCTTTTTGACAGGTTTGCGCGTGTGCAAGGGCCTGGACTTTTTGGAAATGAAAAAAGGAGGCGTAAGGAGTGGATTCTTGCAGGTAAGTGGTCTATTATTTAAAATTATTACATTTTTTCCATAGATTCATTGTTTTTAAGGACTTTACAGTAAGGTAAGTTTATTTTTAGACCCGATTTCGTAAAAAATTATTTTTTTCAAAAATTTTATTAATCGTTTTAAATAGTTTTTTTAAAGTTATTTATAGTTTATTTAATTATTGGGATGTTTTTTAAATTTTTAATTAAAATTAAGCTAGTCTTTTGGGCGCCCGAACTTTTCATGAGTTTGACAGTCTTTACTATCGAACTCATGAATGAGTTTCCCCTCCCCTGATTGGCTGCAGAGTGCTCACCTGATCCCAGCCGGCACATCACACTAACTACGCCGCTGGATCAGGTAAGCACATCGCGCCGACATCTGAATCGGACCAGTGACAGGAAATGCAAGCAGGCCCGGGCTTCAGATGTCGGCGCGCAGGGTGAGTGCACATCGGGGGCTTGCACGCGCGGCAAGCTCCCGATCCTAATTTCTGGCCCATTATATATTAATGATCTAGACAAGGGAACCAGATGTAATATCTCCAAATTTGCAGACGACACAAAGCTGGGTGGGCGTGTGTGCTGTGAGGAGGATGCCGAGAAACTACAGGATGATTTGGACAGGTTGGGTGATTGGGCAGAAGCATGGCAGATGCAATATAACGTGGATAAATGTGAGGGTATCCACTTTGGTGTCAAAAACAGGAAGGCAGATTATTATCTGAATGGCAATAGATTGGGAGAAGGGGAAGTGCAACGAGACCTGGGTGTCCTTGTGCACCAGTCGCTGAAGGTAAGCATGCAGGTGCAGCAGGCGGTTAAGAAGGCAAATGGTATGTTGGCCTTCGTAGCGAGAGGGTTCAAGTACAGGAACAAGGATGTCTTGCTGCAGTTGTACAGGGCCTTGGTGAGACCACACCTTGAGTATTGTGTGCAGTTTTCGTCGCCTTATCTGAGGAAGGATATTCTTGCCATGGAAGGAGTTCAGCGAAGATTCACCAGACTGATACCTGGGATGGCAGGAATGACGTACAAGGAGAGATTGGGTCGATTGGGCTTGTACTCGTTGGAGTTTAGAAGAATGAGAGGGGATCTCATTGAAACTTATAAAATTCTGGCAGGGCTGGACAGACTAGATGCAGGGAGGATGTTCCCGATGGTCGGGGAGTCCAGAACCAGGGGTCACAGTCTAAGGATAAGGGGTAGGCCATTTAGGACAGAGATGAGGAGGAATTTCTTCACCCAGAGAGTGGTGAACCTGTGGAATTCTCTACCACAGAAGGCAGTAGAGGCCAATTCATTAAATATATTAAAGAAGGAGTTGGATATATTTCTTAAGGCTAAAGGGATCAAGGGGTATGGGGAGAAAGCAGGGACCAGGTACTGAACTTGGATGATCAGCCATGATCGCATTGAATGGCGGAGCAGGCTAGAGGGGCCGAATGGCCTACTCCTGCTCCTATCTTCTATGTTTCTATGTTTGGTGACCACACAAGCTGAATTGTTTGGATGAATATCCTGGCACCAACCAGAGTTCCTTTGTCCCACGGCAGCTCATGGAGCCAGCGTTATTCAAAGTTGATGCCGGGGCTAAAAGGGTTTAATTATGAGGACAGGTTGCACAGACTAGGCTTGTAATCCCTTGAACATAGAAGATTAAAGGGTGAGGTAATTGTGGTGTTGAAGATGATTAAAATGTATTGATAGGGAGAGGGAGAGAAACTATTTCCTCTGGTGGGAGAGTCCAGAACAAGGGGGCATAACCTTAAAATTAGAGCCAGGCCGTTCAGGGGTGATGTCAGGAAGCACTTCTTCACGCACAGGGTAGTGGAAATCTGGAACTTTCTCCCCCAAAAGCTGCTGAGACTGAGGGTCAATTTGAAAATTTCAGAACGGAGATTGATAGATTTTTGTTAGGCAAGGGTATTAAGGGTTACGGAACCAAGGCGGGTAGATGGAGTTAAAATACAGATCAGCCATGATCTAATTGAATGCGGAACAGGCTCGAGGGGCTGAATGGCCTCCTCCTGTTCCTAAATTCCAGAAACCTCTTGGGCACCACAGTTGTACACTGGGCCCATTAATGCTGCACGTTTGATGCCTCTTGTGTATCCCCCTCTCTCTTCACCCCACCATTGGTGGCTGTACCATCAACAGTCCAGACTCGATGTTGTGGGATTCCCTCCCTAAACCCCTCCACCTCTCTCTGACCAAGCCTTTGGCCACGCTCCTTCTGTGGCTCAGCCTCCAGTTTTCCTTACACCTCTGTGAAACGCCTTGGGTCGTTTTATTGCTCTATTATGAATGCAAGTAAGTTGTTGTTGTTGAATGAGGAGAGATCCCATAAGGCAAGTGGGGCATCTCGGCACCCTGGGAAAATGAAGACTGCTGGGACGGCTGCTAGGCAACCAAGGAGAGGCACTGCAGGCGTGCTTTGGTTCACTGTGAAACCCAAGGACAAGGCCTGAGGAGAACCAAAATGTGGTGTTCATGTCCATCACATCTTAATCAAGTGCACCATCTGTGCTCAAGCAGTTGTTCAGAAACCTGGATAAATCGGTAGGGTGCTTCTTTACTGCCTGGCCAAGGCCTCCAAGATTTCGATAGCCTGCTGTGTCCAGCCCTACTTTGCTCAACAAAGAGGCGAAGCCCCCGGAGCAGGCAGCAATCAGAAGAAGACGACAAACCCGGCTGTGAGACAAAAGACTTGTCTTCGTGACCCACAGCTCAGTCACCAAGAGTCATCAGGTTAAGTAGCATGTATCTCCAATACTCAGCATTCATCACCACGTGTGCCCAATACCCTTTCCAAATAAAGCATCATCTTCTTTGGGCCTAGGCACATAACAAGACTTGCAATGTCACATCATTTCTCCCCAGTTACTTTCATCTGCCAAGACAGCATTCACACTCTCCTGCACCACTATTCATGCTGTCTGGTGTTGCTCCTTATTGCAGGAGATTATATGTTCCCTTTATGTACATTTGTGGGTCAGTGATAGGACTCTTGCCTCTGAATCAGAAGGGGTTTTAGTCCCACTGCAGAGACTTGAGCACATAATCCAGACTGACACTCCAATACAGTACTGAGGGTGCACTGCACTGTCGGAGGTGCTGTCTTTCGGATGAGACGTTAAACCGAGGCCCCATCTGCTCTCTCAGGTAGACCAATAAGATCCCATGGCACCATTTTGAAGATGAGCAGGGAACTTGCTCTGCGCAAATTGGCTGCCGCGTTTCCTACATTACAACAGTGACTACACCCTGAGGCGGTGAAAGGCGCTATATAAATGTAAGTCTATTTTTTAAGGGCTAAATATTCCACCCATTGACTGGCAATGATGGAGACACAGAAGTAACAGTATAATCTTAGAAACAGAGGAACCCTGATCCCCTCGGGGATGCCATCCCACACCACAAGGATTTTAGTTCCGGTGCACTGTCAAGCTGGTTTTAAAGTCGACCCAGATCTGTTAGACTCCCCGAGCAACATTTTAAACTTAAGCAGAGTTTTAAAAAATGTTTTGAGAAAGCGAGCGTGCCCACTCACTCTTCGTTCATTGTCACTCCCTGAGTTTAAATCTCCACAAAGTCTCATCTAACTATTCTGGGGCTAGCTGTTGTGCTGGCACTCTGGGGACCGGGCTCTTACATGAAAAGAGTTCTGAAAGTTTGAACCCAGTTCTCAGTGGGCAGGACCCAAGAATGATTCAATAACAATTATTCAATAATTGGCTGATTCTATGCCAAGATTACTAATTAGAATAAGCAATGCGTGAAGCAGAAATGTCAGACTGTCACGGTTGGGGGGAAGCTCTATCTGTATTTGACCTGTGTTGTGTCATTCAAGAGGCTTTAAACTGACTTTGGATAAGCAGAAGAAGGAAAGGCAGCATTGACACCTCTCATACCGAGGAGCATAAAATTCAGCAAACTTTCCTTTATTTAAAGTTTCTTCACTGACTGTTCCTGTCAAAATTCCATCCTCCCTTGAACAGCAGCTCATTATTCACAGATCAATCAGAGTTTGAAACCTTCCTCCGGTCTGCAGCCTCCTCTCTGACCTCTGGTGTCAATCCACTTATGCTCATGCAACTCAATGACATGTTTAATAGACTCTGCTGGGCGAGTGTCAGATCATCACTTGTAAGGTGAAGAATCTCGACTGACTGCCTCAGGGAATTCAAGGAGCTATTTACAAGAATATGCAGCCCACGCTCAGCACACCATTAGTGCATTCAAAAAATATTTACAGTACAGAGACACTCTCTTAGTCTCTGCTTCGAATAGCAATGATTGCCCAAGGTAATAGGGACTTTGTTCTGGTGCTTCCCCTCCATCGGTTCTTGGTATGTGCAAAGGACTCTTGCAAGCAATTATTTTATTAAAAGTGGTCTCAGTGGAGGATAGAAACAAAGAGACTATCCTAGAGTAGCCAGACTGCAGACACATTCAGTACTGTTCCCCTTGGTGTGGTCAGTTTGGTTGTAGACTCTTGGCTGGCCCTGAATTTAGACTGGAGTAGCTATTAGCCGCTAGCGGGCTAGAAATTCGGTATCGCCCCGCTTGGGGCGCTAACTTTTGAAAAGTAGAAAAGGTAGCGCCAGGCGCTAATGATTCTCCCCTGCCGGGAAATTCAGCTTTAGTGCTCCGAGAGGGAAGTGGAGCGATAAATCAAGCGCTAACCGCTTCTCTTAGGGCGCTAAAGTCCGGGAACGGGGCGGTAGCGGCAGAGCGCTGAACAATTTGGAGCGCATCGCTAACGGCATCAGAGGCTGCTTCCCTCACTTAAAGGGAAGGGCCAATGATGGTGCACAGCCTACTTGTCGGCAGTTCTGTTTTGCAAGGCGACCTGGGCGACTGACATTACAGCACCAAACACTCTCACAAAGTGAAGGGCTTGGACATCTTGCAGCAATGAAACATTAAAAACTTTCAGCAGGCACCAGACTGGTGCAAATAATAACGGTTGGCCTACCTGAAAACCATTGCCTTTAATTAGCGCTCCCCCAGCAGTCAGCCGAGGTGACAACGCCTCCTCTTCCTGCCGTTGTTCACGCCCGGCGATACAACCGGGCGGGGGCGGGCAGCAATTTCACATCCGGGGCGATAACGGGATGCCGCGCACTTTATGACATCACGATCTGCGAGGCGCTAGAGGTCCAGGCGGTAAGAGTTAGCGCCAGTGCTAAACCGGCACTGAAGTTCGCGGGCGTCGCTGCATTTGGCGCGCCCCATCGCTAACCCCTTAGCGTCCCGTTAACGCCCCCTTCCACTGTAAATTCAGTAGTAGCTTCCCCTTGAATGTATCTGTGCTATTCACCTCAACCACTCCCTGTGGTAGCGAGTTCCACATTCTAGCCACTCTCTGGGTGAAGAAGTTTCTCCTGAATGCCCTATTGGATTTATTAGTGACTATCTTATATTTATGGCCCCTAGTTCTGGTCTCCCCTGCAAGTAGAAACATCTTCTCTATGTCTACCCTATCAAACCCTTTCATAATCTGCATTTTGTCGCAGTCCTCTGTATTAACTACACCCCCGAATTTGGCGAAATTGTACTTCCGATTCCCAAGTCCAAATCGTTTATGTAAATGGTAAACAACAGTGGTCCCAGCACTGATCCTGTGGAACATCGCTTCCCACCATTTGCCAATATGAGTAACTACCTTTAACCCCTACTCTCTGTTTTCTGTTTTGTAGCCAGCTTGCTATGCATTCTGTAACTTGGCCCCTGACTCCATATGTTCTGATCTTAGTCTTGAGTCTACTATGTGGTACCTTATCGAAGGCCTTTTGGAAATCCAAATATATTACATCTCCTGCATTACCCTTATCTAGCCTTTATGTTACTTCTTCAAGAAGGATATATAATGAGGAATTAGATTATTCACTACATAAATATCTAATTATTCTTTGAAACCACTTTTGACACTGTTGCGTAAAGACTCAGGCCATGAAAGTCATGGGGTTGTTGGGTTGGGGAAGGTTCCCTGCCTTGCCTATCAAAGGCAAGCTCCTCTGCACCCATGAAAGTCACCTTACCCCAGAGGCTGCACACTCTGGTGATTGGTGCCAGTTCTGGGGGAGGAACGCCCAGTTCATGGTCACTTTTATTGATACCTGCTTTTTATTTCCACATTTTTTAATAAACTGAATCGAATTTCTCAAATTGCCATGGTGGGATTTGAACTCATGTTCTACGTGGATTAATTAGTCCAGGCCTCTGGATTGCTAGTCCAGTAACATAACCACTACACGACCACAAACCTGAACGATCTGATTTCCCTGCTCAGGACTCCCTGGAGGACTCTGAAGAACAGTTCGATGCCTTCGATGAGAGGAGGTACCTCGAGGCCAAACGCTGGCGACCCGGTGAAGACCCTTACAAACGCTACGCCTTCAACCACCGAGAGAGTGGGAGGGTTCCCAGCAATCGGGCGATCAGGGACACCAGGCATTACAGGTACTTCACGTTGGCTTCTCATTGCCTCATCTCACTGTGATGGTGTGCACAGAACTCTTGCACCTCAGTAATCCGCCATAGTCCATCAAATGCATTGTAGTAAGGGGAAGCTAGATAAGCACATGAGGGAGAAAGGAATAGAAGGTTATGCTGATGGGGTTAGATGGAGAAGCGGGGCAGGAGGCTCGTGTGGAGCATAAACGCCGGCATAGACCTGTTGGGCCGAATGGCCTGTTTCTGTGCTGTACATTTTATGTAAAAAGGTGCTTAGACCGCTGAAGGGGTAAATGCGCTGGTCGGTCTGGTACTGGGGGCCACACAGACTAGTCCCAGGTTTTAGCCCTTTATTTATTCATTCTCAGAATGTGGGCATCACTGATAAAGCCAGCATTTATTGCCCATCCCTAGTTGCCCTGAGAAGTTGGTGGTGAGGCCTTCTGATAGCGGTTTGATACAACCTGCTGGGCCACTTCAGGGGGCTGTTGGTGTGGGACTGAAGTCACCTGTACCTGGCTGGTCCAGGTAAGTTTCCTTCCTCCCCTAACTGACATGAATCCAGTTAGATTTTTATGACTCTCTGACAGCTTCATGGTCATTTTTACTGATACCACCTTATTATTTACAGACTTTTCTAAAACCAAATTCAAATTCTCAAACTGCCCATGGTGGGATTTGAACTTGCGTGCCTGGATTTGTTAGTCCAGTAACCTAACGGCTACACCACTGTATCCAGTCTGCTGCCTCTGTGCTGAGCAGAACTTGGCCTGCGATTGGCCTGTAGCAGCTGGCCTTGACATGGTAGGCTCAGGAGTGAGCAAAGACAGCCAGGACCTCCGCTCCTGATCTCTATCCGGCAAACATAGAAACATAGAAGATAGGAGCAGGAGTAGGCCATTCGGCCCCTCGAGCCTGCTCCGCCATTCAATGAGATCATGGCTGATCATCCAAATTCAGTACCCTGTCCCTGCCTTCTCCCCATATCCCTTGATCCCTTTAGCCTTAAGAAATATATCTAACTCCTTCTTGAATATATATAATGAATTGGCCTCAACTGTCTTCTGTGGTAGAGAATTCCACAGGTTCACCACTCTCTGGGTGAAGAAATTCCTCCTCATCTCTGTCCTAAATGGCTTACCCCTTATCCTTAGACTGTGACCCCTGGTTCTGGACTCCCCGCCATCGGGAACATCCTTCCTGCATCTAGTCTGTCCAGTCCTGTTAGAATTTTGTAAGTTTCAAATGGTGACAGAGAGGCACAGCTGAGGTCAGAATCAGGCTTGGCTGTGGTGCTCCCCATGGTTGAACAACTTCCAGCAGTCTTGATTGTAATGTAGGAAACGTAGCTGCCAGTTTGTGCACAGTAAGCTCCCATAAACAGCAATGCGATAATGACCAGATAATCTGTTTTTTTAGTGATGTTGGTTGAAGGATAAATATTGCGCAGAACACCGGCGAGAACTCCCCTGCTCTTCTTCGAAATTGGGGGGAAAAATTGGGAGGCGGCCCAGTAGTAGCGCCCCAAGCAGGAGGCGGGGTGCTACTGCAAGCGCTCCACCTCCTTCTTGGGGCACTACTACTGAAGTTCGCGGCACTAGGTGCAACAGCGCTACGCACATCGGCACGTAGCGCCGCATCATTGAGACCTCCTCCCCTGATTAAAGGGAAGGGGCCTAGCGCTGCGTGCACCGGGGCCCCGCAGGACCACCGGGGAGCAGGGTGCCGTGAAAACAGCCCTGCACTCAAGAGGAGCGCTGGGCTGAGCGATCACAGCCGGCACCCTGCATAAAAAAGGCAAAGGGGGCAGGTGCTGGCAGTCAGCCAAAATAAAAATGGCCGCCCGACACCTGCCCTTTAAGTAGCACCGCCGCCGCTGCAAAAACACACCCTGACCCTGTCGAACATATTGTCCGGCGATAGGTCAGGAGGAGCAAGGGAAGTTTGCGGCCAGGGCGCTGCACACGCCGATGACTTCATTGCTGGCGGTGCAGTGTGGCAGGGCGCTACCAGCTACCACTAACCTCCCGCTGAATTTCACGGGAGGCGTTAGCGGCGCCGCGCCAGCCGCTAGGAGCTTTGCGCCCTGTTCCTGAGAGACGCAAACCAACCCAATTCTTCCCCCAGGCCTTTTATGTCCACTTGAGAGGGCAGATGGGGCCTCTGTTTAACGTCTCATCCGAAAGACCTCCAACAGTGCAGCACTCCCTCAGTACTGCCCCCCGACAGTGCAGCGCTCCCTCAGTACTGCCTCTCGGACAGTGCAGCGCTCCCTCAGCACTGCTCCTCCGACAGTGCAGCGCTCCCTCAGTACTGCCTCTCGGACAGTGCAGCACTCCCTCAGCACTGCTCCTCCGACAGTGCAGCGCTCCCTCAGTACTGCCTCTCGGACAGTGCAGCACTCCCTCAGCACTGCTCCTCCGACAGTGCAGCGCTCCCTCAGTACTGCCCCCCGACAGTGCAGCGCTCCCTCAGCACTGCTCCTCCGACAGTGCAGCGCTCCCTCAGTACTGCCCCTCGGACAGTGCAGCGCTGCCTCAGTACTGCCCCTCGGACAGTGCAGCGGTCCCTCAGTACTGCCCCTTGGACAGTGCAGCGCTCCCTCAGTACTGCTCCTCCAACAGTGCCGCACTCCCTCATTACTGCCCCTCGGACAGTGCAGCGCTCCCTCAGTACTGCCCCTCGGACAGTGCAGTGCTCCCTCAGTACTGCCCCTCGGACAGTGCAGCACTCCCTCAGTACTGCCCCTCGGACAATGCAGCGCTCCCTCAGTACTGCCCCTCTGACAGTACAGTGCTCCCTCAGTACTGCCCCTCGGACAGCGCAGCGCTCCCTCAGTACTGCCCCTCCGACAGTACAGTGCTCCCTCAGTACTGCCCCTCGGACAGCGCAGCGCTCCCTCAGTACTGCCCCTCCGACAGTACAGTGCTCCCTCAGTACTGCCCCTCGGACAGTGCAGCGCTCCCTCATTACTGCCCCTCCGACAGTGCAGCGCTCCCTCAGTACTGCCCCTCCGACAGTACAGTGCTCCCTCACTACTGCCCCTCGGACAGTGCAGCGCTCCCTCAGTACTGCCCCTCCGACAGTGCAGCGCCCCCTCAGTACTGCCCCTTCAACAGTGCAGCGCTCCCTCAGTACTGCCCCTCCGACAGTGCAGCGCTCCCTCAGTACTGCCCCTCCGACTGTACAGTGCTCCCTCAGTACTGCCCCTCCGACAGTGCAGCGCTCCCTCAGTACTGCCCCTCCGACAGTACAGTGCTCCCTCAGTACTGCCCCTCCGACAGTGCAGCGCTCCCTCAGTACTGCCCCTCCGACAGCGCAGCACTCCCTCAGTACTGTCCCCCCGACGATGCAGTGCTCCGTCAGTACTGCCCCTCCGACAGTGCAGCGCTCCCTCAGTACTGCCCCCTTGACAGTGCAGTGCTCCCTCAGTACTGCCCCTCCGACGATGCAGCGCTCCCTCAGTACTGCCCCTCTGACAGTGCAGTGCTCCCTCAGTACTGTCCCCCCGACGATGCAGTGCTCCGTCAGTACTGCCCTTCCGACAGTGCAGCGCTCCCTCAGTACTGCCCCTCCGACAGTGCAGCGCACCCTCAGTACTGCCCCTCCCACAGTGCTGCGCTCCCTCAGTACTACCCCTCCGACAGTGCCGCGCTCCTTCAGTACTGCTCCTTTGACAGTGCAGCACTCCCTCAGTACTGCCCCTCCGACAGTGCGGCGCTCCCTCAGTACTGCCCCTCCGACAGTGCAGCGCTCCCTCAGTACTGCTCCCGGACAGTGAAGCGCTCCCTCAGTACTGCCCCTCGGACAATGCAGCGCTCCCTCAGTACTGCCCCCCGACAGTGCAGCGCTCCCTCAGTACTGCCTCTCGGACAGTGCAGCGCTCCCTCAGCACTGCTCCTCCGACAGTGCAGCGCTCCCTCAGTACTGCCTCTCGGACAGTGCAGCACTCCCTCAGCACTGCTCCTCCGACAGTGCAGCGCTCCCTCAGTACTGCCCCCCGACAGTGCAGCGCTCCCTCAGCACTGCTCCTCCGACAGTGCAGCGCTCCCTCAGTACTGCCCCTCGGACAGTGCAGCGCTGCCTCAGTACTGCCCCTCGGACAGTGCAGCGGTCCCTCAGTACTGCCCCTTGGACAGTGCAGCGCTCCCTCAGTACTGCTCCTCCAACAGTGCCGCACTCCCTCATTACTGCCCCTCGGACAGTGCAGCGCTCCCTCAGTACTGCCCCTCGGACAGTGCAGTGCTCCCTCAGTACTGCCCCTCGGACAGTGCAGCACTCCCTCAGTACTGCCCCTCGGACAATGCAGCGCTCCCTCAGTACTGCCCCTCTGACAGTACAGTGCTCCCTCAGTACTGCCCCTCGGACAGCGCAGCGCTCCCTCAGTACTGCCCCTCCGACAGTACAGTGCTCCCTCAGTACTGCCCCTCGGACAGCGCAGCGCTCCCTCAGTACTGCCCCTCCGACAGTACAGTGCTCCCTCAGTACTGCCCCTCGGACAGTGCAGCGCTCCCTCATTACTGCCCCTCCGACAGTGCAGCGCTCCCTCAGTACTGCCCCTCCGACAGTACAGTGCTCCCTCACTACTGCCCCTCGGACAGTGCAGCGCTCCCTCAGTACTGCCCCTCCGACAGTGCAGCGCCCCCTCAGTACTGCCCCTTCAACAGTGCAGCGCTCCCTCAGTACTGCCCCTCCGACAGTGCAGCGCTCCCTCAGTACTGCCCCTCCGACTGTACAGTGCTCCCTCAGTACTGCCCCTCCGACAGTGCAGCGCTCCCTCAGTACTGCCCCTCCGACAGTACAGTGCTCCCTCAGTACTGCCCCTCCGACAGTGCAGCGCTCCCTCAGTACTGCCCCTCCGACAGCGCAGCACTCCCTCAGTACTGTCCCCCCGACGATGCAGTGCTCCGTCAGTACTGCCCCTCCGACAGTGCAGCGCTCCCTCAGTACTGCCCCCTTGACAGTGCAGTGCTCCCTCAGTACTGCCCCTCCGACGATGCAGCGCTCCCTCAGTACTGCCCCTCTGACAGTGCAGTGCTCCCTCAGTACTGTCCCCCCGACGATGCAGTGCTCCGTCAGTACTGCCCTTCCGACAGTGCAGCGCTCCCTCAGTACTGCCCCTCCGACAGTGCAGCGCACCCTCAGTACTGCCCCTCCCACAGTGCTGCGCTCCCTCAGTACTACCCCTCCGACAGTGCCGCGCTCCTTCAGTACTGCTCCTTTGACAGTGCAGCACTCCCTCAGTACTGCCCCTCCGACAGTGCGGCGCTCCCTCAGTACTGCCCCTCCGACAGTGCAGCGCTCCCTCAGTACTGCTCCCGGACAGTGAAGCGCTCCCTCAGTACTGCCCCTCGGACAGTGCAGCACTCCCTCAGTACTGCCCCTCCGACAGTGCAGCGCTCCCTCAGTACTGCCCCTCCAACAGTGCAGCGTTCCCTCAGTACTGCCCCTTGGACAGTGCAGCGCTCCCTCAGTACTGCCCCCTTGACAGTGCAGCAGCCCCTCAGTACTCCCCTCTGACGATGCAGCGCTCCCTCAGTACTGCCCCTCCGACAGTGCAGCACTCCCTCAGTACTGCCCCTCTGACGGTGCAGCGCTCCTTCAGTACTGCCCCTCCAACAGTGCAGCGCTCCCTCAGTACTGCCCCTCCGACAGTGCAGCGCTCCCTCAGTACAGCCCCTCCAACAGTGCAGCGCTCCCTCGGTACTGCCCCTCGGACAGTGCAGTGCTTCCTCAGTACTGCCCCTCCGACAGTGCGGCGCTCCCTCAGTACTGCCCCCCGACAGTGCAGCGCTCCCTCAGTACTGCCCCACCGACAGTGCGGCGCTCCCTCAGTACTGCCCCTCCGACAGTGCGGCGCTCCCTCAGTACTGCCCCCCGACAGTGCAGCGCTCCCTCAGTACTGCCCCGCCGACAGTGCGGCGCTCCCTTAGTACTGCCCCTCCGACAGTGCGGCGCTCCCTCAGTACTGCCCCTCCAACAGTGCAGCGCTCCCTCAGTACTGCCTCTCCGACAGTGCAGCGCTCCCTCAGTACTGTCTCTCCGACAGTGCAGCGCTCCCTCAGTACTGCCTCTCCGACAGTGCGGCGCTCCCTCAATACTGCCTCTCCGACAGCGCAGCGCTCCCTCAGTACTGCCTCTCCGACAGTGCAGCGCTCCCTCAGTACTGCCTCTCCGACGATGCAGTGCTCCGTCAGTACTGCCCCCCGACAGTGCAGCGCTCCCTCAGTACTGCCCCCCGACAGTGCAGCGCTCCCTCAGTACTGCCCCTCGGACAGTGCGGCGCTCCCTCAGTACTGCCCCCCGACAGTGCAGCGCTCCCTCAGTACTGCCTCTCCGACAGTGCGGCGCTCCCTCAGTACTGCCCCTCCGACAGTGCGGCGCTCCCTCAGTACTGCCCCCCGACAGTGCAGCGCTCCCTCAGTACTGCCCCTCCGACAGTGCGGCGCTCCCTCAGTACTGCCCCTCCGACAGTGCGGCGCTCCCTCAGTACTGCCCCTCCGACAGTGCGGCGCTCCCTCAGTACTGCCCCTCCGACAGTGCGGCGCTCCCTCAGTACTGCCTCTCCGACGGTGCAGCGCTCCCTCAGTACTGTCTCTCCGACAGTGCAGCGCTCCCTCAGTACTGCCTCTCCGACGATGCAGTGCTCCGTCAGTACTGCCCCCCGACAGTGCAGCGCTCCCTCAGTACTGCCCCCCGACAGTGCGGCGCTCCCTCAGTACTGCCCCCCGACAGTGCAGCGCTCCCTCAGTACTGCCCCTCCGACAGTGCGGCGCTCCCTCAGTACTGCCCCTCCGACAGTGCGGCGCTCCCTCAGTACTGCCCCCCGACAGTGCAGCGCTCCCTCAGTACTGCCCCTCCGACAGTGAGGCGCTCCCTCAGTACTGCCCCTCCGACAGTGCGGCGCTCCCTCAGTACTGCCCCTCCGACAGTGCGGCGCTCCCTCAGTACTGCCCCTCCGACAGTGCGGCGCTCCCTCAGTACTGCCTCTCCGACGATGCAGTGCTCCATCAGTACTGCCCCCCGACAGTGCAGCGCTCCCTCAGTACTGCCTCTCCGACAGTGCAGCGCTCCCTCAGTACTGCCTCTCCGACAGTGCGGCGCTCCCTCAGTACTGCCTCTCCGACAGTGCAGCGCTCCCTCAGTACTGCCTCTCCGACAGTGCAGTGCTCCCTCAGTACTGCCTCTCCGACAGTGCGGCGCTCCCTCAGTACTGCCCCTCCGACAGTGCGGCGCTCCCTCAGTACTGCCCCCCGACAGTGCAGCGCTCCCTCAGTACTGCCCCTCCGACAGTGCGGCGCTCCCTCAGTACTGCCCCTCCGACAGTGCGGCGCTCCCTCAGTACTGCCCCCCCGACAGTGCAGCGCTCCCTCAGTACTGCCCCTCGGACAGTGCGGCGCTCCCTCAGTACTGCCCCCCGACAGTGCAGCGCTCCCTCAGTACTGCCTCTCCGACAATGCGGCGCTCCCTCAGTACTGCCCCTCCGACAGTGCGGCGCTCCCTCAGTACTGCCCCCCGACAGTGCAGCGCTCCCTCAGTACTGCCCCTCCGACAGTGCGGCGCTCCCTCAGTACTGCCCCTCCGACAGTGCGGCGCTCCCTCAGTACTGCCCCTCCGACAGTGCGGCGCTCCCTCAGTACTGCCCCTCCGACAGTGCGGCGCTCCCTTAGTACTGCCTCTCCGACGATGCAGTGCTCCATCAGTACTGCCCCCCGACAGTGCAGCGCTCCCTCAGTACTGCCTCTCCGACGATGCAGTGCTCCCTCAGTACTGCCTCTCCGACGATGCAGTGCTCCCTCAGTACTGCCTCTCCGACGATGCAGTGCTCCGTCAGTACTGCCTCTCCGACGATGCAGTGCTCCGTCAGTACTGCCTCTCCGACGATGCAGTGCTCCGTCAGTACTGCCTCTCCGACAGTGCGGCGCTCCCTCAGTACTGCCCCTCCGACAGTGCAGCACTCCCTCAGTACTGCCTCTCCGACGATGCAGTGCTCCGTCAGTACTGCCTCTCCGATGATGCAGTGCTCCCTCAGTACTGCCTCTCCGACGATGCAGTGCTCCGTCAGTACTGCCTCTCCGACGATGCAGTGCTCCGTCAGTACTGCCTCTCCGACGATGCAGCGCTCCCTCAGTACTGCCTCTCCGACAGTGCAGTGCTCCGTCAGTACTGCTTCTCCGACGATGCAGTGCTCCGTCAGTACTGCCTCTCCGACGATGCAGTGCTCCGTCAGTACTGCACTGGAGTGTTAGCCTAGATTTTATGCTCCAGTCTCTGGCGTGGGACTTGAATCCACAACCTTCTGACTCAGAGGTGAGAGAGCTATCCACAGAGTCACGGCTGACATGGCCAACACATTATACTTCGACAGACAGCATCCTGTCAGCCTGAGCTGAATTGGACGGCAGGTCTTATATTCAAATTTTCATTCCGGAAGATTCTGTCACGCACCAATCGGAAACTCGAGGACTGATACTGAAATAATAATGAGGTTCAGCCAAGAAGTGGGTGGTTAACTGAAAACTCTGAGCCGATCCTTCTTTGACATTGAGAAATAATCGGTGCAACTCATCTCCTTGGTAATGACTTCTCCAGAAAACGACATTCCCACCTGCCACTTCCCATGTTGGCCGAGTCCATCAGTCAGAGACAAAGAGCTGCCGCTTTCAGTGATTCCTCATACAGGCTCTAATGAGCTCTCTGACAGCTGTGATGTTCACTGGGAGCCGCTCATTCCTGTGGAACCACTGAGCTTGAACATTTCACATAAGACTCTGGGGGTGGGGGGAGGTGTCCCGATCTCCCCGCCCCGTGACAATGGAATAAGCATTGGGCAAACGGGGAGCTTGGCTTCATTGTGCCAGTCTGCAACCGCCCCTCCCAGAGTAGCTGCAGATTAAAGGCACATATTCGCATTCATAGTCGCAGAAGGAAAGAAAGAACTTATATTTCTATAGCACCTTTCACAACCTCAGGACGCAGCAAAGCGCTTTACAGCCAATGAAATACCTTTGAAGTGGAGTCACTGCTGTAATGTAGGAAATACAGCAGCCAATTTGCACACAGCAAGGTCCCACAAACAGCAATGTGATAATGACCAGATCATTTGTTTTTAGTGATGTTGGTGAGGGATAAATATTGGCCAGGACACTGGGGAGAACTGCCTTGCTCTTCTTAATAGTGCCATAGGATCTTTAACGTCCACCTGAGAGAGCAGATGGAGCTTAACATCTCATCCGAAAGATGGCACCTCCAACAGTTCGGCGCTCCCTCAGTACTGCACTGGATTTTGTGTTCAAGTCTCTGGAGTGGGACTTGAACCCACGACCTTCTGACTCAGAGATGAGAGCGCTACCTACTAAGCCAAGGCACCTTAAGAGAGAACATTCTAAACTTGCGCAAGGAGCCTCTGATAATCTCCCGTTCAAAAACAGAAAATGTAGAACAGAGTCCGTGAGGAAGTTGAAAGAGAATTGGAGGTTACTGCATAACAGATTCACGTTGAGGTGTGAGCCTTCACCTCACTGATGGCGTTACTGAGAATGTTTTAAGAACTCATTCATGTAGGCCATGCAAGGGCAGCTTGAGTTGGAGTGTCCTCAGACTCGAGGATGTGGGTTCCATTTCGCTCACAGTCTGTCAAGTTCCTGACCTCAGCTGTGGGATTACTCCCAGGGCCACGTGCTAGCAAGAGCAGAAATAGGAGAATAGACCAGATTAATGCGTGGCTGGAGAGATGGTGTAGGAGGAAGGGATTTAAGTTCCTGAGGCATTGGGACCGATTCTGGGGAAGGTGGGACCTGTACAAGCTGGACGGGTTACACCTCGGCAGAACCGGGACCAATATCCTCGCAGGGGGGTTTGCTAGTGCTGTTGGGAAGGATTTAAACTAGTTTGTCAGGGGGCTGGGAACCTAAGTGTGGGCCCAGAACAGAGAGAAACAAAACTGGAAGTGCAAGTTAGAAAAGTAGTCAGCAAAACTAGTAGGGAGCAGAAACAAAGGCCAACAGTAAAGATCAAAGTGCAGAAAAATATTAAACACGCAAAGTTGAAGGCACTTTATCTAAATGCACGTAGCATTTGCAACAAGGTGGATGAATTAATGGCACTAATAGAAGTAAATGGGTATGATGTAATTGCCATTACAGAGACATGGTTGCAGGGTAACCAAAGCTGGGAACTGAATGTTCCAGGGTACTCAACATTTAGGAAGGACAGACAAAAAGGAAAAGGAGGTGGCGTAGCGCTGTTAATAAGGGATGAGATCGGTAGAGATAAAAGATCTTGGCTTGGCAGATCGTGATGTAGAACTGGAATCAATTTGGGTGGAGCTAAGAAACAGCAAAGGGCGTAAAACATTGGTGGGAGTTGTGTATAGGCCACCAAACAGTAATGGTAATGTAGGGCACAGTATCAACCAAGAGATTAGAAGTGCATTTAACAAGAGCAATATGGTAATCATGGGGGTGTGGCGACACGCCACCACTGGACATAATCCGCTCACGGCGGCACAGACAGTCTAAGCAGAAGCCCCCAGCCGGGGGCCCTTTCCTCCAGCAACTTGTTTCCCGCAGGGACAGGCTGCCGGGAGCACTTCCTGTCTGGGAAGTATTTAAGTGGATGCGCGGGCTTTTCTAGTTCCTGTTTTGCCATGAGGCTGAAATAAAAAGCTGTACTGTTTCACTGGCTCTGGTCTCGACTCCCACGTTTGCCGCGGTATCTCAACACTGGTGACCCCGACGCTCAGGACGAATCCTAAGCTAGCATGGCGGATACAAACGCAGTCACGGTTAAGTTACCAGACTTTTGGGAGAACCTCGCCGAAGCCTGGTTCGTTCAAGCTGAGTCCAGATTCCGGCTGAAAGGCATTACAGTCGACGCCACGAAGTACGACTACCTCGTCGCCTCGCTCACCTACGCTACAGTCCCCAAGGTTTGGGCAGCGCTGCAGAATCCACCAACGGAGGGCAAGTACGAACATCTGAAGGCTGCGCTACTTAAAAAATTTCAAACGTCCTCTTACCAGCGCCACTGCCAACTCCTGGACCTCCCCGGCCTTGGTGATGCTTCACCATCAGACCTGCTTTCCCACATGCTGTCCCTCTCAGACGACAAAAATCCCGGCGCCCTTTTTCGCACGCTTTTCATTCGGCAGCTCCCCGCCAGCATCTGCCCGCTCATTGTGGAGTCCGACTCCACGGACCTGAATGATATAGCCGAAAAGGCCGACCGGCTGCTCTCTGCACAGACCGCTCGCGACGTCGCGCCCGACCTCACGGCAACGACCACGCGGTCTTCCCGGGCCGCTAGGCCCGACCGCCCTACCACTCCGGGTCACTGCTACTACCACACCCGTTTTGGCGCGAGGGCTCAATGCTGCACACCACCGTGTACCTTCAAACCCCCCCCCGCACCGGCCCCCGCGATGGCCGCGGGGCAGAAGGAGCCCCTACTGTACGTCACTGACGACAGAACCAACCGCCGATTTCTGTGCGACACAGGGGCCCAGCACAGCATCACCCCCGCCTCCGCCCTCGAGATCCAACGCGGCACACGGGGTATCACACTGGCTGCAGCCAACGGCTCTGACATCCGCACATACGGCACCCGCATGGTCACGCTCGACCTCGCGGGCCGCTGCTACCGCTGGGAGTTCCTCACAGCCAAGGTCCTCTGCCCACTCATCGGCGCCGACTTCCTACGCGCCCACGGCCTCCTTGTCGACATTCCGAGGCACCGCCTCGTCGACATCAACACTATGGCCCCCATCCCCGGCGCCTTTACCCCGGCCCGTTCGGCCGGCCTGACGACCTACTGCCTCGCCAGAGCCACGGACGACTACTCGGCACTCCTAGCTGAGTTTCCCGCCCTCACTAACCCGACCTTTTCGGCCAAAGCCGCCAAGCACGGTGTGGAACACTATATCCCCACCACCGGCCCCCCAGTTTCAGCCCACGCCCGCAGACTCAACCCGGCCAAGCTGGAAATCGCGCGGGCCGAGTTCACTACCATGGAACAAATCGGCATCATCCGCCGCTCCAGCAGCCCTTGGGCCTCGCCCCTCCACATCGCCCCCAAGCCCGGCGGAGGCTGGCGCCCTTGCGGGGACTGCCGCCGCATCAACGACGCCACCACCCCCGATCGATACCCGGTGCCACACATCCAGGACTTCTCGGCCCGACTGGCTGGACGAACCGTCTTTTCCAAAGTCGACCTGGTGCGCGGTTACCACCAAGTCCCCGTACACACCGCGGACATCCCCAAAACAGCCGTCATCACCCCATTCGGCCTGTTCGAGTTCCTGAGGATGCCCTTCGGCCTCAAGAATGCAGCACAGGCTTTCCAGCGCCTTATGGACTCAGTCCTCTGGGACCTGAACTTCCTATTCGTCTATCTAGACGACATTCTCGTGGCCAGCTCCTCCAAACAGGAACACCTCGAACACCTTCGCATCCTGTTCGGGCGCCTAGCCCAACACGGGCTCATCCTCAGCCCGGCGAAGTGCCAATTCGGCCTAACCGAGATCAATTTTCTCGGTCACCGCATCACCCCTGCTGGGGCCGTCCCCCTGCCCAACAAGGTGCAAGCCGTCCAGCAATTTCCCCACCCCACAACCATCAAGGACCTCCAGGAGTTCCTCGGGATGGTGAACTTCTACAACAGGTTCATCCCCAGAGCTGCAGCCCTCATGAAGCCCCTATACGACTCCCTCCGAGGAAAATCCGGCAAGATGGACGTAGCCTGGACCACTGACACGGCAGCCGCCTTCGACACCACCAAAAACGCGCTCACCGACGCCACTCTGCTCGCGCACCCGAGGGCCGATGCCCGGGTCACGCTCACCACCGACGCCTCCGACCACGCGGTCGGGGCTGTGTTCGAGCAGTGGGTCAATGGCGCGTGGCAGCCACTTGCCTTCTACAGCCGCCAACTGCGCCCCCCGGAGGTCAAATACTCCACTTTCGACCGCGAGCTTCTCGCGCTCCACCTGTCGGTCCGCCATTTCAGGTTCCTCCTGGAAGGCCGCCCCTTCACCGCGTATGTGGACCACAAGCCACTCACATACGCGATGGCCAAGCACACCGAACCCTGGTCCGCTAGGCAGCAACGCCAGCTCGCGGCCGTGTCCGAGTTTACTACGGACATTCAGCACGTCTCCGGTAGAGACAACGTGGTCGCCGACTGCCTTTCCCGTCCCGCCGTCTGTGCGAATCACCTCGCGGTCGACTACGCACAACTAGCAGCGGACCAGCTCACGGACCCAGACCCCCTCTCGGCGGTTACCAGCCTGCCAGGGCTATGCCTAGCCAAGGTTGCGCACGGGCCCGAAGCCACGGCAGTCACTTGCGACGTCTCACTCGGCCACCCCAGGCCGGTCGTCCCTGAGACCTGGCGCTGCCGCGTCTTCGACGCGCTCCACGGGCTCTCTCACCCGGGTTCCCGCGCATCCGTCAAACTCCTCTCCAAGCGCTTCGTCTGGCGCGGCCTCAGCAGAGATGTTCGGACTTGGGCCACCTCCTGCCTCGCCTGCCAACGGGCTAAGGTACAGCTGCACACCAAAGCACCCCTGGGAGACTTCGAGGTACCCAGCCGCCGCTTCGACCACGTACACGTCGACATCGTCGGTCCCCTGCCGCCATCGCAAGGCCAAACTTATCTCCTCACGATGGTCGACCGCTACACACGCTGGCCTGAGGCAGTGCCGCTGTCCTCCACCACCACAGCCGACATCGCCAGGGCGTTCGTTAACACCTGGGTTGCGAGGTTCGGCGTGCCGGCCGACATAACCTCCGACAGAGGCGCCCAGTTCACCTCCGAACTCTGGACGGCCACAGCACGCAACCTCGGGGTGACGCTCCACCGCACCACGGCGTACCACCCGCAGGCCAACGGACTTTGTGAACGCTTCCACAGGTCACTCAAGGCCTCACTCTGCGCCGGCCTGCAGGACAGTACCTGGACTGACCGCCTGCCGTGGGTGCTACTCGGCCTACGCAACACGGTCAAGGAAGACCTCCAGTCCTCGGCAGCGGAGTTAGTCTACGGACAACCGCTGCGCGTCCCAGGCGAATTCCTTCCGGAGCCTACCAAGCCTTGGTCGGCCGAACAGCAGCGGCTCAACTCTTTCTCTTCCGCTCAGCAGTTCGCCCCACTTCCGGTCAACCGACACGGCGAACTCGCACCTCACGTCCCGCCAAATTTACAGCAGGCGCGCTTCGTCTTCGTGCGACACGACGTGCGACACGACGCGCACCGCGGGCCCCTGCGACCCCCGTACGACGGACCGTACGAGGTACTACAAACTGGGGACAAGGTCTTCAAGCTGCGACTCGGCGACAGGGTCGACACAGTCTCCATCGACCGGCTCAAACCAGCACACACCGAACCAGGGGAACAGGTCCCCGTGGCCCAGCCTCCAACTAGAGGCCGTCCCCCCGGCAAGCCAGCACAGCCGGCGGCGAACCGCCCGACCCAACCAACCAGACCGGCGACCACTCAGAGCCGCTGCGGCAGAACCATTAGACCACCGTCACGACTCGTCCACTCCTCCTAAGCGGATTCTGGGGGGAGCTCTGTGGCGACACGCCACCACTGGACATAATCCGCTCACGGCGGCACAGACAGTCTAAGCAGAAGTCCCCAGCCGGGGGCCCTTTCCTCCAGCAACTTGTTTCCCGCAGGGACAGGCTGCCGGGAGCACTTCCTGTCTGGGAAGTATTTAAGTGGATGCGCGGGCTTTTCTAGTTCCTGTTTTGCCATGAGGCTGAAATAAAAAGCTGTACTGTTTCACTGGCTCTGGTCTCGACTCCCACGTTTGCCGCGTTATCTCAACAGGGGATTTTAACCTACATACAGTATTGACTGGGCAAATCAAATTACCACTAATGGTGTGGAGGACAAATTCTTGGAATGCATGCGAGATAGTTTCCTGGATCAGTATGTGGAGGGACCAACCAGGGAACAGGCTAATCTGGGTCTGGTACTGTGTAATGAGAAAGGGCTAATCAATAATCTTGTGGTAAAGGGGCCTTTAGGGACAAGTTACCATAATATGATTGAATTTTATATTAAATTTGAGAGTGATGTAGTCCAATCTGAAACTAAGGTCTTCAATCTAAACAGAGGAAACCACAAGGGTATGAGGGACAAGTTGGCCTTGGTAGATTGGGAGACTATACAAAAAGGTATGAAGGTGGACATACAATGGCTAACATTCAAGGAAATTGTAGGAACGGAGGTTCCTAGCTGAAGAATTGAGATCGACGCAGAGAATCAAAAACAATAAAATTTAATGAACAAACAAAGTTAAACAGTAAACTGCTGGATACAATGCAAATAGGTCTGGTCTGGTTGAAAGCCTCTCTAGAACTGCTAAAAGGTTCCGAGCACTGACGTCATGACGTCATCACGTTCTTCCCGCCGTTGGGGATCACATGACGGGCAGCATCATGCGGCGTAAAAGGAAAGAAGCCATAGTACAGTTAACAGATACATTAAAGGTGCAGCCCCCGGTTGCACTACATTGCTGATAAAGGAATTATAAACAATTGTCCTGAATTCCCTGGTGGCTCCGCCACATAAGCCCCCCCAGAATTGTCTTTAACAGAAAAGGTAAGACGAGAAGGGGGTCTGACGAGTCTGTCCAACTGACTGCGATACTCTGGCAACTGGAACGGAGCACTAGAAGATGAACTGGCAGTTGGCCGTGGTTGGGATGGTGCCGCAGGCGTAGGAGAAGAAGTGGCTGGCTGTGGCTGTACTGGACCGACGGTCGACGGTGGACGCCCACGACGAGGCGGTTGAGCGGTGATGACTGGCTCGCTCAGATCCAGATGAGCCGGTTTTAACCGGTCGATGGAGATGTGGTCAGGCTTACCTTCGACGTCGACTGTGAAAGACTTGTCACCTGACGAGATGACGCGGAGCGGACCAGTGTAAGGCAGTTTGAGCGGGTCTCTGTGAGCATCTTGACGAATGAAAACGTATTCGGCGCTCTTAAGCTCCACCGGGACATGGGAGCGCTGCAGGTCGTGATGAGACGTAGGCACTGGGATGAAATTCTTAGCCGCCTCTTGGTGGCTGACGAGCTGCTGAGCTGCGGACCAGGGTTCCGTGTGAGGAGGAAGAAAATCGCCAGGAACTCTGAGTGGTTGGCCATAAACCAGTTCTGCAGAAGAAGATTGCAGGTCGTCCTTAGGAGCCGTGCGAAGACCCAGCAGCACCCAAGGGAGCCTGTCCACCCAACCAGTCCCACGAAGACTAGCACGCAGTGCAGCTTTAAGGGACCTGTGAAATCTCTCGCACAGACCGTTTGCCTGTGGATGATAGGCGGTGGTGCGATGAAGCTTGGTACCCAAACCCTGAGCCACAGCATTCCAAAGTTCTGGGGTAAATTGAGGTCCTCGGTCGGAGGAGATGTCGGCCGGTACCCAGAACCAAGCCACCCATGACGAGATGAAGGCTCTGGAAACGTCCGCCGCTGTGGTGGCAACCAAAGGAATTGCCTCTGGCCACCGGGTGGTGCGGTCTACCATGGTGAGGAGATGCGTGAAACCACGAGAAGAAGGGAGAGGGCCAACCAGGTCCACGTGAACATGGTCGAAGCGACGCTCTGGAACTGGAAAAGTGGTCACTGGGGCCTTAACATGGCGTTGGATTTTGGACTTCTGGCAACTCACGCAGGTATTGGTCCAGTCACGGACGTCGAGATGCATGCCTTTCCAGACGAACTTCTTTGCCATGAGTCGTTGTGAAGCCCTCACACCAGGGTGCGACAAACCGTGGATTGCGTCGAAAACTCTCCTGCGCCATTCGACTGGTACAATTGGTCGGGGGACTCCCATCGAGATGTCGCAAAGGAGTGTGGTCCCTGCGGCCTGAAAACTGACATCAGCCACTTGTAAGCTGGAAGGTGTGGTCCGGTATGCCTGCACTTCAGGGTCTGCCATCTGTTCTTCTGCCAAACCAACATAGTCGAATCCGAGGTGGACTGCGTGGACCGGGGCGCGGGAGAGACAATCCGCCACCAGGTTGTCCTTGCCAGACACATGTTGTATGTCTGTTGTAAATTCTGATATGAACGTAAGATGACGTTGTTGTCGAGCCGACCATGGTTCCGCTGTCTTGGCCATGGAAAACATAAGTGGCTTGTGGTCTACGAAAGCCGTGAATGGGCGTCCTTCCAGTAAGAAGCGAAAATGGCGGATGGCCAGGAAAAGTGCCAACAACTCCCTATCAAAGGTACTGTATTTGCGTTCATTTTTTCGCAATTGGCGGCTGAAGAAAGCCAGTGGTTGCCACGTGCCGTTGACCAATTGCTCCTGCACTGCCCCGATGGCATAGTCAGATGCATCTGTGGTAAGGGCGATGGTTGCACCTGGAAGAGGATGTGCTAACATGGTCGCATCAGCCAAAGCGTCCTTAGTGTTGAGGAACGCCTGGTCCATCTGGGGTGTCCAGCCGATGGGGTCTTTACCCGATTTACCTTTTAGAGCCTCGTACAATGGTTGCATTAACAGGGCCGCCTTGGGGACGAAACGATGATAAAAATTGACCATCCCCAGGAATTCCTGGAGAGCCCTGACGGTCTGAGGATGCGAGAACGAGGTAACTGCCTCCACCTTCGTAGCCAGCGGAACGGCGCCTTCTGAGGTGATTCTGTGTCCCAGAAAATCAATGCTTTGTAAGCCAAACTGGCACTTGGCCGGGTTGATAATAAGGCCATGCTGGCTGAGACGAGAAAAAAGGGTACGCAAGTGCGTAATGTGCTCTTTCTTGCTGGTACTGGCGATGAGGATGTCATCGAGGTAGACGAAGATGAACGGCAGATCGCGCAACACAGAATCCATGAGACGCTGGAAGGCTTGTGCTGCATTCTTCAGCCCAAACGGCATATGAAGGAACTCAAAGAGCCCAAAAGGCGTGATGACAGCGGTTTTGGGGGCGTCCTGAGGATGAACGGGCACTTGATGATACCCCCGGACAAGGTCTACTTTGGAAAAGATGGAATTCCCTGCCAGGTGGGCCGAAAAATCCTGTATGTGAGGAATCGGGTACCGATCTGGAGTAGTAGCTTCATTCAGGCATCTGTAGTCGCCGCATGGTCGCCATCTGCCGCCTGGTTTGAGGTAGGTTTTTTTGGGGGGGAAAAACTGCAGGGAGGACGGCAGCATCGGGCTTTCGCGCCAAAACGAACGTGGTATGCACACCAGCCTGCTGGCGGAGGAGTTGGCTTCACTCTTGTGGGGGATGGGCGCCTCGTGGCCGCACAACATTGTTGTGTGACGGAGAAAATTTTATCCGCTTCTGCAGCGAGTTCAGCACAGTCTGTGATCGCGGAATTGGCCAAGGCCGCCTGTACTGGCTCTGGCAACTGGCAGAGAAACAACTCCCGGAACAGAAAACATTCCGATTCCGAGCCCAAGAGCGTGAGCACCTGGCTCATGAGCTCTGATGGCTTTGAGTCCCCAAGGCCGGGCATGGAGATAAGTCTGCGAGCGCGCTCCGACTTGGACAGACTGAAAACCTACAGTAACCGTGTTTTTAAAGCTTTGTACTTGCCATCGTCCGGAGGACTCCCGAGGAGGCTGACGACCCGCGAGGCTGTGGCGCTGTCGAGGGCGGAGACCACGTAATAATAATGGGTCGAATCCGCTACTACTCCCCGGATTGCAAATTGGGCTTCCGCCTGGAAAAACCACGTGGCTGGTTGTTGCTCCCAAAATTGCGGCAGTTTGAGGGTGACGGCGTTCGTGTCCATGATGTAACTTCAATGAAAATTGTTCGAAGAAATCGGGGTCACCAATGTAGGAACGGAGGTTCCTAGCTGAAGAATTGAGATCGACGCAGAGAATCAAAAACAATAAAATTTAATGAACAAACGAAGTTAAACAGTAAACTGCTGGATACAATGCAAATAGGTCTGGTCTGGTTGAAAGCCTCTCTAGAACTGCTAGAAGGTTCCGAGCACTGACGTCATGACGTCATCACGTTCTTCCCGCCGTTGGGGGATCACGTGACGGGCAGCATGATGTCATCACGCGGAGTAAAGGAAAGAAGCCATAGTACAGTTAACAGATACATTAAAGGTGCAGCCCCCGGTTGCACTACATTGCTGTTAAAGGAATTATAAACAATTGTCCTGAATCCCCTGGTGGCTCCGCCACAAAATAATGCATAATTTGCAACAAACATATATTCCTCTAGGGCATAAAAACCCAAAAGGAAAAGTGATCCAACCATGGCTAACAAAAGAAATTAAAGCTAGTATTAAGTCAAACGAGGAAGCTTATAAAGTTGCCAGAAAAAGCCTGAGGATTGGGATCTTTTTAGAAATCAGCAAAGGGGGACCAAGAAATTGATAAAGAAAGGGAAAATGGAATATGAGCACAAACTAGCGAAAAATATAAAAGCGGATTGTAAAACCTTCTATAGGTATGTGAAAAGGAAAAGACTGGCGAAGGTAATTGTAGGTCCTTTACAGTCAGAGACGGGAGAATTTATAATGGGGAATGAGGAAATGGCAGAAAAATTAAATAAATACTTTGTTTCTGTCTTCAGGGAGGAAGACGCAAAAAACCTCCCAGAAATACGAGAAAACCAAGGGTGTGGCGAGAATGAGGAACTTAAAGAAATTATTATTAGTAAAAAAACAGTACTAGCAAAATTAATAGGACTAAAAGTCGATAAATCTCAAGGACCGGATGACCTACATCCTAGGGTTTTGAAAGAGGTGGCCATTGGAATAGTGGACGCATTGGTTGTCATCTTCCAAAATTCTATAGATTCTGGAACGGTTCCTGCAGATTGGAGGACAGCAAATGTAGCCCCGCTATTTAAGAAAGGAGGGAGAGAAAAAACGGGGAACTACAGACCTGTTAGCCTGACATCAGTAGTTGGGAAAATGCTGGAATCTATTATAAAGGATGCAATAACTGGGCACTTAGAAACTAATAGTAAGATTGGGCAGAGTCAACATGGATTTGTGAAAGGGAAGTCCTGTTTGACAAACCTATTGGAGTTCTTTGAGGATGTAACTAGTGGAGTAGACAAAGGGGAACTGGTAGATGTGGTGTATTTGGATTTTCAGAAGGCCTTCGATAAGGTCCCACACAAGGGGTTGGTGAACAAAATTAGGGCACATGGAATTAGGGGTAATATACTAGCATGGATTGAGAATTGGTTAACAGACAGAAAACAAAAAGTAGGGATAAACGGGTCTTTTTCAGGATGGCAGGCTGTGACTAGTGGGGTACCACAAGGATCGGTGCTTGGGCCCCAGCTATTCACAATCTATATCAATGATTTGGATGAGGGGACTGAATGTAACATTTCCAAATTTGCTGATGACACAAAGCTAGGTGGCAGTGTCAGTTGCGAATAGGATGTGAAGAGGCTTCAAGGGGATCTCGACAGGCTCAGTGAGTGGGCGAGAACATGGCAGATGGATTATAATGTGGATAAATGTGAAGTTATCCACTTTGGCGGAAAAAACAGAAAGGCAGAGTATTTCCAAAATGGTGAAAGATTGGGGAGTGCAGATGCTCAAAGGGACCTGGGTGTTCTTGTACATGAGTCACTGAAAGTTAATGTGCAGGTGCAGCAAGCCATTTGGAAGGCAAATGGTATGCTGGCCTTCATTACAAGTGGATTTGAGTACAGGAGTAAAGAAGCCTTATTCCAATTATATAGGGCCTTGGTGAGACCACACCTGGAGTACTGTGTACAATTTTGGTCTCCTTACCTAAGGAAGGATATACTTGCCATAGAGGGAGTGCAATGAAGGTTCACGAGATTGATTCCTGGGGGTGGTAGACTGTTGTATGAGAAGAGATTGAGTAAACTAGGCCTGTATTCTCTTGAATTCAGAAGAATGAGAGGGGATCTCATTGAAGTGTAGTGTCCGAGGATCAATAATACTCAGACTGCAGGAGAACAATAAAACAGGTATTTACTGAACAGAGAGTAATTCAAGACTGAAATACAGAAGCCTGCTATGGCTTTATATACAGGGGTGGTTACTGCCGGTACTGCAGTATAGAATCAGTTCTTCTCTTAAAGGCACATACACAACAATTCCTCCCCTTTTAGATAAACAGTACATAACATTCATTTAACAACTAAATAATAACGAATTACAATTACAATTTTCTCTGTACTATATACATCAACTGAAATAATCATTTATAAGTTCAGTCTTTGAGGAGGCTTCCTGATCCTGACTGGACAGCGCCTTTCTCGAGTATCCTGTTCTTGCGGCGGAGTTGATTCTGGCTCATTGTCATTGGTTGGTTCGTCAGCTTCCAATACCACTGCTTCTGAGGTAGACGCAATCTGTACTTCGGGTTGATTACCAGGTGCACCTGCTCGTGGTATGGGTTTGGCTTGTTCCTGTGACTCTAGAATCTGGTCAGCATGGCGTCTCACGATGCTCTCTCCAACGTCCACTGTGTACATTAGTGGTCCCTGCTGTGTGCATATCGTTCCTGGCTGCCATTTTTCTGTTCGGTAGTTGCGGGCCAAGACTGGTTGCCCTATCTTGAAGCTCCTGGTTGGCTTCTCATTTATGTGCTGGAATTGCTTATCCTCAACATCTCATCTTATGTTTGGTTTGAGCAAATCCAGGCGACATCTTAGCCTTCGGTTGAAGAACATTATGGCTGGAGCTTGGTTGGTGACTGCATGTGTCGCATTCCGGTAAGCAAACAAGAAATTATCCACCTTGTGTTGTAGTGGTATGTCGTCATTATGCATTGCCTTTATGGCCTTTTTAAAGGTCTGAACAAACCTCTCAGCCAATCCATTTGTGGCTCGATGATATGGGGCAGATGTGTAATGCTTCACCCCATTATTCCTCAGAAACCTCCGGAAATCCTCTGACACAAACTGTGGCCCATTGTCAGAGCAAATCTGTTCTGGCAAGCCATTCCTGGCGAAGATGGTCCGTAGGACTGCAATAGTTTTCTCCGTGGTGGTGGAGGACATTTTGATGACCTCTGGCCATTTCGAATGGGCGTCCACAGCGATTAGGAACATTGGCCTAGAAATTAGGTATAGCCCCGCCAGCTCGCTTGCGCCCAGAATTTACCGCTGGGCGCGGAGCCAGTTGCGCCCGTCAGATATTCAGTTTTTGCGTCCCAAGTCGGAACCGGGCGCTATTCCAGGGTGTGCCCGCCCCCGCTTGGGGCGCTGAAACTGAATTTCAGCGCTCTAGGCGCCGCTGCGCCACCCGCTGCGGAGCGGCAGGCTGCAGTACTGCAGGCCTCCTCCTTCTCTTAAGGGGGACGTGCCTGCAACGGGTAGATCGCCGCTGGATAGAGCCGGCAAATGAGCCCGGCACCACGGTGAAGTGCCGGGTTCGCGGAAAGCAGCCGGCAATGCCGCGGGGTGGGGGGGGTGGAGGAGGCCGGGGAAGGAGGTGCGGCCAGGCGGCCGCCGAAAAAGCGGCCGGCCGCACCTCCACTTTAAAGCGCCCCACTAAGGCTGCAGTACCGACCCGGTCTCCGAATGTTATTAGCGATCGCCACGGAAGAGGCGGCCGCTACTGAAGATGGGGGTTGGGGCGGTAGCGGGGCGGAACCGGGGCACTGCGCACACCGATGACGTCATCGGTGCCGGCGCAGCGCTACCGGCTACCGCCGCCATTACCGCGGCGCTCAATATCAGCGCTACCACCCCTACTGGCGCAAAAGCCCTCTTTGGGCGAAAACTGGGCGCAAAGCCAACTGAATTTCCAGCCCAATGAGTCCATAAATGGACCAGCAAAATCAATGTGTACCCGTTGCCATGGAGATGAGGGCCACTCCCATGGATGTAGCGGGGCCTGTGGTGGAGCGTTTTGGACCTTCTGGCATCCTGTGCATCTCTTGGTCATATCCTCGATTTCTTTATCGATTCCCGGCCACCACACAAACGCCCTGGCTAGGCTCTTCATTTTTACCCCTCCCAGATGACCCTCATGAAGCTCATTGAGCACTCTATCTCTCAACTTGGGTGGAATTACCACTCGGGATCCACACATCAAGGTTCCCCAGCCCACTGACAGCTGTTCTCTCCTTGGCGAGAATGCTGGCAACAGTGAGTCGCCATGTGCTGGCCATCCCTTCACCATCAAATCATATACCCGAGAGAGTGTCGGGTCATTTCGGGTTTCCTTCTCTATACTTGAGTTTGTAACAGGTAGACATTCGACTATGGTCGCATGGAATATCTCAACAGGGTCCACTGCAGGTGCTTCCTCTACCGTAGGCAATGGTAGGCGCGACAGCCCATCAGCATTTCCATGCTGTTTCGTACCCTTGTACTCTATGTCGTACTGATGTGCCCCTAGAAAAAGTGACCATCTTTGCAGCTGTTGCGCCGTCATCACTGGAACGCCCTTCTTTGGGTTAAAAATGGAGACCAGGGGCTGATGATCAGTCAGTAGGGTGAATTTCTGCCCGTGCAGATAGTGATTGAACTTCTTCACCCCCCACACCAGGCTAAGGGCCTCCCTGTCAATCTGGGCGTAGTTACGCTCGGCTGAGGTTAACGAGCGCGACGCAAAGGCTATTGGCCTCTCTGAACTGTCAGGGAATTTGTGTGACAGCACCGCTCCGATGCCGTAGGGAGACGCATCACATGCTAACTGAATCGGTAGTGTTGGATTGTAGTTGGCCAATACTTCTTTTGAAGTGATTAGGCATTTACATTTCTGAAAGGCACGCTTACACTCATCACTCCATTTCCATGTTACTCCAGTTTGCAGTAGGGCGTTCAGTGGGTGCAGAATTGTAGATAAATTCGGCAAGAACTTATGGTAGTAGTTCACCAACCCGAGGAACGACCTCAGTTGCGACACATTTTCCGGTGCTGGAGGCTTGACTACAGCCTCAATCTTGTCCGGTGACTTATGCAACCCTTCCTCATCAATCATGTGGCCACAATACGAGATTTGTCTCCTGAAGAACTCGCATTTTGGGTGGTTGGCTCGTAGCCTATATTCCTGTAATCTCGTGAGCACCTGCTCCAAGTTGGCAAGGTGTTCACTGTCATTTTCGCCCGTAACCAGGATGTCGTCCAAATAACACTGGGTCCCCGGGATCCCTTGCAGGACTTGTTCCATCGCCCTCTGCCAAATAGCCGGGGCTGATGCTACCCCGAATACCAGTCGATTGTACTGGTAAAGGCCTTTGTGAGTGTTTATCGTGAGTTATTTCCTAGACGCTTCTTCCACCTCCATTTGTAGATACGCTTGGGCCAGATCAATCTTTGTAAAGCGTTTCCCTCCAGATAGTGAGGCGAAAATATCTTCTATCCGTGGAAGTGGATATTGTACTGTGTGCAGGACTGGGTTTACAGTTACCTTGAAGTCCCCACAGATGCGAACCTTCTTCGGTTCCCCAGGCGTGCTGCTCAATGATTTCTTCATTACAGGAACGATGGGTGTGGCCCACTCGCTCCAGTCCACCTTGGACAGCACACCCGAACGCTCCAGACTCTCCAGCTCTGCTTCAACGGCTGGGCGGATCACGTAAGGTACCGGTCTGGCCTTAAAAAATTTTGGGTTTGCGTTATCTTCGATTTTTATCGTTGCCGTTACTCCTTTTAGAGTCCCAAGTCCTTGTTGGAACACCTCTTTCGCGTCAGTTAGAATTTTTGATGTCATCATCCTTTTTATCAGTCACAGTTAGCGCCTGAATGGAATGCCAATCCAATTGTATTTTTCGGATCCATTCACGTCCCAATAATGGTGGTCCTCCATCTGGTAGTATATATAGATACAGTTTCTGTGTTTCCTTGCCGTTGTATTCAACTGGCACCCTTATTTTTCCTCTGGGGTAGACTTTTTGCCCCGTGTATGTCTTCAATACAATGAACGTGTCCTTCAAGGGTATGTGTGCGAATAGCCGCTCATAGTCTCGTCGATTCATGACAGTTAGGGCTGATCCTGTGTCCAATTCCATCTTTACTGGGGACCCTGCTATCATGAGGGTGACCCAAATGGTTCGGTGATCCTCCTTTGCGATCACGTTGTGTAACTTTAGACAACTTAGTCTCCTGCTCCCGGAGTCCTTATCACTCTCCTGATCTTCCGAACTACTGTCTGTCAATTTCTTTACTTTCTTGTACTTTTCCTTAGTAGTTCTTGTAGTGTTGGTTTTCTTTCCCGACCTGCAGACTCTTGCTATGTGTCCCATTTTCCCACATTGCCTGCATACTTTGTCCTTACCCCAGCAGTCCTTCTGATCATGGGTTGTTCTGCCACAGCGATAGCACTTTTCTGCTCCATACGCCATTTCGTTAGCGCTGTATTCCTGTGGTTTCTGTTGTATTTCCGCAGCTCCCCGTGCTGCTGCTTCGTAGGATACTGCCACGCTGAAAGCCTGTTCTAGCATCAGGTCCTTTTCCGAAAGTAGTCGTTTCTGGGTTCCTTCACTCTGGAGCCCGCAGACAAACTTATCCCGCAAGGTGTCTGCCAGTCCTGCTCCGAACTGGCAGTGCTTCGATAACTTGCATAGTTCCGTAAGATAGTCAGCATTGTTCTCATCTTTGTGCTGGTTTCTTTTATGGAACTTGAATCTTTCTGCTATCAGCAGCGTTGTAGTTTTTAGGTGTTCTTGTAAGATATTAACAATCTCTTCAAAACTTTTCTCCATTGGTTTAGCTGGGGTAATTAAATTTCGCAATAGGCCGTACGTTCTCGCGCCCATCAAATTTAATAATACCGACGCCTTCTTTCCATTGGCCACCTCATTGGCATTGCAGTACACTTCAATTCTTTCCACATACATGGTCCAGTCTTCTACCTCGTTGTCGAAAGCAGTGATACTGCCACTCTTCGGCATCTTGGGTGATTTAAAATGGCGCCTTCCGCGCTTTTTCTTCTTCCCCAATGTAATAAAATGGCGCCTCCCGCGCTTTTCCTTCTTCCCCAATGGAATAAAATGGCGCCTCCCGCGCTTTTCCTTCTTCCCCTTGCTGCCACGCTGCTCCTAGCGTTCTACAGGGTAATGGCGGCGACCCGCGGCTTCGGCGCGTCTCACTTTTCCTTCCCCGCGTTCTATCCTCTCCACGCTGCCCTGTTCTTGAGCACCGACCGCGCCCTGTGCGCTCCACCCTCTCTCTCTCTCTTCCTCCCGACGACGCTGCACGGCCCCTTTGCAGAGCCGCTCGATCGAGCCCAAGCCCGCCACAGTCCGGAAGGGTCAGCGCACTACCTGCTACCAGCACGACTTGCTGGAACACCTCGACTGGGGAGCCAGGCCCAGCTCTCCACAGCCTCCCCTGCAACTCTCCGATGGATCCCTGGGCGGTTACCCGCGGTCGACGCCCGCTGTTCCGACTTCGACCTCCAAGAAGCTTCTCTTCAGGGAAAAGATCCCCGTGAGGTGATGCAGTACTGCAGGTGAGTTCAAACCTGCCCGTCGCCAGTGTAGTGTCCGAGGATCAATAATACTCAGGCTGCAGGAGAACAATAAAACAGGTATTTACTGAACAGAGAGTAATTCAAGACTGAAATACAGAAGCCTGCTATGGCTTTATATACAGGGGTGGTCACTGCCGGTACTGCAGTATAGAACCAGTTCTTCTCTTAAAGGCACATGCACAACATGAAGCATACACAATTATTACAGGGCTTGATAGGGTGGATGCTGGGAGAATGTTTCCCTTGGCTGGGGAGTCAAGAACCAGGGGCCACAGCCTCAGGATAAAGAGTCGGCCATTCAGGACTGAGATGAGAAGAAATGTCTTCACACAGAGAGTGGTGAATCTTTGGAATTTTCTACCCCAGAGGGCTGTGGAGTCTCAGTCATTGGGTATATTCAAAACAGAAGTCGATAGATTTCTGACTAGTAAGGGCATCAAGGTATATGGCGATAGGGCCGGTGAATGGAATTGAGGCAGAAGATCAGCCATGATCTCATTGAATGGCGGAGCAGGCTCGAAGGGCCGAATGGCCTACTCCTGCTCCTATTTCTTATGTTCTTATGAAGGCAGAAACTTGAATTTTCACCAAGCCATTCTCAGTTCAATATCGGGTTGATGGAGGCTGAAACATCTCCAATGTCTCCCTTTGCAGTCTCCGTACATTCAATGTCCACCGTGTAGGGAAGCCTCAATCTCTGGTCATTTCCAGCCCCCCCCCCGCTGTCTAAACTTCACTTTGTTCTACCGGCAGTTGTAGTTCCTCAGTGCCAGCTTGGCTCAGTCAGGAGTTTGTGGGTTCAAGTCTCACTCCAGGGACTTGAGCACCTAAATCTAGGCTGACACTCCAGTGCAGTGCTGAGGGAGTGCTGCACTGTTGGAGGTGCCGTCTTTCGGATGAGACGTTAAACCGAGGCCCCGTCTGCTCTCTCAGGTGGATGTAAAAGATCCCATGGCACTATTTCGAAGAAGAGCAGAGGAGTTCACCCTGGTGTCCCGGCCAATATTTATCCCTCAACCAACGTCACCCAACCTGCTCATCATCACATTACTGTTAGTGGGATCATACTGTGTTCAAATTGGCAGCTGCGTTTCTTACATTACAAGAGTGACTACACTTCAAAATTACGCCATTGGCTGTAAAGATCTCTGGGACGTCCTGAGATTGTGAAAGGCGCGATAGAAATGCAAGTGCGTTCTTGCTGAAACTAAGTCTGACTCAACAGAGCGCAGATCGGATAATCGGGCGCTGTGGTCAGAATGCCCATTCCGTGATTTTCCAGCTGTTCCAGTGGTGTTAATGGGACGTCGAGCTCCACGCTCAACCCGCCAGTCAGACAGCTGGTGATGTTACCGTATGAACAGTTATTGCACGTGGACCAGATTTCTCTCTGTGCTAACTTTTCTGGAGATGCTAACCTGTTTATTTAAAGAGAGAGAAAGCAATTCAATACTTCCGATTCAACACACGGACAAAGACTTCACCCTTTCTACACTGTATTTGGTAAAACACAGCGGAATGTATGCACTAGATCTAATGACCAGAACTGCTATCACAGCAAGCACTTGGTACAGCGCCATGGCAACCTCTTGTTTAAATGGTGATTTATAAAGTTACTGTGAGACTGCACGAGGATACTTCCAGTTAATATTAAATACGAAATAGTCCCAAATTACTGGTCATGCTGAATCTGCGAATCTGAGAATTGGTCGAATCAGCAGCAAGTTCCAGAACAATAATATCATTTAATCACTGCTTCACTCCACCCTATCACAGACCTCTCCCCTTTGTTCTTTCCTCCCCTCGCCCTTTTCCCTGGCTCTGTACTTGCTTAAAAACTGTTAAATTGCTAAGATCTTCCAGTTCTGCTGAAAGATCACAGGCCTGAAACGTTAACTCTGTTTCTCTCTCCACAGATGCTGCCTGACCTGCTGAGTGTTTCCAGCATTTTCTGTTTTTATTTCAGATTTCCAGCACCCGCAGTATTTTGCTACTGTTTCAGAAATAACAATATTTCATCTTTCTCCGAGTCACCCTCTGCTCTGAGCATTGACTTCAGCACCTGCAGACTTTAGCTATATCCTCATTTTCAAACCTGTTTTAAAGTCACACCTGACCCTTGACCCCTTCCCCGTGGCTTGCCATCTCCACAGGCCTCTCATTAACTGTTTACACATCCTTCATTTCTTGAATATCTTAATGCTTCTGTCCGTTGTTTGATCGGATGATCTGCTACCTCACTCCACTCAGGATCCTCTCTGGGTTTCTCCGTGTGTTTTTATATCTATTTCCCCTCTCCTTTTTCTGACTGTACTATTTTGCCTGTCGTCTCTTATTTCTCAGTTCTGATGAAGGTTCATACCCAGAACGTTAACCCGTCTGTTCTCTCCACAGATGCTGACTGACCTGCTGAGCGTTCCTGGCGCTCGCTGGTTTTGATCCAGATTTCTGGGACCTGCAGTTTTTTTGTAATGATGCCCCTGTTGATTTTTCCCTCTCTCTGTTCACAGATGCTCCATGCAGCACTACAGCGCTGACCTTCCCCCCACCAGCATTGTCATCACCTTCCATAATGAGGCCAGGTCCGCGCTACTGCGCACGGTCAGGAGGTGAGCACGCCGCGCGTCAACGCAGCCTCCTGCCCTTCAGTGGGCACAGTCTGAGCTCACTGCGTAACACGGGGACATTTGGTATGTGTGAGAGAGAGAGTGTGAGCGAGAGAGTGTGTGTGAGTGAGAGAGTGTGTGAGAGAGAGTGTGTGAGTGAGAGAGTGTGTGTGAGAGAGAGTGTGTGAGTGTGTGAGAGAGTGTGTGTGTGTGTGAGCGAGAGAGTGTGTGTGAGCGAGAGAGAGTGTGTGAGCGAGAGAGTGTGTGAGAGAGTATGTGAGAGAGAGAGTGTGTGAGTGAGCAAGAGTGTGTGAGTGAGTGAGAGAGTGTGTGTGAGCGAGAGAGTGTGTGAGAGTGTGTGTGAGAGTGTGTGAGAGTGTGTGTGAGCAAGAGAGTGTGTGAGCGAGAGAGTGTGTGAGAGTGTGTGTGAGAGAGTGTGAGAGAGTGTGTGTGAGCGAGAGAGTGTGTGAGCGAGAGAGTGTGTGAGCGAGAGAGTGTGTGAGAGAGAGAGAGAAACATAGAAACATAGAAGATAGGAGCAGGAGTAGGTCATTCAGCCCTTCGAGCCTGCTCTGCCATTCAATGAGATCATGGCTGATCATCCAATTTCAGTACCCTGTCCCTGCCTTCTCCCCATATCCCTTGATCCCTTTAGCCTCAAGAAATATATCCAACTCTTTCTTGAATATATTTAATGAACTGGCCTCCACCGCCCTCTGTGGCAGAGAATTCCACAGGTTCACCACTCTCTGGGTGAAGAAATTCCTCCTCATTTCAGTCCTAAATGGCTTACCCCTTATCCTTAGACTATGACCCCTGGTTCTGGATGCCCCGGCCATCAGAAACATCCTTCCTGCATCTAGTCTGTCCAGACCTGACAGAATTTTATAGGTTTCGATGAGATCCCCTCTCAATCTTCTAAACTCCAGTGAGTAGAAGCCCAATCGACACAATCTCTCCTCATACATCATTCCTGCCATCCCAGGTATCAGCCTGGTGAATCTTCGCTGCACTCCTTCCATGGCAAGAACGTCCTTCCTCAGGTAAGGCGACCAAAACTGCACACAATACTCAAGGTGCGGTCTCACCAAGGCCCTGTACAACTGTAGCAAGACATCCTTGTTCCTGTACTCGAACCCTCTTGCTACGAAGGCCAACATACCATTTGCCTTCTTAACCGCCTGCTGCACCTGCATGCTTACCTTCAGCGACTGGTGCACAATAACACCCAGGTCTCTTTGCACTTCCCCTTCTCTCAATCTATTGCCATTCAAATAATAATCTGCCTTCCTGTTTTTGCCACCAAAGTGGATAACCTCACATTTATCCACATTGTAGTGCATTTGCCATGTTTCTGCCCAATCACCCAACCTGTCCAAATCGTACTGGAGTTTCACGACATCCTCCTCACAGCTTACCCTCCCACCCAGCTTTGTGTCGTCTGCAAATTTGGAGATATTACATCCAATTCCCTCGTCCAGATCATTAATATATATTGTGAACAGCTGGGGTCCTAGGACCGATCCTTGCGGTACCCCATTAGTCACTGCCTGCCACTTGGAAAACGACCCATTTATTCCAACTCTTTGCTTTCTGTCCGCCAACCAGTTCTCTATCCAAGTCAATACCTTGCCCCCAATCCCATGTGCCTTAATTTTGCACGCTAATCTCTTATGTGGGACCTTATCGAAAGCCTTCTGAAAGTCCAAATACACCACATCCACTGGTTCTCCCTTATCTATTTTACCAGTTACATCCTCAAAAAATTCCAGTAGATTAGTCAAGCATGATTTACCTTTTGTAAATCCATGTTGACTTCGTCCGATCCTGTCACTGCTTTCCAAGTGCTCTGCTATTACATCTTTTATAATAGACTCTAGCATTTTCCCCACTACCGATGTCAGGCTTACTGGTCTATAATTCCCCATTTTTTCTCTACCACCTTTTTTGAATAGTGGGGTAACATTAGCTACCCTCCAATCCATGGGTACCGTTCCAGAGTCTATCGAGTTCTGGAAGATGACCAGCAATGCATCTACTATCTCTAGGGCCACTTCCTTAAGTACCCTGGGATGTAGACCATCAGGCACTGGGGATTTATCGGCCTTCAGTCCCATCAATTTTCCTAACACCACTTCCCTACAAATACTGATTTCTTACAGTTCCACCCTTTCATCAGACCCTATGTTCCCCGGCATCTCTGGGAGGTTATTTGTGTCCTCCTTTGTGAAGACAGAACCAAAGTATGTATTTAGTTGGTCTGCCATTTCCTTGTTTCCCATTATAAATTCCCCTGATTCTGACTGTAAGGGACCTACGCTTGACTTCACCAATCCTTTTCTCTTCACATATGAGAGAGTGTGTGTGTGAGTGAGTGTGAGAGAGTGAGTGTGAGAGAGAGAGTGTGAGAGAGAGTGTGAGAGAGAGTGTGTGTGAGAGAGAGTGTGTGAGAGAGAGAGTGTGAGAGAGTGAGTGTGAGAGAGAGAGTGTGAGAGAGAGTGTGAGAGAGAGAGTGCATGAGAGAGAGAGTGTGTGTGAGAGAGAGAGTGCGTGAGAGAGAGTGTGAGAGAGAGAGAGTGTGTGAGAGAGTGTGAGTGAGAGAGAGAGTGTGAGCGAGAGAGAGAGAGAGTGTGTGAGCGAGAGAGTGTGAGCGAGAGAGTGTGAGCGAGAGAGAGAGTGTGTGAGAGAGAGTGTGAGAGAGAGTGTGTGTGAGAGAGAGAGTGTGTGAGAGAGGGAGTGTGTGTGAGAGAGAGTGTGTGAGAGAGAGAGTGTGTGAGAGAGGGAGTGTGTGTGAGAGAGAGTGTGTGTGAGAGAGAGTGTGTGAGAGAGAGAGTGTGTGAGAGAGGGAGTGTGTGTGAGAGAGAGTGCGTGAGAGAGAGAGTGTGTGTGAGAGAGAGTGTGTGTGAGAGAGAGTGTGTGAGAGAGAGAGTGTGTGAGAGAGGGAGTGTGTGTGAGAGAGAGAGTGTGAGAGAGAGTGTGAGAGAGAGTGTGTGTGAGAGAGAGTGTGTGTGAGAGAGAGTGCGTGAGAGAGAGAGAGTGTGAGAGAGAGTGTGAGAGAGAGTGTGTGTGAGAGAGAGTGTGTGAGAGAGAGAGTGTGAGAGAGTGCGTGAGAAAGAGAGTGCATGAGAGAGAGAGTGCGTGAGAGAGAGAGAGTGCGTGAGAGTGTGTGTGAGAGTGTGTGTGAGAGAGAGAGTGTGTGAGAGAGGGAGTGTGTGTGAGAGAGAGTGTGAGAGAGAGAGAGTGTGTGAGAGAGTGTGAGTGAGAGAGAGAGTGTGAGCGAGAGAGAGAGAGAGTGTGTGAGCGAGAGAGTGTGAGCGAGAGAGTGTGAGCGAGAGAGAGAGTGTGTGAGAGAGAGTGTGAGAGAGAGTGTGAGAGAGAGTGAGAGAGAGTGTGAGAGAGTGTGAGAGAGAGTGTGAGAGAGAGAGAGTGTGAGAGAGAGAGTGAGAGAGTGTGTGTGTGTGTGTGTGTGAGAGAGAGTGTGTGTGAGAGTGTGAGAGAGAGTGTGTGAGAGAGAGTGTGTGTGTGTGAGAGAGAGAGAGAGAGTGAGCGAGAGAGAGTGAGCGAGTGAGAGTGTGTGAGCGAGAGAGAGTGTGAACGAGAGTGTGAGAGAGTGAGAGTGAGAGAGAGAAAGTGTGAGAGAGTGTGAGAGAGAGTATGAGAGAGAGAGTGTGAGAGAGAGAGTGTCAGAGAGAGAGAGTGTGAGAGAGAGGGTGTGTGTGTGAGAGAGTGTGAGAGAGAGTGTGAGAGAGAGAGTGTGTGTGAGAGAGTGTGTGTGAGAGAGTGTGTGAGAGAGAGTGTGTGTGTGAGAGAGAGTGTGAGAGAGAGAGTGTGTGAGCTAGAGAGAGAGTGTGAGCGAGGGAGAGAGAGTGTGAGCGAGAGTGTGTGAGAGAGTGTGTGAGAGAGAGAGAGAGTGTGAGAGAGAGAGAGAGTGTGAGAGAGAGAGAGTGTGAGAGAGAGAGAGGGTGTGAGAGAGAGAGTGTGAGAGAGAGAGTGTGAGAGAGAGTGTGAGAGAGAGAGCGTGAGAGAGTGTGAAGGAGAGAGAGTGTGAGAGAGTGTGTGTGAGAGAGAGTGTGTGTTAGAGAGAGAGTGTATGAGAGAGTGTGTGAGAGAGAGTGTGTGTGAGAGAGAGAGAGCGAGAGAGAGAGCAAGAGCGAGAGAGAGATTGTGAGAGAGCGTGTGAAAGAGCATGAGAGAGATAGAGAACGTGTGAGAGAGAGTGTGTGTGTGAGCGAGAGAGTGTGTGAGAGAGAGGATGTGTGTGAGCGAGAGAGTGTGTGAGAGTGTGTGAGCGAGAGAGTGTGTGTGTGTGTGTGAGCGAGAGAGTGTGTGAGCGAGAGTGTGTGAGCGAGAGTGTGTGTGTGAGAGTGTGTGAGCGAGAGTGTGTGTGTGTGAGAGTGTGTGAGCGAGAGAGAGTGTGTGAGCGAGAGTGTGTGAGCGAGAGTGTGTGTGTGTGAGAGTGTGTGAGCGAGAGAGTGTGTGTGTGAGTGTGTGAGCGAGAGAGAGTGTGTGAGCGAGAGTGTGTGAGTGAGAGTGTGTGAGCGAGAGTGTGTGTGTGTGAGAGTGTGTGAGCGAGAGAGTGTGTGAGCGAGAGTGTGTGAGCGAGAGTGTGTGTGTGTGAGAGTGTGTGAGCGAGAGAGTGTGTGTGTGAGTGTGTGAGCGAGAGAGAGTGTGTGAGCGAGTGTGTGTGAGAGAGAGTGTGTGAGTGAGTGAGAGAGTGTGTGTGTGAGAGTGTGTGAGTGATATACCTATCAATTCATCCAATGAAAAGCGACGAGTTAAGATAGTAACTATAGGTTTTTATTGGCTAAATGACAGAGCCCACCCTCGTGGGTGATCGGGTCCAACAAGGAGGAATACCAGCCAGTCGACCACCTTTATACCTGGGCAAGCAGGCGGAGCCATGGGCGGAGTCAGCTGTGGTCAGCCCAGGTGTAACAGCGCGACAAGAGGTGACCTTGTGTAGTGATACAACAGTGTAAACAGTGATAACCATAGTGTAACGATATAAACAGTGATAACCATAGTGTAACGATAGTGAACGATAAAAGTGGTTTACCACATTCACCCCTTGTTTAGATTTGAGTCCGGCGGGGTGAAGTGTACTACCAGTTCGGGTATGTCAGTCTGTCCGGAGGCCTCGTAAGTCTTTCTGATCGGCGCAGCAGCGGTGGCGGTGATGCAGTATCCGATGTTAATGCTGGTGTCTGCGTGGTCGGCGAAGGCTCGGGGGGTTCCGGCATGCCGTCTACCTGGGCTGGATTTGGGGGGGTGGTGGGGGGTAACGGTGGTGTCTCAGGGGTGCCCGAGGGTGCAAGGTCTCGTAAGGAGACTGTGTCCTCCCGCCCGTATGGGTATGCCACATAGGCGTACTGGGGGTTGGCGTGCAGGAGGTCCACCCTCTCAACCAGAGGGTCCGTTTTATGGGCCCTCACGTGCTTTCGCAGCAAGACGGGCCCCGGAGAAGTCAGCCATGTTGGTAGCGAGGTTCCCGTAGTCGACTTCCTGGGGAAAACAAACATTCGTTCATGGGGGGTGGCGTTAATGGCCGTGCAAAGCAGTGACCGGATGGAATGCAGCGCTGCCGGGAGGACTTCCTGCCAGCGAGAGGTTGGCAGGCCCTTAGACTTTAAGGCTAAGAGAACGGCCTTCCAGACAGTCGCGTTCTCTCTTTCCACCTGGCCGTTCCCTCGGGGGTTGTAGCTGGTGGTCCTGCTTGCAGCAATGCCTCTCGCTAGTAGGAACTGGCGAAGTTCCTCGCTCATGAAGGATGAGCCCCGGTCGCTATGTATATAGTTCGGGAACCCGAACAAGGCGAAGAGGTCGTTCAGGCATTTGATGACCGTGGTACTGGTCATGTCTGGGCAGGGGAAGGCAAAGGGGAAACGGGAGTACTCATCAATGATGTTGAGGAAGTACACATTACGGTCAGAGGACGGGAGGGGCCCCTTAAAATCGATGCTCAAGCGCTCGAAGGGGCGGGTGGCCTTGATCAGGCTTGCTCTGTCCGGCCTAAAGAAATGCGATTTGCATTCGGCACAGGTTTGGCAGTTCCTGGTCATGGTCCTGACCTCCTCGATGGAGTACGGCAGGTTGCGGGCCTTAATGAAGTGGTAAAGTCTGGTGACCCCGGGGTGGCAGAGGTCGTTGTGGAGGGTCTGCAGTCTATCAATTTGCGCGTTGGCGCATGTACTTCGTGATAGAGCATCTGGGGGTTCGTTCAGTTTACCAGGCCGGTACAAGATATCATAATCATAGGTGGAGAGCTCGATTCTCCACCTCAAGATCTTGTCGTTCTTGATTTTGCCCCTCAGCTTGTTATTAAACATAAAAGCGACCGAACGCTGGTCGGTGAGGAGGGTAAATCGTTTGCCTGCCAGGTAATGCCTCCAGCGTCGTACTGCCTCCACGATCGCCTGGGCCTCCTTCTCGACCGAAGAGTGTCGGATCTCAGGGCCCTGGAGGGTCCTTGAGAAGAAGGCCACAGGTCTCCCTGCCTGGTTAAGGGTTGCAGCTAGGGCGAAGTCGGATGCATCGCTCTCCACTTGGAAAGGGATAGACTCATCTACCGCGTGCATTGTGGCCTTAGCAATGTCTCCCTTTATGAGGGAGAAGGCTGCGCACGCTTCTGCCGTCAGGGGGAAGGAGGTGGACTTCATGAGGGGTCTGGCTTTGTCCGCATAATTCGGCACCCATTGGGCATAGTAAGCGAAGAGCCCCAGGGTTCTCTTCAGTGCCTTTGGACAGTGGGGGAGGGGAAGCTCCATGAGGGGGCGCATTCTTTCGGGGTTGGGGCTGATGACTCCGTTCTCTACTACGCAGCTGAGGATGGCAAGGCGCGAGGTGTTAAACACACATTTCTCCTTATTGTAAGTGAGGTTCAGCCGTTCGGCCGTACGGAGGAATTTCTCCAGATTAACATCGTGGTCCTGCCGGTCGCGGCCGCAGATGGTGACGTTATCTAAATAAGGGAACGTGGCCTGCAGCCCGTTCTGGTCAACCATCCGGTCCATCTCCCTTTGGAAGACCGAAACCCTGTTGGTGACGCCGAAGGGAACCCTAAGGAAGTGGTAGAGGTGGCCATTCGCCTCGAAGGCGGTATACTGGCGGTCCTCAGGGCGGATAGGGAGTTGGTGATAGGCCGACTTAAGGTCGATGGTGGAGAATACCCGGTACTGTGCAATCTGATTGACCATATCAGATATGCGGGGAAGGGGGTATGCGTCCAGCTGGGTGTACTGGTTTATGGTTTGGCTGTAGTCGATGACCAGGCGGTTTTTATTGCCGGTCTTAACGACTACGACCTGGGCACGCCAGGGGCTGTTGCTCCTCTCGATGATGCCCTCCTTCAGGAGACGCTGCACCTCAGAGCTAATAAAAGCTCTGTCCCCGGCGCTGTACCGCCTGCTCTTGGTGGCGACGGGTTTACAGTCGCGGGTGAGGTTAGCGAACAGGGAGGGGGGCGGGACCTTGAGGGTGGATAGGCCGCAGGTGGTACGCGGTGGGCGGTTTAAAGGCTGCTGGTTGTCGACTGTGAGTGGGGGGAGGGGTCCACCGTATGCCAAAGTGACACTTTGAAGGTGGGATTGGAAGTCCAGCCCTAGTAGGATGGCAGCGCAGAGCTGGGGCAGGACGAGGAGTTTAAAATTTTTATACTCCGTGCCCCTAACCGACAGGGTCACAACACAGTAGCCGCTGATGTCTGTAGAATGGGACCTCGACGCCATCGAGATTCGGTTGCGCGTTGGCCGGACAGTGAGGGAGTAGTGGCTCACCGTGTCTGGATGGATGAAACTCTCCGTGCTTCCGCTGTCGAACAGGCAGGTCATGGCGTGGCCGTTTACTTTGATGTCCATCATGGACTTGGACAGGTGATGCGGGCGAGCTTGGTCCAGTGTGACGGAGGCTAGTGTATGGCTGAGCGAGCTGCTGTAGTCTGCGGGTGAGGCGGTGGTCGGGTCTGGAGACAAGGTGGCGGACGAGTGTGGTGGACAAAATGGCGGCGCCCACGACGTTGAATAAAATGGCGGAGAAGATGGCCGCCCCCACAACTCACATGAGGCCCTGCTGGCGTCGGTGGCCTTGATCAAAGATGGCCGCCCCCACGACTCACACGAGGGGATACTGGCATCTGTGGCCTTGATGAAAGATGGCCGCCCCCACAACTAGCATGAGGCACTGCTGGCGTCTGTGGCTCTCCCCCTGCAGGCCTTCGCGAAGTGGCCTTTCTTGTGGCAATCGGAGCAGGTCGCGTTTCTTGCAGGGCAGCGCGTCCTCGGGTGTTTCGCCTGGCCACAGAAGAAGCAGCCGGCGGCCCGATCGCGGGGCTCCGATGTCGCAGCCGGTACCGGGGGTGGCGGTCCCGATCGGTTCTGGGACGCCGACGCTGAGGTAGGTCCCAGAGGCGGCGGCGCGAGGGGTATTGCGGCCGGGGTCGGGCCTGAGTCCCAGGGTCGCGCAGCACAGTACCTGGAATACGCCTCGAGGTCCCGATGGGCCACTTCCAGAGAGCGAGCGAGGGTTGCAGTTGTATTCAGGTCAAGGTCCTTTGATTCGAGCAGTCTTTGCCGTGAGTAGTCGGACCGAAGGCCTTTCACGAAGGCATCGCGGATATTCCCTTCAGTATTTTCTGCCGCCGTTACAGCTTTAAAGTCACAGTCCCTGCCGAGTGTTTGTAGCGCCCGTAAAAATTCATCTACAGACTCTCCTGGCTGTTGCGAGCGGGATCTTAGGAGATGTCTGGCATACATAGAATTTACCGGGCTCCGGTACTGCTCTTTCAGCAGATTGAGGGCGTCCTCATATGTAGTAAGGTCCTGGATGAATGCAAATACTTTAGGGCTCACTTGGGCGGTCAGAACTCTTAGTTTGGATCCCGGAGGCACGCCAGATTCTCCCAGGTAGGATTCGAAACAGCTCAGCCAGTGTTTGAAGTCGAGGGCTGAGTTCGCTGCCTGTGGGTTTAGATCCAAGTACGGCGGTCGGAGGGCTCGCAGCCAGGCCGGCTGCTGTGGCTGTTGTAGCTGGCCGTTTGGCTGGTCGTTTGGCTGCTCCGGTCCACTCATTTCAAAATTTAGCCAATAAAATTGATATACCTATCAATTCATCCAATGAAAAGCGACGAGTTAAGATAGTAACTATAGGTTTTTATTGGCTAAATGACAGAGCCCACCCTCGTGGGTGATCGGGTCCAACAAGGAGGAATACCAGCCAGTCGACCACCTTTATACCTGGGCAAGCAGGCGGAGCCATGGGCGGAGTCAGCTGTGGTCAGCCCAGGTATAACAGCGTGACAAGAGGTGACCTTGTGTAGTGATACAACAGTGTAAACAGTGATAACCATAGTGTAATGATATAAACAGTGATAACCATAGTGTAACGATAGTGAACGATAAAAGTGGTTTACCACAGTGAGCGAGAGAGTGTGTGTGTGAGAGTGTGTGAGCGAGAGAGTGTGTGTGTGAGAGTGTGTGAGCGAGAGAGAGTGTGTGAGCGAGAGTGTGTGTGAGCGAGAGTGTGTGTGAGCGAGAGTGTGTGTGAGAGAGAGTGTGTGTGAGCGAGAGAGTGTGAGAGAGAGAGTGTGTGAGTGAGCGAGAGAGTGTGTGTGTGAGAGAGAGTGTGAGCGAGAGTGTGTGAGCGAGAGTGTGTGTGTGTGAGAGAGAGTGTGTGAGCGAGAGTGTGTGAGAGAGAGTGTGTGAGCGAGAGTGTGTGAGCGAGAGTGTGTGTGAGCGAGAGTGTGTGTGAGAGAGAGTGTGTGTGAGCGAGAGTGTGTGAGCGAGAATGTGTGTGAGAGAGAGAGTGTGTGTGAGAGAGAGTGTGTGTGAGCGAGAGTGTGTGTGTGTGAGCGAGAGTGTGTGTGAGCGAGAGTGTGTGTGAGAGAGAGTGTGTGTGAGAGAGAGTGTGTGAGAGAGTGTGTGAGCGAGAGTGTGTGAGCGAGAGTGTGTGTGAGAGAGAGTGTGTGTGAGAGAGAGAGTGTGTGAGAGAGAGTGTGTGAGCGAGAGTGTGTGTGTGAGAGAGAGTGTGAGCGAGAGTGTGTGAGCGAGAGTGTGTGTGAGAGAGAGTGTGTGTGAGAGAGAGAGTGTGTGAGAGAGAGTGTGTGAGCGAGAGTGTGTGTGAGAGAGAGTGTGTGTGAGAGAGAGTGTGTGTGTGTGAGAGAGTCACACGTATGGCTAAAATTAGATAAAAATATAGGAATAGTAAAAAACGATGTTTACTTATGTGCGATCTACATACCTCCAATAGAATCGCCATATTTTGAAGAGGAGATATTTGACACTCTCCACATGGAAATCAGCCATTTCCAGGCCCAAGGAAAGGTGCTACTATGTGGGGACCTAAATGCAAGGACAGGATGTGAACCTGACTTCATAGACCCACAGGGCAACAACCATGTGTTTGGCCAGACCCCTCTATATGTCACACCAGCCATCGCAAACCGAAACAACCTCGATTGTGAAATAAATAAAAGCGGTAGGGAGGTAGTGCAACTCTGCCGAGCCTTAGGCCTGTACATAGTTAACGGTAGGTTCAGAGGGGACTCCTTAGGGAGACTCACATATTCCTCAACTCTTGGGTCTAGTGTGGTGGATTATACAATCACTGACCTGGACCCCTGCGATATCAACGCATTCACTGTCAGGCAGCAATCCCCCCTCTCAGACCATAACCAAATAAATGTGTACCTTAAACTTTCTGCCCAAACTACAGACACAAAAAAGGAACCCAGTAAGCTACATAAAATAAACCAGACATACAGATGGGCCCCAGACAGTGGAGATAAATTCATCACAGCACTAAATTCACCTGATCTCACAAGTAAAATTTCAAAATTTAAAGAAAATCTATATGAGATCACCAGAGATGGGGTAAACATGGCCATAGAGGATATAAATATGATCTTTCATGAGGCAGCTGTAAAAGCCGACCTCGTGAAACAGAAGAGGAAGAGTCACAAAAGACAAAATAAAAATAAGAAATGGTTTGACCACGAATGCAAAAATGCCAGAAAAGACCTGAGAAAAATATCAAACCAAAAGCATCGCCAACCAAACAATCCGGACCTACGTACTAGATACAATGAAACCCTCAAAAGATATAAACACACCATTAGGAACAAAACACAAAACTATACCCACAAAATACTAGAAGAAATTGAAAACTCCACCAACCCAAAACAATTCTGGGAAATGTGGAATAACCTGAGTACAACACAATTGCAAGCATTACCAATCCAAGATGGCGACATCTGGAGAACACATTTTGAAAACCTCTACAAAGACATCCCAATAAACGAAACAAACCCAAGTCAACATCAGGTCACAGAAAAACTCCACACATTAGAAGCAACAATCAAAGACAACCAAAACCCTCTAGACTCCCCAATCACATGGAAAGAAATGGCCACAAAAACAAAATCTCTCCACCTAAAGAAAGCCTGTGGCCCAGACAACATCAAAAATTAAATGCTCAAGTTCAGCAATATGGAGATGCAGGGTGCGGTACTCAAATTATTCAACATCATATTACGTTCAGGCTGTTTTCCCGATATCTGGTGCCAAGGACTAATCTCCCCCATATATAAAAGCGGAAACAAATCAGACCCAAATAACTACCGCGGCATCTGTGTCAACAGTTGTCTAGGGAAGTTATTCTGCAGTATTCTAAATAGTAGATTACTTGATTTTCTTAACAAACATAATATCCTCAGAAAAAACCAAATAGGCTTTCTTCCAAAACACCGCACCGCCGACCATATCTATACCCTTCACACCCTCATTGAAAAACATATACACCAAACAAAAAATGGGAAAATATTCGCCTGTTTCATCGACTTCAAGAAAGCCTTTGACTCTATATGGCACGAAGGGCTCTATTATAAACTTCTTCAATGTGGAATAGGGGGCAAAGTCTATGACCTTATTAAATCAATGTATCTGAAAAACAAATGCGGGGTCAAAATTGGAGACAAACGCACCGATTTCTTCACCCAGAGAAGAGGCATCCGGCAGGGCTGCAATTTGAGCCCGACCCTGTTCAACATATACATAAATGAATTAGCAGACATGCTGGAGCAAAGCGAGTCACCAGGTCTCCGTCTCCTAGATGGAGAAGTGAAATCCCTGTTCTATGCAGACGACCTGGTTCTGCTGTCTCCCACAGAACAGGGATTACAGCAACAACTAGACCTACTCGACAAATACTGCCAAAATTGGGCTCTAACAGTAAATCTAAAGAAAACCAACATCATGATTTTTCAAAAAAGGCCCAGATGTCAGGAAAACAAATACCAATTTACCCTCAGTGATATCACTATAGGACACACTATGAGCTACACCTACCTTGGTCTAACTATTACAGCATCAGGGAGCTTCAGC